>NC_088791.1:46821568-47426211 GCF_011386835.1 Chrysemys picta bellii | reverse complement strand
TTTAATCAGAAACTAACAGAAGAACAATTTTGACATGTTATTCCAGTCACTTTTAGCCTAATGTGGTTATTCCCCTTGATCCAGTATTTATAATCTTAAACTAACAATTTAAATAAAATATGGTTTCATAGATTCCGAGGCCAGAAGGGATCACTGTGATCATCTAGTCTTACCTCCTGCATAACACAGGCGATAGAACTTTCCTGAAATAATCCCTGTTTGAACTAGAATATATATCTTTTAGAAAAAAACATTCAATCTTGATTTAAAAATTACTACTGATGAAGAATCTGCCACAACCCTTTGTAAATTGTTCCAGTGGATAATTACCCTCAATGATAGTGTTCATCTGGAGAATCCATTTCCTTGAGTTACTTAAAACAATAATCTAATATACAAGAATTTAGGAAAAGGAAAGCTTTTTTCCCCAAAACATTTAATCTTTATTGTCCTTCTTTTGGCTAAAGTTATTATTGGCTCATCAATGTATAACCAAAACCCACGAACCACAGAAACAGAATATACGATGTTATTTTTGTCTATAATTGGTATCTGCAAAAGGCATTTTTCTGGACTTGGAAAACCGCAGAAGCGTGACAACTTTTTAGGAGTGTTTTACCAGCAGACACTTTAGTTTGAGCAAATTAAAAGTTATATTAGAGACATAGGATTAAAGCAAACAGGTAGATGCTAGATGTGTGAAACACACTAAATGCTTAATCCTATGAAATACTGGACCTAGTGTTTAACCTGGTGAAGCAGGCATTTGGAGAACTGAGCCTCTGGGACAGGGGAATGATATACCACACAAGATTCTCCAGGAATATTTTACTGTCTGTCAAACTTCCTCTGAACTTCACGCCATAAAATTGTGACTTAAGAAGATTTATGGAGTTTTTGGCCACCAAGTCCCAGCTATGCTGATTATTTATTAGTGATAAGAATACCATTAGAGTGCCTCTTGTAACATATATTTCCTTGTATTTCTCAATTCTGTTCTTTGATCAGGTAGCCAACACAGTGTAGGCAAGGTTACTACTAGCTACTGATTAACTTTGAAATTATAACATGTCAGTATTGAAATTACAATCAATTCTTTTATGAAGAGAAATACGAAACACTAGCCATACTTATGTCACGAATTCATGTGGCTGAGTTAACAGTTACAGAGGAAAAGTCAGATCAAACTGAGTTGCCTATGTGAATAATTAAACATGCACAAAGAAGTTACACTTTTCAAGGCTACATAGATAGAAAGATTTCTGAGCCTGCATGTGACAGCCACCACCAATGAAAAGCAACACATTTTGCATTGTGTTGTGGGATAGAGGAAAAAATTAAACAAAATAACTGGTGATGTCAGAATTGAATAATAACCTCCTCCCTCTCTCTCTCAGACAGACAGACAGACAGACACACACACATATTCATTTATTTAAATCACTGCAGGCCTGAATCTAAAATGTGCCTGTGCGACCATCACTTGACTCAAGTCTGGTGAGGGACCCAACAACACAGGATGTGGAGCTTAACTAAGCAAGACATCAAGCAGCTACCTCAATTGCTCGTGCAAACTGTTATGTGTATGCCCAAATGAAACTGTCTCACTGGTAAAGTAAATATGAAAAAAATGCCTCTCTTATATAAAAAGAAGAACAGGAGTACTTGTGGCACCTTAGAGACTAACAAATTTATTAGAGCATAAGCTTTCGTGGACTACAGCCCACTTCTTCGGATGCATTCTTCTTGTTAGTCTCTAAGGTGCCACAAGTACTCCTGTTCTTCTTTTTGCGGATACAGACTAACACGGCTGCTACTCTGAAACCTCTCTTATATGACACTGTTAGTTTTACTGCATTGGTCTAAGCTGTTTTGATCTTTGTTTCTTAGCCAGAATATCTGCTCAGTTCAGTTTGCCAGCTGATCAGAATGCAGAATTCCCAGCTGCTACACTAGAATAGCTACACGGCATTATACACTACTGTCCTCATTTACTGAGAATGAAATTCATCCCAGTTTAGAAGCCTTTACAGGGCCCTATGCACAGGGCCGGCTCTAGGCACCAGCAAAACAAGCTCGTGCTTGGGGCGGCACATTTTTAGGGGCGGCATGGCCGGTGCCAGAATGCCGCCCCTAAAAATGTGCCCCGGCCGCCCTAGCTCACCTCCGCTGCCACGGCGCGCGAAACAGCTGATTCGCGCGCCGCTACTCGCCCTCCCTCCCAGGCTCTCAAGCCTGGGAAGGAGGGGGAGCAGCGGCGCGCGAATCAGCTGTTTCGCGCGCTGCGGCGGCTCGGGGTCTCCCCCTCCCTCCCAGACTCTCAAACCTGGGAGGGGGGGGAGACTCCGAGTGGCTGCGGCGCGGGCGCTGCTTCTCCCCCTCCCTCTCTCCTAGGCTTGAGAGCTTGGGGGGGAGGAGGCTGGGCTGGGGATTTGGGGAAGGGGCGGAGTTGAGGCGGGGCCGGGGTGGGGTAATTAAATAAAGGGGAGAGGAGCGGGCCAAAATTGTTTTTGCTTTGGGCGGCAAAAATCCTAGAGCCGGCCCTGCCTATGCACCACTAAAGCCTCCACTAAATACAGCTTTGGTGCTGGATAGGTGCTTATATGGACCCTCTGCACAAGATGAATACATCATAATAGAGTACAAGCTATTTATTAAGATGACTCACATATGCTGAGCATCTGTTACAGTTGTGTAGATCTGTTCTGATACATTAACTGTTAATTATTTTCAGACTTCTCTCTTGATGTTGATAATGGGAGAGTTGGAGCCTTCAGAAGGTAAAATCAAGCACAGTGGAAGGATTTCCTTTTCTCCACAAGTTTCCTGGATCATGCCTGGAACAATCAAAGAAAACATCATCTTTGGTGTGTCCTATGATGAATACAGATATAAGAGTGTCATCAAGGCCTGTCAGCTAGAAGAGGTCAGTCTTAAAATAAAAATTCTCTTATGATCTATGATAGGTCACATGACTCAAACCAGGTGGGGGACCCAACAATCCAGAGTATGGAGTTGAGCTAAGCAAGATATCCTGCAGCCATGGTCAATTCAGAAAACTCAGCAAGGGCTTCTTACAGTCAGGGTGTGCCTTTGTTCAAGAAGAGGAGGTACCTCATAGGTTAATGCATCACTGACTCCTCTTTTTACACCTTTGGATAGGACAGTTCCCTCCAGTTGAGCAAACTGCTCTCCCCTCATGGCTTCACTCAAGGCAGTCTCTTCACAGAAGGTGGAAAGTTGCATTACTTGGAGAGCAGGAATTAACCCTTCTTTAGCTAGTCAGTGGATGGGAGGTACACATCCTCTCACACAGGCGCTCTCTCTCACTGCTGTCACAAGCACCATTGTCATGTCACAAGAATCACAATTAAGTTGCTGTTTCTAGCATACCAAAGGCAAATGGGATTACTGGAGCAGAGACCCCCTCCAGGGCAAATAGAAAGGGGAGAAAAAGGGGAAGATGCCTTCAAATGATCTCTGCCCAGCCCACTCAAATGACTGCAACTGAATGTACTATTTATTGTGATCAATTTAGCCAATGACTCTCACAAATTACTTGCTGTCAGCTAGAAGAGGTCAGTTTTTTAGCTTTATGTTTGTAATTACTCAGATAACTCATCATGCAGACAAATTTAACTATGTGTGTTTGTTATCACCGGGTGATTGGGTTCTCTAGTCACATGGTATTGTTTTTATTCCAGCTAAATTGTGAAATTACAATGCCAAAGGAGTGATTATGATTAAAGACACGGGGCCTTGGGTTCTGTTGGAGAGGGTGGGACTAGCGTTGGCGTTAGGAGGAGCTAAGCCACCAGGATTAGAGAATTTTAGGATATTTTAAACGCAGGGCTGGCTCTACCATTTTTGCCGTCCCAAGCAAAAAAAAAAAGTTGCCCGGACTGCGCTGCCCCAAGAATGGACGGAATGCTGCTCCAGGCACGTGCTTCCTCCACTGGTGCCTGGAGCCAGCCCTGTTTAAACCAGGGGATGGGGAACCTGCAGGCCGGATCCTACTCGCTGCTTCATTTCATCTGGCCCGTGGCAAGTCTACACGCCACGGGCTGGAAGCCCTGAGCCTGGGTGCTCCCCATAGGGCTGGAGCCGTGGAGCGCTGCAGGGGAAGCTGGGGTTGCCAAGACGTTAAAAGTCTGGTCGGCTCCACACAGCTCCCAGAAGCGGCTGGCATGTCCGTGTGGCCCCTAGGCGAAGCGGCAATCAGGGAACTGAGGGAAGTTCCGTGCGCTGGCCCTGCCCCCAGCCAGGGCCAATGGGAGCTGCAGGGGCACAGTGCAGAGCCCTCTGGCCTAGGGGCCGGACATGGCAGTTGCTTCTGGGAGCAGCATGGAGCCAGAGCAGGCATGGAGCCTGCCTTAGCCCCACTGTGCCACCGACTGGGAGCCGCCTGAGGTAAGTGCCACCTAGTGGGAGCCTGCATCTCCTGCCCCAGGTCAGAACCCCCTCCTGCACCCTAACTCCCTCCCAGATTCTGCATCCCTACCCTCACCCCAACCCCCTGCCCCAGTCCCCCCCTCTGCACTCCAAACCCCTTGGCTCCAGCCTGGAGCCCCTTCCTGCACCCTAATCCCATCATTCCCAGACCCATCCCAGAGCCCACACTGGAGTCCTCATCTCCTTCCATACTCCAACCCCCTGCCCCAACCCAGAGTCCCCTCCCGCACCCTGAATCCCTTATTTCTGGCCTCACTCTGGAGCCCAGGGGAAACTCCAAGCCTCCGCACCCCCTCCTCCCCGTGGGGCTGGAGCCGTGAGTGTTGGCTGCCCCGCTGCAGGGGGAAGCTCTGACCCTCCACGCCCCTCTGCAGGTCTGTGTGTGGCCCGCAACTGATTTTTTTCTGTGGGCTAGTGGCCCCTGATAGAGAAAAGGTTCCCCTCCTGTTTTAAAGCTTGCCCTTTTTGGCAATTGAGTCTGGCCTTCCTTGAGACATCACTGCTAGAAAAGTTAGGCCACTATATAGTTTGACAGAGTGAGTTCAGACTTCAGTTTAGTTTTCTCTTGCCACATTCACACAAAGGGTTTATGTGAAGGCCTGGTTGCAAATTTTCCATCAAAATATTCTTTGACAGAAAAGTGGGTTTTAGGCTAGATGACTTTTTTTTGGCAAAAAGTATCTGCTTTCTATGGAAAATTAATTTTTTGTCTAAATATTTCCCAAAAAACAAAAGATTGTGGCCAACAATGGGAATTGTAGTTTGCTCTTTGTTTCCCCATTCTCCCCTATGTCCCAGGATCCCCAGCTGGACAACATCTCCCACAGAGCAACACAGTCAGAAACTCCAAGTTGCATAGTTTCCCCTCACCAAAAAGGGGAGACTCTCTGTTGTATTATGGGAGATGTTGTGCAGCTGGGGTACCTGTCCACAGAGGAGAATGAGGACACAAGGATCAAACTACAATTCCTGTGAGGTACTATAACTCTCATTTTCAGCAGGAAACATCAAAATTTCCTGTGCAAGATTTCAATGAAAACTAAGTTTTTTTCCCCAGGGGGAAGAAATTTCAGCTCTATTAGTATAAGTATTCATGAACCCTGTGCCAGTCCCCCGTTTTCTGTCACCAGTTGGCATTCACAACAGTTATTGCACA
Source organism: Chrysemys picta bellii (assembly GCF_011386835.1). Lineage (NCBI taxonomy): Eukaryota > Metazoa > Chordata > Testudines > Emydidae > Chrysemys > Chrysemys picta. The sequence continues at coordinate 47,420,603 of NC_088791.1, read as the reverse complement.
GACAAAACTAGTAATTGTGGGCAGTTGCATGTGCACAAGCCCATAACAGCCTCTGTGCCAAGGTTGTTGTGTTAGTGCACACAATGACCAAGGAAACTAATGACCTGTAAAGGGAATTACAAATGAAGTAATAACTATCAAAGCAAAGGAGTCATCATGTGTACTGTTCATGGCCTATGCAGATACCAGGAGCCAGCTCTACCATGGGCACCAATGGTGTAGCTTTGTCATCACAACCCAGTCCTTTGCTAGAGGCAGACTCTGGTGATCTGTTGCTCAGAAAATGCAGTCTCTTTGCATATTGTGACTCAGGTTAGGGATCCCTTTTGAGAACAGGGGATGTGGCACAGACTATTGTTCAGGGAAGGATGATGTAGGGAAGGACAGCATATCCAGAGAAGAGTGTTCTTCATGGTTTTTCATCCTCTCAGAAAGGATGATGGTGGTAGCAATGTGACACTAATTCCTGAGAAGGGAGGAGGAAAATACTTACTTCAACTATATCTTAGTCTAATTTGCTGCTCGTGATTTGAGATAGAAATATTTCTGTTCCTTGACTGGATGACAAACTTTATAAGCAGTGAAAGCACTTTTGGCATGAAAAGCAAATCACTTTATTAGGCCTGATTCCTTCAACCAGTGCTTCCTATTGACTTCAGTGGCACTGGATCAGGTCCTTAACACACGAATCCTTGCTTTCAGACTAAGAATAACCATTCTGAAACATTCATGTGAATGTGTTTGCATTAATAGAAGCAAACAGAAAGGGGAAAATATGAGAAGCTATTTGAATTTGAAAAAAATATTTGTTAATCATTTCCCCGGCTGCATATGAAACTGTAAGCCCACAGAGTAAGCCTGTTATAAAAACATTCACAGTAAGGTCTGATGCTTCTTACCAAAGTTTCTACCTACTTTGGTTGTTAAAAGCCAAACAATCATATTTTAAATTTGTTTATTTTTTCAGAATAGATCTAATTACCAAAATGTCTTTATAGAAAATGGAATTAACAACCTTTACATATGATTAGGGATAGCCAGAAATTCCAGGACAGCTGTTTATTGAATGAGAAAAAATGCTTCAGGATGATGAGTATGGTAATAGGCGAGCCTCTTCAACTGTATGAAAGATCCCAGGAAAGGTCTAGAATCCCAGAACTACTCAAAATTAGAAAGAGTGATACTGCTACTTATGGGCTTAGTCTATTAGCAGGGAGTTTCCGGGGAGGGACACCACATGAGTTTTGTGAAACACCAAGCAAACCAACTGTGGAGTCCCTGTGACCAGACTTTGCAGGTTCTGGTACGCATAACCTACACAAACAGGACCCAGCAAGGTTGGCTCAGGTGAGTTCTCCCAGCGCTGTTTAGAGATGGTCAAAAATTTTCATTCAAAAATCTTTTTTCAGTGAAAAGTTTTCATAGAAACAGAAATCTCCATGAAAAATTGACATTTTCCTCAAAATAAATAAATAAAAGAAATAATAAATGGGGATTTAATTGAAAAAACCCAAACCATAAAAACTATTTTTTCCTCAGCTGAAAATAGAAAATATTTAAGCAAAAAACCTGAAAAAGTTAGATCCAATTTTTGTTTTGGCAAAAAATTATGTTCATCAAAATTTTTAAACAACAACATTTTTAAAAATCAGCTTTACTATTTTTTTTAACTCTTATAAAACTATTTACTGGGAAAAATGTCTGCATGAAGTGCTCAGTTTTGCTATTTTTCCACACCCAAACTGCCATTGATTTCAATGGAGAGTTGTGGGCCAGATTTTAAAGGCCTCAGCACCCAGGACTATTCTTGACACTCGTGGCCAGATTTTCAAAAGAGCTCAGTATTCAGTGTAAACTACGCAGGATCAAGCTCCTATTTAACATCCAGTTCGTAATTGATGCATTGAGGTGGGCTCCATGTGCACTGTATGTTTCTTGCTGCTGTCAGATCATGGTTCCAGACAAGTGTTTTTATCACACAGTGAAACACAAAAGTGTATTTTGTAAAGATGTATTGCACTAGAGCTTGTCTGAATTTATTCCACCCAGTTTCTAAGATCTTCTGACTCACCCAGCCTTGTCACAAGACAGGGCTCTTGTTTTGATCTATATATTGAAGACAACAGATATTTAAACTAGCTTAGCAAAGTATTTCTTTAGGTCATACAGTGAAAGTTATTTTCTTTTAGATCCAGTCAAGCAAGAAAACAATAGATGGTTTGTTTTAAGATAAAAGGAGGTTACTGTACTTTATCTCTATGCAGGGTACAATTAAATAATAAAGTAATTTTTTAAATATGTTTAAGGCCTTACTGTATATGCCACGGATACTCAAAGAACAGCCTGAGTTTTGATTAGCAGTTTGACAGGAAATTTATTAAGACTTTCTGAAGAAGAGGTCCTGGCTTTGTTCCATGCTTGGCCTTCTGCCACAGACTGCTGCATGAGTCCAGCCATATAGCTGTTGTCAACACCACAGATCCAAGAACCAACCTGTTGCAGCCATTCCAAATTTTGTTTTTGCTCAAAGGGCTTGTCTATACTTACGCGCTGGTTCGGCGGCAGGCAATCGAACTTCTGGGTTCGATTTATCGCGTCTTGTCTGGACGCGATAAATCGATCTCAGAAGTGCTCCCCGTCAACTCCGGTAATCCTGCTCGCCGAGAGGAGTACGCGGAGTCGACGGGGGAGCCTGCCTGCTGGGTCTGGACTAAGTTCGAACTAAGGTACGTCGACTTCAGCTACGTTATTCACGTAGCTGAAGTTGCGTACCTTAGTTCGATTTGGGGGTTTAGTGTAGACCAAGCCTAAGGGTCATGCTGCGCATCCCCTGCAATAAGACAGGAAATTCCTAGAATGATGGGAAGGTTAACAATACTGGTCAGCCTCATGACTGTTGACTGCTCTCCATCCCATGGGTGCCAACTGTTGAATCTAACCCATATCTTTTAGGTCTTTAAGCCTCTGGAGCTAGTGCCAGTAAGGTGAGCAGCCAGCTAGCATTAGAAAAAGTGTTATTAAATAGTTCCTGTCAGTAGTTCAAGACACTGCCTTGAGAGTAAAAAAGAATGAACAGATATTTTCATAATGGCAGGAGGAAGCTTTGGGACCATGTGGACTCTGAACAAAATAGCATTACACTATGACCAGGGAGAAATCCAGCAAGAACTATTCCCTCACACAGTGTCCTAGTCTCATCAATCACCTCTTCAGTCTTTCTAGTTTCTATAAAGTTTCTGAGGAAACACTGTAGAGAAAATTAAAAATGATGAAAACCAAATGTTAATTCTCTACCTACAGCCTCTGGTAAACCTTTTAGGCCTCAATTTTGTGCTTAAGGCAGAGCCCTGCGTTTGGTGGGGATGGTGTGGATCAGCAGGAAGTTTCTGCCTGTGCTCTGTCATCCCCCTTTATGAATGACTAAATAGTCCATCTGACTGAGGGAAAGGGCTGCAATTGTTTCTGGCTGTTACATAGGCTATGCAAAAGGGGTTGGAGGTGGTGGTGGAGGAAAACTCATCTCCTCGCTGCACATCTGCAGAAGGGCCAGTCTGAAGGCTTGTCTGCATGGGAAGATAGCATGCAGCAAGGCAGGGTGTGAATCTACAGCACACCTGCTGTCCATGCACTAACTCACTGTGTGGACACTGCCACAGCGCAGTGAAAGTCCCAGACTGCAGCTTAGCATACTGTACTTTGAAGCATCAGTATGCTAAGCCATACACCAGGATTTTCAAAGCACTGTAGCAGTGTCCACACGGTGAGTTAGTTACTGGTGTGCTGTAAATTCACACTCTGGAGTGCTCGCTAGCTTGCCATGTAGACAAGCCCCAAATCTAGCCCTCAATTACAGATAAATGAGATTTTACCCCAAATTCATGTTCTCATTGACACAACACTCTTGAGGAGGAAAAAAGCCATTTTCTGTATTTGATCCAGAAGACTGGAACAGTACAACTTGTTCCAGTTCCAACAAGCAATGTAGCGGTGGAATGATCCCTCTCCTTTCTCCATCATGTCCAGACCTCTAAAGAAAGTAGCATGATGGAGTGCACATTTAAGATCCACACCAGCTTGTTCCAAAAGGAAAGTGAAGTGACTGCTAAATAGAGTCCTTTTTCTTCTCTCTCCTTGCCCCCATCACCTAAACATGCACTAATTTATGTCTCAGATCATTTCATTTAAGTAAATAGTATTGTAAGTGCAAAATTTGGCCCTTGGCACCTGCTAGTGCATGGTACTTAATGATTTCAATGGGAACACAAGGTGCTCAGCACCTTGTTGGATTCAGGTCTTTGTTTTAAAAACATAGGTTTGATTTTTCATAGAACAACAGAAATTGCTTTGGCATTATTTTGTCTTATTTTAAAAAAGATTTAAAAAATACTGACCCTAATTATTAGGACAGATCAAAATTAAAGTAAAAAATCTCTGAGCATGAACATTTTAAGAAAAAGCCAGTACTACATTTACTCTTCATATCTCTTTTGACTGGCATTTAACCTGTTTTCTAAGAATTTATCGTTTACAACCATTTGAGGAATTACTGAAAACGTGTGCGGTAATTTTATCTCGAAAGTAATTATGCATAGATGGAAAATGCAAGCAAATAGTTCACATAGCTTTCCAATATTTTAGCCTGTCCAAGAATAAAATGTTCACTGTATAGGATAGCATTTTGTTTGTTAGATTCTGAATTAGTGCTTATGAAGTAAAAGACGTTCCATCTGGTAGTACCTGTTGCACAAGAGTGTTTCTTGATAGAACAAATGAGTATTTAGATTGTTTCTTAAAAAAAAAAAGTATTCCTGCTACTTTATTATTTGCTGTTTGTGTTCCCAAAGAGTACACATCTATCATAAAACACAGCCCCTACTCTAAAACTCTTGGAAAGCTTTCAATTAAAGTTATAGAAAAGCAATGAGAAAAAAGTGACTTGACTTTATTTTTTCCAGTGAGCTCCTATAAGGCCATAAGAATCCAGAACCCTAGAAAAGTAGACTATCTATTGTAAAGAACTCTGACTGAATAGACTGGCTTGATAATTTGGCAATGTATGTTTGTATAGCCTCTAGCATACAGGATACTGGTCCGTGAATGAGGCCCCCAGGTGCTACCATTGTACAAATAAAAGAAATAAAGAAGTTGGGTAAGAATTACACTATTGCAGAATCATGCAAAATACAGGCCAACATTTATTTAGGCTGGTTCTGTACAGATTAAGATAATTTTGTGATAAAATTGGTGCATAAACTAGGGCTAGCAGAGCTTAAGAAAACTGTGCAAGGAGCATTGCCTATCAGTATTCCTAAGATATTTGCTTTACTTTTGTATGCTTATGTCTTAAAGTTATTTGTAGTAGTTTGGGGATTGTTTGATAAGATTAAGGTAGTTCAAAGCACCACCATTCATGGAATTAGACCGAAAGTATGTGATTTTTATATTTAATAGTGGGATGTGTCAGGTGAGCTACAGTTGCTCATGGGACCAGTTGCCAGGGTCTTGACTTCCACCTGACTGGGGTACTTGGGGTTTTTTGAAGCCTATTAAAATACAAAAACCCAAACCTCAGTTCAACTGGGAGTTCCAAATGCTTCCTTTTAAACTGGGAGTTCCAAATGCTTCCTATGGCCTGATTTCTAAATGACCTTAAATAAAAAGTAACGCCTTTGGGCCGTGGAAGTTTGAGTCAATCAAGAAGAAAGCTTTTCCAGCTAGCATTGTCCCTCCTCAATAAGGGTCTGGTTTCTAGTGCAGGCTGTCCCCAACTCCTCACAGCACATCCCTAGTAGTGTGCTGGGGGATTTATGGAACTGATCACAGCTGCCACAGCCCTACACCTTTACAGGTGCAGGGACTGGTGACATCTCTGGCAGCACAATGCTCGATAATTCTATGCTCGGTGCTAATTCAGTGGAGAAAATGCCATTTATTTAGGCTTGGCACAATTTTTTTTTTAAATAATTTCAACTGATAATGTAGATGTTTATTTTTAAGTTTGTATTTTTATCTATTTAAATTTTCACAGTTGCAGGAAATTATGGGGCAGGATCAGACAATTATTTAATGAGAGTAAATGTTGAGATTCAAAAAGTTAAAGTTTTGTAAGCATTAAAACACAAACTGTCAATATCCCATGTCAAAATATACAAAGTAAATATCCTTAAATCAAACTCTAATAAGTTCTCAGTCAGCATTTTTCTTACTTTCCCTGTCTGTAAACTTTGATTATCCTTGATGGAAATATTTTTTTTGGTGGGTTTGTGTGTGTACAGTGAAATCGACTTTTAACCACATTTACTGATAAAAATCTAATCCTTCCAAGCAAGAGTAGGCCCTGAAGTATGCTCTCCCCTACACCAGCATATCTCAAGTGAGGGAGGATATGCCGATTACCTCAGTATTTCCCCTTCCACTTTAGGGAGGACAGCATCGGGGCAATGCTAGTGCAGAATAGTTCTTCTGTGAAAGGAGTATAACTGTAACTAGTAGCTTCCTACAGGGGCTCAAAAGAATGTTTTCCTTTAACTAATGAAACAATGATAAATGATTACCAGTTACTTAGAGATTTAAAATTATTTGTGATCCTTTCAGAGCTCACCAGCTAACCAGCCATGACACAGGTGGCCAGATGAAGATCACTAGTTCTAGTGAAGGCTCATCAAGGAACAGTTGGGCCTTGTAGGATGTGGAAGTCTTAGATAACAAATGTTAACAGCCTAGGGTAGACAAGGCGGTGTGCTTTTAACACATGTTAAACTGGTAGAGTTAAAGCCTTAGGACCTTTGAAGTGAGAGTCCCTGCATTTAAAGTTCATTAGTTCTTACTTTGGTAAGAAAAATAAAATGAACCTGAGAAAGAGATGGAGTTCTCAGAGTCAAGACAGTAGGAATGTCACCTGTCATTTTCCCTGTTAAAAAACCAACAATCAACTTATCACTTTTAAAAAGAGAGTGTAATAACTCACCAATTCCGGAGCCCATACTGGTCTTACCATCACTCTTCAATTTTTAGTTTTAAACTATTTGAAAGAGAATGAAGATTTTTTTTTGCCATGATGTCAATCCATTCTGTCTCCGCACAGGTGGTGAATGCGTCACCCAAAGCCATAATCACAAATTGCAACCTTCTTAGCTCCTAAGAGGCTGACACCCTTAAAGTAAATAAACTACCTGGTTTGAGAGCTCTTAGCTGACCACAAAGATAATGTTTAACAGTGCATACAAACGAAGGTTGTTTCTCATGTGAAATCAAATAATAGAAAGCCAGATCCTACCTTTCATTGGATTGGGTCACAGAGGATGGAGGCTGATAGGGTATCAGAGTCAGTTTCCAAGCCAGAAGGGATTGTTGTGATCATCTAGTCAGCACACTTGCATAAGGAGCATCTTCTCCATTCCTCATGTGCAATTGGCATGTTTTGTTCCTTGGAGCTTAAAGAAATGCTAGGAGAGAGCGCAAACAAACATGCTAGCCTGTGCACCATATTCCTAAGGGTATGGGATCCGCTGACTAGGGTTAAGATTCAGCCACTAGCTGGCTAGTTCATATGCTGCAGTGAATAGGATGTGCTATAGAGGGCTGCAAGTTCAAATTTTAGAGGAACAGCAAAATGCATCCCACCACATATCCTCCTTCATCTTGAGGTTGGCAGAATTCTTGCAGCAGAGGACACATCTACCAGCATTTCTGCTTCATCTTGCAGAATTTTCCTTGAATACAAATAATCTACAAGTGGGTCATATGCTGCATATTCTGAACAGTTAAGATTACCCATGGCAGAATATTAGTGCACAGAACATTAAAATACATAAATAAATAAAATATGTACCTGGAATATCAACAGAAGACCATTGAGTAGGAGTTGGGAGGCTGGTATTACCACTGTACTCTGCATTAGTGTGTCCAGTTCTGGTGTGCATACTTCAAAAAGGATGTTCATAAGCTGGAAAGGGTTCAGAAGAGGGCTACAAGAATTATTCAAAGTCTGGAAGACATGCCTTACAATGAGAGAGTTAAGAAACTATCTATTTAGATCAGTGGTCCCCAAACTGTGGGATATGCCCCCTTATGGGGGCACAGAGGAACTTTTGGGAGGGTGCGGTGGGGCCCAGGCCAGCCTCCCTTCCCTGGGCCGCTCCCAGCTGCGGCCCCGCTCCCAGCTGTGGCCCCAGCCGCTGCTCCCAGTCTCTGGCCCTCTTCCCAGCCCCAGTGGGGCCCAGAAAGATTACATTACAGGTAAGGCGGGGGACCACTGGTTTAGATAAACCAAGAGAAGATGAAGAAGTGGTTTGTTCACAATCTACAAGTATCTACATGGGGAAGAGATTTCTAATAGTAGATGGCTCTTTAATCTAGCAAAACAAGCAAACAAAAAGGCATAAGTTGATACAGTAGTTGGAAGATGAAGCTAGACAAATTCAGGATAGAAATAAGGCACATATTTTAACAGTGAGGATAATTAACAATTGGAACAAGCCATCTATGGGTGTGGTGGATTCTCCTTCACTTGGCGTCTTTAAATCAAGACTGAATATCCTTCTAAAAATAAATGCTCTAGCTCAAACAAGTTTTAAGCTTGATATAGAATTTACTGGGTGAGATTTTATGACCCTTCTGACCTTAAAATCTATTAACTTTTAACTTCTTCCACTCCCTTCCCCCATTTTATTTTATTTCAGCCTTGTTATATACATTTGCAATTACAGCTTGTTGATTTTGCAGAAAGCACAAAACTGCACTTTTCCCCTGGTCATTAAATTATAAGTAGTCTTTAAAATTAAATGGATCTGAACAAACCCCAAATTTTGGGGCTGTTCAATTCTAGAATGAAACCTCACCATTCAGGCTAATGTCTGCTTCTCAGCATTTCTTGCTATAAACTTAGTAACTAATAATTTTGAATGCTTCAAATTTGTGTGTGTCCAACTTGGGACATGTTAAAGGGGCCTGATTTTTAGAAAGTCCTGAGCATTTCCCTAGTGAAAATCAGGTCCTTTTAAGGTGTCTCAAATTGGGCACCCAAAGTCACCAGTCACTTAAAAAAATTGCTCTCTTATTCAAATAAAAAAGCCTCTTGTGCTCCCTAAATCCTGCTGCTGTGGCTCATTAGATTGGTATAAAATCATTCACAGAAAGTTCACGATCCAAATGCAGGTGTTCTGTTTCACAAGAGTTCATGACATTTAGCTGGAGTTTCAGGTCCACCCAAAACTCAAGCAAATGCTGGCAAAACTCACCCATTCCCTAATGAACTTTTCCTTTGGCAGAAGATTTTTAAAGCAAGAAATGGTGGGTATGTTCAATTTATAGACAGTACAGTCAGGTTAAGGGAATTAAGTCTGATTCAAGAAGTGACAGAGAAGATAGGACAGCATCCAAGATAGTCTGCTCAGAAACTCGTACCTTACACAAGGAAGGAGGGTGGGGAAGACTGACTAAAGTACAAAAAGCATTTAACCAAATAATATCAGCATGGAATACTACAAAGTGGAGCTCTCAGATTTATTTTATTGCTAAGCAAGTGTTTTATGCTCAAACTTTCATAGGTTATCACAACCTTGAGATAAACTTTACAAACTGGGTATATTCCTGTCTTTTGAGTCAGTGTTTCTCCTCACCCACACTTACGAAACAAGATCCTCCCCTGTGTTGGAGCAGCTTTCTGCCATGCCACTAGTACAAAGCTATCCTCAGCCCAGTGGATCCAACCCATAGAGAGCTCACCTGCATAAGGGGATCCTCCACTGACCTTCCGGGACCTTCAGGCCATTGGCAGGCAGTTCAAGTTAGAGTAGCCAATTTACACCAGGGAAGCAGACTGGTGCAGAATGACCCAGGCTTGAAAGACTGCAAACGTGTCTTAAACTCACTGGAATAGATTAGGCCTATTTTATAGCACCCTCCTCCTGTTGGACCGAGCTTTACTCTACTGAGTCAGCTCACTCCCTGCGCTAACCCTTGTCTATGTTTCTCAAGGAATCCAGGGAAACTATTTTCAGCTGGAGCAGTTTCTTTAACTGAGCCTCTTAACAAACACAGTCCCACCTCTCTCAGACTCTTACTTCAAAGTCTGTGTGAGCGCAGCAGTCCCGTCCCCAACCTCTCATACCACTAATTCCCACAGCAAGTTTACCTGGCTCTTGCCTCAGCCCTCCATGGCTCCCCAGTAGTCTCCCCTCTTGTCTATCTGGTTTTCTGAAGCAGTTCCTTTCAGTAGTCGTGCCACTGTCAGTACACTGGACACAGCACCCAGGCACTTCCACAGTCCCTCCCCTCCCCCTCATTGTTGCTGCCCTCTTTTATAAGGGCAGCTAAGTAATTCCATCTCTTTCCTCAGATACAGGGGGTGAACTAATCAGGCAGCCAGGCCAGCTCCAGGCCTCTGACCCCAGAGGAATGTTATCCCTTACTCCTTCACATCCACCGGTGGATAGATCCTGCTGAGTTGTGCTGAGCAGTCCTTGGCCACAGTGGAGGATCTGGCCTATTGTGTATATTCTCTGCCTAATAAGAAGTGTCATTATAGTTTCAAATCCACTGCAAGTCCATCTGCTTAGAGATGGGCTTCAGTTGCTCAGTTCCAACGGAGATCCAAAAGTTAAGGGGTATTAAATCTAGGAGTTTGTTTGGGCCACATCTCTATTTCTGTGAGATATGAAAGGTTTATGTTCTTGCTGGAAATACAGAAGTCATCATGTGAGTGAGCAAACAGGCGAGGGAGTGTATTTTGCTTGTAACTAAAGAGGAAAATGATTAAATTGAGTGGAATGGTGTTCCAGCTCCTTCTTGAAATCCTTTGCTTCTGTTTCAACTCAAATATACTTACAGATTCCCTAGGGCATTTCACACAATGGGGCCTGCACTATGATCTTTGTAGTTGTTGGGAATGCTCTTGAGGCTTGCTGTGCAGAAAACAGATGGCAGAGAGAGAGAGAGAGAGAGGAAGACCACTTCCAAGAGGAAGGAGGGGGAAGAAGAGAAGGAGAATTGGGTGGGGGCGGGGGAGAGGGAAGGCAGAGTGTGGAGAAGAGAACACAAAGGAAATTGGGGAGAGTGGATAGAGAAGTGAGAGTATGGGGTATTAGTGAGAATAAAGAGAGAGCAAGGGCAAGAGAGAAGAGAAAGTGAAGAGATCTGGGGGTGGGAGGTGTAGAGAAGGGGAGAGTGAAAGGAGCAGAGAAGAAGGAAGTCAAGAGTATTAGGGAGAGAAGAAGGAAGTGAGGGTGAACTACAAAGAGCAGACAGTGTGGATGGCTGAGATCTCTGCTCTGTTCTATCATTTGCACGGTTGTTTTATTTTAGGGGGTCCGAAAGTTGGCAACCCAAAGTGCAGACGATTCTCCTCTCCTCCCTTAATCACCCATAGATGTAACTGAAGTCACTGGGAACTGTAGGGGCTCTGTGCTTCTGAATGATCAGGATGCAGGTTTATCAATTTGGACATCCAAAAATGAATGTATCCAGTAGAAGTGGATGCTCCATAATTATTATACATTTATATGTTGTTCAGCATCAACAGGTTAAATTCATCCCTGATTTGACTCCACTTTCTTCAGTAAAGTTACATCCAAGGATGAATATGGGCCAATACTATATGTTTTTTGCAGTGGCTAATGCATGTTCCAAACAATTAACGTGTGTCACATTTATTTTGATGTTTTGGTTTGTATTTGCCATTGGTAGCTACCTCTAAATGGAAAAGTTGAGTAACTAGGATCGATTTAGACAAAACATGAAATATTCTGCTGACTCCTTTGGAATCAAATTAATAAAACGCTTGTTATCTGTGACACTCCCAGAGTAGAGCCCCCTGTCTACTCTGTGCTATAATCTCCTGTGCTGAATTGAAGGGAAGATTTCTTTGACAGTGTAACACAATAGGTGTCTCTGTCAGAAAATCTCTAATGGCACAAAATATTTTGGCAATGGCACAAAATGGTACCATATTATATTTTATGCACAAACAGGATGAAATCCTGACACCATTTAAGTCAATGGTAGTTTTGCCATTAACTTCAGTGGGTATGTCTACACTGCACACTGAGCTTGGGCTTTGATTCAGGTTTGAGCCCAAGCCTGCCTTCTGTCCCTACACAAATCTGTCTGACTTGCATCAGCAAGCACTCTGGACTCTGGTCCTAGGATATGCTGGTGGGGTGGGTCAGAGCCCAAGTCCCCCTGGGACTCTGGTCCAAGCACTGTCATTTTGCAGCGTGCACACAGCTCAAGATGCACACCTGAGTTAGAAGGTCTGCGTAGTGACGATTGGATGTGTTAGCACAGCTGTGAGATCCAAGTTTAGCAATTGTAAGCCCGTGTTTACAATGCAGTGTGGACATAGGCGCCGACTGCATGGGTGCTCCGGGGCTGGAACACCCACAGGGAAAAATTAGTGGGTGCTCTGCACCCACCGGCAGCCAAGCTCACCCCGCCTCTTCCCCGCTTCCTCCCTTGAGTGTGCCATGTTCCTGCTCCTCTCAATCCCTCCCAGCACTTCTGCCCACCACCAAACAGCTGTTTGGCGGCGTTCTGGGATGGGGGGGAGGAGCGGGGACACAGCGCGTTCAAGGGAGGAGGCGGGGAAGAGGTGGGATGGGGACTTGGGGAAGGGGGTGGAATGGGGGTCGGGTAGAGGCGGAGCAGGGGTGGGAAGAGGCAGGGCGGGGGTGGGGACTTGAGGGAAGGCTCATGGTTCTTGGACAGTGAGGCTAAAAATAGCAGTGTGGAGTTGAGGCTTGGGCTGAATCTCAGGCTCTAACACCCCCCTGTCCTCCCAGCAGAGCCCAGGTTTCAGCGCAAGCCTGGACATCTACACTGCAATTTTTAACCTCGCTGCCTGAGCCCATGACCCCGAGTCAGATGACCCAGTGTGGATGTATCTTGAGTCCACAAGCCTGGGTCTCACGGACCTGGGTTTACAATGCAGTGGGGCCAGACTTTCACCCATAGTGTGTAATGGAAGTTCCAATAGATGCCACAGTTCTCTGGCTGGTCTCTACTGGAAGAACAGTAGCACTAGGAACCAGTAACTGTATTTTCGAATGGAACCAGTAGGAACTGGGGGGGGGGGGGGGGCGGGAAATCAGCTCAAATATCTAGGTATATAAATACACAAATATCTAATGGCATAGTGGAGAGACATAAAGGTTTTATCTGTAAGAGCAAGGGATGGATGCAGTATTCATGCACGGCCAGTGAAGCCCTGATTGAGCTATGCAGGTCATCCCAAATGAGTGCCTATAAAACCTGTATATCATGGCACCCTAAATACCTCATACATTACAGATATACTATTTTTGACAAGTTTGGAAACGTTTTTAAAAGATGGTGGTGCTATTTTTCACATCTCTCTGCCTGTAAACTCAAGCATCCATATTGTTTACAGGAGTTTGACGGTACAGGTCTCCATGAGGGAGGGAAATAATAATACCTCTCTCTTGTATAGTGCTTTTCATCAGCAGATCTCAGAGTACTTCACAGGAGGTGGTCAGTATCACTATCCCCATTTTACAGATGGGGGAAGGAGGCACAGGGAGGTGAAGTGACTTGCCCAAGGTCACCCAACAGGGCAACAGTAGAGCTAGGGATAGAATCCAGGTCTCCTGAGTCCCAGTCCCAGTCCAGTGCTCTATCCACTAGGCTGCACTGCCTCAACTTCAGAACATTCTATTACCCAAAATAGCTTTTTCCATATATAAGTATCTTGATTTTTAAGGTCAGATATTTCCAAATCTTCTATGGTGGGAAGGGAAGGCTATTATTGAATTGAAAAACTGGGAGTCTCCCCTTTCCTGAGGTACCAGGCACCCAATTTCTAGGCTGTGAGATGCAGGGCATTTAATCTGTCCCTGAACCAGGACTGAACAGTATTGTTCATTCTATCCCCGAGGCCAGTGTTAATTTGCAAGGGAGAAAGAAGGAAATACTTTCCCGGCTTGTTATTTTATTTATTTATTTTCATGCCTGTTGGAGATGTCTCAGCGGTTTGGAATGTTAGAAATTGTTCAGAGTAGAATGATGAATGGTCACAATCACAGGTAAGGTGATCAAAGGCACATTGTAAAGGGAGAGCTGAAACTCCTGGCACAAAATTAATATCTAGAGGTGGGCTTAAGCCAGAACACTGGATCTAAACAACCCTGAAATCTGGGGTTTTTGAAATCCAGGTCTGAATTTTGGGGAGTAACCCAGTCTCTCTTAACAAGGGATAGTTTTTGGGTTGCAAGTGTATGAACTGGAGATTGATTTTCCCTAGTTGATCCCATTGCTGAAGTAAGAAGTCACATGCTGGTTGATTTAATCAGTCAATATAATAAATATTCAGGCTGGTACCACAATAAGACTTAATCTTTCACCTTCTCCTCCCCCTCATTGTCCTCATAAGGAAAAGGTCAAGCCAACTTTCTGAATGAAGAAAAACTTTAAAACAAAACAACCACAACCACCACCCTAGTCCCACTCATTCAGAATGCAATACTCATCAGCTTTCATGGTTCAGAAATAATAAGGGCATAAAACAGAAAGAAAATGCCGCACAAAGGTTTCAGTTTTGTACTAAAGAAAAAGCAAAGTCTCCTGGGTCCAGATTCTCCCATGTGTTCCACTCAAGATTCTGGCCATAGGTGGCCAGTGGAGAATTCCCCTTGCAGAGGAGAACTTTCCAGTGGTGTAAAGCTAATGGAGGTGGCATCAACTACTGATGGGTGCAGGGTTCTCCCCAGTGTTAGGCTTCTCAACTGCTCCAACTCTAGAACCGGACAGCGTAGGATCAGGGAGACACAAACAGATCCCTACTCCTTCCCTCACCCCTGCCAATCAGGAGAGGGAATTAATCCCCTGTTTTATATTTGTTGATTTTGTGTTTTTACCACTGACCATTCATCAATTCACTTAAATAAGAGATGGCCCAAGCTGTAAAGTTTGGATCCCAAACCCATTGCAACCTCCCCAAAGACAAGGGCTTTGGGGATCTAGGGTATTGGAACCACTGTGGGTATGGACTTCCCTGAATTTTGTGGTATTCAGATCCAAAGTTTGGTTCATGATCTTCTCTAACTATAACTGCAAACACACATTTGTCACTCTTCTCTCAGGTAGGAAATGTACACAAGTGGTTAGAGGTTTAGAATTAGATTATGTAAAATCTCCATTCTTTACTTCTGGGGAACTAATGTTTAAGACTAATATTTGTTCATAAGACTTGATAAGCTTTTGGTGAGCCCTGAGGTAAATAAATGTTTACACTTTAATTACTCATTTCTGAATAAGGAAACAATGAAATAAGCAAACAAATTTGTGTGATCTTACAGTTATCTCCATCTAAACTCTCTATATGCATTTGCTTTTGGTTAATTTGCAACTTGTGTCATTTGAATATGGAAAATACACATCTAATTTTTAAAATCTTTTAACAGGAGATTTCAAAGTTTCCTGAGAAAGACTATACAGTATTAGGGGAAGGCGGAATCACCCTGAGTGGAGGTCAACGGGCAAGAATCTCACTAGCTAGGTGAATATTTTATCATCTGAATGGCTGACATGTCACATTTGGGAAACATAGTATGAACAGTTTAATGAAATGTGGACCTAATTCTGCCATATAGATATATGTGCATAACTCCAGTGGGAGCTGCATTTTAAGATCAGAGATCAGATTTTTGTCCTGTGAAAATACAGGCATTTAAGATACATCTATATGTTCATTAATTTAGTTCAGAAATACCCAGAAGTTCAGCAAAAGATGAAAGTTTCCATAGTTAACTGAAACTGCCAGTTTAAAGTTCACAGCATGAAATGTTGATTGTCTGAGCACCAGAGAAATGCTTGTCATGTGCAAATAGAAATACGAAATATTTCAGCAGTTGTCACCAGAGGGTTGCAAAGAGCTTTACACATTAAATAATTGAGAATCATAATGCTCTCAGAGGTTGTCAGATATTGTCTCCATTTTCCAAACAGGGAAACTGAGGCACTGAATGGTTAAAGCCCACATTGTCAAAACAATGGTGACTGATTTTAGATGCCTGGGTTGGGTGAATTTTATCACAGGCTCAAGGCCTAATGTTCAGAGCTGCTGAGCACCCAAAAGTCTAGTTAAAGTTAATGAGAGCTGTGGGTGGCCAGAACTTCTGATTAAACAGGCCCTACATTTCTCAGTTTGGCCATTCAAAATTAGTGGATACTTTCAAAAGTTCTATAGCAGCAGACTAATGGACACAGGCAAGCTGATCACACAGCAGTAGACTCAAATTCAGTCATATGAGTTAAGTCATAAGTTTACTTTAATCATTCTTTAAATCAATTAAGTTATTTCATCAGGAAGGAAACAAATCAAACAAACAGTTGAAGGCCAGCTGCTAAAAATGCATGAGCATTACAAAATAAATAACCAGGGAATTGGGCTGTTCTAGTGGCATGATACCACCACATGGCTATATCATCTGGGATTGTGATAAAAGCTCCCACTCCCAAGCAGACCGGGGTGTGTCAGAAGAGGAGTATTTGCTTTCTAGGAGAGGATGTACATGGTCTATTCAGTAATATGATAGCTGATTTAGAACGCAAAATTAGCATTTTCTCCAAAGCAGCTCTTCATTAACCTTCTAGCTTCAGGCTAGGTACTGTACTGTAAAAGGCTCTCAGAAGGGAGAGGGAGACAGGTTAAAAACAGTCAGACTTAAACAGTTATTTAGAATCAATGTAATAAAAGCCATGTCACTGAAACCTAACAGAGCAAAACAGCACAATATAATACTTAAAAGGTAGCAAACAGTTAGAGAAGAGCCTGAGTCAGAGATGTTCATCTCCAGATCTGGATCTAGACCCACATTTCTCCAAAATGGTTCGATCTGAGGTTTTGGTCTGAAACCACCTGGCACGTAAGAGTTCAATAATATTTTAGGAAAATCTGCTAGACAGTTTTCCACAAAGCTGTGATTTTGTACTGAATTGTGGCTGGCTTTTGCATGTGTGCATAAGAGGGACAGCCACAATTGCATTCTCAGCACTCAGAGCGCAAGGCCTGATCCCTGGAAGTGGCACTGCGATGCAAACCACTTCAAAGGAGACAAAGCAAAGACCTTACCTCCTCTCCACACAAGCCAGCAGAGCGATCCCTCATAAAGTGTTGCACAGTGGCTGTGCTTCCTAGGACTTCAGTGTCTCTCATGCTGTCCCTAGGGCTGTGTTCTAAACATTCATTCAATCAAGAGACAACCCTCCCAATAAAATTGTTGAGGAAGAATTTTGTTTTTAAAGATACGTATGGTTTGCTTATTTCCCCCCTTATTTAAATGGACATCTATTAAATAACAATTAAGGATTAAGCTCAAAGAAATATCATATTTGGTATAAAAGAATTAAACCACCCAAACTAGTCAATGCATCCTTGGGGGAAGCTGCAAAGGAATAACCAGGGGATGGGGGTACAAGGTGGGTGAGGTAATATATTTTATTGGACCAACTAATTACCTCACCCACCTTGTCTCTCTAATATCCTGGAACCAACATGGCTACAACAACACTGCATACAGGGGAAGGGGGAGCAGACCGAATTCTCAATTATTCTCCAGAATCTGAGCTTTTCTTAAAAGAAGCCTCTAGCTGGTGTAGTTGTGAAGAAAAACACCTTCAAAATATGAAGCAGTGTAACCAAATGCACTGATGTCTGCCTGGGTTTGCAGAGCCTGAAACAATAGTTTTGACATGTGAACTGCCCCATTCATTTCAGTGGGTGTCAGTGATGATTGGTTAACAATCAGGTAACAATGTTGAAATTTAAAGTATACCAATGCTCAAAACACACAAGGCAGAAGTAAGATCATATTATGAAGACTAGACCAGCATTTCTCAAACACTGGGCATGCTCCAGTGCGGGTGAGGTGAAAGATACATATATTAAGACGTGGAGGCCTTTAGAACACTTGGCAGAGTTGCAAGTAGGCAGAGGGCGTGGCTAATTCAACTTTCCTGAAGGGAGCATGCCTCATCTTTCGAAAGTTTGGGGAATGCTGAACTGAAGTATAAACCATTCAGATTTCCATAAAAACTATCAGACTGATTAAATACCTTCCCAAACTCTGTGTACAGACATGTTTATAAACCTCCAAAGGAACTCTGGTAAATTCCTGGAATGTCATATGATTGACTTTATCAATCTACTGTTGTGTGATCAGCTAGCCAATAGGCATTAGTCTTCAGCTGTATAATTATATTTTTAAAATAAAAAAAGTCACAAAGACAGTATAGGCAACATCCAATATATAGCGCTCCATTTTCCAAACAGGGAAACTGAGGCACTGAATGGTTAAAGCCCACATTGTCAATATGATTACTGTGCAGTCACTACATCAAAATGTACAGTAAGTGAATTCAATCATAATAGAAGGTCTTTCAGTAAAATTACCTATACTATTGGCAGAATATACTATTAATGTTTTTAGTGGCTATATGTTTTTCATATTATGTTTGTTCAAGATAACTGTTTAGAAACAAATGTTAAAAGATTTTTAAGTACTTTAAATGGAAGTAAAATCCAATTTTCAGGGTTTTCTTAATTATTTCTTTGTACTAATTTATAGTGTCATGTTTTACAATCACACAATAAGACAAAGGGCCTGCTCCTGCTCCCATTGACGTCAATGGCAAAACTCTTGTTCACTTTAGTGGGGGCAGGGTTGGGCCCCAGTGTCCAGCTCAGGATCATTACAGTCTAAGATTCTGACCCTGCAAATACTTAGGCACTGGTGAAGATCAAGCATGTGAGTAATCCTACTGATGTTAAGTTGCTGTTTGCAGGATTGGGACCTAAGATTCTCATACAGGACCTTGCAGTCCATTTACTATAAAGCACTTTACAAGATTGAGCCCTATGGTCCCATAATTCTGTAAGCCTTCTACAGAGAAAGAGCTTGATATCAGTGGACTTTGGAACAGGTCCATAATTCCTGTTAAACTGAGCAAGCATCCTACACGCACAGCGCTTGCAAGAGTAGGCCTTAAATAGGTCTTTAAAAGACCCAAAGTAAAAGACACAGTAAAGGTGGTTGTGCAGTTTCTTTTGATTACATGAAATTCCGTGAAAAATTACTTTACTGTGCAAACTACCCTGCTATAAGGAAAGGCTTTATTAAAAGGTGAATTATAAACCTATTTAATTCTGAACACTGATTCCCTGTAAATAAGCAGTCTAGGTTCTTATGTCTATTAGTTACAGCTCTTATGAGATTCAATTTTAAAAGCATGCATTATAAATTAAACTTAAATTGAACTGGTAGATAGTAATGAAAGCTAATTTCATTTCCATTTCCTCTGTTTAGAGCAGTGTACAAAGATGCTGATTTGTATCTCCTGGATTCTCCTTTTGGCTATTTAGATATTTTAACAGAAAAAGAAATATTTGAAAGGTACTGTATTTTTTCCAAGGTTTGTTTCTGGATGTTCTGTCAAGCAGCACAATGCAAAGCACAAATCCAATAAAGAAAACACTCCCTCATCTATTTGTCACAGAATTTATATGAATATGCCCAACATATAGAAGTGGTCAAAATGATACATAGTTTTTAGGAATCATTTTGGATGCTGAATCCAAAGCCATGTGACAATATATCACCTTTTGGCTAGCAGGCATCGTATACTCATTAAACCTGCCCATACAGTAATTGGACATATTGTAACTCCTATAGCTTATTCATCCCCAGATACAGTTATATATTCTCTCTCAAATTACACATACAATATAATAGTGAGTGTGTGCACACATGACAAGTGCTTGTGGCATATTATCTTTAATAGTTTAAAATAGTTTAAATAGTTATCAACTGTTTCATGGGTGTTGATGTTCATAGAAAATAGTATTTTGTCCTTTTTTGTGTAAACCCCAACAGGCTAGTCACACAAAAGGACCCACTGACTATCTGGAAAGGTGAGATTGACAGCAGACTGGGCAAGCACATATGTACCTAAAGGACCCCCCCCCCCCCCCATAGGTCAATTATACAATAATTCCCTGCTCTCCATGAAGTTTCCCAGTTACATCTGTGTGGTGTATGAAAGTTTTGCAGGGCTGCAAGTGGGGAACTTACAAGCAGCTCAGCTGTGCCACCATTACATTGAGCCTAACTAGAGGCCAGCGTCCATTCTTCTGCTCACCCCCCTGGTAACCCAGATGAACACTAATTGTGTGTTCCACACACTTCTCTGCCATATAAAAGCAAATGGAGTAAGAGTGGAGAGTAAATATTGAATAATTGCCCTGGTTTTAAAATGCATATAATTCTTTTGTTTTTTGTAGCTGTGTTTGCAAGTTGATGGCAAATAAAACTAGAATCCTGGTGACTTCAAAACTGGAACATTTAAGGACAGCTGACAAAATATTAATTTTACATGAAGGGACCAGCTATTTCTATGGAACATTTTCTGAACTTCAGGCTCAGCGGCCTGACTTCAGCTCAAAGCTGATGGGATTTGATTCTTTTGATCAGTTCAGTCCAGAGAGAAGAAACTCAATTCTGAATGAAGCTCTCCGACGGTTTTCCATTGATGGAGATGGAGTGGGTTCCCGAAATGAATCCAAGAAGCAATCTTTTAAACAAACTACTGATTTCAATGAAAAAAGAAAGAACTCCATCATTATTAATCCACTTAATGCTAGCAGAAAGTTTTCGATAATACAGAAAGCCCCAGCACAGGCCAATGGGATAGAAGAAGGTTATAGTGAGCCACCAGAAAGAAGGTTGTCTCTGGTGCCCGATTCTGAACAGGGTGAGGCCATTCTGCCTCGGAGCAATTTACTGACCACAGGGCCCATGTTCCATGGACAGAGGAGGCAGTCTGTGTTGAACTTGATGACCCGTACCTCAATTAGCCAGGGACAAAGCTTTTACAAAAAGGGGAGTACATCTGTACGTAAAATGTCGATGGTCCCCCAGTCTAATCTGTCTCCCGAGAGAGACATCTATGCTAGGCGCTTGTCTAAAGACAGCGTCTTGGACATAAGTGATGAGATTAATGAAGAAGATCTGAAGGTATGTGCTGATTTGTATTGCCCTTCTTTTTAGATGGAATACTTTGCTGATAGCATTGAGCACTACAGTCCTTCTATGTTTTCCACCTTCCTTGTAATGAATTATGTGGTACTGCTCTGTAGAGTGTCCTTTATTTTTCTGTCTCAAATACCAGTTTGAAATTTAGTTAAAGAACTTTATATATAATCTGAAAGACTGACTCTAGGAGGACTCTTTTGTTGCAATATCACTGCATCAGACCCTCAAGAATAGCTCCTGTCTACTTTTCAGATTTTATAACAAGTCATGTACAATTTTTGAAAACCATCTATTCCCTTACAGTTACCGACTTGTAAGAGTAATTATGTGGAAATCAAATTTGAAACTAAAGTTTGTGTGGTTTTTAAACTAAGAATCAAGAACAGACATTTGAAACATTAACTCATGGAATAAATTAAACCAACTGGAATAGTTACACACATTGAATGTAGCTATTCAATATTGCAGTTGATCAGGCTACAAGTTGATAGTATTTGATTTATAAAAAAAGATGAACAAATTTCACATGGTGATGTAGACACTGGAGAGAAGACTATGCTGGATTAGTTATAGTATAATGGAGTTTCTGGTAATAACTTCGTAGTTAAAACACAGATGAGATTTGCACTTAAAACAGGTCTAAAATATCTCTATTTCACTTTTTAATGAATGAATTTCATTTCCAAGTTTGGCAAGTTGCTCTTTGGAGGACAACTGATGTTTTCTAGGTCACTTTCTGAATGAAAATTTTGTACTTTTATTATTATTATTGTTACCATAGTGCCTAGGAGCCCTACTCATGGATACAGCTATGTGCTGTATACAATGAAGAAATGCTTAAAGCTCGTTATTATTTAAAAATTAGCATTTCTCACCTTTTCTTTTGCCTGAGTGATCTTAGTAGAACAGAGGTTCCTCAAAGTTTCTGTATTGTTGAATTTCTTTGAAAGCTCATGTGTAGGTAATGTTTGAAGAAATTAAGACATAATTACGCTATGTTTTTAGCAATGGTGTGTTGATCTGAGCATTGTTATTATCAGGCTGTATCAACAGCTCAAGTGATTTTTAAGTGGTGTCTTTATGCAAGAGGTAACTCAACAATTATTTTGCACTGTGTGAATAACTGATTTTTGGTTTGGTGACCAAACTAAAAAAAAAAAAAATTAAATTGTTTCAGGTCAAACAAAATGTTTTGTTTCTTTTGATTTTTTTTTTTACCTTAAAAAAAATCAATATGGATAGAACATTCTAAATGGATTTCAAATGGGAAAGTCAAAATGAAAAATGTAGAATTTTCTTTATTTTTTCTTCTTCTTTTTCAGCTGAAACAATTCAGCAAATTCTGTATGAATTTGTGAAATGTTTTGGTTAACCTGAATATTCATTTTTCAGTAAAAGGTTTCACCTGAAAAATGTCACTCCTGCCTACAATTACCATCCCTCCTCTCCAGTCAAACTTAATGCTGCATTTCTGTCACTTAAAATGAATCAGTGCAGGAGGGATTGTAATCACATATCAATAGTTCTTATGGGTAGAGGTGGTCATTCTAACCATGTTCTTATTTATTATCTTGGCAGGAATGTTTTATTGATGATGCAGAAAGCATGAGTGCTGTTACTACCTGGAATACATATTACAGATACATGACCACCCACAAAAGCTTGACTTTTGTGCTAATTTTGTGTGTAGTAATCTTTTTAATTGAGGTAAGACTATTCTGCTTGTAAAATCATGTTATGTTTGTTCAGATTGAGCATTTTTTTGTTTCAAATATAAAAGTATTTAGTGTCAACATTTTTGCATATGCATTTTTGTTGGCTGCTGGCTTAATTGCTGATGAGTGGTGTTGGGATATTACTTTTTTGGTTTACTATTGTTTATCAAAGACAATGAGTTAGTGCAAGGCTGTACAAGAGTCCATAATCCCAATTCACACAAGGAATTTGGAACTCAAGTTCAATTCAAGTCCAACACACCCGAGATCCTCCAACCCCTGCTCAGCTGCAGACCACACCGCTTACCGCAGCCCCTATTGACCGGGAACGGTGAACCGTGGCCACTGGAAGCTGCAGGCAGCTGTGCCTGCGGACGGTCAATGAAAACAAATTATCTTGCGGCCTGCCAGCGGATTACCCTGACGGGCTGCATGCAGCCCGCAGGCTGCCCACCACTGCTATAGATGCTGCCTTAAACCTAGTAGAATGAGCTATTCTAGATCTAGAGGTACCAGATTCATGACCCAGCCAGGGCATTATTACAAGGAAAATGTACAAGAACTTACCTTGTGGCCAAGTGTTGTATGTGTGCACATTTGCAAGAAGCTCATGGTCCTTAATGCCCAACTACAGTATCTTGAGGCCAGAGTTGGTGAATTGGTAGAGCATGCAGAGGAAGAAGTGGATACTCACAGAAACAGCATGTAAGGATTCTGTAAAGCAGGCCCACCTCAGAATTGGTTGTCTGCATCCCTCAGATGAGAACGCTGGTCATGTACTGGGAGGCACCCAAGGTGGAGACGGGCTGTGAGACATAGGAGGACAGGGGGAGATTTTGATTACTAGGTTACTGTGACAGCTCTTCAGTAATTTATCTAGCTGGTGCAAAGATGGCAGATCTCATGAGACATCTAAAACAAATTTCTAATAAGTATTGGGGTGCAATCTGTGGTAAGGAATATCTTGATAGCAGTGATGTAGGGAGATATTAGAGAGATGACCTAGGATCTTACTAGGAATAAGGTTTAAGTATAAGATCTATCCAGTAGTTTTTTCTGAAATGCTTCCAGTATCATCAGATTAACTCAACAGGAGGCTTCGCTGGGTCTCAGTGGATAGATAAGAATTCAGTATAAAGAGGAAGCTTTATATTTATTTGACACTGAGGGATGTCATGGGGCCAGGAGAGCCTATACAGAAGGGTTGAGTTCCATTTTAAACAAAGTGGAACTTGATTGCTGGCACAGCAAATTAACAGTGTGTTGAAGCGTTATTTAAAACTAGCAGCTGAAGGATAGGAGACGTGCTGAGGAACACTCAGATCAGACAAAGAGATTGGTCAGAGAGAATGACAATACTACAGTAATTCTGGTAGCAAAGGATTGGACAGAAATTACAGCTGAACTGAACTGGAGGAAGAGGGACGGATTGAGCTCAAGGGGTATATTCCTGAAAAGTAACAGTGTCAGACAAAGGAGTTAAATAAAATTAGTGATGTGTTGAATTCTTTACTGTCACTTTAAGTCTTGACACATATTTCATATCTACTGGGAAGCAGTCTCATTGTTTCAGTTGTTAACAAAATGTAATAATATTTAAAACAAAATAAACTTCCAAACATACAGTAAGTGTCCCTTGTCACCAAGAATGCATTTTAGCAAATCGGTGTTAATCCTACAATGCCAACAAATGTAAAAGGTGCTTTGGTACTTGAATGCTTATAAAGTGTATGTATAAATGTAGTTCTCCTTGGGAGGTGCACTGAAGGGTTCCCTGTGGAAGGAGGAAGAGAAGTGGCAAGGTGTTTGCTTCAAGGAAGTTTGAATTTCATCCATTTATAATGTTCTCTGTACAAATAATGGTGCAATAAACAATTACCATAGTTATGGAAAGAAGAAAAGGGAGTAAAAGAACATAATGTAACAGAAAAAAATAATCGTATGTTCACTGATTGCAGGTGGCGGCTTCTTTATTTGGGTTGTGGTTTCTCAAAGAGTAAGTATTGACTGCATTTTATTATGGGCTTGGGGATTCTCTCTCTGCTGCTGCTTTTTGTAAAAAAAATTAAAAAGACTCTTGATATCTGTTCATGAAGATCCTTAAGGCTAGTCAAAAACATATAAGAACGGCCATACTGGGTCAGACCAAAGGTCTATCTAGCCCATTATCCTGTCTTCCAATAGTGGCCAATGCAAAGTGCCCCAGAGGGAATGAACAGAACAGGTAATCATCAAGTGATCCATCCCCTGTCGCTTATTACCAGCCTCTAGCAAACAGAGGCTAGGGACACCACCCCTGCCCATCCTGGCTAATAGCCATTGATGAACCTATCCTCCATGAATTTATCTAGTTCTTTTTTGAACATTGTTATAGTCTTGGCCTTCACAACATCCTCTGGCAAAGAGTTCCACAGGTTGACTGTGCGTTGTGTGAAGAAATACTTCCTTTTGTTTGTTTTAAACCTGCTGCTTATTAATTTCATTTGGTGACACCTAGTTCTTGTGTTACAAGGAGTTAATAACACTTCCTTATTTATTTTCTCCACACCAGTCATGATTTTATAGACCTCTATTATATCCGCTCCTTAGTTGTCTCTTTTCCAAGCTGAAAAGTCCCAATCTTATTAATCGCTCCTCATATGGCAGCCATTCCATACCCCTAATAATTGTTTCCCTTTTCTGAACCTTTGCCAATTCCAATATATCTTTTTTGAGATGGGGTGACCACATCTGTACGCAGTATTCAAGGTGTGGGTGTACCATGGATTTATATAGAGGCAATAGGATATTTTCTGTCTTATTATCGATCCCTTTCCTAATAATTCCCAACATTCTGTTTAATAAGGTTACTCTTATACTAATTCACTGAAGTGCTTTTGGCCTCACCCTATGTGGTTATGATACAGATGAAGCATTTTCTTTGTTTAGTAATTTAGTTTGGCTCAATTCTCAATTAAAAGATTTTTTGTTTTTAGAAAAGGATGAATTTACTACTAATTGGGTAGATTAGTTTTTATTAAATAACTCCTAATAAGGTAACTTGTTCAGAAGATATTACCAATATAATCCGTTTTTCATAATAATATAGAGGGGAAATCAAAGAAGAGGGCTCCTAAGCATATACACCTCTACCTCGATATAACGCTGACCTCGGGAGCCAAAAAATCTTACTGCGTTATAGGTGAAACCGCGTTATAGTGAACTTGCTTTGATCCATCAGGGTGCGCAGCTCCGCCCCCCGGAGCACTGCTTTACTGCGTTATATCCGAATTCGTGTTATATCGGGTCGCGTTGTATCGGGGTAGACGTGTATTAATGGCTTAGTTCCTATTTCCTTATCAAATCATCTACAGTGCATGTGCATGAAACAGATTTTAGAAGATACTGTAGCTTTTGATAAGCACTCATGTATCTGAGAAGTGATAAATAAGCCATTTAGCACATTGTTAGCTGAATACAGGGATGAGAATTTAGGCTCAATAGCCTATGGAGTCACAAATTAGTTGTGTTTTGTACATGCAGGTTGATGTTCAAGAAAGAAAAATCACCCATATAGATTTAGGACAAATGGAGCTTGTAGATACTACTTGTGTAATAGTGATAGTAAAAGGAACTAAGATGCTTTTGAACTTACTGTATTTTTTTTTAATTGCATTTCATAGAAGTGCTGCAAATGCGGCAAATATAACACAGCCAAAAAATGCCAGCTCTGATGTGTCCAACAGCGCTACAGTGATTGTCACCGACACTAGCAACTACTATGTCTTTTATATTTACGTGGGAGTGGCAGATACCCTGCTTGCCTTGGGACTCTTCAGAGGTTTACCCCTGGTGCACACTCTTATAACAGTTTCTAAAAGTCTTCATCAGAAGATGCTGCACGCAGTTCTTCAGGCACCTATGTCAGTCGTCAACTCTTTGAAAGCAGGTAGTCAAGATAGAAACTGACTGACAATGATTTATGCTTTTGATTTTAATTAAAGAGTGCTTCATTCTGTTTAAAGGGCACCATTGTTTTCTCTACCACCTCAGTTCAATTTTAAATGTTGCTACATCAAAAGTAATGTATGAATCTTGTAGAAAATCTTGACTGCATTTAAAGTACCACACATTTTAGATGTCTGCTTTGGTTTTGAAATATCTCCTTCAGGTTTTATAACAGTGTAAAAAAGACAGAAAAACAGACAAGAGCTGAGTTCACTTTGGATAAAACTGTAGTATAAGATAAAAGAACAGGAGTACTTGTGGCACCTTAGAGACTAACAAATTTATTAGAGCATAAGCTTTCGTGGGCTACATAAGCTCACGAAAGCTTATGCTCTAATAAATTTGTTAGTCTCTAAGGTGCCACAAGTACTCCTGTTCTTTTTGCGGATACAGACTAACACGGCTGCTACTCTGAAACCTAGTATAAGATACACAGTCAGCTCTACAGTAAGTCACGGAAGGTCAGATTCAGATACCCTTACTCACACTAAGTAATGCCTTACTCAAGGTAGTCCCACTGAAGTAGATGGAATAAGATGCTACTCAGCATGAGTAAGGGTATCAAAATCTGTCCCTAAAGTTGCTGGAGATTTTGTTACATAACTAATGCAGTAAGTGCCACTGTCATCTGTGTATGAAATTCCTGTCCTATCCTCATTTACTAGACTATACTTAAGAGTAGATAGCAGGAGACACTAGTAAATAGAAATGCACCAAAAAGAGTCTCCATTTCATATAAGTCCTTCTTATTACTAATTCTCTTCTTACTTTCTGATATCTTTATGCACATTAAGTCTTCTTGGAAGTCAGGAAGCTGATATTTTGAAATCAAATACCATGCTAATGCACAGACTATCCATATCTATTGCAAAATCTATTGCATGAGTGGTACAGCCTGTCTGCCTTTGTCTCTCTTCCCCCATCCCATCTAAGCATGCATCTTCTATTGCACTAGCCTATTCTGCATTTTCCTGGGACTTCACTAACTAAAATAAAAGCTGTAGGGCTAAATTCAGTCCTGGTGTAAGCCGATGTAACTCCATTAACAAAAATGGAATAGCACTTAGACCATGGCTGAGTTTAGCGCAAAAACTTTAAAAACATCATCTCAGTTAACATATTCCATATGCAGAAAACCTATTGCGTTAGTTAAAGCTGATATCTGTAGAACGTATTCATGTAACAATGAGCCCTTTACCTGTTGCTTTATTTCTGTTTTTCTATCTGTAGGTGGAATACTTAACAGATTCTCTAAAGATACAGCCATACTGGATGACCTACTGCCACTTACAATATTTGACTTCATTCAGGTTTGTAAAATCAGAGTTCTAGATATATTTGTTTATTTAGTCTTCCCCTGCAGTCACACAGCATGGATCACATATCATATTAAATAAAAAGAACTAAGCAAAAAATTAGAATTCAACATACATTTAGCTTCTTAGATTTTCCCCCCCTTCTATTTAGCTGTAGGCCATGATCTTAGCAGGATTCAGGAAACAATTGGACATTTAGATGGATAAATATATCTAGAGCTATGGTAGTAAATACTTTTTAAAAAAAGTTTTGGAAAGGATATAAATTCCTCATGCTTCAGGGCACAAGCCATCTGCTAATTATTGTGGGTTTGGTGGAAACATTGCCTGTGGCGAGGTTGTTCCATAACTGCATACTACAAGGCTACTTCCTCTGAAGCAACTGGTACTAGGGACTGTCAGAGACAGGATACTGGACCGGATAGACCATTGGGCAGATCCAGTATGGCAAGTCTTATGTTCAGTAAGAATATATGAAACTTCTTGAATTATAGTATTTTGGCAAGTCAAGAAGCAACACTATTAAAAACTATATTGAAATGAGAGAAATATGCAGCCAGATTTTGATGTAGCCCAGGAGTTGTGTATTACAACTTTGGATACTTGACTTTAGAAGCAAACTAAGGGTCCATGCTCAGGCCATTGAAGCTCTGATGTATAATGGCGAGGCTTCGATTTTGATAAGGAGACCGGTTTACTGTCTTAAATGTTCTGGTTAATTTAATTCATGTACCTAGTAGAGCTGGTTGGGAAATTTCCATCGGAATGCTTTTCCAGTGGAAAATGCCCTTTTCACAAAAATCAACAGTTTTCCATGGGACAGTTTCAATTTTGAAAAAATAAAAATCAATATTCTGTAGACAGAAAATGAAATTGACAAGAGCTTTCCAGGCAGGCAGCCAGGAAGCAGAAAAATTCCATTTCTCCTGAAATAGAATTTTTCAGAATTTCTGTCCCATAAAAATGTGGTTTTTACTTTTCATCCCATATTGAGATACAAACTTTCTTGAAACCTTGAAATTTTCCATGGGACAGAAATTCCGTTTTCTGAGTTTAAATTATAGGTTAAAGAGAGGTTAAATTACAGTCTGTGAAGGGGAAACCCTGCTTATATTCTAGACAAGAAATGGCTAGTTAGAAGGGAAAAGAAGCACCTACACAGAGCACTCAAAGGAGGCTCTCATAACTAAAGAGTCAGTTATGAAATGTAACTTATGTCTCCTGCTGAAGCAGTCAGTCCAAGATCCCATTTCAAACCAGATAAGCAGTATTTAGCATTTCAAATAGCCAACCTCTTTACATGTGTATAACATAGTAGGGATTAGGCTTTAGTATAATGTTATTCATTATAATGACTTCACAAAACTACTTGAAAGCATGTACATTTTAAAAATTATACTTCTAGATCTGCACTGTTAAGAATTGAACTTATGAAAATACAAGGGCACTTATTAAGCTATGTGTGATATGGCTCACTGTGGAAGTTCCACTTAGATATACAACTCCATTTTATACATTAGGATGTTTCAGGCAGGAAGCACACATGTTCAGACTAAGAGGGTGCTCCTCTCTCAGAGGCTGCAAACAAGATATCCCGAGCAGAGTCGTGATTTCACACTGTTCTTGGACATTACTTTTCCCATTGTATGCCTAAAGGTCCCCTTTTAGTTTTCTTCTTAGGTTTCCATTTTCCATTAACAATTTGCTTCAGCGACTATGATCCATGAAGCCATTTCCTTTGGGGACTGTGGCCCAGATCCTGAAAAGCAACTCCCAGTGGGAGTTAGGCAGCTAAATACCTTTGAGGATCTAGGCGTGTCTCTCATTTCTACTTCTATTACTCATGCAGGCAAGATCAGATACAAAAATGGCACAGCAACAGTAAGGACACTGTAGCACAGATTTGTAACCTCTGCAGAATTCAAGAGAATGATAGGAACCTGTGTTAAAGCAGGGTCATCACGGGACTATGATTCCATGTGGAGTCTTTAATTTGGGAGTTATATAATTTGACTGAATTTCAGATAAATGGTTCATTATCCTCTTAAGGTTACAATGGTTGTTACATTCTGCATTATGAAATGACGAGCAAACACAAACCCACTCTTGCATTACCACAAACCAGTGCAAAACAGCCTGCAAAATTATAACCCATGCTACATCAGCCCAAAGATTCACCTCTTAAAACAAAAGTAAAATACAGTGAAGTATCTCATTGTTTACCATTGCAGCTGCTACAGTAGGTGTTTGTCCATAAACCTTAGTGCTCCTATTACATTGCTTAGATTCCAGATGAGGATTTTTTAAAATGAATACTAAAAAAAAAAAAAAAGTGAAGGATAGGAAATTTTTCCTTAGAAAAATTTATGTTAATATAGTGTTTGTGAAAGACACCAGACTGAGATCATTGCAAACTGAAGTCCTCTCTTATAGTCACAGATACCAAGAGCAGCAATTGTGCAAGTTTCTTTCCAGTGTGAAAGTTAATTTAGTGTCCATGGCCATTCAATCCTCACCTTCTGCTAAGATTGCCAGTTGTCAGGAGGTTTTATGGTGGTATGAATATTTGTCTGCTCGAAAATGATTTGAGACTACTATTTCAAAACTCAACAGTTTTCAGTCACTTACTGACGGGGCCTGGATTCAACCAGTGATTTAGAGGTGAAAGTTATCACCTTTTTTGCAAAGCAGCTCTTGCAGTATCTAGAGGCCACGGATTTACTTGATTGAAGTAATGAAGTTGAATGGTACATAGGCCTCAAGGGGTGACTCATCACCAATCTCTAATCTGTAAAATGAAAATGTATTTCATCAATACTATTTTTTCTTTCATCCTACAGTTAATACTGATTGTGACTGGCGCCATAATAGTAGTCTCAATTTTACAGCCCTACATCTTCCTGGCATCAGTGCCTGTGATAGGAGCCTTTATTATGTTAAGGGCATATTTTCTCCACACTTCTCAGCAGCTGAAACAACTGGAATCTGAAGGTATGTGTGATGCTTCTTGGGGTACCCAGTGCCGTGAGTCACCTTGTTGCCTCCAGAGCTAGAGAAACTTGCTTGCGACAGCTGAGCAATAGCTCCTCATCACAACCAGCCTGTCATCCCCGCAAGTATTCTCATCTGGGTTACACCAGCCTTGCCTTTGTTCTGTAGGTAGATAACAGATGCACCCCAGCTCCTGAGACCCTTCCAAGTATCCCCCTGTCACTGGCTACTCACAGAAATACCAGATGTGCGGTCCCCAAAGGAACAGAACACACCAGCTTGTTAGATTCAACTCAGGGCCAACACTTTGATTTATGCCATAGCACTTCAATATATTTATAGTTAAAACAAGAGTAAGTTTATTATTAAATAACAGAGATTCAAAGTGCTAGCAAGACAAGGTATTGGAAACAATTGGTTACATATCAAATAAAACCATAACACACAACCTAAATCTTAGACTAAACTAAAATTATTTCCTTGTCTTGATAATTCGAGCTTATCCCAAAGTCAGCATTTTTCAGCAAGGATTGTTGAGATCTTTTCCCCCCAAGACACAAGCCATTCTCATAGCTTGTCCCCTCAGTAAAACAGTACAGGAGTGTCTGCCTTGCCTCCTAGAAATACCCACAAATGTCCTTGTCCTTACTCAAGATAACCCTCTGTGGCTTGTTTTTTCCCCCCGTGTGCCCCTCCCCTGTTGATTTCACATCTCTTCATTAATATTTGACTTTGTGTGTAAATGGAATATCTATTTTATTAGGTTACATCAGAAACGGAGAGAGAAACATTTCTTGTGTTAGAGAAAACTTGTTTCTTCACCTCTATTGGTGACACAGACTTTAAGGACACTCATTTCTGGTACAGACACATAACTCCTTAAATATCATCCATACAAACATTTTGCAATGATTATGAAGATGAGTATGACATAAGCTTTTATTAGAGACCTTACATGACACTCTTTGGTGAACTAGAATGTTCATACCAGACTCAAGAGACACCTGTAAACTTGCACCCTGTGTGTGCCCCTTTGCTAGCTGGCATTAACAGATTCTTGAGTCACTGTACAAGCAGGCAAATTTGTAGATACTGAAACCCACAACAAATAAATGGAGAAGCAATTTACCCTTTCACCTTTTCTTTGCCTTCTCTGGTACAAGATTCCATTGTATGCAGGAGCAGAACATTCATCTCCCCTGAAAGCCAATGCTATTACTCAGCCAGCAAATAAGGAGTTCCCTCCTGCCAAAGAGTAACGAAGAAAACAGATTTAAAGTTGGGCATCACCAGTGAAGCTGAAAATAAATAATGACCTGAAATAGTGTTTTAAAAAGATTAGATGCACTTGAAAATTTGAGATCTGGCTTTGTCGGTGCTCAGCACTTCTCAGGGATAGGCTCTTTATGCGGAAACATATTTAGAACATGTAATGACAACTCTATTTTAGAAGCAAGGGTTTGCTTGATCATTTATTCAGACAATGCTGTGGCTTCAGGACAGACCTTCAACTCCTTAGCATCTCAGTCATGAATGTCAGATATTGATGATTACCTTTGCTTTTGGTTAGAGACAGGCCTGAATTGTGAATTTCAAAGGGATCATTATACTTTTGATGTGTTGCAAAACTTCTATTAAAGGTTTGTCAGTACTCTGCAATTCAGAGTGATGAGGCATTTTCTATTTGTTAAAAACCTTGCCTTGCTTAGTTCTCAGAACATTAAGGAATTAATTTTTGTTGGGTTTCCTCCATGTGATATCTCACTATAGCAGGGGTTTCTACAAGTAATTATACTAGCTGCAAACAAATAAAATGTTTGCTCATAGCTTATACATTGAATGGAATTTCATCACATTTATAGGACCACTGTTACCATATATCATGTCCTAGGAGTACGTTAATGGTATTTGTGAAAGAAAAATAAGATATATATAATTTAAACAAATTAAGATAGTTATATTGTTGAGTGGGGTTGGGCTTTTTGCTCATTTCTGTTCTGAAAGGTACTGAAGGATGAGTGTTTATAGTGTTTTTAATCTAAATACTTTGCAGCCCGGAGTCCAATTTTCACACATCTTGTTACAAGTTTAAAGGGGCTATGGACACTAAGAGCTTTTGGGCGACAGCCATATTTTGAAACCTTATTTCACAAAGCACTGAACTTACACACAGCGAACTGGTTCCTATACCTGTCCACACTGCGCTGGTTCCAGATGAGAATAGAACTTATTTTTGTCATCTTCTTCATTGCTGTGACATTCATCTCTATTGTGACTACAGGTACAGTAACTTTACTGAGAAATTAAAATGAAAGCTTTGCTTCTGTTTTAGGGGCCAGATTTAGAAACTATTGCAGGATTGTATAGGCTGAAAACAAAGCATTAAAATAGCAAATGTATTGTTATTCTATCAAAATATTGTGAGTTATCAGTTAAACTAGAAATGAGGTAATTAATATTATCTAAAATCTCATGTTTTACAGAATTGGCTGAAAGAGTTAATTTGAAAGTAATATCCAGTGAGGAAAAAACATGTTAAAGTGAACCAAAAATGTCCTACTCAGTACTGTAACTATTAAAAAAATTCTCTATGTTAATGCAACTGTGCACCCCCATACCAATAAATGTACACTTACATGGTGCTCTTCAACTGTAGAGCTCATACCATTAGCATAACTGGGTAACATTACTGTTCCCATATGAGAAACAGAAAGATTCGGTGAACTGGATAAGGTCACCCAGCAAGTCAAAAACAGAACCCATGTTTCCTGACTCTCAGCCTAGTGCTCAATCTACTGAGAGTACAGTTTAGCACCTGCCATCCAGAATCCCTGAAGTGCTCACAACTTAAACTAATTATAAAACTATGTATGGTATATGCTCTCACCATCTCACTCATTGCTGAAATGCTCCCACTGTTGGATAGAAGTTGGCGGCCATTGACCAGCATAGTACCTGTACAGTTCAAGATGGAAAGCGAACATCTAAATGAAGCCATAGCAAAAATCTTAGTTAAATATAATGTATTTCTTCAGAAACAGAATGTCTCAAAGCCCGTCTGCTTTGGTCTCTCTTTGCATGTTAAAATTACTGAGCCCTGTGTAAAACACAGCAGTTTTAATGAGTTTTTAATATATGTAATACGCTGTTATTGTTATATGTATATTTTGGTTCTTGTTCATGTGCATTTGTCCCCCTCTCCCAAATTTTACATTGATCTTTGAATTCAAGTCAGAAAAATCAAAGCAGATTGCACATGAAAGCATGAGTTTTACCGGATTTTAGGGAGAAAACCATAAAAAAAACCCCCAAACAATTGCATTGCACAGCTCTAATTCTACTGAATCAGCAACAGCTTTCAGACAAAAGATGTGCTTAGAATGCTAATGCATCCTTTGCCACAATAGATTTCAGGACTTAGCATGGGAGCCAAATGTGTGCATGGATTGGAGAGAAGGGATAGACCCTTCTCCAGGTTGAAACTGTGATTTTTTTTAAACAGTTAACATAAAAAAGGGCATGAAAAAATACGTGCCTCTTATGGTGGCTATTTGCAGAGCCCTTCCACA
Source organism: Chrysemys picta bellii (assembly GCF_011386835.1). Taxonomy (NCBI): domain Eukaryota; kingdom Metazoa; phylum Chordata; order Testudines; family Emydidae; genus Chrysemys; species Chrysemys picta. Next base: position 47,385,981 of record NC_088791.1, on the reverse strand, counting down.
GAACTATAGCCTTACATTCACTCCAGGAATACTCCTCAGTTCTCTATTCTGCATTTTGTATTGAGAATTTTCATGAAAGGTATAGTTTAAAAATAACAAACAGAATGGTCCTAAATACTGAGTATAGAATTGATTGAGTATTTAGCTGGATTTCTCATTTAGTTAATAACATCCACATTGTGCTAATTAACACATTTGTAAGAACCCAATAATTTGCAAGGCAATTGTTGCTTGATTTTTACTTGTCCAAATGCTTTCAAAATAACATTAATAAATATTGGGAGAGGGAAAATCAACACCATCAGTCCATTTAATTTATTTGACTATAATCATTTACACAGAGGTTACCATTAAAGAGTCAAGATTTACCAGCAGCTGTTCCCACAATAGTGGTAACAGTATGAGAGATATCACAGTTAGGGTCCTGTCTTATGGGGTGCAGAATGCCACCTGTGAGATGCAAAATCAGGTGGCATTTCCTATTCTGAAAATAAGGGAAAACCCTGATATTACAGATACCATTGCACAGTATCTGGAAGATGTTAACTTTAAAGGTGACCAAAGTACATGGACAATTTCATTGTGATGCTATACTGCAAAAAGTGTTACACTCTGACCTAAATTAGCAAAATGTTATCCACAGTATGTGGCCACATTTTTTTCTCTAGGACAACACAAGATATGAAATGTTTGATGCCTAATCCCATTCTTATTGGGGTCAATGGCAATACTTCCACTGATGTCAAATGACAGCAAGATAGGCCCTCAGCTACCTGTACCATTATATTTCAGTATTTGTCATATTTTAAAATTGAGAAAAACAAAACATTAGAGACTAAAAACATTAATTAAATATTCTTCCAGATATGGAGTTTTAAATTGATCCAGACTCTATCCAGAATGGGGAGTGCCAAGGTTATGAGCTGTGTCAGACAGGAAGTCTCTCCTTTGTAAATTTATTTGAAGTTCTACTGCCAAGTATTGTATATTACATGTACAGTTTTCTAGCACTGTGATTACTAGAAGCTTGACACAAACTCAGGAGAGAAGGAATTTAGAAGAATCATTTTGCACTAATGTGGCAGCGTTCTGCAGAAGTCTACAGCAGACTATTTTCAGAGAGTTTGGCACAAACTATACTTTGCACTTAAACATCGCCTTTTTCAGCTAAGGAGCTCAAAGCACTTTATGATCATCAACTCCAAGACAACAAACATCATTAAGGTGGAGTTAACCCCATACCACCACTTTGCACCATCTATAATCATTAGTGTGCAGCTGGATTTCAGACAACACATTTGGATTTGGATGAAGTTTTGCAGTTGTGTATTTGAATAATTTAATTCTCAAATTCAATAACATTGTGCTAATTTAGCTGCATTAATACATTCAGCAAAGGCAGAGTTCAGATATCCAAATTTCATCTGCCCAGATTTATTTTTTTCATTTTATCTGTTTTTCTCTTAGAAGTTACACAAATTTGTATCATAATGTTCTACCTCCTTTTACACCTTTAAAATGACATTATCAACTTAAAAAAGAATCACTGTCTGAAAATGTTTACCCACTTTACTTAAAACTAATATTTCAAGGGACTAACTGAAAAGTTACAGGGAAAAATCATGGGGAAGCAATCTTCACTCTTCCCCCTTGTTTGTTTATCTTGTGTAAGCACTTTGTATATAGTCAAGTTCATATTACTCAGGAAAACAAACACAATTTTAATAAATATGAAAGTTTGATTATGTGTATATATATAGATATGGGCAGGCAGACAGAATAGAAGGTGCAGTACCTGAAACTACTTTGAATTTCTTTTCTGAAAGTGGTCAGATTTCAAAAGGACCATGTTCCTTTTTATTCTTCAGATTTATAATTACTTTGATAAAGGGAAGGAGTCTATAAAAAATGTACAGGAGGTTGTTTTTTGAAGCAATGGATAAACCAGAGGAAGGTAGCTGTAGTATAACCAAAAACTTTTATCCAATTTGACATCTTAAGCCCTGTATACAATGGCATGTCAGATTCAAAACAGAACCATGGAGGGATTATAGTACTCATGACAGTCTCTGTGAATTTGCGGAGAGGCAGCGAAACCCTATTGATATTAAAGTCAATCAAACAAGCAATCCACAAAAAGTCAGACCCCCAACTCTCAGTAAATAGTAAGAAAAATTCATTCTCAATTTGGCCAACAGATGAAAACCCAATCTTCAGCCTGTGGACTAAGCAGATTGAATTATCTTGGTGGTGGTAGCATTAAAATGGAACTCTAGTCACAAACCTTTCCATAATTAATTCTTTTGACATCTAGATTTGACAGATGAGGCATTTTATAGATTCATAGAGTCTAGAATGAAAAACTTGAGGGCAAGTAATTAAGGTCACATAGGGCCTGAACCTGTTCCCAATTTAATTCAGTGCTAAAATTCCCCATTAACATCCATCAAAACAAGAGCAGATCGATAAGAATATAAGAATGGCCATACTGGGTCAGACCAAAGGTCCGTCTAGCCCAGTATCCTGTCTTCTGATAGTGGCCAATGCCAGGTGACCCAGAGGGAATGAACAGAACAGGTAATCATCAAGTGATCCCATCCCCTGCCGCCCATTCCCAGCTTCTGACAAACAGCAAGCCTAGTATCAATGTCAGGAGTAGAACCCAGAATCCCAATTCCCAGTCCTTTGCTTTAATTGCTAAAACATGCTTCCTCTTTGAACAGCAGCAGCAGCAGAAAAAAAAACCCAACCAAACCAAACACACACACTTTTACTGGACATTCACATTTTAAGATATACATATCCATTTTCTCTTCTAGCCATTGGCTTTTTATTTGCATGTAATCATATTTATAGACAGTTTTTTCCCCCCGCCTGCAGGTGAAGGGCAAAGCAAAGCTGGCATTGTTCTAACTTTAGCCATGAATATCATGGGCACCTTACAATGGGCAGTAAACTCAAGCATAGATGTGGACAGTCTGGTAAGTATAGAAAGCAGCTTGTTTTTATTATGATTGTTTATTATTATTATTACTACTTGTCTGAAGAATTGTCTTGTTTTATTGTTTACTAGTTTGTTTTTGAATTGTGGCTGCAAGGCAGATACACCAAAAACCTCCACTCACAGCTCTGCCAGTAACAGTCACACTTTTTCACTACAGAGACAAATTTGTGTGGTGATTCTGAGATCAAAAGTCCACTGGAATTATATATGGGGACAGCAAATAATTTCACGTGGGACTTTAAAAAACAAAGCCAGATAGATTTGAAGTAGTGAGGGGAGAATGTCAAAAAGGATTGGATTTGTTTTGCAAGGACCAGGGGTTATCCAATGCTTAATGCTCAGTCTATTTTAGGAAGCTATACTGCCACCCATTGGTGGGGCATCCAAGCAACTTCCAAAAAAAATAATAGCAATTGTGAAGGCCCTAGTGAACTTCCTGGAGTGTTTGGCACTTCTTCCTTTTTGCTACATAAACGCTGAAGACCGCGGTAGGGGTTTTGTTTTTGACTTCCATTAATTTACCTCTTTTAAAGGTTGATTTGTTTCAGAGTAATTGTTATTTTTAATTTATTTATTTAGGGTCACTTGTGGGGGTTTTTATGGGGAGTAGAATGTTTGACGCAATGTTCACTCACAACTACCTAAACTTTTTGAGAGACAAGGTGGGAGAAGTAATATTTTTTACTGGACCAACTTCTGTTGGTGAGAGAAACAAGCTTTCGAGCTTACACAGAGCTCTTCTTCAGGTCTGGGAACAGTAGTCAGAGTGTCCCAGCTCAATACAAGGTGAAACAGATTGTTTAGCATGAAGGAGTTAATACAAGTTGTAAGAGACCATTCAAGGTGAAGTGGGCAGTTCATACTGGGAATAAATTTTTGAAGATGACAAAGTAGGCTGAAAACTCCTAAAAGAGTACGTTTGCTCATGCAATTTCCAGCCTTTTCACTTCTGACTAGAAACTTAGAAGAGTGAAAAGGAGGTAGGGAAGTTATCAGACTCTTTCACTGATTAATTTAAAACTGTGTTAATTGCATCTACCTTGAACCATGTGCACTACATTATTTTAAAACATCCTACTTTAACAACAACATCCTGAGACACCTAAACAACAATTACACCAATAGTATCTTATTAAATAAAGCCTGCGAGCAACATAACCTAGTCCCACTTTCTCCAACCCTTTGATCAGTTAAAACCATTTCAGCAGGAGCGTGGGAAACAGGTGGGTCCTGACTAGATTTCTAGGTCACCAAATCTTGGTTCATTTGCATTCAGTTGTTTGTTATAAAGGATGGGAATGGTTGGTGTTGGGGATAAAGATTTGCCAGTTTGTTATTTTTAACAAGTCAGTTCAGCCACCCCCATTCTGAAGCTAGCCCCTAAGAGCCAAAAAGCTAGGAATTAACCATCTACAACATACAGTCCCTCTGCAACATTGATGACTTGTGGTCATCTAGAAACATAATGTACTTGAAGAGGTGTATATTTCTCCCCATCCACCAATGACTTTATGGTAATTCTGCTCTCTACTACATCAGACCAGCATGTCTCCTTGAAAGGTATGTATTCTTATTGCACAAGAACCTTGTGAAACCAGTAAAAGTAACAATACCGCCACCTTCAAAACTCTTAAAAATATTGATACAACCTCTATGACAACAGCTTGTTTACCATAACAGTAAGATACATAAAAAGGCAACTTTTTGGGCTGGGCTGGTGTTCACCAAAACATCCCCTTGTTTTATGTTAAGGCATGAATGTGGTAGCAGCAATCTCTCAAAAATATTTCTATTGTATTCATCCCCTGTCCTATTTGTAAACTTCTTCTTAACTCCAGGAGACACAGTGAGGCTCTTCTATGCAGAAAAAAAATCTGCACAAAAGTCCTCTTCACACACTACACCTTTCAGTAAAAACAACAAGGAGTCTGGTGGCACCTTAAAGACTAACAGATTTATTTGGGCATAAGCTTTCGTGGGTAAAAACCTCACTTCTTCAGATGCATAGAGTGAAAGTTACAGATGCAGGCATTATATACTGACACATGGAGAGCAGGGAGTTACTTCACAAGTGGAGAACCGGTGTTGACAGGGCCAATTCAATCAGGGTGGATGTAGTCCACTCCCAATAATGGATGAGGAGGTGTCAATTCCAGGAGAGGAAAAGCTGCTTCTGTAATGAGCCAGCCACTTCCAGTCCCTATTCAAGCCCAGATTAATAGTGTTAAATTTGCAAATGAATTTTAGTTCTGCTGTTTCTCTTTGAAGTCTGTTTCTGAAGTTTTTTTGTTCAATGATAGTGACTTTTAAATCTGTAATAGAATGACCAGGGAGATTGAAGTGTTCACTTACTGGCTTATGTATGTTACCATTCCTGATGTCCGATTTGTGTCCATTTATTCTTTTGCGGAGGGACTCTCCGGTTTGGCCAATGTACATGGCAGAGGGGCATTGCTGGCACATGATGGCATATATAACATTAGTGGATGTGCAGGTGAATGAGCCCTTGATGGTGTGGCTGCTGTGGTTGGGTCCTCTGATGATGTCACCAGAGTAGATATGGGGACAGAGTAGGCAACGAGGTTTGCTACAGGGATTGGTTCCTGGGTTGGTGTTTCTGTGGTGTGGTGTGTAGTTGTTGGTGAGTATTTGCTTCAGGTTGGGGGGTTGTCTGTAAGCGAGGACTGGCCTGCCTCCCAAGGTTTGTGAGAGTGAAGGATCATTTTCCAGGATAGGTTGCAGATCGTGGATAATGCGCTGGAGAGGTTTTAGCTGGGGGCTGTATATGATGGCCAATGGTGTTCTGTTATTGTCCTTGTTGGGCCTGTCCTGTAGTAGGTGATTTCTGGGTACCCGTCTTGCTCTGTCAATCTGTTTCCTCACTTCCCCAGGTGGGTATTGTAGTTTTACGAATGCTTGATAAAGATCTTGTAGGTGTTTGTCTCTGTCTGAGGGGTTGGAGCAAATTCAGTTGTATCTTAGGGCTTGGCTGTAGACAATGGATCGTGTGATGTGTCTTGGATGGAAGCTGGAGGCATGTAGGTACGTATAGCGGTCAGTAGGTTTCCGGTATAGGGTGGTGTTTATGTGACCATCACTTATTTGCACTGTAGTGTCCAGGAAGTGGATCTCTTGTGTGGACTGGTCCAGGCTGAGGTTGATGGTGGGGTGGAAATTGTTGAAGTCCAGGTGGAATTCTTCAAGGGCCTCCTTTCCGTGGGCCCATATGATGAAGATGTCATCAATGTAGCGCAAGTAGAGGAGGGGCACTAGGGGACGAGAGCTGAGGAAGCATTGTTCTAAGTGAGCCATAAAAATGTTGGCATTCTGTGGTGCCATGCGGGTACCCATAGCAGTGCCACTGACTTGAAGGTATAAGTTGTCCCCAGATCTGAAGTGGTTGTGGGTGAGGACAAAGTCACAAAGCTCAGCCACCAGACGTGCTGTGACCTCATCAGGGATACTGTTCCTGACGGCTTGTAGTCCATCCTCATGTGGAATATTGGTGTAAAGTACTTCTACATCCATGGTGGCCAGGATGGACCCTACGCTACCAGCACTCCCAGCTATCTTCGAGACACCACCGACTTCCTGAGGAAACTACAATGCGTTGGTGTTCTTCCTGAAAGCACCATCCTGGCCACCATGGTGGATGAAACAAACAGATGGGTGGGAGAACAGGGAAAAAGTCATATGAGCATGTGTATGCATTGATTGAACAGTGCATACAATTGTGAAGAATTAGGGAAGTTCCATAGGAAAAATACATGTCGTACACCTAAACTTGGGTCAAATTTTAAAAGCAAAAACAGTGTCAGTGTTAGAGTGGAGTCTGATTTTTCATTTTCTTTTTAAAAAATCATTCTTAACTTCAGATCTTTGGATTTTTCCTATGGAAATGCGACAGTCAACAAGTGAACTAGATAGAGCAGGTCACAAATAAGTTGTTCCCTCCCCCATTGAGAAATTGAATTTTCGGTAACCTGTGGAATTCATTGCCAGGGGATGCTGTGAAGGCCAAAAGTATAATTGAGTTAAAAAAATTAGATAAGTTCATGGAGGACAGGTCCATCAATGGCTATAGTCAAGATAGTCAGGGACACAACCCTATGTCCGGTGTCCATACATCTTCAACTGCCAGAAGCTGGGACTGGACAAACAAGGGATGAATCACTCAAAATTACCTGTTCTGTTCACTTCTTTTGAATGATCTGTTACTGGCCACTGAAGACAGGATATTGCGCTAGATAGACCATTGATCTTACACCATTATTCAGATTATTTAGCACCCTTATTATGATTGTATTAGTCTTAGCACACAAGAAGCAGCATACCAACCTCTCTCTCTTATCTAGAGCACAGATGTCTCAGCCCAGGGTCCTAACAATTGATAAAGATTTATTTTCTTTCTGGCGGCTCTTTTCAATGCTTGCTGCTTGATCAGGTCTGTTATCCTCTTTTGGCCAATTATCAGTCCACTCTGGTCCCTTCTCTTCCTCAAGAGCAGAATATCTCTTGTTAAACTGAATCTCTCCCATAATGTTTCCCTTCCATTCTTAATATATTTTCTCAGTGCACAGTTCCTCCCCTTTTTCTCCCATGTAACTCTCTGATCCATTATCTTTTGCAGCAACTACTGTTCAAGTCTCTATACCTTCTCTTCCAGAAAGGAAGAGTTTGCTCTAGATAAAAATGTAGCCCTTATGTAGGGCAGGACACATTGCATAACTTTCATATGAGATCATGTTGGATTTCTTCATTCTCTTTCCTTGATACATTGCTACTTGATATCCCTCAACTTATGGTGTTCTTTCAGACTCCAGACACTTTTGCCTCTCATCAGAACTTTCTTGGGAATGCCCATGGAATTTACCTGTTTGTTCTTTGCTGCTTAACAGCTTATTAAATATTAGACTGTCCACAGATTAGGTACAGCTGACAACACTATAGGTCTTTCCTCTTTAGGCAATTCATATTCTGAATAATTAGAACAAGAGGGTATAATCAGTCAGTAAAGCTCTAGTAAGGACATGGTTAATATCCATTAATACCCTAGCTTGTATATATCTGCTGGAATCTATGGTATCCATTGGCTAGAATTTGAACTAGTGTTGTCATCTGCTTTTCCGCAGTCTCCTTTAATCCTTTGGCAACACTAATATCTAAGCTGGGCCAAATTGAGGGTTTCATAGCAGATTTTTAATATTTCTCATGGGGGTGTTTCCCCAGCCATTCCAATAAAAGATTGTAAGTTCCAGGTCACCTTGCTTGGCTTCAGCTGCTAATGCCCTTAATGGTCTTTACAATTCTCTTTACGCTGTCTCAAGGCCTTATCTGCTTTACCACTTTTTATAACATTTGGTCAATCTAATAGTCTTCTATTGTTTCTTTTATTAATATCAGTTAATTAGGTTTCTCTGCTGACTTTGGACATTTCTGTCAATATCTTTTTACTGGATTTTGGCTCTTTTTCTTATCCTACTAGCCACTCCTGTGATATTTTTAACTAAGCTGATTTTTGTTTTTTCCTCCACAAGGAAACAGAAAATCTGTTTTCCACTGAGTGCTGCCTTTGCAGATAAGGCCTGAGCTAGTCCCAGAGGAATGTTTTAATGCTTTACAACCTCCTCCTTCATTTATGTGTATCTTGTAGTAGCAGTGCTTGAACTGGAAAGTGGCAGTTCCTTTTATTAGAAACAATAATTTGTCATGCATTCACTATTGCATGCCAAGATCACTTTCCTAAGGAAATATTAAAACACCCCCAAGGGAGATACTAATAACCCACTTGCAAAGTGTCATGTTGCTCCACCCTGTACATCAATGAATGATTAAAGTAAGAGATTATAAATCATCTTCCTCACAGATTCCAAGGCCAGAAGGGATCACTGTGATCATCTAGTCTGACTTCCCGGATAACACAGGCCATAGAACTTCCCCAAAATAATTCCTTTTAAACTAGAGCATATCCTTTAAAAATATCCAATTTTGATTGTAAAATTGTCATTGATGGCAAATCCACCACATGACTTGGTAAATTGTTCCCATGGTTAATCACCCTTGCTATTAAAAATGTATGCCTTATTTTCAGTCTGAATTTCTCTATCTTCAGCTTCTAGTCATTGAATCATGTTATACCTCTCTGTGCTAGAATGAAGAGCCCATTATCAAATATTTGTTCCTCATGTAGATTTTATAGACTGAAATCAAATCAGCCGTTAACCTTCTCTTTGTTAAGCTAAATAGACTCAAGCCGCTCAATCTCTCACTATAAGCGTGCCGGCTGCTGCTTCCTGCAGCTCCCATTGGCTGGGAACAGCAAACCACGGTCACTGAGCTGCAGGCAGCTTTGCAAATGTAAACAAACTGTCTGGCGGCCTGCCAGCAGATTACCCTGACAGGGTGCAGGCCGCAGGTTGCCCACCACTGCTCTAGACTCAGGTCTGCCAAGTGTCATGTGTATCACATCAATGGCTTTTGGCAGGCTGCATTGCATCTTCCCACCTCTGAGGGAAAGGGAAAGAACTACTCCACCTCTCCCCTCCTCCCACCACTCCACCCTCTGAAGTAGGGCAATGTGCACTAAAGTATAAGGCAGGAGACCATAACCAGCTTTTCCACTGATTGCTGTTAATATTTCTGTGCATATCACAACCCTTATTATCCAAGCCCTCATATGCATTAGCAGAGGAAGGCAACTATAACTCACCTATTTCACAGATTAGGTAACACTGAAATTGCACAAGGAAGAGCGAGACATAGTACCCAAGACTGGAGATATCTGTATAATGGATTTAGTGGTTTATTGGAAAATTTTGAAAAATGAAAAAAAAAAATCCATTTCAGGTTGGACCATAAAGTTATTTGAAATTTTTGGCGAATCAACACATTTAAAAAAATTGTTTGGGGTCTAATGAAGTGTTTCATTTCAACAAAATTAAAACCTTTCATTTTAATTTGGACCATTTGTAAACATTTTGGATTTATTTGAAATAAAATTCAAGGAAATTTTAAAACTAAAATTTGTTTCATAGAATCATAGATTATTAGGGTTGGAAGAGACCTCAGGAGGTCATCTAGTCCAACCCCCTGCTCAAAGCAGGACCAACCCCAACTAAATCATCCCAGCCAGGGCTTTGTCAAGCCGGGCCTTAAAAACCTCTAAGGATGGAGATTCCACCACCTCCCTAGTGAACCCATTCCAGTGCTTCACCACCCTCCTAGTGAAATAGTTTTTCCTAATACCCAAGACCTCCCCCACTGCAACTTGAGACCATTGCTCCTTGTTCTGCCACCACAGAGAACAGCCCAAAGAGGGGTTCCATCCTCTTTGGAACCCCTCTTCAGGTAATTGAAGGCTGCTATCAAATCCCCCCTCATTCTTCTCTTCTGCAGACTAAATAACCCCAGTTCCCTCAACCTCTCCTTGAAAGTCACGTGCCCAAGCCCCCAATCATTTTCCTTGCCCTCCGCTGGACTCTCTCCAATTTGTCCACATCCCTTCTGTAGAGGCGGAGGGCCCAAAACTGGATGCAATACTCCATGAGTGCCGAATAGAGGGGAATAATCATGTCCCTTGATCAGCTGGCAATGCTCCTACTAATGCAGCCCAATATGCCATCAGCCAACCCAGAATAACTCAAAATGTCAGAACTAAATATTTTGGTTTCTTCTGATTCTTGCCCTCCCACAATGAACAGTCTGGTGAAATCAACACAAATTTGCAGAATGTTTTGGTGTTGCCAAATCTGCATATTTTGCCAAAAAGAGTTTTGGCTGAAAAATTCCATCCAGCACTATGAAAGACAGAGCCAGGTTTCATTCAAGAAGATCACACTCTGTTTTCTGAACCAGGAATCCTGAAACAAATCATTGTGTGACACACTGGAAAACATCTCCTACCTCCCTTTCTGGGCAGATCACATAGAGGATAGCAGATGCCTTCCACCACCAGTTACTCCTATAACTGAAATGGAAGAGGACTGTGCTGTGTATGTGAGAGGTGTTGGTGTGAGTTCTCATGAAAATCCATGTGGGTAATATATATGTAAACCCTTCTTAAGTTAGTGTGAGGATCCTGCTAATGATTTTTTCTGTTGCAAAATTTTGTATTTAAATTTGGATGTTTTATTCTATTTCTGTTAATGGGAATGATTTTTGATTGTCTCCAATCCCATGCCTTGACATCACATCCTACTCTCCTAACTTCATTTGTCTTAATATCCACTTTACACCTGTTGTCTTTCAAAGAACGCTCATCTCTGCTGCCTCCAGCCTTCTGATGTCTGTTTCATTGAATGCAGCTGCTTCCAGACCATAGAGAGTAATACTATTAGTGCACTAGTTTGATAAATTTTCACTTTGGTGCCAAACATTATGTTTTTATCAGTCCATAATTTTGTTAATTTCTGTGCAGCACCTGTGGCTAAGGCACATCTCCTTTTAACCTCATCCTTGCTGGAACCATTGGCACTGATTAAGCTTCCTCGATGCACATAAGATTCTGAATTCACTGCTGCATTTCAGTGCTTTAAGCTACTTTTTCCAAGATGCAACCACTTCATCTTCTTGGCATTTATTGTAAGTCCAAGTCAACTACACCACTTGTCCAAGGTACTGAAGAGTATCATCATTAATTCAAATGTGTCCACCAGTTGTACAATGTCATCTGTGTAACCAAAGGAGTTTACCTATACATCATCCAGTGTCACACTCTCCAACCCATCTATTGTTCTTAATGTCCAGTTTAAGAACATGATGAAAAACAGTGATTCCATGCCGTCTTGTCTTACACCAAACTTTGATTTGAACCAGTTGCTTAATTTTCCACCAATTTTGACTATATTGCAGGAGTCTTCACACATTGCTTTTATAATTGCAGTTATCTTTTCTGGAACTCCATATGATTTTGCTCCTTTTAATAATGCTTCATTCCAAACCGAATCAAATACTTTCAAGAAGTCACTGAAAACAGCAAGCATCATTAATTTCCTTCTTGCTACTCCTCCCATTACCTTAATCAACTGTCAGAGCATAGATATCTGATCAATGCAGCTTTGGCCTGGCCTACAGCCACACTGTGCCTCACCTACAACTCCCTCTGAAACTGGCCTTAATCTATGGACAATTGCTTTTGTCATGTCTCCCCGCCCCCCTGGTACTTGCAATAAGCATATATCTCTGTAATTAGTCACACCAGCAAGATCTCCTTTCTTCAGGATTGGTACAACTGTTGCCTTTAGCCAGTCATCTGGTACCTCCTCTTACTCCCATACCTACTTGTATATTTTTTCCTAATGCTTTGATAGCACTTGTTCCACCAGCTTTTAGCAGCTCAGCTGCTTACAATGCAGATTACAATGGTTGGGCATTGCAGAAGACAAGACAGATGCTAAGGAAAATAATGTAAACACAACCACAATCCATCTGACCTAGAGGCTGACTACTGACTAGATGGCAGGACAACTTACGCAGGGACATGTCCAGGCTGGGCTTAATGGAGGAACAAACCATGGACAGAAATAAATGATGACACTGAACTGCTCCCCATGTCTGTAATGATGCTCCAGGATGAAAAGAAGGGAGATCTAAGAACTGTGTGGGGCATTTAATTGTAGAGTGTGTTTGAAGAGACAGAGCAGTATGAGGGAGATTTTGAGTATGAGGGAGATCCAGGAAGTAGAAGACCCTGCCTTTTAGACACCAAAAGGCTGGAACTTAATGTATCTTTCTAGAAAAGGAGCCTCATTCTTGAAGGTATTACATTAGCATTTACTAGCACATTGCTTGTGAGCTATTAGATTCTTTATCCTGTAGGTCGCCAGGTTAATCCTTACCGAGCTGGTCTGGATTCAAAAGCTGCTCCCACTTAATGGATTTTGGGTGTGTCTGAGTTCCAGTTCACACCTCATAAGCTCACCTAATTGGCAGACTCAGAGCTGCCCAGAGATTCATGGGACACAAAGAAAGAAATAGACCTGTTGTTCTTAGAGCAAGTTTCCCCGTCCCGTCCCATAGCAGGGTTGATGCTTGCCCTGCTACTACTCTGGAGTAAACAGGCAACTTGATTTAACAGCATTGCCAAGTCAATACCTCTCATGAGCATTAACAGCCACATGATATTTTGTTTTGTTGAAAGAACATGTGCTGTACGCTCCCCCATGTTATGTAACAGAGGGAAACACAGGATGGATGTTAGGGCAAAGTACCCGAGGAGGACCCCAGACAGAAATAGACTTCTAAGAGCTTATGTACTAAGATGCATCCCATCATACCACAGTCCAAGTGCCATCAAGACTCTTTGTGCCACGTATGCATCAGGGTGCACAAGTAATAAGTGGGGGCACTATAAAAGGGGACAGAATCAGGGAATATCTGTCAAGCTTGACATTTTTCCTTTACAAACCTGTATGAGAAGGAGCACATGTTTAAGTCCAAGTTCAGCATTAACTAGTCTGAAACATTCCATTCCTGCAATTAAAAGCATTACCAGTGGCTCCAGACACACACTGGAAACCTAAGCAACTATCCCTTTGGTGCCCACAAGATTTAAGGACAGCACAGGGTTTGAAACCTGAGAAAAGTTATTGTGCCTAGCTACCCACACCCTGACTGAAGAAGTTCAGTGGGTTTTTCTGCACAGTATTAAGCTGTTGAACCAATGTTTCATTGTGTTTCCTGGTCACACTCCATATGACCTCAGACAGCATGTTTTCCAGGGGATGATACATTGCAACATCACGACTGAATACCATGCATTTCTGCTTCGGGCTGGGTATCGTCCCTCTTCCTAGCAGGAAAGCATATAGGCATTTTGAGATTAATTATTTTATCAATTAGTCTTTCCATTTTCTGGGAGTTGACAGTACACAAGTATTATTAATTCTGACATTAAGAAGAGTTTCAGAGAGCCAAGCTAAATTAGAGAGAGAATTAAAGTGTAAATGTTATTAAAATCTCAATAAAAAAATCAATCAGGCAAGACTAAAAATAGCATATTATGCTCTGAACATTTTTTTTAGCATTAAGAATTAAATGTACTGTATTTTTCTGAAGCAAAAGTTTGGGAATTCAAAAACAGCAGGCAAATTGCTGACTGAGATTACAGACAAGGAGCCTGCTGCGACACACATTCAGTCACTCAATGATTGAGGTAAAGCTTCTGTATGAAAAGGAAAAGGAAGGATGATTATTTTTGTAAAATGTTATTGATATTTATACACCAGTGTGTACAGGTTTAAATCATAATACAAGTGACAGACACAGCTAAGCCATATTCTGAATATTTTGAAAATATTAAATTGTGTAAAATATCTGCACATATGGTGTAGATGATAAATCTTCCAGTAAGAGTCTCAGACAGAGAGATGAAATTATGTCTCTTTAGGCTTTCCAGCAGATTTTCATTAGTATGTGACAGTAGGATGGCTTAGCCACTATCTCCTGGATAGTTATGGGGACTCAGTTCTTATGGGCAAGTTTATAGATTGATTCCCTCACATCACACTTATAGTAAGTGCCAGGGACCTCCTTTTATGGGCATCGTATTGACATCTTTCTCTCAGATTTGCAACTTTTGTCTGTCTCTCTCAGGTTAACAGATTAGAAGGAATTATATCTTTTGATATCAATCTAAATTAGTGTAGTTTCGCTTCAGAGAGAAGAGTTATGAATTATCAGTAAATTGAATGTCAAATTCAATTCATTCACTTTTCTCAGTTGTACAAACAACTTTGGTTGACAAATGTAGAGAAAAAGAGACTGCCCAGCATGCATGGGACCTAGAAGATCTAACCCAGGTGCCTTTATTTCAAGCACAAAGTAGATTTCAGAATGTTACCTAGTAGGTCTCTTCAGTTTTTTCTTTCAGTAAATGAATTTGGAGCACTATATTGATTATCTATTCAGCCTGTGATATGTAACAGTAATTTGCACTTGCCAGGGCCGCCCAGAGGATTCAGGGGGCCTGGGGCAAAGTGGGGGAGTTGCAGCACCTGTACTCACCCGGCGGCATTCTGGGTCTTTGGCGGCATTTCGGCAGCGGGGGGGCTCTTCAGTCGCTCCGCATCTTCGGCAGCACTGAAAGACCCGCCGCTGAAATGCTGCCGAAGACCCAGACTGCCACTGGGCCATGGCTCGCGGGGCATTTCGACAGTGGGGGGCCCTTCAGTCGCTCCGTGTCCTTGCCAGCACTGAAGGACCCCCCGCCGCTGAAAAATGCCAAAGACCCAGACTGCCACGGGGTCAGGGCTCGCGGGCCCTGCGGGGCCCAGGACAAATTGCCTCACTTGCCCCCCCTCTGGGTGGCCCTGGCATTTGCATGATTTCTGTGTGTGGTCAGAATTCCTTACCAACAGTATCCAGCTGATATATAGCATATCTTGTTGTACAATGGTATCTGAGAATGTGTCTTTTTAATTAAGCGATGGCTTAATACATTTATCACCCTTAAAATTTGTTTCATGATAATGTTGTGGCTGGGAACTCTACAGCGGTGTCCATTGGTGGGGAGGAATTTGTACTTGCACAAAGTTCCATAGGCTACAGAGCTGGGGGAAGGAGGAAAAGGATCTGGCCAACCACTTTTAAAAAGTGGTCCCATACTAAAATCAGTCTGGCTGCTGTTGTAGCAGTTTGGAGCATCACTCCAGCTGCATCGTTGTAGTGCCACTCAAATTGGGCCTCGCTGCCCCTCTGTCCAGATGGAGGGCTTGCTGACTCAATGGTGGCTCAACCTGGCATATGGAGAGTCTGTTCCTGTACAGAGGAGCACAGGGGAGTCCACTGAGAACTTGACTCCTGACAGCACCAGCTGAAACACTGTGTTCGTAACAAGGCCGGCCCACAACATTTTGGCACCTGAGGTGGGGAGCTCAAATGATGCCCCTATGCCCCCTCGCTTGGGCCAAAACTTTGAAAGGTCTCAATTGTGCCTTCTTCCTAAAGGTCCACAGTCTGGGCCAGCTCATGCGCTATTGAGATGGAGCGTAGATGTGTTTTTATTAACTTCAGCTTGGAGAAGCTGCGTTGCCCACTGACAACTGTTACAGGAAGTGTTAGAAGTATGCGCAGAGCAACAGAAGCAGTTGGAAAGAGGGTGGTCATCTTATTTGTGCACATATATTCCAGAACAGCCTTTGGAGTTGATCCTGCTGAAATGTATCTTGAAAGGGCTTTCAGTTCATCACCTAAATCACTCGCATCAATATAGCTCATGTAATCATGTGTCAACACTGTCTCTAGTGCCCTGCATTGCTGGTGTAGGTCTTCCTCAGGTATAGTGAGGAGTTTTGAAATATCATACAACATCCCAAATATACTGCTGTGTTCCTTGAGCTGCATGAAACGTTCTTCAACTGACTGTATTGCACAATCTAGCACCTGGTTAAAGAATTCAACTTTGAATTGTTGTTTGGGGTCTCTTATGGGATTTTCCCATGCCTCGTAATCAAAATGTCTTCTTGTGTTCTTGAATGGGTGGGAAAATAGCTTCAGTGTGAAGTTCCTCTGCCAACTTCTGTGCATTCTTCAGAATGTTTTTAAATCCCTCATCTGACCGGTAAAACTGTAGGTATGACTTTGCTTTGTCCAGTTGTTCCATTGCTCCAGATATATCAAGGTCAACACCTTGGTGTCTCTTGCTTACAGCATTTATTTCAAACAGTATGTCATGCCACAACACTAAGCCACACAAAAATTTGAAGGTATGTATGTTTCTGGTGATTCCATTTCCCTCTTCCACTGTTCTCCCACGAACAATTCCTGTCATAGCATTATCCTCCATAATGGCAACTATGGTATATCATCTATCTTCCAATTTGATGTTTGATAGGCTTTATCGCCTCCACTCAACTTTCCCATCGTGTGGCACTCAGTGGTTTCAGTGTCAGAGAGGATGTTCCCAGATGTTGCTTCAAAATTTGCCATCGATGAGTTGATGCAGAGAAAAATACATAGATGCTTTGAATTACATTAAAAAATTCAGCAGCCTCACTAGAAGCTGATGCTGCATCACTGACCACCAAGTTCAATGAATGAGAACTGCATAGGACCAGGGCTGGCTCCAGGCACCAGCTAAGGAAACAGGTGCTTGGGGCGGCCAATACAAAGGGGTGGCACTCCGTCTGCTATTGGGGCGGCCCATCCGGGTCTTCGGCGGGAATTCCCTCAGTCCCTCTCTTCCTCTTTGAGCTGCCGCCGAAGTGTTGCCGAAGAGGAAGAGAGGGAGTGAAGAACCCGCCGCCAAACTTCCGCCGAAGAATGGAATGGCGCGATTGAGCTGCTGCCAATTGGCGTTTTGTTTGTTTGTTTGTGTGTTTGTTTGTTTTTGCCACTTGGGGTGGCAGAAACCCTGGAGCCGGCCCTGCATGGGCCAAAAAAAGCTCGAAGGTTTAACCCTTGGATCCATGTCTGCACTCCTCTGTTGTTTCCTCTCAGGTGGGCACCATTATCGTAGCCCTGACCTCTCATGTCAGCTATTGCAATTCCCGTATCTTTCAGCTTTTTAAGAAGCACATTTGTCATACCACCTCCTGTAGTGTCATCAGTGTCAATAAATTCTAGAAAATGCTCTCTGACAGTCACCATTGCAGGGACATTTTCATTAGGTTCTGTTGTTGTTACAAAACGGACCATTAAAGTCATTTGTTCCGTATGGCTGATGTCAGGTGTGCAGTCCAGAATAACAGAGTAATATCTTGCTGACTTCACATCTGCCATAATCTTCTGTTTGACTTTTGTTGCCAGTAACTGTATGATCTAATTTTGAATTGTTTTTCCAAGGTAGTGGTTTGTGTACATTTCTTGAGTGGTGACTCTTCTTAGATGCTCCTGGAGTACAGCATCAAACTCAGCCATCAGCTCCACAATTTTAAGGAAGTTTCCATTGTTTGGCACATACAGCTGATCTGAAGTGCCACACAGTGCTAGGTTTTGGGTAGCAAGCATTCTCACAATGAGCCTTTTCAGAACATTTTGCCAGTAAAGAGACTCTGATGCTATCTTCTTTTGATGCTGATCAGCTATGGTGGCCTTTAACCTTTAGTCTCATTTCAAGCTCGTTCCACCTATGGAATGCTCTCTGGTGATTTGCTGCCTTCTTATGGCATGCCAGATTTCTAGCCAGATTTTTCCAGTTCTTTGTTCCTGTAGAACCCAATGTGGCTGGAACATTAGACTGGAAGAGTTTGCAACAAAAACAGTGTGTAGCATTTTGGGTTTTTCAGTACATAAGCCATGGCCTCTCCACTTTGTCACCATTGGGGATTTCACGCCAGTAATGTGTTGGATGGAAACTTCTATTTTCACTGTCTTTGGGGAACATGAAGTATTTCACTTGCTGTGGCCCATGCAGTACAAGGAAGTCCCTCAGGCTACTGCTCAAGTGGGTCCACCGTCCTGGATCATCTAGACTTAAGGAACTAACCTCAGCAGCAGCTGTTTCTTGCGCCTCCACCACACTCTTCTCAGATCTACACTTTTCTTCAGGAATGTTCCTGGTTACATCCATTTGAGATGGAGATATGGATGCTGCAGTAGCTGCCAGATCACCTGCACCCTGACTAACTGGAAGATCAGGCATTTCCTCATCACTCACATCCTCACTGGGGCTAGAAGGCTCACCATGAACATTTGTGTCTATGTATCTCAGGAGAGCTCCTTCCTGCTTAGATGGAAAAGCTTCCTTTGCTTTCTTTCTTTTTCTGAATGCTGCCCCAGAGGGGCGTTTTCTTCTTTCACTCATGACTGCTGTTCTGTGCCAGCTATAGTGGCTCTGAACACTCAACTGAAGGGGACAAATAAGCAGGCTGGTAGCAGGGCCTGAGTGAGGGAAAATATCAGCATCTTAAGGGCCCAACTGGCTCCTAGTACTTCAGTTGATTGCCTGTTCTCCTCAAGTGGGTTCAGGGAAGCAGCAGGAAACAGGAAGCTCCCTGAGAAGCTGGTGTGAATCAGTCCAGGATCCTGGGGGTGCTAGAGAGGTACATCAGAGGCTCCTCCTCCTCTCTCTCCCTGCAGCTCCTGCTGCTTTCTGTTATTCCCTCTCACCTTTTCTCCTGCCTGCCTATTATGTCTCTTGTTCCCTCTTCCTCCAGCACAGCACTCCACCCTCTCTGTGTATCTAGAGCAGAGAGAATACATATGCACCAGCAGCAGACACAGTTTTCTACACTCTGGGTCCTAGTGGTGCCCCCCCACAGTCTGGCACCTGAGGCGGCCACCTCAGTTCGCCTCATGGTAAGGCCAGCCCTGGTTGGTAAGAGAGAGGGGAGTGTCCCTGGCTGAGGGAGACTCAGGGTACCTCTGGGAAAAACATGGGGTGGGGACAAGAATTTGCCCCCCTTCCAGAATTATCAGAGTTGGTGCCACTGGCATGACAGGAAGGATTGGATTTGTGAGAAGACACAAAGAATTTTGGTAAAGAATCAAATTCTTCCTATTCTCCCTTTCATGTCACCATGAGAATGGTGGTGTTTAAACTAGGATCCAGACCTCAATTTTTCAAGAGCTCTTTATGCTAAATCCGTAGGCTTCCAAACACCTGGTCCTAACAGAAAACACTGTTAATTCAGCAGTGCTTCACTCATTGTATGGGGTGTTCCCTGATGTGAAGCTCTTTGCCCTGTGGAGTAACAAGCTGCATTGACTTCATCCTCAAAGCTTGTAAATTCCTCCAACTGGAATTCTACAGTTGTCTGCCCACGTGCATCACCAAAATGAAATGCCACTCATGGTTTGTGCAAATCTTTTAAATATGATCATCCCTCTCCTTCTTGCATGCTTTGACCAGCAATGAAATAAATCACATTAGTGACCTGTAAATTGTTGTCAGTAGCTTTCAGTGTTCACATCCTCTTAAAAACATTTCTGTCAGAGTAATTGTTTCAAGCAGCTTGCAGAGTTAGGTAAATACCTCTTCATCAGTTAACTTTTTGAAGGTTCTCTTTGCAACCATAAGGACTGAAGATTTATTTATTTTTAAATTTAATGCTGTATTGTGATGCAGAAAGGGAGTGCTAGCTCAACAAGCCACTGACAGCCAGCATAATTCAGCCTTGTCTAAGCTCCCTGAACCATGAGATTTGCCCCCGTCTATAGGGAAGCATAGTATGTACAGATACAGGCATAACATTAAGTGCCATAAAACTTCTCACCCAATTTGTACAATGTATAGTTGTACAAAGGTATGGACAGTTTCTCAAATACATATAAATGCTCAAAGATTTTTAATAAATGTAAATGTCTAATGAACTTTCTGTTGTACCTGATGTTAGAGTGTGGAGCTTTAAAATTCCCCACATTCTGTAGGAAAAGGTGTCTCATTGTTAGGTGATCCAGCATTAGTCAAGCGAAGTCACTCGTCAGGTCAAGAGCCCCATGCAGGAGAGGCGGGAGTTTAAGACTCCGAAACTGTGTCAGTAATTATACTCTGTTCTTACATGTAGATTCTCATCCAGGATTCTCAGAATCTTTAGAAAAAGTACAAAGTATTAGTTTACCCAAGTTACAGTTGAGGAAACTGAAGCATGGACATGTCATGAGATTTGGCCAGTGCCACAAGCACAATCAGGAGCAGAACCAGGACTCTCCACAAAAGGTCCCCTTGCTTTAAACATTAATTCACGTTATATCCTACCACAAAAAACCCAAGCTTTATTATGGGAATTACTGTTCGGCTGAGGTATTCAGAACAACCTCAGTGCTGTTTTTTTGTTGCTATTGTTCCCAGATGCGGTCTGTAAGCCGAATATTTAAATTCATTGACATGCCAAAAGAAGAAACAAAAAACACTAAGCCACCAAAGGATGACCAGCTTACAGGGGTCCTCATAATTGAAAACAAGCATGCAAAGGAAGAGAAACCCTGGCCATCCGGAGGCCAAATGACTGTCAAGAATCTCACAGCGAAGTATATTGATGGAGGAGCTGCTGTATTAGAAAACATTTCTTTTTCAATAAATCCTGGACAGAGGGTGAGATATTGTTTTGTCTTGTTTGAACTGACTTCAGTTAAGTTTATCCCCAAAAGTCCCTTTATGAGATAATTGAATTACTAAATTGTTGGCTGACTCTGGTAAATTTCTAATAAACAAAAACAGGAAATAGCTGCACCAACACAGGGTAATTATCTAAATCACCTAAAAAAGGAATGAGGTTTCCATTTGTTTTTAATAAGAACTTAACTGTGAAGTTATTAGATACAGGTAGAAAATTGAGGGGACAAAATAGCTCAGAGCTGCTAGAAATCCTAAGAGTGGTTACAGCTCAGTGAAGTATGATAAGGACTTGTTTGGGGTGTGAAAGTAGAGAGTATTGATTACATACCTAAGTAATAGTTCACCAAGTTCTATTCCTGCACACGAATTTGGCTGCTTTCTCTGTTTGTGCTTCTCCCTGGCTGGAGGGAAGTTTGCTAATAAAGAGAGATTTTGGGGGCAGACTGACCCACATAGAGCACAGAAGAATACAGGATGATGTGCCAACAGTAATGCATCACTAGCTCTAGAATTCAGAGGAATGTGAGCTCCGAACCACTCATCTGATGTGTAAAGCTGTCTTCAAAGGGCCGTACAAACATTAACTCACCTTCACAGCCCACTGAGCCCAGATTCAGGAAAGCATCCCTTTTCAGGAAAGTCCCATTGAAGTCCAGTAAGTACTTTCCTGAATCAAGGCCCCAGTGAGGAAGATGTAGGCAAGTTTAGCCCTATTTCATAGCTGAGGAAACAGAAACAGAGAGGTTAAATGATGTTCCTAAGACCACACAGTGAGACCTGCTGTAAGCTGCCATAGCTCCATTGACTTTAATGGAACTATACTGATTTACACCAATTGAGCATGTAGAGGAGCCAAAGATTGGAACTCAGGAGTCTGACTTATTTTAGTGTCGTCCTCTAAACCACTCTCCCTCTGGATAAGATGTGCTCTGTATGATACCTAAAGTATGGGTGGTGGATTAAATTTCACTTCACTTACTACCTGGAAAATGATTGATGCCAAAGGATAATGAAAAGGAAAGATTTTGTATGTGCAGTAGAGAGATGGGCATAAAGCTGCATTGCAATTAAAACAAGGATCCCTTTTACAGCAGTGCGCCTAAGAAGTTCATTCCAGTTTCAGAGGTTTCCCTTTACTTGAAATGGTGACCACCACTAGAACTGGTAATGTCTCTAGAAGCAGAATGAGCTTTAAGGGCACCACAGTATTTTACCTTGCAGCTAGATCCTTGTAAGATCCCCCTATTGAGGATAATAGAAACAAGCATGAGAGATAGAAGATAAGAGAGGCCAAGTATCTACCATGCTTTTAACTCGATGGTAGCAGTGGGTGCTTAGCCCTCACTCCTCCCTCAGAGTCAGGTCTGATGCTGTGTTGTTCACTTTACAAGGAGGGTCCTGAACAGCAGGAAATTTCCACCACTTCACTTCCAAAATTGTCTTGTTCCCATCTGCCAAAACAGCCCAGGCTCAGATTGCACAGCATTCGCTGTGAGAAAATACACTACAGTAAAAGCCATTAGTGTGTCAACATTTGCCAACTGTTCCCACAGGTATTGCCTATTCTAAGTATAGGGGATAAGAAGAGGTAATCTTCAATTCCACTGTGTGGGAAATGCACTGTTTTTAGGAAGTATCAGATCCTTCTGCTGTGGCATAATGTCACAGAAAGAAATGCACCTGGTTTAAAGAAAATGAGGGCCCCGTTGTGGCCCTTCCTGCAGAATCCAGCCTTAATAAGGAAGAGATTGTTTTGCACAAGGCTGATGGTCATGCATTTAGAAGTTCCTTCTTTAATTGATGTTGTGTCATCTGCAGTATTTTGTCAGCCCTGCTAAGTTATGGAGAAACCAGAACACGTATTGCAACTGTAACATAGTGCCAGTCTGATCTCACTGATGCCAGTATCAATGAAAAGCAAAGTCATCAAAGTCAATCAAGTTACCCCAGTGTAAGATCAGAGTTAGGCCCATCTTAACAACATTGCTGAAATACAATACATGCTTGTTTTCATTTGTTTGAATTGTAAGGTCTTTTCTGAAGGGGGATCCACTACAAAATGGAAGGAGGAGGGCTGTAGGGAGGATGGGTAATTAATAAGGGTAATGGATAAGTACATTTGTGCTCTTTGGCTAAACGCAGAAGGACAGATTCTCTCCTTGGGTAGCTAAATGAGGTTACACAAAAGTAAGAGCAGAATCTGGCTCAGTGTTTCATATCTCTGCTGAGGTCCTTTACCTTTCCCAAAAACAATGGTAATACACATCCTATCCTACTAAGTTCAGTATGGGATAGTCCTTCAGTTGTGCTGCATCCTTGCTTTGTTGTTAATGCATGTACAATATTAAGCAAGGAGTCTCCATTCACTTTGAATTATTTAACATTGCAGGTGGGTCTTTTGGGAAGAACTGGGTCGGGGAAAAGCACTTTGCTCTTTGCCTTTTTAAGGCTGCTGAATACAGAAGGAGATATGCAAATTGATGGCGTCTCTTGGAACACAATCACTGTGCAGCAGTGGAGAAAGGCATTTGGAGTTATACCACAGGTAATGACCAATGAAGTGACAAGGTTTTAAGTAAGATTTTCCCCAGTGTCTTACCTGGTTATTTTTCCATATGCAAACAGCAAACAGATATGTTGAGCCTAGCGTTAGTTGTTTTTAACTGAAAATCAAAACCAAGAACAAAAGTGTAGATTCCGTGAAAGAGCAATGTGTAGCTCTCTTCTGTAACAGGGCTCTGCCTTTCACCAACAGCTTGCTGCAACTCTTATTGCAATTCCTACAAAGGGAAAAGTAAAGTACATGCAGGAAACACAAAGCATCACAGCTTCACTGCCTGCTTACGCCCCTCATTGTTCCAAAATGCATTAGTGCCACTTGTAGAAAAGGGAAACCATCTGATTTGACATGGTTAGAATTACCATATTTCAATACTGCAAAAAGAGGACACTCCACGGGGCCCCAGCCCCGCCCCTTCGCCGCCCCAACTCCGCCCCTTCCCCAAAGTCCCCACCCCAACTCTGCCCTCTAGGGTGACCAGATCATCCAGGTCAAATATTGGGGGGCGGGCGGGAGGGTGCAGAGCAAAAAAAAACTAACAACCCCCCCCCACCACCATTCCTCGGGAGATGCAGGGGAGCGCGGGGCCAGGGTGAGTGTGAGTCCGGCCTGGCCCCAAGCAGGCAGGACTCGGGCACGGTACCTGGAGGGATAGTAGGGGGCGACGGCTGTTCATTCTCCCCACCTGGGCAGCCGGACTCGGGAGCAGCCGCTGCTGCAGCTCCCACTGCTGCGGGGGGAGGAAGCGGCCAAGCACGTGGCGCTTGGCGGCTGCGGCTCTGGCACCCGGGGCGTGAACCCCCTGAGCCCAGGCCTGCTGTGGGGACAGGACCCAGCAGCACGCACGCTGCGCCCAGCCTCTGGCCAGTCGCGTCTGGGCTGGCTGCCCAGCTGGTGCAATCCTGCGGGCGGCCCCGGGGCGGAGGCATCGGCAGCCCCGTTCGTTCCCCTGCGGGACCCGAGCAGGACGGGGGGCTGGGGCCTGCTACCCCCACTCTGGGGCTGCCAGTGGGATTGCACCAGCTGGGTCCCCGCAGCAGGCCCGGGCTCAGGGGGTTCACGCCCTGGGCGCCAGAGCCGCAGCCGCCGAGTGCCACATGCTTGGCTGCTTCCACCCGCGGCAGTGGGAGCTGCGGCAGTGGGAGCTGCTCCCGAGTCCGGCTGCCCAGGTGGGGAGAACGAACAGCTGCCGCCTGGTCCCGGAAAGTTGGAGCCTGGGGAGGAGGCGGTCCCTTTACCATGCCTCCCTATTTTCCCGGACATATCCGGCTTTTTGGAAATTCCTCCCGGACGGGGATTTGAGGACCAAAAAGCCGGACATGTCCAGGAAAATCTGAATGTATGGTAACCCTAGACATGGTGCTGTCACCTATTGTCTTTTAATTTTAATGAATTTGAATTATAGTTCTTGCACATTTCCCTTTACAAATTGGTAGCCATACTGCCATTAACTTTCCTCTCACTTTAGTGGCCTGGGCTCAGTTGATTGTTAGATTGAGGGCTAGCTTATATCCATCTATGGCAGTGGTTCTCAACCTTTCCAGACTACTGTACCCCTTGCAGGAGTCTGATTCGTCTTGCGTACCCCAAGAGTCACCTCATTTAAAAATTACTTGCTTACAAATCAGACATAAAAATACAAAAGTGTCACAGCACATTATTACTGAAAAATTGCTTATGTTCTCATTTTTACCATATACTTATAAAGTAAATCAATTGACATACAACTATTGTACTTACATTTCAGTATATGGCATATAAAGCAGTATAAAGTCATTGTATGAAATTTTAGTTTGTACTGACTTTGCTAGTACTTTTTATGTAGCCTGTTGTAAAACTAGGCAAATATCTAGATGAGCTGATGTACTGCCTGGAAGACCTCTGCGTACCTCTGGTTGAGAACTACTGATCTATGGTACTTATATAGCAGCAATTCTCATACTATCTGAGCCCTTGACTATCATAATGCATTTATCCTCAAACATCCCTGTGAGATAGAAAGTACTAACACTTTACAGATGGGGAACTGGGGCAAAGAGATACTAGGACCTAGATTCCCAAAGGTATTTAGGCTCCTAACTTTTACTGAAATCAATTGAAGTTAGGAGCCTAAATACCTTTGAGAATCTGGGCCTAAGCAACCTGCCCAAGGTCACACAGCAAGTCTGTGGAGGAGCAAGGAATTGAACCTGTGTCTCCCGAGTCTCAGGCTAGCACCATCCTTCCTCTCTGGTTATATTAGTATGCTACCTGACTGGGAAATGAACATTATTTGGAGTAAGTTATCTAGAGTAAGTAAAATATTATGTAGTAGAACTAAAAATAAAGTGTAGTGATTGGTCATTGTAACAGGAGGAGAGAGAACTATGACAGATTCAACATCATGCTTTTTATTTTATTGATGAAAATTGTTAGCCCTCTCCAAAAATGTTGACTCAGAACTTCTTGTATTGGCATTTTTATGTGTTTTGAAAGCTTTATGCTGCATGAGTTTTCACTTACATACAGGATTTATCTTCAATCCTTAGCCAATCATTTGAGTGACGCAGTATAATTAAATTAGCAATATACTACAATCTTACCAGTAGATAGATATACACAATATCAGAAGGCAGAGAACTACAATAGGCCAAGTTACAGCTAAACCTTCTACACCAGAAGTGGGATTCACTGAGTGGAGGATAGGTAGTGTTTTCAATATCACACACGTCCATGATGGGGAAGCTATAATTCTTCCTGAGGACTCCATAGGAGCTTCACTGCCTCCAGATACTGAATCAGTGCAGTCCTTAGCCAACCAGTTTGGTTCACTTTTTAGCCAGCACCACCCACTCTTTAGCCTTCACTGGGCCATTATTTCTCCCCAGCACAGAGAGGTTGCAGCAGCTTCCTACCACCACAGCCTTGTCCCCTAGCAGACTTTCCACCACCAGCATTAACCACCAGAGTCAGCTGGACCCCATTGTGGACCAGTATTTCTGCCACTCAAGTGGCAGGCTGTGACTATCGCAGAGACTTAGGGTATGTCTACACTGAACACTCTTTATGGCAGTGTGTAGAATACATACGCTGCATGCCTCCCTAGCACCGGTATAAATAGCAGTGTAGATGGTGAGGCTCAGCTTAGATGAGTAGAGTAAAGACATGCCAAAACTTCAGTGTATGTACCCTACGTGACGCATTACACACCCAGCAGTGCCTCCCCGATATACACTGCTATTTTTGGAAGTGTAGTGTCCTGCTGCCTCCCTACTGCCAGAGCCTTTCCCCATCACAGAGAAAGGCTCTGGCAGTAGGGAAAAGCTCTGGCAGGAGGGAGGCAGCGGGAAAGGTTCTAGCAGATCCCTGCTGTTGACACATGTAGCTACACATCGCAGTATGGATGCAGCCGGCTTTTCACTGTGGTGTGTAGCTACACGTACCCTACATGCCACCGCAAGTGGTATGCAGTGTAGACATAGCCATAGTATTACATCAGCATTTGCTGGCTAGCAAGTGAACAGGTGAAATACTTTCAAATAGCTGTAAAGATTGAGGGATCTTCATAAACTCTTTCATTAAAAAGGACTCTGTCAGGTTACTCATTTTTAAAATAAGGAGTTCATTCCTGGCTATTTAGACTAATACAACCCAGGGCTCTAACTTTATTTCCTTTCTTCATTTGGGTACATGGGCCAAAATCTGCTCTCCATTACACTGAAATAAAACTGGACTAATTGCATTCAAGTGAGTGGAATGACTCCCGATTTGCCTCAGTATAACGGAGAGAAGAATTTGACTCCTGTTGATGGGTTGCTAATGAGTGCTGAGCATATGTAGCATTGTCTTCTCTGTGGTTATGGGGAAAAAATAGCTGAAATGCTCATTTTGGTGAGCATCAGGAATGGCTTAGATTTTGCCAACACAAAATGGAGGCACAACATTTTTTTCTACTTCTCATCTTTTTTCAGATTCTGACGTTCTTTGTGATCCGCTCCCCCTCCCAATATAAATATTTCAGCATTAGAGTTCATACTTTTCTTTAAGAAAAATACAAAGTAGCCTTTTCCTGCTGCTAAGCTACACCCTTCCCCAGATGGAACCAAGAACCATATTGCATTGCATTCTCTGAAAATGTCCACGCAGTGTGCAGAGGCGGTCAAAAAAGCAAACAGGATGTTAGGAATCATTAAAAAGGGGATAGAGAATAAGACTGAGAATATATTATTGTCCTTATATAAATCGATGGTACGCCCTCATCTCGAATACTGCGTACAGATGTGGTCTCCTCGTCTCAAAAAAGATATACTGGCACTGTAAAAGGTTCAGAAAAGGGCAACTAAAATGATTAAGGGTTTGGAACGGGTCCCATACGAGGAGAGATTAAAGAGACTAGGACTTTTCAGCTTGGAAAAGAGGAGACTAAGGGGGGATATGATAGAGGTATATAAAATCATGAGTGACGTGGAGAAAGTGGATAAGGAAAAGTTATTTACTTATTCCCATAATACAAGGGGTCATCAAATGAAATTAATAGGCAGCAGGTTTAAAACAAATAAAAGGAAGTTCTTCTTCACGCAGCGCAGTCAACTTGTGGAACTCCTTATCTGAGAAGGTAGTGAAGGCTAGGACTATAACAGAGTTTAAAAGAGAACTGGATAAATTCATGGTGGTTAAGTCCATTAATGGCTATTAGCCAGGACGGATAAGGAATGGTGTCCCTAGCCTCTGTCTGTCAGAGGATGGAGATGGATGGCAGGAGAGAGATCACTTGATCATTGCCTGTTAGCAGGGCTGGCTCTAGGCACCAGCAAAACAAGATGGTGCTTGGGGCGGCACATTTTTAGGGGCGACATGGCCGGCGCCAGAATGCCGCCCCTAAAAATGTGCCCCGGCCACCCTAGCTCACCTCCGCTGCTGCTGCCACGGCGCGCGAAACAGCTGATTCGCGCGCCGCTACTCACCCTCCCTCCCAGGCTCTCAAACCTTCCTTGTTTTTGCTTTGGGCGGCAAAAATCCTAGAGCCAGCCCTGCCTGTTAGGTTCACTCCCTCTGGGGCACCTGGCATTGGCCACTGTCGGTAGACAGGATACTGGGCTAGATGGACCTTTGGTCTGACCCGGTACGGCCTTTCTTATGTTCTTATGTTCTTATGCATAACTTCCTAGTCAGATTCTTTTCCTGTCTGTGCTTTGTTGACAGCCTGGTTGGTCATACTCTACCTACTGATCCCAGACTCTGCTGGTAAGCTGCCCTCTGGTTAGCTGACTTATCTCCTGTTCTCTCCCCCCTTCATCGCTTTGTTTCTTCACCTCCCCTTGTTTGACTGTTTCATCTTGTAAGCTCCCTTATTTTCCCTTGTCTCCGGCCTAGTCTCCATTTTAACGGTTTACCAACATAGCTATGTTAGGAGTGGGAGGGTGGGGAGGAAGAATCAAATATCTAACCAATACAGCTATGCCAGCAAATGCCCTAGTGTAGACGCAGTTATACCAGCATAAAATGTCTTTCATTTAGGAGATAGTATAAGCTTTACCAGCAAAAATTCATTTGCTACTGTAAGCTGCATCTCCCCTAGAACAGTTTGCCAATATAACTATACCAACAAATCCTTTCTAGTGGAAATAGGTGAAACAAGTTAAAAAAAAAATGAAAAAAGTAAAAAAGTGAATGCCAACCAGAGGAGTTCTGCTCATATGCTCCTAGTGAAGCACAGTGTCAGTCAAGGGTATGCAAATTTATAACAAAAAATACACCAGCTCTGAGGTAGCATGTCTAAATCAGCAACAGATAAAGACGAACCAAAGGACGGTGTTAGAAACTGAGTAAATGGCAGTTTATTTCATGCTTTCCCCCAAAAAAATCTTTATCACCTACCCGAAAATCCCCTCCCTAAAAAAATCCCTGTCACCCACCCCAAACTTCACTCCCATCCCCACCGAAAGGTAAAGCAGTGCAGTATTCTTTAGGGGGTAGGACAAAGAATTTAGCATCAGGAGGCCTGGATCCTACTTCCAGCTTTGCTCCAACTATATAAGCTAGTGCAAGGAACATAACCTCTGAGTTCCATTGTTTCTCCATCTGTCAAATACAATAATAATATTTATTCCTCCGTAAAAGGGCACAAGATCTGTGGATGAAAGGGACTATTATTATTATCCATATCTTTTGGTAGCACTTACAGGCTCCAAGCAGGTATCAGGCATTCATTGTGCTAGGCACTGTACAAACAAGTAAAACAGACATTCCCTGCTCCAGAGAGCGCGCAAGACATAACATACGGCTAAAGACACACAGAAGTAGGGGACAAGGTAATAGTGAAGGTGGGTACACTTAAGTAGCCTCGGTGGTTATGGTAATCACAGTGCAAAGTATTATTAATAAAAGCCTTTCAGTGACAGTAGCCAAATACCCAAATAAATAATAGAAGCACTAATGTAAAAACAAACTTGATTCTGCAGCTGTTAGCAAAATACAATAAACTGAGATGCCATTCGTTGTATAACCTGCTCCTCCACTAGCCTCTGTAAAATGCAGAAAGCTGAAAAGTTCAACTCCCCATAGATCCCCATAGCAAGGGTTTTGCAAAGTCTGAAATCTTGCAGTGGATCCAGGGAAATCAACATTACAATACAGTGGGCCATCTGCTGCCTTAGATCCATGTGCAGAACTCCTATAGAGATCAGGAAAGGCTCCACATGCTTACTGAAGGCAGCATAGAGATTGTTTCCTGCTCTGAGGGTTCAATCTTGCAAGGTACTTAGCACCTTCAATTCCTGATGAGATCCATGGGAGATGAGGGCAATTAGTATCTTCAGGGGTTGCTCAGCACCTTGCAGGACTAGGTCCTGAAAAGCTTGCAGAAAGCCCTACAGTTTTCAGTGCTTTTATCTTCCAATTCTCTGTTGTAAATATTTTAAAACTGATGAAAGCATTCACAGATGTCTGTGAAACCAGAACATTTAAACCTTTTCATATGGAGATTAAAGGGACACCCTCAATTTGAAAAAATCACATTTCCATCTGAAAATGTTTTACCTGCTCCCATGATGATAACCTCGAAGATGATTGAAAGAGAAAAACATTTCTCTTTCAGTTTGCTTACTTTCTTCCAGTGACTGCACTTTATGTGTAGTCACTGTCACTGTTTTACAATGAAGCATGCTCTTCCTCAATTCCAAAACCTGTGAGAGTGTGAGAGAGTTTGCCAGGAGCAGCAGCAAAACTGGAAGCAGAATGGATGAGTAGAGCTGACTATTCCATTGTGCAGCAACTTTCAAAGTTAGTTTTCGTTCCACGTTGGAATGAAAACTAAATCCTTCAAATGTTTTCACAAAGGGTGTGCATATGTGTAGATAGAGGGCCCTGGCCTGGGGTAGTCCCATCTTCAAGTCCCTGCTTTGCTTGATTCAGAGCAGGATTTCCATCCCAGATCAATCAAAATCATGAAGAGCAGGTCCTGGAACCTGGGTCTTCCCCATTCTAGGCCAGTACCTAACCACCAGGGAGTCTAGCAGTCAGCCTTCCTGATGAAAGTTTTGTCAATATCAGTATGCTCAGAAGAAACATTTTCCCACAATTTGATTTTGGCAAAAATGTTCTGACCAGCTCTACTGAAGAGGCAGTTGGCTAGAGCATGTACAGAGAGAAAGGGCAGGGTGGAGGAGTGGTGGGCCTGAACAAGTTTAGAGGTATTCTTCTTGGCTCACCTACACATTGGCAGAAATATCCTTATACATATCTTTAAGGGTAAAAGAAAAAAAACACACACACACCAGAGTACACAATTTAAAGGATACTATATCAGAAGAGTGAATTTAAATGAATTCAAATTGTCAGTGCCCCAATAAATAACCGGAAGAATAATGTACCAAACTCGAGATTACTAGGTCAAACATTCACTAGGCCTTGCAATATTTTACACACGTTATTTATACCAGGACACTATTTTCCAGAATCTTAATGGCAGTGCAAGTATGATTTGTCAGGTAATTGATTCCGACAGCTAATTCCTGACCTAATTTTTTTTCAGGTATTGGTGGTGGATATATCAGGAATTTTTAAAGTTTCATTCTTTATGCTAGGAGATATTTTCCCAACTTAGTATTTCATGTAATATCAATATGCACAATAATGCCAAACTTTACAGGGAAAATATCTCTTTTCTTTCCCAGTCTCAAAGTTAAAACTCAGAAGATACAAGAATACAATTTATATTCTGATTATAACTCTTCATGAATGCAAATATACATGCAAGTACTTGACTCTTACCACTTATTAATGAAATAAATTTTGTGAACATCATCTAGGCCAGCACAAGCTTATTGGCTGGCCTGTGACAAGGGACAGTGTCACTTGCGGGAAGGAAATAGGTTGAGGGAAACATGGCAGAACTTGTTAAACCCATTCATGTCCCAGTCCCAAAGGGACATTTTTAAGGTCTCAAAATCAGGATTCCAAGAGCTGTGCAGGGTGCTTTGGTTCTCTCCTATAACAAATGGTTCCCCTCATTGGGCCAATCAAACCAATCTGTCTGCCTTTGTTGGGATATGAGGGAAACTTGGAAAGAGCCTGAGATCCCTTATAGACAGTATTTCCCCCTCCATATTCTAGAACAGAGTGTAGATGAAGGAGGAGGGTTGCTCCTGTCTATCATGTATAGGAAATTGTTATGCAAGAGGTTTTAGGTGTAAACTCCATTTTGCACTACATGTAATTACTAACTAAGAAGCACACTTTCTGGCTCAGTGACATGAGATTCCTGCTAGAAAACATACATGCAGTTATAGGTCTATATTTCTGCATGTAACTGCATGGGTAATAACGGTAGCTATATACACAAATGCCTATTTAATTGCCTCCCATTTTCAAATTTCACATTGTAATGAACCCACTGGTTCATTACTGAGCTAGGGAGAAAGGATTTAGCCAGTGTAAGGAGCTGTGTTAGCCAAGTCAATATCCAGCCAGAATCTAATCCCCAGAGTACAGAGAAGAAAGTATTCTGGAGTCAGAAGGGACCAGGCTGGGCTGAGAGACAGACTGTGTGAGAGCTTGGGAGTTGGCAGCAGAACTAAGGGCAGGCAGAAGGCAGCTTAAGAGCTGGGACTGAAAGCAGAGAGCTGGGCAGAGAAGCAGCATGTTGCCACAGCACAGTGGCCTGCAAACAGGTGGTGTGGAGGCAGCTGCTCATCGGACACTTTGGAGAATTGTGCTGCTGGGATTCCAACAAGACTCTTACCTTTATACCTTGAACTGGCCTGCCGCTAGAGTCTGCTTTAGGAACTGAGAGGTTGCTCTTCTGTTGTCATTAAGTAACCATAGCTAGGGTATTTGCACCTTTTAGTTTCCAGCAGTCCTGCAAAAATAATTACTCACATCTGTGAGTAGCCTCTGAAGGGCCTAGCACTTTCTGTCTCCTACACAGCATTCAACTCCAAATCTGTGGTACCCCTAGCACACTACCAGACATCTAGAGGGGACTTTCGTATGATAGCACTCAGTGATGTTCTTTTGAGGGGTCAGTTACAGTATTTGGTGGCAATTACCACCACACCTACTTACTACTGTATTTCTGCACTATTTTACCTTGACACTTGCCTATTGTAGGATGCCAATTCTGACTATAAACTGTAGATCATATCACCACCTTGTCAGTGTTCATCTAGGGTGATTTTGAACTGGTATCCAAGATGCAGAAGGTTTCATATCTATTACCAATCCCCCGAGACATTTGCCAGGTTTTCTTGGTGCACTCATAACCAGCACACAATTCCCTATATTTCACTAGCCATTTGTTCCCTTGAAACATCTAACATTTACAGTGGCTTCTTTGTAATTGGACTCCGCACTGCACAATATTTACACAAGTGAGCCCTGTATAGATATGAAGGAGCTAGAAAGACGGAAACGTCTTGCTGAACTGTGCAGGAAGCTGCCAGAATTCAGGACAATGCCGCACCTCGTTTGGGAATAAAATGCACTTTTTTAGGTGCCATACCTTAAGGCAAAGATTTTTTGAAAGCAGCATTAACAGGAAAAGCAGCAGTTTCAGAACAAGAAGATACTGTACTTTGTGTGTGTTGCACTTGGGAAGGAATGCTAGTTAGGTGTTATGAACCTTTTCTAAAAACTGGTTTGTTCAGTTAACTTTTCTTCACTGCTGCAGGACTAAAATAGCTACTTTAGTAGTTAACTATATGGCAAATGAAGTGTGTCTGAAGCCATACCAGACACAGTTTTCTCACTGCTATTAGCTCCACAGTGCCCAATAGTCATAAGAATCTAATCCTGATGCAAATATGCTCATCACCACCAAGAACTGTGACCCCTTTACGGGTCCCTGCTGCCTGGAGTTATGAGGGAGAGGTAAAGGGGGCATCACTTTAGCTGAGCAAGAGGGAACTGGAAGCCCAGCTCAGTTGGAGGACATTGTTCTACCAGCTTACCCAGGGACTTGGGGAGCACATTTATACTCTTTGCCCTCCAGACAGAATCCTCTTTTGCACTGACCAGCAGTGCAGGAACCTCATTTAAGCACCTCCAGTGAGACCAGAGTGGGACTCAGCACCGGCTTCTCATTTCTGGAGCCCTGAATAGCACCAATTTATATCTGAACTCTTTGAATTAAGGCTATTTGAACACATATTAAAACCACTTTGGAATTTGACCAAAGGCATCATATAGTAATTCATCTCTAGGGTATCCCGAGGACTGGAGTCCCAGGTACACCTCAGGTTATGATTGTGCTTGTTTGGTCAAACTATGTGGGGAATCCTGTGTATTCCCCTAGCCAGACCTGCTTTTAGCTAATGTTATCAGTGTCCCACTTTTAGAAGCATCAAAAGACACACTAAGGCTAAAAGTCAGTTTCTGCAAGAAATTAAACAGTTGTAATCACTTTCATTTCAAAATATGTTTCTTTTAAATAAACATTTCCAATAGGAAGACAAAAGGGATGAAGAGACAATAATTGGCTCTCAGCTTTATCTACAACTAATATTTGTTCAGTGTGCACAGGGAAAGGAGCCACAACCATTATAATATTTCCCACTAAGATACTGTGACATTCATTGACAGTGAATTCTGTCTGCTATAGGCAATAAGGTGTATCAAGTGACACAGCAGGTGTCACATTAGTTTCATTTCATAAGGAATAGTTGTGCAATCTCAGTGCCATTTGAAGTACAGTATTTGATTTCTGTCAGAATCTAATACACCCTTATAATGTAAAAAGAGATTAAGCAAATATTTAATTTCAGCTGTGCCATCACTTTCCAAACTACAAACTGTACTATAGCGTCACTACAGTGATGGAAGTGGTTCTCCCATCAGCATAATTAATCCACCTCCCTGAGAGGCAGTAGATAAGTCGACAGAAGAATTTTTCTATTGACTAGCGCTGTCTACACTGGTGGTGGACTTTTCACACCCTTGAGCAATGTAACTGCGTCAGCTTGACTTTTGGGTGTTGACCTGGCCTAAGAGATGTTCACTTATACCTGTAAAAATAAGAAAGGGAACTGCTTCTGATCACATTGACGTTAAAGGCAAAACTCCTACAGACTTCAGTGGGAGAAAGATCATTCTCAAGATTAAGAAATCTCCAGCCTCTCCACACACCCCTCCCTGACAGGCACACAAAAGAGCAGAAGAAAGCGTCAGTTGTGCAAGACTCCTGTATAAATGGATTATTGCTATTCCTCTCATGACTCAGACTTTGCTATGTGCTGAATATCACTGGAACGAAACTGAGGCCCAGAACTGCTGTTGAGGTTACACTGGATTGCGGTGATACATAAGGAAGTGTTATGAAGCTCGGGTAACTTTTGGTTACAGCTGGTCAGTAAATGGATTTTCTGTTTCATAGGAAAACTCAAGATTTTGAAAAAAAAAATTATCGAGAATCTGGACAAAAGCCTTGAATTTTGGGGGGCACTTAAATTCTGAAAAAGAATATTTTGAATTGATCTGGACTTGAAGAAGCATTTTAAGTAATGTTTTAAAATATATAATGAAGTCAATTTCAAAATACAAAGTCATTTTGTAATGAAAAAATGTTTTGTTCAAAAAATGTCAAAATGGGATATTTTGACATTTTCAAAACTTTTTTCTTTCCAAAATGAATTTGTCAAAACCATTTTGTGAAAAAAAATTGGTTTAATTAAAACAGAATTTTCTGACAGTTTTTCCCCCACCATCTACACTTTTGGTATGCTATGCAGTTTTAAAATGATTTCTTATTTATTTTGTTCTCCCACAGAAAGTGTTTATATTTTCTGGGTCTTTTCGGAAAAACTTGGATCCTTATGGAAAATGGAGTGATGAAGAATTATGGAAAGTTGCAGATGAGGTAAAGCTGTTCAATATTATTTGTGTTGTTCATCAATACTATTTGTGTAACTCCCTTGTAATAAAGGGAGTAACAGTGGGAAGGAATTTAGCTCAATAACTATACAATTATTATTTATGTAGCATCATACATAACACGGTGCTCAAACAAAAAACATTGTCCCTGCCCAGAAGAGTTTACAGTCTAAATGGGATAAGTATAAACCAAACAATTGCAGGTTTAAATGGCAAGTATTAGGTGCTTCTATTTGACAGCTCTTATCAAGGCCATGTCTACACTATGGGTACTATCGCAGCACAGTTATACCACCGAAGTGCTACAGCGTAGATGCTTCCTACAGTGACGGAATTTTTCCCCCCCCAATCACTATAGTTAATCCAGCTCTCCAAGTGGTGGTAGCTAGGAGGATAGAATAATTCTTCTATCGACCTAACTGCATCTATACCATGAGTTAGATTGGCTTAACTATGGTATTCAGGGGCATGAATTTTTCACACCTTTGAGCAATGCAGCTAGTTTGATCTAAATTTTATATGTAGACCAGGCCTAAGACAGTTTTGCAGATGGTCTTTCTAATAATTGTTCTTTCACTGCCAGATTGAAGAGAGATTTAGAAATTTATATAATTACCCTTGCTTCTTGTTCCTTAAACCACCAGCTTTACATCACCAGGCCATAGCCTGCCATCAGTCTGTGGACTTCAAAGGAAGTTCTTTGCACAGACATGTTGTAGGCAGATAATTGACAACATATAGCCCACGCTTTGTAAACTGGAGTTTAAGTACTGAGCAGGTGACATATCTTTTTAACAGTGACCACAACCCCTAGAAAGTCAGCTGCAGCCAATGTGTAAATTGCCTATACCCTCAGCAATGCTCGATTCTTCAAAGCTCAGCCCCAGTAAGGAGATGCTAAACAGATTTTGGGTTTTTCACTCACTCACCTTCTCCAATGCTTCTCTCAAAGCACTGGAATGGGTTACCTACGGAGGTGGTGGAATCTCCTTCCTTAGAGGTTTTTAAGGTCAGGCTTGACAAAGCCCTGGCTGGGATGATTTAGTTGGGGATTGGTCCTGCTTTGAGCAGGGGCTTGGACTAGATGACCTCCTGAGGTCCCTTCCAACCCTGATAGTCTATGATTTTTTCATTATAATCCAAATCTCTTCTTTTCTCCTCTCAAACCCCTAAAAATACTCAGACTTGGGACTGTCTGTATGCAGTTCAGAACTGTCTGTGGGCATTAAGTCTACCTGTTACTGTTCAGTGTATGACTCAACCACAACTGTAATTAAACAAAATGTAGCTCAAGTGGTTGTATTGTGTTACATTACATAGTGTCTTAGAAACAAAACAGAGAAAGGTTAATACCTTGCTTATTACCCAACAAATCTGCTTTTGGCAGAGCCAAGTAGAGGAAAACATTAATAAAACTTGCATGGAACACAGTCTGAGTGCTCTGATCTATTATTTAGCATAGGTGAGGTTTCAGGATATGGCTCTGCTGGATGACCCAGCAAGAAACACAGATGAGGAAGTTTGTTTAGAACATTCATTGCACCATTTATCATTCGGGTGTTTTTCTGGTCATATGAAAATGTCACTAGAAGACATAATTTTCAATCAGAATCTTTAAAGATGAACTATAAAGTTGAAATGAAAAGCAACCTAATAGGTGCCTCATATCCCAACTAGCAGGGCTTCTTTGGGGATAAGAAGCCAAGACAGGCATTCAGCACAGTAATACGTTTTAACTAATCTTTATCAAAAAGAACAGGAGTACTTGTGGCACCTTAGAGACTAACAAATTTATCAGAGCATAAGCTTTCGTGGAATACAGCCCACTTCTTCGGATGCATATAGAGTGGAATATATATTGAGGAGATATATATACACACATACAGAGAGCATGAACAGGTGGGAGTTGTCTTACCAACTCTGAGAGGCCAATTAAGTAAGAGAAAAAAACTTTTGAAGTGATAATCAAGC
Source organism: Chrysemys picta bellii (assembly GCF_011386835.1). Classification (NCBI taxonomy): domain Eukaryota; kingdom Metazoa; phylum Chordata; order Testudines; family Emydidae; genus Chrysemys; species Chrysemys picta. Next base: position 47,348,106 of record NC_088791.1, on the reverse strand, counting down.
TAGCCCAGTACAGACAGTTTGATAAGAAGTGTGAGAATACTTACAAGGGGAGATAGATTCAATGTTTGTAATGGCTCAGCCATTCCCAGTCCTTACATTTATCAAAAATGTTTTTCAGTAATTGCAATTCCCTAGCACTTCTTGGCTTACTAAAGACAAGTCAGAATGCAGCATTTTGTGCCATCACTCCTTCCAACACATGCAGCAACTTATATCATGGAAAGATGCATTCTGGGATGGGATTAACAAACCCAGAAGTCCCTTGGGAATGGAGGAAACATAGTGGAGCTTTAGATTCAATTTTACCAAACCGGTAGAAATTGATGGTTTTCTTGCTACATTGATGATTTGGTAATGTTCCTTCAAGCTCCCCAGGATACATAAACCCATGTTTTTAATGGAAAAATTAGTACAAAGTTTCCTCAACTAAAGATAAGCTTGTACTATGCAAACCAGAGTCTCTATCCTGAAAACACTTGTACATGTTTAAATATATGCATATGAACAGTGCATGTATTTGTGTTCATGCATAAATTCTTGCAGGATTGGACCCCAGATGACTATAGTTTTATTTATGGGCAAAAATAACAGTACTATAGAAATCAAAATATGCTCAGAGCCAACTGTTATTAAAATATAAAAATATAAATAATGTACAGATCATGGTAAGGAGTGCCAATATTTCAAGACGATAGAACAAAAAACAAAACAAACCATAACCTTTGCACTTACCTTTCACTGTCTGGTATCTGCATATCTGACTGGATAATTAATTTATGGTACAGCATTGCCAATCCCAACAGTCTTTTTCCACCTTTATCACCACTAGTCTCTCCTTCCCTTGTTTCCATGGCAACCTCCAAGAGTCTGTGTCAAACATTAGGAGTCTCTCTCTTGAGGAGGGCCACACATCATTGTGTAGATTTAGTTCAAAAGGTGCCAGCTTCAGGATCCAGGCAATAGTCGCCAACCTCTCTGGTCACTCTCAACTTTTGTGTAACCAGCAGCATAATTACCTACAAACCCAAAGGAACATACAGCCCAGAAATAAGCTGGACACACACCAATCACTTTTGGAACATAAGGAGGGCCTTCTCTGATGAGATTTTTGAACCTGCTTCCCCACAGTCCTGCTTAGGTGTCATTTAATGCTATTCAGAGTGGTTGAAAGATAGCTCTGGTAGCACTTCACACTTCACTTTGCACAGGTATAAATGATGACTAAGGCTATGAGACCGTCACGGAGGTCACGGATTTTGTGCGTTTAGATGAGCCTCCATGACTTCAGCCCCCTCCCCCGGCAGGGCTCAGGCTGTCAGCCACCTCACAGCAGGGCTTCAGGCTTTGGTGATTTGTTTATTGTCCAGGACCTGTCTGTGACTTTTAATAAAAACACCCCACGACAAAATCTTAACCTTAGTGATGACAGGATACAAGGCAGTGAAGAGTTAGGTCCTGGCTCTCACTCTCTCCCCGTCAAAGAGAAAGCCAGCTCTTCCCATGAGCTCCTGATCAAGTGATGAGTATCACCTGTTCCCATTAGTGCAGATTCAGCGATGAACTTCTGCTAGTTCACTTTTCAGGAGCTCCATTTATCTGCTAGTCCTGATCAGACTCTGGGGCTCACAAATGGGGCCTTTATTCCCAAAGCTTCCTCAGTTCAGATCCAGGGCATTAATCTGTTCCTATGCCTTCTCTGGGGTTTCTTTCCATGCTAGACAATTGGGGGCGGAGAGCCTTGTGTCCAAGGGAGTGCTCCTGTAAAGCCCTGAAGATTTTGTACACCCCATTACATACCCCTTTCCAACAGTTTATCCCTGCCTCTGGCTCTTGCTACCTTCTTCCCCATTCATTATCAGTCCCCATTTTGTTTCTTCCCAGTCAGCTCTGCTCAGTCACGCCCTCCCTCAAACACCCCACCTGGCCACTGTCTTCCCTGCACCACACACCCCATGGAATGGACAAGAGAGCCAGCCAACCAGCACCAGAAAAATTCTCTTCCCCTTTTTGTCTCCTGGCAACTCGGGTAGTGGGGCACAGTCTGCTTCCTGCATCCAGGGCTTGGCTGGATCTCTCTCCCTGCTCACAGAGTCCACAGCAGGAGGTTCTTTCTTTACATTCCAGGGAAGAGAGCACCATAATTGTTCTCTCCCATCCCCCTAGACAGACTGTGGTGGAAGTTTCAGGGATGAGAAGTGGGAGTTGGTTAGTGGCTGCAGGTTCAGACTAGAGCTGATCAGAATTATTTTATCTCCCTGTGGAAAATTTTGAGTAAAATGATGGGGGAGGGTCTCACTTATGTCAAACCTTTCAATAGAAAAATTGAATTTTTATCCAAAAACTAATATTTATTTTTGAGTGAAAATTTTGGTTTCCAAATGGAAAAAGACACACGTTTAAAAATTATTTTATATATTTATTGAAACATGCAGACACTTTCTGTGAAAATGTTAGTTTGGTCAAAAAACAATTTTCCAGTCACTAAAATTTGACATAACATTTTCAAACAGGCGTAGCTGAGAGGGAAGAGCGATCTGGGCTCTCCTCACTTAGTCTTCTAGGAGCCTGCGAGTCCCAGGCATGGGACACTGCTCCCACTGCTGAATAGACAAGCAAGTGTTTTTTGGTTGGGAATTTCCTCTCCAGGTATAAACTAAAAAGGAGATTTTTAAAGAGCTAGGTCTTATTTACAACACCAAGAAGAATTTTTATTTGAAAGTGCATTGTTAGGGAGCAGCTGCCATTCTGGGACATAACACAAGGAGTCAGGAAATTCCCTTTAAGAAAAAAAAACAAACCTGCCCTTCTCAGTTTTTTAGCATATAAAATAATAAACTGAAAAATGTAAAACAAAGAGCAGTGAAACAAATGTTACAGAATCATCCTATGCATTTTTAAAAAATAGGCCTGATCTGATTGTGTATGAACTCTGTGCTCTCTTGAAAGCTGGTTTGTTAGAGAATGCTACAAACAGCTGATGTGACTTGGAGAGGACAACATAAAAAGAAAGTTAATTTTTACTTGTTCCTGTGTTAAATGCTTCTGCTCCACTTTAGCTGCTGCAGGGTGCAGTGAGGACATTCAGCAGCTACTGCTGAAGTCAACATCACTTTTAAACTTTCTTTGCAACTCAGGTTTAAGATCAAGGGCCTAGATTCACAGTGGTACTTTGGCGTTGTGATGCTGAGGGTTGCAATGCTTAACTTTTGCCACTAGAACTCACTGCAATTTGCAAAGCCTGAGTTAGGTGCCTCGGCTCCCTATACAGTACAGGAGGAGAGAGAGGCACTTTAGAATGAAATCCACAAAACCCAGCATGCAAGTGGGGAGCCAACTAAGCTAGCAATTGGGAGATGTGTGCTAACAGGAATGTGTGCTAAACCCTGCCCCTGTCTCAGAGATAGTCATCTAAGTCTAGGTTGCATGGAGGTACTAAATTGGCTAGCAATTCTCAGCTGTGAACCCTCTTTAGTATTAGGCATCTAAGGCATTGCCCCAAGAAGTTGGGATGGAAAGTTTCCTCATAACTTTTAGCCCAGTGGCTAGGGTACTGATCTTGGTTGTAGGAGACCCTAAGTTCAAGGCCCCCCCTTCATCTGATGAGAAGGGATTTGAACTGGATGTGCCACTTCTCAGGTGCATGGCTTAGTCATCAGCCTATGGGATATTTTGATGTAGGTCTCCCTCAATCTCTCCTGTTGAAGCTGTTGCATTCTGGATAAATAATTAGAGTCATTTCAGCCAGAGAGAGAGAGAGAGAGAGAGAGAGAAAGCACACAAGCATGAGAATGACTCCACAGCCTGGCTTTTAGAGCATTAACCCAGGATGTAGATGACCCGGATCAAGTCCCCCTGCTGCAACCTTCACCCTCTTCCCCAAGCTGTTTTGTTTGAACTCACCTGAGGACCTGATGCAGTAGCCAGCCTCCGAGCACACCTAGCAGCTCTGGCTCTGCCTGTGAGTAAGACGGCCAAGCACCTATCTTCCCCTGGTTTGTAAATTACTCTGTGGTTTAGGCAGGAGAAAAATGCTCAGATGCCTAGAGGGAGGCAGTAGTGCGCATGCCCAGAGGCAGAAATATATTTGTCTAGGAACTATACTGCAAAAACGTAGGCACCCACTGGGTTCAGCTGGATTTTTGTGAATTGCACTGAAGCCTGAAACTGACATTTAGGCACATAAACCTGGATTTAGGGGCGTAAGTACTTTTGTGGTTCAAGGTCAAAATGACTAAACTTGAACATTTTATTGTGGTGCTGATGTAACACCGATAGACTCCGGTTGTCTGTGGGCGGGATCGAACCTGGGATCTTTGGAGCTAAATGCATGAGCCTCTACTGCATAAGCTAAAAGCCACTTGTCTGTTTGCTAAGGCTGTAGCAGACTCATTAATCTCTAAGTGGTCTCAGGTGGTGTGTGGACTACGCTGGCACAATATTTCAGCATCATCACGTTACAGTGGCATGTAGACTCCCTAGGCCAAATTTTGCTCTCAGTCAGAATCAGAAGGGCTGCAAAGAATGTACATCAGAACAGAATTTAGCCCCGTGACCAGCTGAGGAGTGAAGAAGTGAGCAGTGACCTGCACACAGCTGGTATGCTGCTGAAAAAAACCAAATCAAACCAAAAACCAAACTGAATTCTTCAGAACTTCATCATCTAGGCTCAGGAATTCTTCTTTGCTAGAGCTCCTGTATTAGATGAAAAAGAAGTGGATTTGGAATTCTTCCTGCCTTATGATACAGAATGAAAATGAGTTGCAAAATTACAAAACCAGTTTTGCCCTTTATAACTACTATTTTCAGTTTTACTGTAAGTTAAGTTGTTGCATAGCTTATAGCAATACAATAATGCACATTTCTGAGTTTTGAAATTCACAAAAGCAGTTGGTAAGGTAAATGTTTCTCTGACGATTCCAGTGAAAGATTGTGCAGGCCAAAGATTGTAGTAGGTCTAGGCATTTTGAGGAAACATGCTAAAGTGTGTGGTGTTCTTGTCATCTTTCAGACAAAGGAAGAAGTGGATGAAAATAGTCTCAAAGCCATGGTTACAACTGCTTTGGAGACCTGTGTTATTTTCTCTGCTGGTGTAGTGTGCTGTGTGAGATTTCTACTCCTAGTAACTAAGGAGCCGCGGCTGCTTTTGGAAACATCTTCCCTCAGCATTACTGGTGACGCACATCACCACTGAATAAAATGAATTGCTTTCCTTTTAGACGCAGAATGTTTTGGTCAAAACACCAAATCTCATTATGTCTTATAAGCAAACAACTTTAACTCTCAATGTTCTGACATACACTGCAGTGTTCAGTCGGAATCAAAAATGCATGATCTTTCACTTCTTCCAACTCTTTGTTTTGAATAATTTTATACCAAAGATTCTCATTCCTTCAATTCACATTTTCTGCTCAGTCTCAGAATCAAAAGGCAGAGGGGTTAAAAGGATGGGTTGCTGTAACAAAGAACCAGCAATACCAATTTCTGTCATACAGCTTTCTCCTTTGATTTTTATCTCCTGCAGGTTGGACTGAAGTCTGTAATAGAGCATTTTCCAGGCCAGCTTGATTTTGTTCTTCTAGATGGTGGCTATGTCCTCAGCCACGGGCACAAACAATTGATGTGTCTCGCCAGATCAGTTCTCAGTAAAGCTAAAATCCTGCTGCTTGATGAACCAAGTGCTCATCTTGATCCTATGTAAGTTTTTCTGATTTTTTACTATATTCCAGTGTGAGGTAGGGAAGTCAGTGAGGCAGAACAGCAGAGAAAGTTATTTTGTCATATTTCTAGTTCATTTTAGGGCTAGATTTCAACTTAAGGTACAGCCCTGAGCAAGGGATGGTACATAAACTGTACCATCCCAGTAGCTACCTTGGGAATCATTGTGCCTTACACGCGGTCCTGCCCCTGCTTTCTCTTTGGTCCAGGAAGATTAGTAATTTACAGGTGAGCTGTACCAGTGGTACATTACTACCTCTGCATTGGGCTCAGCTACTCTGCCAGGGTGTGCATGGTAGAAGGAAGAGTGCCATTCCCTACTTTTCTCTGCCTAGCCGTTCCCAGGAGAGAGTAAGCAGGCAAGTATCCCCACTTACTCCTACACAGTCAGAGGGTCTAGGTACTCCCCTGGGTTCTTACTCCCTTGTGTGGGTGTACAATTCAAGTCACAATTTACCCCTTAATAAAAATATTTACAACTTCAAACAAACACCACATCTGGGAGGTAGGTACTTATGTTATGTGTGGGGAAACTAACACAGAGGGCCAAATTCATCCCTAATGCATGACTACAACTCCATTAACTATATGAAGTCTCAGTTTGACCCAAAGGGGTTAAGGGAATTGACTGAGGCCACAAAGCTAGTCAGAACTAGGATTAGAAACCCAGGAATTCCGGGCTGTTAGCCCTGTGCTCAATACACGAGAGCATGTTATTGTTATGATTACTAATTATTATTTCCAGCACAGTAGGACCGGGAGGGCAAGGCCCCATTAAGCTAGTCACTCTACAGACATATAACAAAGACAATCTCTGCCCCAGAGAGTTCACAATATAAGTGTAAGGCTGTAGTGAAGAGGTGGATCTAGCAAACAGCTTAGAGGGAGCACAAGGAAATGAGACAGTTGCCTGGAACGAACTCCGATTTTAGAGCTTTATAACTCAGCAATAAAAACACTTTATCTTTTGTCTGAAACTTTTTAAACAATCTCCCTACCAGAGCAAAACCTGTAATATTTGGTTAAATGGTCACTGAGGCTAGTGCGAGGGATTAAAAAAAAAAAGAGAGAATTCCTGTGATGAATTCATTCACTGTACAGCCACTTGACTGCTATAACAGTGTCTTTTACTGGTTTGAAAGAAAAATATTTTCAGCCTATAAAAAGCAGCGACTGCATGTGCAAAATACTTCTTTCTTGTAATATATTTGATCAAGTGCCAATTGTTTCAGTTGTTCTGAAACCATTTCTCAATTGCTAGTGCCTCTCCCTGGTAGTGTCTCCTATAATGGCATTCATTTTTGGATGTAATTCTTAGGAACTGCAAGTCTGAGAGACAGCACCTTGTAGAGATAGTAATACCTTAGATATTGTCCACTGGACAATATGGAATGAGAAAAACCGCAGGCCATTGAAAGATTACAGACTGGAAGACATTTGTTAATTCTGATGCCTTTTCAAGGTGCCATAGCCTCAAATAAGTCAATAATTGTCAGCGTGTGTGAATACAAACAATGTTTAGAGCTAACAGCACCACTCTTATTATTTTAGCCCACGCACTAGGACCCTCCCACCTCACAGGGTCCTAGACACTGGATTCCAGCCCAAGCCCGGACATCTACACTGCAATTAAACAGCCTGCAGCTCGAGCTGCGCAAGCCTGAGTCAGTTGGCATGGGCCAGACGTATGGCAGTGGAGACATATCCTGAGTGTGGCACTTTATGATAGCACAGGATACACACTTGTTAATACACTGAATGGTGAAAATCACAGGCCTAATTAAACTCCACTGCTGTGTTTGGTAGAATGTGAACTAGTTCAATTAATCTCTAGCCAAACCAGAGAAATAGGGGAATTACCCCAAAATAATGATAATACTGGATAGCACATTTACTAAAAGGGACATCATAAATGTCTATATACAGTGTAGAATTATAAAAATGTGACAAATAATTTTAATTACAACTTTAATTATAATTGCAATTTACTGTAGCAGGAGTGTAACTTTATGTGTGTGTCATTCGGAAATCTTTACATTGTGCAGCTCAGTATTAAAAGGCTGTAAGTTGATAACTTCCTAAAATGTGCCAATTTCTGTATAACATTCTACGTGCCAAACCTGTTTTATCTTTCAGAACCTTCCAGGTGATTAGAAAAACACTCAAGCATGCATTTGCAAACTGTACAGTAATACTCTCAGAACACAGGCTAGAAGCAATGTTGGAATGTCAGCAATTTTTGGTGAGTGCTGTATCTTTTTAAAGTGATTTCCTTATAATTGACAGATATGGGCTTTGCACAGTATTTTAGGTAACTCTTCTATGGTTAGATTAGCCATATCTGCTGCCCGGGGTCAGTTCAAATACCTGGTGCCTTCTTTATTCTAATTGGCTGGAAGTGCCTAAGAATTGTCATCTTATTGTACATTATTACAACAAATATGCAGGTGTCTGTACCTGTTTTTAATTAATCTGAGGACATATAGCAGAAGAGTAACTAGAGAACTGCACCAGAAGTATCCTGCCTAAGATGGTTAGACTGCTGTGTTTCTCTCTAGAAACAACCTGAAATTTCCTTTCTGTGTTAAAAACTGTTAATCATTTGTTAAGGAAATGCCAGTATTGTAGTTATGTTTTTCAGTAGATAACAATGGCTAGTAAAGAAAACGGGATGAACTGTGTGTGAAAGCTGAGAAGTGGCTCTTAAAATCAGATATTTTCCTGTATACTTTCCTGGCTCTCTGAGAAAAGGGATGTTTTAATATTTCTTTTGCTACAATATAGCTCAGAATGTTTTCCTTCATATACATTTTGTCAAGTGCATGGTTTTCTCTTTAATGTAAAGCAGTTTTAGAGTGCATTACTATGCAGTTGGATAGCAAGAGTATAATCTGAAACGGAAGTGGACTATGCAATACATGAAATATACCCTTTTTGAACCACTATTGTTATACCTTATACTGGACTGTACACTCATGTAAAATATGGAGTTCTTTGCATAGACCATCGTGGGGCCTGATTCATTAAGGTCCTTTCTAGTTATACATTTTAATTCACAAACAAAAATCTTCTAACACACAGTTAAAGTGTATTTCAGTGGAGTTCTGCTAACACCCAGAAAATATACATTCTTTCCAAACATTTAAGAACTATTTAATTTAAAAAATGAGAATGTCTGGAAATGAAAAGATAAGGGATCCAGACAATTCCCCAAGACCACTATCACCCATGCAATGTACACCATATACCTAGCCATATCTTTTCCCCCTGGTCTTGCCCTGTAATGGAAATATACTCTATCAAGTCCATACAAGCTGGGTGGGAGAAGATGGGATATTGGACAGTGGAGAGAGAGAGGTTTTATCCACACAAAATATGTTTAGGCTCAAAGTTTTATAATTGGATGTTTTTAACCTTTTAAAGCACAACATGGGTAAAATGTGGTGCTTTTCCCTATCCCCCTCCATACTCCTGATAACCCAGGTACATTCCAGGTCCCCTCAGTCTGCTGTACCTTCCCTTCATCACTCCTTGCAAGTCTCCATGTACCCCTCTTCCTTCCTTCCCCCAAAGCTCTCCATTGCAAGATCAGGTAGCAGAGCTCTTTGCCCCCTAGACCCAGCCCTAACACCAGTCTGCCCCCAGCTCCATGCCTGTTCACATTTTCCCTCTTCCCACCTCTGGGGCTGGATTAAAGCAATTGGGGGCACTAAACACACTCTCACATAGGGGCTGGCCCTGACTCTGTGCTGTGCTAACACCCCCATGCACTTCATCCCAGTGTCCTGCCCCTCATTGGGGTGACAATGGCAGGAAATTAGACTGGTTGCTCAGAGGTGTGAAAAATCCACCCATCATGTGACACAGTTAAACCAACCTAAGCCCCAGTGTAGACAGTGCTACTCAACGGGAGAATTCTCCTTTCGACCTAGGAGTACCTTTGCCAACAGGAGAACATGCTGGTGTGTCACTGTAGCGGCTTATGTGTAGACAAGCCCATAAAGGGACTGGAGCTTTCTTCAGGCAAGTCCAAAATACTCCAGAAAAAAAAAGCAAACAAAGGATAGCAGAATGGTAAACAATCCTTAACTTACATAGTCTCTTTTAAACAGCATAGCAAGAGGGTCAGTTCCTGCTTGCTTCCTAGCCTGAGGCTTGATCTACATCTGAAAGTGAGATTGATATAGCTACATTGGTCAGCGGTGTGAAAGATGCAGCCTAACACCGGTGTGTACACAGCTATGTCAACAAAAGAATGGGTGCATCGACACAGCTAACTTCATTTGGGGAGATGGTGTTCCTATACTGATGGAAAAACTCCTTCCATGGGTGTAGGCTGTGTCTATACTACAGGGTTATGCTGACATAGCTACACTGACATAGCTATTCCGGTAGTCTCCGGAGTGTAAACGCAGCTTGAGTTTGAGGCAGGAAAGCCCTCCCCCTTGGTTCCCTTCCACCAACCTTACAGTGCTTTTTTATATATCCCTGCTTTAATAAGCCCCTGGTTAACCCCTTCCTTGCCTACCTTGGAGTGGATTTATTATATTATGAAGCTCTTTATAATATAACTCTTTGTAATTCCCTCATCAACTGCACCTGGATTCCTCCAGCCGCCACCAAAATACAAGAAGACACCTTTCAGCAATGCCAATAAAACAAAACATATTGGGAGATTAAGGTCAAACCTTTCATAGTTAAGATGAGCTAAAGAGATAGAGAGAAAAAAGGACCATTTTTGAAACTGAGCACCAGGAACATTTCCCAAACACCATAATTTTAAAACTCCTCTTTTGGTTTGTAATGAAAATTTGTCAGTCATTTCACATTTCAAACTATGTAAAGACAGCTTTTTTGCTCTTTTCCCAATGTAAGTCCGTGAAGTTTTCCCTCCTATCAGTCTGTGCTACCCCGTTAGAATTCAGTTAACTAAATAAACTATCAGCACTATTGATATAGGTGTAATTGTTTGAACATGTTTCATTAGGTAATAGAAGAGAATAAAGTGCGGCAATACGAGTCGATCCAGAAGCTACTGAATGAAAAGAATTCCTTCAGGCAGGCTATCAGCTACTCCGATCGCCTGAAGATATTCCCACTACACCGCAGGAATTCAAGCAAGCGCAAGTCTAGACCCAAAATCAGTGCCTTGCAGGAAGAGACAGAGGAAGAAGTGCAAGAGACCAGGCTGTGAGAATGGGTGGAAACGCTTCCTCTTAGGAGTTAACTGGTGGAGTTTGGGGGAATACAGTACTGTACCTCAAAAACGGGAGAAGCGTGACCAACACCACTGAAATTGCAGGAACAAGCACAGATTCAAACTTTCAGGAGGCATTAAATGACATTTATGGAAATGGCTGCCTTTCAATGGTCAAATTGTGTGTGAGGCATTGAAGATTTACCACTTGTTCTGGTAAGCCGGGCTTCCTTGTAAAAGCTGCTTTACTGTGGAACAAAAGTAGATGATGGGCAGAGGTAGGAACCCGTTTAGACCAACTTAATCATTTCATCAAATTTTCAAAACTTTTGCTGACGTGTGTTTGGGAGGAGGGGAAGGTGGCAGAGGAGGAATGTTTAAAAAAAATCAAGCTTGAATGGAAAACACTAAAATCAAAAATGTACAATGATAGTTTTAGGTTCACTTACTCCCTGAAAAGGGGTTGAGAAAGCACCAGTGACCCACTCAGAATATTTCCTCCTACTCATTCTTCAGGCACTTACTGTATCTCAGCACTGCAGAAAAGGCAAATGCCCTTTCATAACACTGCACAGCTCCAAGCATGCAGGTGAGAATGAAGGAAAAAGGGGATGTTGACTTGCAAGCTGCTCATTTCTCAGCAGTTAAAAGATGATCATGGGAGTTAATATTTCCTTTTAGAATCTAGGAGACTATTGGCCCAGCCTTGCAAACACTAATTGTTAATATGGGCAGTCCCCTTGTAGTAAATGGCAAGACTTCCAACAGCTGAAGAGTAATATTCTGTGTGTTTAGGTCAGACACCTTTACATGCTTTTTATCATAGTTTGTATAAAGAACAAAAACCTTGAAGTAGACTTTAATAATGGAATCAGTTTTTATATGCTTCTGTTTTGCAGTTTTCAGATGCAACTGAACTTTTCTCTAGAATATTTTATTTATTTTAATATTGTTGCAAACATTTATTACGAGAATGCCGTATTTTAAGAGTGATTATGCACTATAAAGAAAAATATATTTGTATAAAAAGAATTTTTATATTTGAAACATCTCCTTTTTATGCCACTAGTCCTTTTTATTGCATGTTATAGTAAAACTGGAAAAAAAATGACAGTATCCCAGAGACATCTCCACTAGCATCCAAAGTTACCTTTATTGGGATGCATGGAAGCGTTCTGGCAAGACAAGTATGTTAAGCTTCTATTTAAATAAAAACTCTCTTAACTCAAACTGCTTATGTAACAAGTCGTGATAGTTGCAACAGAAATGTTCTGCTGCTTCTACTAAGTGAACACTGCCTACCAAACAAAATGCATTAAATTTTTTATTCTATTTATTACCAAAGTAGACAACATGATGTACAGCATGTCAATAAAATTAAGACTGTGTACAATTCCACTATCTGGCTTTGTTTGGTTTGTTAAAAAGACAATTCTACTGTCTATTTCCTTGTGGGTTTTATATTTTATGGTTGCTAAGCTAAATGTAGATGTATAAAAATGTCTCTGGAAACGGTGTTGAACTTTCCAAGCCCTTTTAAATTGAGATGTTCTCTCTGATAAGGGCAAAAAGAACAATCCCTATATCACCACTAAGGGAAGTGTTGTGTATCCCAACTCATACCCTTCAAAAATTTATTAACAACATTTCTAGTTTTCCCTGGACACAAAATCCTTTTTTAAACATTCTTTTGGACTGCCAATAGTTACTGTGACTAGAGCTGGGTGAAATTTTTTGGCCAAAACTTTTTTTCACCCCAAAAAATAAAAATAAAAAATAAAAAATGCAGATACAGGTCAACCAAAACAATTCATGAAAACAGTTGATTTCACGTAACTGTTTTGGTCAAACAAACAAAAATCTAAACAGTTTTGTTTTGAAAAATGTTTAAATGAAAACAAAATGTTTTGTTTCAGATCAAATTAATGTTTTCAACTTTTTGGTTTGCCAAAATTTTTTAATTTTCATTTTGGGTGGACCCAAAACTATTTTTTCCCTGAGTTTTTGGTATTACAAAGGAACTGAAAAATCAGTTATTTGCAAAGCTTTAAATTTTGAATGCTTGGTTCTAAATGTACCTCTCAGTGTCACCAGATGGTGCTGCAGAGCAGTTGTGCTTTAGTTTAATCAAACTGTAATCATTTGTGAAGGTTTATGATTCTTTTTGTGATCTAAGGGTTTTATATGGCATGCTAAGCTATAATTGTTACAATTTGAGTCCTGTCTTTAAACTTTTACATTAACTTAAAAATAAGGGAATTTGGGCATTTTTGTGCTATTTGGGAATAGAAGAAACAATGGAAACTCAGCAAGAGAACTAGAAAGAGCATTTTTAAGGGGATGGTAACAGCCAGTTGGCATCACTAGCTGAACATCTCTTCATTTACATTCAGAGTTTATAAATTACCCTCATCCAGAGTTTGAGGCTGAAGAAGGAGGTATATACACAGACAGAATGAACATAGAACACTGAGCTCACTGCTTAAATTATAATCAGCTGAACTAAAGAAACACAATTGCAGATGTTGGAATTGCTCACTGAGATATGCTCTCTCTCTCTTTTAGAGCTACATCTGTAAGGGTGTCTTCTTTCAGTCAAAAGCAAAAATCTTAGAATGCTCCTGCCACTAAATTTGTTGACTGTGTCCAGATAGAAACCTCTGATTCAGCTGTATAATTTACCAACATTTAGAGAGAGACCTTTTGACTCAATTAAAATACACTGGATTAGGAGAGATTTCCATAAGGACAGAATGGGGTGGGGGGGAGTTACTTACCTTACTGGTTCTTTGAGATATGTTGTCCACATATATTCCGTTCTTGGTGCACTTGCACCCCATGTGCTGGAGATCACAGTTTGTCAGTGCTTCTTGGAGCCAGGCATGCACAGGGAGTCTCCGCATGCTCCAGTAATGAGGGCATAAAGGATGGAACAGGCCCAATCGCTATTCAGTTCCTTCATCACAGCAGAATCCAGATGTTGTAGGACCCCATAGTAGTGAATAGGAGGGTGGATCATGGAATACACACAGACAGCACACCTCAAAGAACTCCAGCTACTGTAAGGTAAGTAATTTTTCTTTCTTATTTGAGTGCTTGTCCATATACAGTCCACACTTGGTGACTAACAAGCAGTGACCTGTAACAAGGGTGGGTGCATGGAGTCTACTTAAACAAAGATTGCAGCACAGCTCTGCCAAAAGCGGCATCAGACCTTGATGCTTATGCTTTGGGGGTGGGGGGGTTGGTTTGCAAAAATTTTTAAGATTTCAACTTTTCATCCCAATTCAGGATGGGGAAAAATGTCAAAATCTCAAAATTTTTCATGGGACAGAAAAACTGTTTCTTGCCCAGCTCTAGCAACAACTGCTAGAACATTGGTGGACACCCTCAGTGCTGTAGAGAGACCAAAAGCCAGGACTCCGTGTTGATAGTTGTTCTGCCCCACCTGAAATCTTAGATCCATCCACACAACAAACAGGAAGTAGATATGGAAGTATGCAGCTTGTAGACGGAGAGCCACAAGCCAGTCTGGAAGTGTGACCTTAGGGTTTCCAATAGGGCCACGCTGGAACATTGAAAGCAAATAGGGATGGTGCCATGAATCTTGATGTGAAAGTAGAAAGGATCCAGGTCAGTGGTGCTGACATGCCTGGTACTGACACACTCGCCATCAAATGAGCAGCATTGAAGAGATTAGAACTGATGGAAGTGGTACGATAATAGCTGGCATTGAAGCACTTAATACAGAGGTAGCCCCCGATGCTCTGGCTTCAGCACCAGAGGCAGCTGATTTGAATCCTGAGACTGTGCTGCTGGTGTCCCAGTACCATGTTCCCTCAGAACTCCTGTGGTGTCCAGCTTGGCCCTTAAGAGTCTCCTTCAGTCAGGAGTGGTGAGGATACTTGGACCTCTTTTTACCGGGAATCCCCAGTGGGATCTTCCCCTGCTGTTCACAGATCAGTGATGCTCCTTTTCGTCTGAGGACTTGGCTTTGACAGTCTTATCAGAATCTGAAGCTAGACTGGAGCACTGGTGCCCACGGGGGCACTTCTCAACTGAGGTGAAACTTTTCCAGGGGGTTCTGCCCTGCCCAGATCAGAGCCCAGCATCCTGAAGCAGTCTGACAAAAGTATTTTAGCAGTGCATGGGATTCTTCTGTCTTAAGTGCAGGACTCTGCACTTGTCCTTGTTGAACCTCCTCAGATTTCTTTTGACCCAATCCTCCAATTTGTCTAGGTCACTCTGGACCCTATCCCTACCCTCCAGCACATCTCCCTCTCCCCACAGCTTAGTGTCATCCGCGAACTTGCTGAGGGTGCAATCCATCCCAGCATCCAGATCATTAATGAAGATGTTGAACAAAACCGGCCCCAGGACCAACCCCTGGGGCACTCTGCTTGATACTGGCTGCCAACTAGACATCGAGCCATTGATCACTACCCGTTGAGCCCGACGATTTGCCAGCTTTCTATCCACTTTATAGTCCATTCATCCAATCCATACTTCTTTAACTTGCTGGTAAGAATACTTTGGGCGATTGTAAAGTCAAGGTATATCACACATTCACTGCTTTCCCCATATCCACAGATCCAGTTATTTCATAGAAGGCAATCAGGTTGGTCAGGCATGACTTGCCCTTGGTGAATCCAAGCTGACTGTTCCTTATCACCTTCCTCTCCTCCAAGTGCTTCAAAATTGATTCCTTGAGGACCTGCTCCATGATTTTTCCGGGGACAGAACTGAGGCTGACCCGGATTCTCCTTCTTCCCTTTTTAAAATATGGGCACTATATTTGCCTTTTTCCAGTTGTCTGCGACCTCCCCCGATTGCCACAAGTTTTCAAAGATAATGGCCAATGGCTCTGCAAACACATCAGCCAACTCTCTCAGCACTCTTGGATGCATTGCATCCGGCCCCATGAACTTGTGCATCTCCAGCTTTTCTAAATAGTCCTTAACCTGGACTTCTTGTTGCTATCATACCTATAGAAACCCTTCTTGTTACCCTTTACATCTCTTGCTAGCTGCAACTCCAATTGTGCTTTGGTCTTCTTGATTACACCCCTGCATGCTTGAGCAATATTTTTATACTCCTCCCTAGTCATCTGTCCAAGTTTCCACTTCTTGTAAGCTTCCTTTTTGTGTTTAAGCTCACTGAAGATTTGACTGTTAAGCCAAGTTGGTCGCCTGCCTTATTTGCTATTCTTTCTGCACATTGGGATGGTTTGTTCCTGCGCCCTCAATAAAATACAGCCAGCTCTCCTTTCCTCCTCTGTGACATTCTATACCTTGGGGGAAACATACTGTAACCCCCATATTCCTCATTTTCATATAATTGTGATCTTACATATAAAGCATGCCTTGTAAGGTATCAGGGGAAAGGTTATGATCTGCTGAAAGTCATTTCTCTATCCATATATGTGTATCATTAATGCATATGAAGTTAAGAGAATTGTGTTGTATGGTGGTCACTAAAACATGCTGTAAATTGGGGAATCAACCAGATGATAGCTCCCCAGAGGCAACAGCAAGGAAAGTAACCAATGCCTGGGCGGGGTGTCAAACAACCCATCAACAGCCATTGTCCAGCAAGGGAGCTACTTGGGAGTGCAATGACTCACCTGCATGAGGCCACACCAGGGAAATTGCTCAACTTTGCTTGGAGAGACTCAGCAATGCCCCCCAGACATGACCGGACTTGTGCTCCCCAAGCACATGGACTGAGGGTATAAAACAGTAGGCACATACTGGGCCCTTCTCTTGCCCCCACCTTCGCTGCAAGCAATGAAGAGCATGGCTACAGTGGAAACATCAAAGCGTTGTTGCGGGAATGCTCCCGCAGCAGCGCTTTGAAGTGCGAGTGTGGTCACGCATGAGTGATGGGAGAGAGCTCTCCCAGTGCTCCTGGTAATCCACCTCCACGAGGGGATTAGCTCCGAGCACTGGGAGCCTGTTTACACTAGTGCTTTAAAGTGCTCAGACTTGTTGCACTCAGGGGGGTGATTTTTCAGACCCCTGAGCCAGCAAGTTAGAGCGCTATAAAATGTAAGTGTAGACAAGCCCTTAGACACTGAGAAGACGACAAGACTCCAACAGAGGAGATTGGCCCAGGTTTAAGGAACAAACCTGTATATTAAGGACTGCAATATCGAGTGGGGTGAGAAAAACTGCTTAATCTAGATGTTGCCCAGTCTAATAGGGTTGAGAGTTTAGACTGCGTGCTTATATTTTATTTTATTTTGGTAACTAAATCTGACTTTTTGCCTATCACTTAAAATCTATCTTTTATAGTCAATAAATTTGTTTAATTGTTTATCTGTACCAGTGAGTTTGTGGCAAATCTGTTCAGGTTTGCAAAGGCTGGTGTATGTCCACTTTCCATTGATGAAGTGGTGAACCAATTAATACAGTTGCACTTCCCATTTTGAGCAGTGCAAGATGGCATATTCCTGGGGTACAGTGCTGGGAACTGGGGAGATTTGGCTGATGCCTTTCTCTGTCTGATTCATGAGTGGCTCTGGGAGCATTCATGCTGGGTGTGGGACTCCACATGCAAATGTGCTGAGTGATCACAGTTTCTAGAGGGGTTGCTGCTGGTCACTAGCAAGGCATTGTGATAGACAGCCCAGGCTGGGGAGAGTTCAAGAGGCACAGTCCTAGGCTGCATCCCGGTCCCAAGCTGCACCCTGGGGGGGATCCCATCCCACCCTCATATTAGCCACCCAGGGGATCCTGCCTGTCAGTTCCCTGAGGGAGTCAAAGTCTGCTTTTCTGAAGTCCAGGGTCTCTATTCTGCTGCTCTCCTTTCTTCCTTTTGTCAGGATCCTGAACTCAACCATCTCATGGTCAGTGCTGCCCAGGTTGCCACCCACTTCTTCCCCTACCAATTTTGTTTGTGTTAGTTCCTCCAGCATTTGTACCAAGAAGTTGTCCCCAACACTCTCCAAAAACTTCCTGGATTGTCTGTGCACTGCTGTATTGCTCTCCCAGCAGATGTCAGCAGGGCCAGTCCACAATATGTTGGCACCTGAGGCAGGGAGCTCAAATTATGCCCCCATGCCCCCTTGCTTGGGCCAAAACTTTGAAACTCTGGGCCTAGTGGTGCCCGCCCATAGTCTGGCACTTGAGGTAAGGCCAGCCCTGGATGTCAGGGTGATTGAAGTCCCCCATGAGAACCATGGCCTGTGATCTGGAAACTTCTGTTAGTTGTCCGAAGAAAGCCTCCTCGACCTCATCCTCCTCGTCTGGTGGTCTATAGCAGATGCCCACCACAACACCACCCTTGTTGCTCTCACCTCTAAACTTAACCCAAAGTCTCTAAACAGGCTTTTTTCCAGTTTCATACTGGAGCTCGGAACAATCATACTGCTCTCTTACATACAGTGCAACTCCTCCACCTTTTCTCCCGCACCCGTCCTTACTGAACAGTTTATACCCAGCCATGACAGTGCCCCAGTCATGTGATTTACCCCACCAAGTCTCTGTTATTCCTTTCACATCATAGTTCCTTGACTGTGACAGGACCTCCAATTCTTCCTGCTTGTTTCCCAGGCTTCTTTCGTTCGTGTACAGGAACCTAAGATAACTAGCCGATTGACCTACTTTCTCAGTATCAATCAGGAGGCCTCCTGTTTCACCCTCCTCCTTGTGTTTCCTCCCGGTATCCCACTTCCCCACTTACCTCAGGGCTTAGGTCTCCATCCCCCAGCGAACCTAGTTTAATGCCCTCCTCACTAGGTTAGCAAGCTTGCCTACAAAGATGCTCTTCCCTCTCTTCGTTAGGTGGATCCCATCTCTTCCTAGCAATCCTTCCTGGAACAACATCCCATGGTCGAAGAATCCAAAGCCCTGTCTCTGACACTTCCTGCATAACCACGCATTTACCTCCAGAATTCACTGGTCCCTACATGGGCTTTTTCCTTCAACAGGGAGGAGGATGGACGAGAACATGACTTGCACCTCAAACTTCTTTATCCTTCTTCCCAGAGCCACATAGTCTGCAGTGACCCGCTCAAGGTCATTCTTGGCAGTATCATTGGTGCCCACGTGGAGAAGCACGAAGGGGTAGTGGTCCGAGGGTTTGATCAGGTCGCCAGAAGGGAGGTCTCCCTGCATTGCGCTGGGTCAGATGGGCCCTGGAGAGGGAAGGAGTATCACCAGCTGGGACCTATCTTCCCTGTTCCCCACATGTGCACAGTGCAGCACTACCTACTTAGAACTGCTTTCATGTATGATAATAACTCAAACTCCAGTTCCCCAAGCTTTAATTGGGAGGGAAAGAGAAACCATTTGCTCCCAGAGATCAAGCATAGAAAGTTTAATCCTAAAATAATCATTCTTATCCAAATTACCAGTTTGAAATAGGGTTTTTTTTTACCAGGGTGGTGGAGGAGGGGGAGCGCTAGGCTAAGGCTCTGATGTGGAAACGCACACATAGTCCTGGTGAAACATACAGTTTTGGAAAAAGGAGTATGAAACTATATATATATACATATACATATACATAAGACTAGATCAGAAAGGAGGTACACATTAAGCACAAACACCAAAAAGGCCAGAAACCTTTCCAGTGCCTCATCTCCCTCCATGAACTCCAGTTTCTCCAATGAAGAACAAGAACGGTCAGCTTTGTATCAGGATAATCCAAAGTCAGAGAAGTGTGGGTTAAATCATTTTGAGGGTTGGACCTGACATAAGATTATAACTGAGGGAGCTAAACAAATACACCACTGCAGCTAAGAGATTCAGTCAAGACAGGAGAGTTACAAATACTGCAAGATAAGATCAGAGACACATGAAGCTCAAAGGAGATAGTGCAGTCACAGACTGCACTGAGAACTGAAAACTCACAGTGGGAAGAAAGAGGAGGGCAAGCAGGTAAAAGCAGTGGCTGGGAGGAAGCCTAAAGCAGTAGACTGAAAGTAGAGGTTACTTACTGTAACTGGAGGTTCTTGGAGAGGTATGTTCCCTATCTGTATGCATATATATATATATACCATGTGTCTGAGTTTGAAAATTCTTCAATGCAGTGTCCATTGGCCTGCACATGCGCAATAGCTCTCCTCATGCTCCGAGCCAAGGATATAAGGGGCAGTGCATACCTCTGCAGTTCCTCTTCTTACCGCAAGTCCAACAGGATCCAAAGCAGAGGGGATAGAGGGAGGGTAATAGGATACTGATAGGGACCACATATCTCAAAGAATCTCCAGTTACAGCAAGTAAGCGCCACTTCTTCAAGTGATGGTCCCCACATATATTCCACATGTGGATGACTGGCAAGCAGTGTTCAGATGGAGGTGGATGCAAGGAAGTGGGTAGCAGGGATGGCTGCAACACTGCTGATCCCACTGCTGAATCCACAGCCAAGGCATGAACTATAGTGTGTCAGGAATGTGTGACTAGAATTCCAGGTGGCCGTTCTGTAGATGTTCTGCAGCAGTAGGTGTGCGCACAGCGAACTAATAGCTACACCTGACATCTTCAGAGACTGAAGATAATCCAGGACAACTGGGATGCTTAAGGTACCTGTAGAATATTGGTGGAGTTGTGCTCAAGCCAAAAAGTATCTCAATTTGGCCAGATAGCAGGTTCTAGTAGATTCCTTTCTACTTTGGTTAAGGATCTTCTGAATATGAGGGCAGAGCATGAGTGTTCTATTACCGACACCCATCTAAACACCAGGCCATGAGGTGGAGTGAGCCCAGACTGGGATGCTTGAGTTTTCCATGTCCTGGGTTTGAAGATCTGGGAACGGGCAGATCCTGAGTGGTGGGTAGGCTGACATTGTTAGAAGTTCCGTGAACTAGAACTGTTTGGGCCAGTAGGGAGCTTGGAGAATGATGTTGGGTCTGTTTTAAATATCTTCCCCATGACTTGTGGAAGTAGGGGAATGGGAAGAAAGGCATATCTGAGGCCATTTGTCCAAGACAGCAGAAGAGCATCGCCCTGGGAGTTATGTCTTGTGGCTCTTTGGTAACAATACATGGGGATTTTTCTGTTCATTTGCGATGCAAAGAGTAGAGTACCCCACTATGTACATATTTTGTTCAGGATTGTGTCACAAACCTCCCATCCATGGTCTGCCAAAAGCTTCTGCTTAGCTTGTCTGCAAGGGAGTTGTGAATATGACGGATGAGGTGGGATGCACTCTATTTGCCCGAGTGTAAAAGGGATTCCACCTCCCATTGAAGAATCACCTAGTGAGAATGGTCCCCGAAGAGGGAGTTGGAAGGAGGCAGGAAGCAGTTCATGAGGCAGGAAGGAGAGAAGCTCTATGGAGTATCCTTGATGGATAATCTCCAGAACCCAACTATCCATAGTGATCTTGTTCCAGTTGTGGCAAAGAGTGTAAGACAGCCCCCAAAGGCAACAGGGGGATAGATGGGTGTCATCAGCAGTGGTACGTGGGTCTTGAGCAATATGTCAAAAATGGCTTTTGGCCTACGGTTGAGAGAGAGAGCAGAAACTGTAGCAGTAAAGGTGGCTGAAAAGCAAGGTCTCTGAATCCTGTGACATTTGTGCAGAGGCTCAGCTGGGCTCTGGTAACAAGGAGCATCAGGAAGTTGGCCTGATCTAAAGGGCAGCCATTTCCTCCTGGGAGACTGGGGTATAAATCTCCAGGAAATACAGAGTCAATCTTGAATCCTTTAGTGAGTGCAGGGACTACTTCATTTTCCCATTTAAAGAGGTTGGACTTGTCAAAGGGGAGTCCTGGATGATGTTTTGGACCGCCCTAGGAAACCCTGACAATTGCACCAAAAGTCCCTTCTCATGACCAAGCCAGTGGCCAAATTCTGAAACCTGGGTCTACAGCATCAACTGCAGCCTGGAGGGCTAATTTTGCCACTAATGTCCCCTATTCTAAAGGAGACTGAAATTGGGCCCTGTCCTCCATGGGAAGTTTATCTTTGAAGTCCACAAGCTTGGAATAGTTACTAAAATCCTATTTTGCTAACAAAGCTTGGTAATTAGCACCAGGAAATTGCACCCCTGTGGAGGAAAAGACCTTCAAAATTTTGGCTCAGCTCTTTCTGTAGCTGCCTGTACCACCAGCGAGTTGGGGATAAGATTGGAATAAAGTATCGCCTTTCAGCTCTTTGTGGTGTCGGGGCACACGATGCCCCAGCATGTCATACTGCTCTGGCCAGTTCTAGTATGGCCTCATTGATTGGAAGGGCCACCTTATTCAGTCCCTGAGGTTGCAGGATGTCCAGGAACTAGTGTTGAGGGTCCTGAATCTCCTCTAATCGGATCTGTAGGTCATTGGCAACTCTTTGTAACAGCTCCTGGTACTAGCGGTGGTCATCCAGCAGAGAAGGCAAAAAAGGGAGTCACCACGTCATCCCGGGATGATGAAGAGGCACCCATTGGAACCATCGGTACCTGCAGCTCTGGTTCTGGCCCTTCCGCCTCATACACTAACGGAGCACGTTGGTGAGAGGGAGCGGAGCGATACAACTTCTGAGAAGGGCCTGGATGCCTGCCATAAGAATCCCACGGACCCCAATAATGCCAGTTGAAGGGGACCCCCAAGGGAATTGATACCAGCTGTCCCAGAGGGGGGCATATCCGGAGGAATGGTGAGAGTAACCTCACAACTATCTTTCAGGGCTCAAGCGTGTCCGCAGAGATACTGGTGCGGCCATCTCCCCTGACTCTTCCAAGAACTGTTCCACTGGTAGCGATGATGCCTTTGGTACCAGGGCACTCCTGTCAGATGTTTGAAAACTGGACTGCTCCTGGGACATTGATATATACTCCCAAGAAAGAATCAGGACACTCCTTAGGAGGGCGGGCTGGAAAGAAGTGGAGACAGTGGATAAGGAATGACTATATCCTCCAGTATTCTGTATGTCTCCATATGCCCTGGTGTCTAAGAGGTTCCATCAGTCAAGTCTGAAGGACCCGGTGCAACTGTGGCAGCTGGATGGTCTTTAGATGAACGAGGCGGTACTGATGATGGGTCTGGATCAGTACTCGTAGATGGAGCTGGTGAACATCTGTCCTACGCTCGGGTTCTGAGGTGACTGATGGAATCGGCGGATCTTTCTTTTTACATACTTTGCCCTCCAATCTAGGGGGTCTTTAGCAAAGCCATTTCCTTAGGTTCTGTATGCAACATCTCACCCAACTTGGAGAGGCTTGGGGAGGAAGTACATTTATTACACTGCTCTACAGCCAAAATGCTTCTGAAATAAATGTAGTCAAACTTTACTAATTCTGGGTCACTGAGAACGAAAATGATGCTTAAAATTGTTGATTGGCTCTAGTTTTCAAGATATGCTATTGGGTCAGTATATACGACCCTTGACTTGGGAATGGCGGAGGATAAGTGAGTTATAAAGGGAAGGAATCTCAATTTAAACCAGAAATGACTAAAATACATCTTTGACTGGATCTATGAATAAATCTATGACTGGGTTTGGACAGTACTTGCTTTTTAGGCAAAACAATGAATAATGCAATCTGAAGCTGGTATTGCGTCATACATGATATGAATAAAGAACAGGAGTACTTGTGGCACCTTAGAGACTAACAGATTTATTAGAGCATAAGCTAAGCCCACTGGGCTGTAGTCCACGAAAGCTTATGCTCTAATAAATCTGTTAGTCTCTAAGGTGCCACAAGTACTCCTGTTCTTTTTGCGGATACAGACTAACACGGCTGCTACTCTGAAACATGATATGAATGTTATTCCTAGAAGTCATGGATGATGCAATCATAACGAAGCTTATATCACTCTGCTGAACAAATTGCCCTATACCAGCTCTAGAAATCATACAGTGTCATGCTCTCTTATTTGTCAGTGTTTGATTTTGCAAAGGGACACATTTCTGTTTAGCCAAAGTGAGCAGAGATGCCTCGTACTTGTGTGAACAGTGCAGATAAGTTCTGCTATGTTTGTGGTGAAGTGACTTTTGCATCACAAAAGCGCAGTATAACCACTATGGTTAAGAAAGCCTATCACCTTTATTTTGGCTGCAAAATTGGAGATCAGGACAAGAGGTGGGCCCCACACATACGCTGCAACACTTGTGCAACAAATCTTCGCCAGTGGTTGAACAGGAAAAAGAAATCTATGCCTTTTGTAGTGCCAATGATTTGGAGAGAGCCAACAGATCATACCAGCAATTGTTACTTCTGCATGGTGCCTCCAGTTGGGAAAGGTGTGTCAAAGAAGAAAAAGTGGACTGTGCATTATCCAAACATTCCATCAGCTATACGCCCAGTACCCCACGGAGAAGGACTGCCGGTTCCTGATGCACCAGAATCATTCTCACTTGAGTCAGACGAGGAAGAAGATGAAACTTCTAGTCCCGAACCATCAATGTCACAGGACCCACATTTTCTCCCATCCTCCTCCTCTGAACCACACCTCATAACACAAGGTGAACTGAATGACCTTGTCAGGGATTTGGAACTACCCAAAAGTAAGGCAGAGCTGTTGGGCTCCAGATTACAGCAGTGGAATCTCCTGGCAGGTGATGTTAGGGTTTCCATGTTCCGTGACCGTCAAAAGGATCTTGTCCCATTCTTCTTCATGGAAGGTGATCTTGTAGCCTGCAACAACATCGATGGTGTGATGGCAGCCCTCAACACCGTTCATGATCCAGATGAGTGGAGACTGTTCATTGATTCAACGAAGACGAGTCTTAAAGCTGTTTTACTGCATAATGGCAGTGTTTTGCCATCAATTCCAGTTGGTCATGAAGTCCATATGAAGGAAACCTATGACAACATGAAACAACTTTTGAGGTGCATAAACTATGACCAACATCAGTGGCAGCTTTATGGCGATTTGAAGGTTGTTGCTCTCTTGCTTGGTCTGCAGACTGGATACACAAAGTACTGCTGTTTTCTCTGCGAATGGGATAGTCGTGCAAGAGATTCCTGCTACATCAAGAAAGATTGGCCACTCCGACAGTCATTGGAGCCTG
Source organism: Chrysemys picta bellii (assembly GCF_011386835.1). Classification (NCBI taxonomy): domain Eukaryota; kingdom Metazoa; phylum Chordata; order Testudines; family Emydidae; genus Chrysemys; species Chrysemys picta. The sequence goes on along the minus strand of NC_088791.1, from coordinate 47,323,255 downwards.
GGAGGAAAAGTGTTCAGCATCCACCACTTGTTGAATCAAGGAAGATTTTGTTACCACCCTTACACATCAAGCTGGGTCTGATGAAGAACTTTGTCAAGGCCATTGACAAAACACAAGCAGCTTTCAAGTACCTCCGTGGAAAATTTCCAAGGTTAAGTGAAGCTAAGATAAAGGAAGGTGTCTTTGTTGGTCCTCAGATTCGTGAACTTCTTCGAGATGATGCATTGACCATGCACTGCGCGGCAAGGAAAAGACGGCATGGAAAGCCTTCCAGTTGTGGCAATAAATTTTCTTGGAAACAACAAGGCATACAACTACAGGTTGTTGGTGGAAAACCTCTTCAAGGCATACAAAAGCCTTGATTGCAACATGTCACTAAAGGGACATTTTTTGCACTCTCATCTAGATTTTTTTCCACTGAACTGCGGAGCAGTGAGCGACGAGCACGGCGAGCGATTTCACCAGGACATTGCAACAATGGAGAAATGCTATCAGGGCAAATGGAGCCCATCAATGCTTGCAGACTATTGCTGGACAGTGACAAGAGATGCTCCATTTAATGAATACAAGAGACAAGCCAAGAAGCGCCAAGTAGACACTGAATAGGACTAAACTATGTACATAATAGTTTTTTGCCTTTTGTTTCATAATAAATTTTATTTATATAACCCTTTTGCTGATTTTTAAAGTGTTACATAAACAGGAGAGGTGAAATATCATGTAAAGCAACCATAAACACATGAAAAGACCTAGGTTTACAATTTATGATTAAAACTCTATCTACACAATATACATAGACATAAAATGTAAAAACTTAAATATCTTAGGAACAGTAGCCAATCAGTTGTTTTAATTGTCATATTTGAATTCAGCACATCAGAATACATAATAAATAGCACATTTTATCTCTGAAGCAGACGACTTCTCAAAAATTGTAGACCAGTGTTATCGACAGTCCTTGAAGACTATTTGTCCTTGAGCCCATGAGAGCACCCTCTACTCTTATGGGAAGCCCTAGATCAGTGGTTTTCAACCTGTGGTCTGCACACACCTGGAGGTCCGCATACTATGTCTAAGATTTCCAAAGGGGTCTGTACCTCCATTCAAAAATTTTTTAGGTGTCCACAAATGAAAAAATGTTGAAAGCCACTGTGCTAGAAAAAAGATTCCTTGGGCTTATACATTGAAAGCTCCATTCCACGGCATGTGCTTGGAGGGGCACTGCTGGTCAGTTGAGGTTGATGTACCGGGGGCGGGGGGGGGTCTCCCTTACCCGGATCGGAGAGGGACCTAACAACCTGCTCCATCAGATGCTTTTGTAGGCAAAGCTCCCGGACTTCTCGAGTTCTGGATGGGAAGGAGTGACAGATGCTGCACTTTGCAGAGATATGCACCTCACCCAGACACTACAGGCACCATTAATGTTTGTCACTGATGGAGAAGGAGTGAGAGCAGGAGAAGCAATTCTTGAATCCCAGGACTCTGGGCATAGTCCCAGATCCAGGGAGGGGTTCCCCAACTGGGGAAAAGAAATACTCTATGCTAACTATAACTTTAACTACTAAGCTAAAATACTAGGGCTGTCAAGCAATTAAAAAAATTAATCACAATTAATTGCACTATTAAACAAGAACAAGCATTTGCATGGCTCTGTTGTAGCCGGTGTCACAAGATATTTATGTGCCAGATGTGCTAAAGATTCATATGTCCCTTCATGCTTCGACTATCATTCCTGAGGACATACATCCATGCTGATGACAGGTTCTGCTCAATAATGAGCCAAAGCAGAGCAGACCGACATGTCCATTTTCATCGTCTGAGACAGATGCCACCAGCAGAAGGTTGATTTTCTTTTTTGGTGGTTTGAGTTCTGTAGTTTCTGCATTGGAGTGTTGCTCTTTTAAGATTTCTGAAATCATGCTCCACACCTCATCCCTCTCAGATTTTGGAAGTACTTCAGATTCTTAAACCTTGGGTGGAGTGCTGTAGCTATCTTTAGAAATCTCACATTGGTACCTACTTTGCGGTTTATCAAATCTGCAGTGAAAGTGTTCTTAAAACGAACAACATGCACTGGGTCATCATTGGAGACTATTATAACATGAAATATATGGCAGAATGCAGGTAAAACAGAGCAGGAGACATACAATCCTCCCCCAATGAGTTCAGTCACAAATTTAATTAACACTTTTTTTTTTAAACAAGCGTCACCAGAATGGAAGCATGTCCTCTGGAATGGTGGCTGAAGCATGAAGGGGCATATACATGTTTAGCATATCTGGCATGTAAATACCTTGCAATGCCAGCTACAAAAGTGTTATCCGAACGCTTGTTCTCACTTTCAGCTGACATTGTAAATTAGTGGGCAGCATTATCTCCTGTAAATGTAAACAAAATTGTTTGTCTTAGTGATTGGCTGAACAAGTAGGGCTGAGTGGACTTGTAGGCTCTAAGGTTTTATATTCTTTTGTTTTTTGAGTGCAGTTATGTAACAAAAAAAAAATTCGACATATGTAAGTTGCACTTTCATGATAAAGAGATTGCACTACAGTACTTGTATGAGGTGAATTGAAAAAATACTATTTCTTTTATCATTTTTACAGTGCAAATATTTGTAATAAAAATAAGTGAGCACTGTACACTTTGTATTCTGTGTTGTAACTGAAATCAATATATTTGAAAATATAGAAAAACATCCACAAATATTTAATAAATTTAAATTGGGATTCTATTGTTTAACAATAAGATTTAAACTGTGATTAATCGTGATTAATTTTTTTGAGTTAATCGCATGAGTTAACTTTGATTAATCGACAGCCCTATAAAATACATAACTACTTAAAAATATTTTCTGTCTTTGCAGGTTATACAAGGGAGTGAAGGAGAACATTATTCTGACTCAGGCCAGGTGGCAGAAAGAAGGTGGTGGAGAGGCATCAGCCTGCACTGCGTCTTATTCTCTTGGTAAGAAGCGTGAGGAGAGAGCTACTGCACATGTGCAGGACAATGGACACTGCTTTGAAGAATTTCCAGTCTCAGGCATCTGGTGCACATGCATACCCACGTGTGGAATACACATAGGGACCATGGCTCACAGAAGGAGAAGATAATTAGAGGCCCAAAAGACATTTTTAAATGTAGCAATAACAAACACAATGCTGCATCCTGTGTGATCATTACAAACAACTCTTCACACACAGAGTAAGCTATAATTTCCATGCTTCAGTACTCAGATGCTAAGGCACATTCCTCTGATCTTCAGCTGATCAATGCTGCTGAAAACCAGATGCTGGTAAACACAGGGCCGGCTCCCGGAATGCCGCCCCAGGAATTGTGCCGCCCCAAGCACATGCTTGGTTTGCTGATGCCTAGAGCTGGTCCTGGTTAAACAGATACATGTCCCGTTTTCAGCACTCAAACTGAGGACAAGGTCAGGAGATATGAAAACTCTCTGTCAGCGTTCACTGGAAATCACTGGAGGTCTATTACCGCACAAGAATGTATACATCACTGGGGTTTGTCACGGGATCCACTCACCGCTAAGGACGCCTCCTCTTGGCCGCTGTGGGATTAGCTCCTTCCAGGTGCTGCGCCCTCCTCTGGTGGTCTCTCCACCCGTCGTCCTCTCTTGCTCTGTGGCTCCTTCTCATTCCAGGAGCTGCAGCTTCCTCTTTGTGACTTGCCCCTCCGGCCAGGTCACTATAGTCCTCCCCTTCTGGGTATCTTTCAGAGCAAACCATCCCAGGCAGTCTGCTCTCTACGGCCTGGTTTGTGCCACCTCTCCAGTGCCTGGTACGGGAACCCAGGCCAGCCCTCTACTCCAGGTTCCAGCTCAGGAGCCCTATCTTCCGCCGCCAAGGTCTACATTATCCTATGCCTGGCTGCTCTCCCCTGATCCTTTTCTACCTTTCTGGCTCTGTGCCCTCTCTGGGTTTGCCAGCCACACAACCCCTTCCTCCTAGGGAGTAACTGTAGGCTCCTTGCCTTTATAGCCCTAAACACACCTCCCGTCTCTCAGGGAATGACTGCAGACTACTTCCCTGCAGTCCCTTTTGGCTGTCAGCTCCTAGGCTTTATACAGGCCCTTCCTGTTCCTATCCAGCTGAGCCTTGTCTCTAATTAATCCTTGCTCCCTGGCTCCTTTTTCAGGTGCAGCCTAGGCAGTTGATTGGCCAACCTTACCACCTTAACCCTCTCAGGCCTTGTGTGGGGTGGACACCCCATCACAGGTTGTAAGACAACAATGCTGAAAGTTATGCATTTCCTCCCAGAATATATTTTAAAGGAGATAACTATAAAATCAGCAATTTAATCCTTCTAAATTCATACAGATACAATATACACACACAAGACCAAGAGACAGACAAACATGGAGCAGTACAAAAGTTTTATTGACATGAGTTTGGGGTGGCTGCCTTACTCATTGTGGTGAAGTGCTAGGAGTACATTTATGTAACTCTTGCCCCTTCCAAAATTAACTTGAACAGCGCTCTTTTGGAAGGCGCAGGGATGAGCATGTTGCCCATACCTCTCTTAAAGCAACCTCTTGATAATTCACCAGGTGGCACTGAGGTCTGATCTTAAGGAAGCTACGTATCCTCCTCTTCTGACTAGATGGTAAGGTACCAAGACAGTGATTGTATCCACATTATTACTATTCACAAGTATAAATTGTGGCCACCATAAAGTGGATGGATAGATGGAATATTTCCTTCACATATACACAGTTCCTCTAATGGGAAAGTAATTTAAGTCTGTAGTGAGATAAAAAATATTTCAGGTTAACTGCAATTCAAATGTTATTTCACAGCAACTACATAGTAAATCCACTATAAAAAATGGTAATTACATGGTAATTCATGTTATTGCTGATACATTATCTCTGAACAACCGTGTAATTAAACTTGTGCTGTAATTCTTTCAATAAGATCTGTTTTGGTAAAACATCATTTCCTAGATTCATTTTTTAAAATGCTATTGAAAGAGTAGAAAAGTTTTACATCATACATTAAGAACTCCATTATTAGAGGAGCAAATTTTCGACCATCCCAAAGAGTGGGAAGTGGTGTGAAATAACTGATTTATTGCATTATAATTTCTCTCCCTTTTCTTTTTTAAAGATAGGAGTCATAATGCAAACTCATAACAGTTCCAACACATGAAGCCTACAATAAGCAAGAGAGAAACAAAAGCACATTTCAGCAGGCAGACTGTGGGGTAATCAAAATATTTAATATGGCTTGTAGCTGAAAGTAATTGATCTAAGTTTCCAATCATTTTAATTATTGCCACATTCCATTCACTTTTCATTAAGTGAAGATAAAAACATGTTCAGTCTTTAAAATGCATGTACATTAGCTTTAAGCCAGTACTGAACATATTGTGCAACTCATCTGTATGCAACACATGAATTTCATAGAATATATTTATATACTGTATATATATATATATACACACACACACACACACACACACACACACGCACACACTTTTCTGTGGTGATACCCCTGAATAAAATCATTTAAGCAATAGTAATTTCCATATTAGAAAACCCATTTATGAGGTTGGCATAACTTCCCACTACTAAGTTTAAATCAATATAATTTCCAGATTAAAGCAATAAAATATTTTCATTATGAACATCTTATTTACATAGAAATTAAACTGTGGTCCCGTACACACATTACATTACAAGGAAACCATTTTAATTTTAAAAAATTATTTACATATTTGAGTTCTTTGTTCTTTAATACAGAGATTACGTGAACACTGAAAACTGTATGCTAGGCAGATCTATTTATTAGATTTTTCTATTTGTATTTTTTTGTGCAAATTCCAAATCTTTTCTTTTGAGTTATCATCATCTGCCTCTATTTGCCTTGTATTACTGCTGCTGCTTTTTTGCGTACTGAGAAGGCTGGGTGACTTTACTTCTGGGAACAGGAAGAAAAGATTTAACTCTTGAAACACCCAACTCAGTCTTTGATTTACTGTTGGTGCATTCCACAGTGCGATTGCTGCTGAGAGGACGGATCCCATCCTGTGAATAAAATAAAGCATTTTTTTAGCATAAGCACATCCATCGTAAGAACCAAGAACACCAAAAATGAGCAAAACAGTGAGTGTCTACTGTTTACAGCATCTTGCACCTTTTGGAAGCATGATAGCCACAGGAAAAGGATAAATTTTCAGGTCCTGGTGAAACAGTTACAGTTTTAGCTTTCTTAACCAGTTAGAAACCAATACTCTAATAGAAGTTGCTTTTGTAAAAAAAAAGCTAACAGGGCATTTCTTCAATAAAAACTTAACATATCACACAAGGACAATGGTAGTGCTCTGCATTGTCATTCAGAAGCCCTAAATGTTATTCTTGCTGGGCGAGCAGGGATTAGAAGCACTCTGGAGGTAATATATTCTCTTTCCTTCATTAGGTAGAGGGAGCCCCTGTGGAAGGATAACAGCTGTAAACTGGGGTTAGGGAGATGCATGTTTAAATCAGGGAGAAAGCAGGAGATCTCTTGGGTGATAAACACAAGATTCAGTATTAGGGCTGGAATAAAATAATCCAGAGACACATTAATTTTTACCCCATCACAGCAATAATACTAAATGGAGCTAAGGTTGAGGTGACATTTCCATTTTAAAACTTCTGTTTTCAGTTGCTCGTTTTCTTATAAAATCATTTTGAAATGTCTTGTGCTTGGCTGCCATTTTTGAGGTACTATATTTTAATGTGGAATGGGACACGTGAGGATTGGTTCTAAACTCTTACTCCCTAATACTGACTATTCCAGATTCTAAGCTGATTTCAGCGGAACTAGGCCAAATTATACCAGCTGATGATTGATACTGCTCTTCTTACTTTTCTCTCTCTCACCTCCTCTGAACAAGAAAGGTTCCCTGGACTATATGGACCATTTCCCCCTCCTCTCATCCCCAGAAGCTCAGCAGTCCCTTTAACAGAGGTTTGTAGCACCACTGGCACTTTTAAGTTACATTCTTTTTAAATCTAAATTTAAAACATTGAATAAACACTACTTTAGTGTGAACAATAAGCAGAGGGGTAGGTGTGTATGAAAACCCTCAAACTGCTGCTGGAAGGACACCATCCTACTTTGTGGACTGTTTTAAAATTCACTATCTGCCATACCGGCTCTTCTTCAAAACTGTCTTCACTAGCCACTCAGTATTTCAAAGCATCTAAAACTTTTAATTGGCCTTTCAAAATCCTAATCAAGTACATGTCCTGTGCTAGTAAAATACCACTTGATGTTTTTGTGCCGGTCATAAGATTCAGTAGTTTTGTAAATCTATCCGATCAGCTGATTTGTTGCTGAGAGCTTCTTCTCTTCTTCGTTGGAAAAAAAAATCACATAATCAGCCAATCATCATCTTTGAAATTCATACTGCAGCGTCTTTCTTTTGTAATGTAATGTCAGGGTAGCAATATTATTTAAAAGTGTGGTGTAATCATGCTACAATTCTATGGGCAGGTCTACTCTACAGCGGGAATTGACGCTCTGAGATCAATCCACCGGCAGTCAATTTAGCAGGTCTAGTAAAGACCCGCCAAATTGACTGCAGATCACTCTCTAGTCGACCCCTGTACTCTACCCCCGACGAGAAGAGTAAGGTAAGTCGAGAAGAGTAAGGTAAGTCGATGGGAGATTTTCTCCCGTCGAACCCCCACGGTGTAGACCTTGCGGTAACTTGACCTATGGTACGTCAACTTCAGCTACGTTATTCTCTCTCTCTCTCACACACACACACACACACACACGGCACAGAGGGTAGTTGCTTAGCATGCAGCATAGGCCAAATCAGTTCCCCTCCAAAATATGTCTTGTCACCACAGAAATGAGGTGACATTATCCCTCTTACGAAAGCAGTTTTCTTATTGCTCCTTTCTACTCATATAGTAGCTGATTTGCTGTGGCAGAAACTGCATTGAGCAGAAAGATGAACTAGCCCTAGGCACTAGAGGCACTGGGGATCTCCATCTGTCTTCAGTATTGCTGCAGAACAGATGGTACTTTTAAAAACCTGTTTGCAGATTCCTAATTTGGAGCCTGAAACCAGCTAATACTCGAGTCTAACTTCCCACGAGAAGAATAAGATTGCTAGGCACTGCTCGGATTTATATGGTAGGGCCTAAGGACAGGATATACATTTCTCTTCCATCTTTTCCAGGAAACAAGTACTGCCTGTGCTAAGGAAATGTACAGAGGAAGAGAAAATGCATGTTCTGCCCAACCTTAACATACTGCACTTACACCATAGCACTGGTCAAAAAGTAAAATACAGATATTTCCAAAACAGCACCTTGGAATGACTTACAATTTTTGTTTCCAATTTATCATCAAGATAATTAACTAAGCTTATATAGTTATTACAAACCATGCTATAATATAGGTTTGACAGAAAAAAAATCATGCTAACTAACAAAATAAAACATGTAGCCAGATATCAAAATTCATAATATTAGCACAAACGCAGTCAGCTATGTTTCTGAATCATGCAGATATCAAATCACTGCCATATGGGGTTAGGAACTTCTTTGCTTAAATAACAAAAGAATATCAATACAGTAGGTAATCCTTCTTTGTTAAAAGAAAAACACTCTAAAGAAGTACAGTCCCAAACTTTCATCTACCTTCAAAACTGTAGTGGGAACTGATCTCTGGATTTTAAATAAAAATATGGAATATACTCAGTGACATTTTAAATATTTAAGGTAACTGCCAATAGGCCAATAAAAAATACAGTAAGCGTTACAATAGAGAGGTGAGAAGATAATTCAGAAAAGTAATAACTCAAGAATGCATGGTATAGCTGGACAGCTGCATTTTATAAGGCATCAAAGCAATTAGCTTCGTTGTACAACTCTTCATAAAAATCTGCTGTTATGTTTATGTCACACATGCTAACTCCTCTACTTATCAATACAGAACAGGGGACTTAAATTTAAACCCTATAAAATAACAGAACAGAGAACATTTAATGAACCTACAAAGCTACATTTATAATTTATTTTCTCATTAAAAAGGAGTGTTATATTATAGATATTATACTGTTGTAATGCAGTTTAACAGAGACTTGCAGCTAATGAATGAAAGCTTTTTCCTAAAACTAATTTATTTTATTTATTTGAACATTTTTAATCACATAGGGCTGAATTCTGCCATCTTTACTCAAGCTGGGCCAGAGCCCTCACGGTAAGAGGTACCGGCTTTGAGACTGGAATTTCCCGCATGAGCACAGACTTCAGCGTAAAAAGCATCCTATTTGCTCCAAGAGCTTCTACACTGGCCATCCTAGGGCAAGAGCAATGTCTTAGAGCTGGTACTGTGGGCTTCCTGGCAGTCTCACTGAGGACTAGGGGCTTCAACAGAGGCATATCAAGGAGCTGCTCATGCTCTGTGTGTCTCCTAACTTGGCTTCTTGTGCCGAGCCTCCATATCATCTGATGAGCTGGAGCTTGGTATTTCAAGGAATCAGTGCTCGATGGGGGATGGAGTGCTTTGGTGGTGATGTTCACCCACTGGGCTTATGGGAAGTGTAAGGAGAACTTGCCTTTAGGTTTGCTGCTTGAGATCCCGCACTTCAGCATCACAGACTTTTTTTAGCTATCCTTCAGGCTACATGCCCATAGGTGCATGTTCCCTTGTTCTGATGTTGGATTTCTGTTTTGCAGCTCAGTGCTCATTTTCTCTGTTGATCTGGTCCTTCTCTCATTTTTCTAGGCCCTTTTTCTTTTCCTTTTGCAAGTATGGCATCAAAAGAGGAAGAAAACCACTCAGCTTGGAGTTCCAGGATATTTATGTGCATCCTGGATACTTGGGGAGACCACGTTCCCTGTGTCATATAATCGTCCAAGCGGCAGCCTGCCAGGGCTGTGTCGATGATGATAGTCTTGTCTGGGGAAGAAGGAAGAAAGAGACTCCCCCCATACATATGTGATCTGGGTCTGTCCATCACTGAAGTCATGACAGTACCTTGGTGGGGACTATTAGCATGAAGTCCATGGAATGATGGTTTGGTGAGTAAATGGATTGGAGCCACATCTGAATACAGCAAAGGTGGAGTCATGCAAAAGGAGTCACGTGTACATGAAGCCATGTGGCCTAGGAGGGATAGGCAAGTCCAGGCTGGTAGATAGGATTGCTCACAATGCAAGTTATGATGTTGCTCATTGCCTGGAACATGTCTTTTGGCAAATAGGCCCATGCTGTGACTGAATGATGTCAGACTCTATGAAGTCAAGAGACTGTGTGCAGTCTATGATCGATTTCTCAATGTCGACGCTGACTCCGAGGGACAAAAGAAGGTTGAACAACATGGAGGTTGAAGCTTGTGTTTCTTGCCTGGACCACGCAGCTAGAAGCCAATTGTCAAGATATAGAAACATGAGGACCCCCTAAAGTTTGACATAGGCTGCTACGACAGAAATTTTTTTGGTAAAGACTCTGGAAGTGGTGGCTATTCTGAAGGGGAGCACCCTGTACTGGAAATGGTAGGTGCCCACTGTGAATCTCTGGAAATTTCTGTGTGCTGGATGGACATTGATGTGAAAATAAGTGTCCTTCATATTGAGAGCCGTAAACCCCATGTTTTTCTCTCAGGATGGGCTAATCACTGCCAGGGTGATGATACAAAACTTGAGTTTGTGAATGAAGTGACTGAGACGTCGGAGTTCAAGGATTGGTCTCCCCCTGCCTTTCTTCTTGAATATCAGGAAGTTGAGTAAAACCCCCTTCCCTGATATTCTGTGGGAACACGTTCTACTGCTCCCTGTTGTAATAAGGAGTTCACCTCTTGGGTGAGGATGCTGTCATGAGAGTGGTCCCTGAAAAGGACAGGAGGGAGGGGTGTTGGAGGAGGTAGCATGATAAACTCGATTGTATAGCCATGGTGGATGATGTTCAACATCCATTTGTCCATTGTTATCGGATTCAAAGTGTGGGAAAAGAGGGCTAAACAACCCCAAAGGTGGTAGGAGGGTTGTGAGGTGATAGACACAGTGGTTGGTAACTCTTGGGGTCATCTCAGAAATACCTCTTGGCTAGAGGTTGCAGCTGTGATGGCAAAGCCTGAAAAGAGGGCCCCGGGAGTCAAGATAACAGTTTACTGGCATTTCCTCGGGGGCTCATCAGGTCTCTGAAGGTAGAATGGGGGGGCCCACAGAGTTGGCTGGATGGTGGGCGGTGGAATTTGAACTTTGGGGCAGGAGTGTGGATGCCGAGAGAGTGAAGGATGGCTCTGGAATCCTTGAGGATATGCAGTGATTCTTTCATCTTCTGGTTAAAAAAATGGGATTCACTGAAAGCGAGAGATCTTCAATAGTTCTCTATCTCCCATGGGAAACCAGAGAAATGGAGCCAAGACTCCCTATGCATGACTATGGCCATAGCCAGGGCCACGGAGGAGGTATCTGCTGCATCTACTGCCGACTGGAGGGCTGTTCTTGCTACCAGCTTCCCTTCATCAAGAAGCACCTGAAAACGAGCCTGATCATGTTGTGGCAGACTATCAGTAAATTCCTCAAATTTACTATAATTCAGGAAGTCGTACTTGGCTAGTAATGCCTGATTGTTCACAATCCTGAATTGAAGGCTAGACAAGAAAAATACCTTGCACCCCAAAAGGTCCAAATGCTTGCCCTCCTTATTGGCTGCTGTAGATCAAGGGTGATATTGCTTGGCTTGTTCAGTCGCTGCCTGGACAACTAGGGAGTTTGGAGAAGGGTGAGAAAAAAGGAACTCAGACCCCTTGGCAGGAACATAGCAATGTTTTTTGGCCACTTTGGGGGGGTAGCTGTGCATGTGCAGGGGTGTGCCACACTGGAGCCTCCCAGGACAGAATAGCGTCATTAATTGGCAATTTAATTCTGGCTGGTCCCAAGGTGTGGAGGATATTAAGTAGCTTATGCTGGGTGCCTTGGATTTCTTGCAGGGGAATTTGGAGTTCCCTCGCGACTCTCTGCAACAGTTTCTGAAATTGCTTGAAGTCATCCGGAAGAGAAGGGGATGCTGCAGTAACCACTTCATCTGGAAATGAAGAGTGAAATCTCACCGGTTCTGGCAGCACCGCTGGGACTGGACTAAGGAGTTCCTCCTCTCCCAGTGGATCTGAGCAGGAACCCACAGAGGGGAGGCAGGCGAATATTCCCTCGTAGACTGGGATGGTTCCAAGGGGGTGAAATTGGGACCAGAGTCCCCAATATGACCAATAGGATGGATCCTAGGGAGGTTGTGGGGTATGGCATGGGGTGCCAATGGCTCCGATATGGTTGAAGTGGTGGATGCTGCTATAGATGTGACTGTCTCCATGAAGGTATGTAGGGGTGATATGACACGGTCAGCTTCTCTCCTGTTTCTGATTCTTTGGAGGAGGAGAATGCGGACTCCAGTTCAAATGGCAGTACCATCGGAAGGGTGCAGATTATCGGAATGGATGGTGAGGGGTCCTATACCCAGGGCATATCCCATGGCAGAGAAATAATCTCTCTAGAAATGGAGGCACCCTCTCTTTGATTTGTATTGGTGCCAGCGCCATGGACCTTCCCAGAAAGGGAGGATCCCACATCTTATGCCAGTGATGACGGTACCGGTGGAGTGGTGCTGGGAACAGCCGTTTCCCACCATGTGTGGGATTTCTTCTCATGCCTACAGGATTTAGCGCAAGTTCCGTCTCCATGGCTTGAAGTCATGGAAGGCGTGTCCACTTTCTTTGATTTTGAGGAAGACTTAGTCCCATGCTTATGGGTATACTTCCTTATCTCCTGACTAGGTCCCACCATGGGGTACATGGTGGTAGTTCCCCCGACACCAGATTTGGATATGGTAGCAATAGGTGTGCTCTGTGCTGATTCAGGCTGATGTATGGGGGAGTTCCCTGGCCTAAGTCCGAATGAGGCCTCATGGCTAGCTCCATGAAGTGCTTCTGGAAGCAGAGCCTGGCCTTCTTGGGTGTGGCTAGGGAAGGACTGGCAAATACTGCACCTGGATGCACTCTGAGCTCCCCCAAGCAGTAGAGAGGGTGTTGGTGCTGACCGAGAAGGAGAGCAGGCAGGAGGCACAGAGTTTGAGGCCTGGAGTCCTGGGCATAGTCTAATACTTGCTCGCGGGTATGGAGGGAAGCGCGGGGGGGATGGGGGGGATGGAATGAGTGTGGGGAGGAATGATGAAGAAGAAAACCCCCCAGATCAATCTAAACTAAGCACTAAAACTACAATAAATTGGTAAAGCTATTATAAAACTCATAAAACTATGTACAACCATCGTATTTAAAAGTGCGTCAGAAACATGGACACTGAAAGTTCTGACCAGGACCATGCGGCGGCGACAAGGAACTGGAGATGTGGTGAGTCCACCCTGTTCTTTATCGCCATGGATGGAAGCACAAGGTGAGCCAGGGCGCATGTGCGGACCAACGGATACTACTTTCAAATTCTCCAGCTCCAAACGCATGGTGTGCATGTGTAACCCTCAGTGGAAGGCCATAGGGACCATCACTCAAAGAAGAGCCAACAGATATGAAAGGTTACCTGGCAAGGCATCGTTGGAATTGGTGAAGAGCTGGAGTGATGGCCAATCAGGTGCAGTTTCTTAAGGGAACTCCTTTACTGACTGTGATCAAGAAGAAATTGACTGGAATGTCCCAAGGGCAGCATTTATACTCAGCAGTGAGTTGTGTGCGACTGCTAATAGGGGGCAATACTTTATCCCACTACTGCTGCCCTCACGGATCATAAAAATCTTAAGAGCTAAAGGAGTTCTGCTGGTCTTATTGTAATGAGGATCCTATATAGATTGTAGCCTTGATTTTGTGTTCAGCTATTTTGCATTTTAGACACGGTCATACAAAAATCTGCTGTAGCCAGGTACAAAAGGGTCATCCTAGTGTAGGATGTCTAGCTGGGGAAAAGTTAGGCATGGCTAGGGCTCCCTTTTCTTGGCAATCACTGCTGCCACATCTGCCTCTTGGGGCTTTCAGCAGCTGGCATAATTTAGGGTAGCCCTTAGATGGCCTAGAATGAAAGTAGCACAAAGGCCAGTTTTACGCACACACACCTGCCAAGCTGGAATTTATGTTTCTCAGCCGTAGCTGAGGATATAGGCCAGTATCTTTAGAGAAGCATGAATTTCACTGAATGCTGATTTAATTAAATTCTACCAACCCCCTTCTTTAAATGTTCTTTGTACATTTCATGAAAAAAGGAAAGTGAAGGACTGATTGCCTTGCTTCCTACTTTGCAAGCTTCCCCTCAGTTCTATTAATGCATCAAAATAACTCCTTTTAGCTGTCTAAGTATACATATAGCCCCCTTTGCTGCACCTCACCAACATTCACTAATTTAACCCCAAACTGAGTTTTTACCCCAAAAGGAAAAAGTGCCAGAAACTCCATGAAGTCCACTAGAGACTTCACTATTGCTACTGATTTTATGTGGAACACATTCTGATACTCTGGTGCTAGGCACCAAACGAAACCCTATAGATACGGCAACAGAGATAATAAATGTTCTCATAGCATCAATGGGGAAGCATTATCCCCATTGAACAGACAGGGAGCTGAGGCACAGAGATATTGAGTATCTTGCCCAAAGTCAGTCAGTCAGTCAGTCAGACACACACACACTCTCTCTCTCTCTCACACACACACACACTTATTTACTTACTTACTTACTTCCTGGTAGAGCTAGGAATTCAGTCCAGATCTCCTAAATCCAGTGCCTCTTCTGGCCAAGAATATACCTTCAGTACCATGTAGAATTGTACTTTAATTTTGTGACATTAGGGAGAATTTAACTCTCTCTCTGAGTTGGGATTCCATTCCCAAACCTATCACAGATTTCCTCTGTGGTCTCGGGCAAGTCATTCATTTCAGTTTCTTCATCGCTAAATGGATGATACACTTCACTGGGGGGTGATAAGACTAAATTGCTGTGCATAAAGTACATTGGAATTCTAGAATGGAAGGCAACATTTATACAAGTAAAGTATTATCAGAGTCTCAGTGTTGCTGCAGAACTCAGTATCATTATGCTACATATTGAATTTTTTAATATAGTAATGTTTTCCCTTTATAGATTTCAAACGGATGTAATTTGCAAAGAATTTAGGTAATTTCCCCCTATGGTTTCTTCAGAAAAATAACTGACATTCAACAAATATACTTGTGATCATCCAATTATTTTCTGACTTACAACTTTATGCCCTCCAGTAACAAATCAGCAGCTTTTTGGCACCTAAGCTATCACATGTTCAAACTATCCTGTAGTTAATATTGTCTGTTTACATCTGGACTCTTGTTTCCCAAAAGTGGGAGGACCAATTCCAAATGACTTCATTCTTTCTGGTTTTTTTGGTTTCTTATAAGATAGGGTGCCAAGAGAGCCGTGCACTGAAACATACAACAAGTTCAGAGGGAAAGAAGTTAATCCCCATTTAAAAAAAAAAAAAAAAAAAAGCTGATCTATGTCTTGCTTGCTCAGCCTCCTGTACTATAATTGGTTTCAGTTTCTCAAAATTTCCACCAGCTGGGAGCTTTCCACTCAATGTCAGGCTGACTCATTTCTAGTTAGGGAAGACACTCAGGAGTAATCTGGTTCAAACTGGCATATAGTTTGGTAATCACTAATAAGGATGACATAGCAAACCATATTCAAGCAATTAGTGTCAAGAAGTAACAGGAATTTTGACTACTTCAGTTCATTTAATCACTTTAGCTTGTAAGGCTACTATGAAAATGCTGAATGCTAGAAAAGTCCAAATTTTAGAAAAGTTTGATTAAAATAATTGAAATATCATGACTATCTATACTTATCTAGTAGATATCATCTGTAAATATGAAAAATCACACATGGGCCAAATGCATACCTGGTTTAATGACCAATGACTTTGGTGGACACATACCGGGAAAAATTTGGCCCACGGTGCCTGAAGTATGTTTCATAAACATTATTAATCATATCGGTTTACCAACTGGTCAGTAAATACCTTGTCTCTCTAATTAACAGAGAAGTCAAGGCATTTTAATCTTTCTGATTCCCACCAAGAATTCAAACATAGATTTGTAGTGAGCTCTAGAAAATCTTCAAAATAGTTTGTACACAGGTATTTTTTACACTCTTATGAAACATACTGTGCGTCCCATACCTTTTGTGACACCGATTTACTTGGATTAGTACTGCTTGCTGAAAATATTGGATCAATTTGAGAGCTTCTGAACATAACCAGCTCATCCTTAGAATCAGCAATCTAAAAGAAAAGAAAACAATATTTTGGAAGTCCTTTATATTTCATTTTGAAGATTCTTGGGGTCTGTTTTTAATGCATGTTTTACTTTGCATGGGAGATTATTGGAGTTGTGTGTAAACTTCCAAAGAAAGATTAATAAATCCTCACTGTATCCAAGAAAAAAAAGGGAGCCAGATTCATTTAAGTTTACAGCATCATAGAAATGTAGAGCTGGAAGGGACCTCCAGAGATCAACGTCCAATCACCCCTTCTTTCTCCCCCCGGGGGGGGGGGGGGACGACACAGGGACAAGTCTACCTAAGACCACCCGACAGGTGTTCGTCTAACTTGTTCTTAAAAACCTCCAATGATGGGGATTCCATAACCCTTGATACCAGTGTTTAACTGTCGTTGTAGTTAGAAAGTTATCCTAAGATCTAACCTAAATTTCCCTTGCTGCAGATTAAGTTTGTTTTACCTTCATTGGAGATAGATAACAGTTGATGACCATCCTCTTTATAACAGTCCTTAACATATTTTCATACTTTACTCTGCCTTCTTTTCTCATGCCCAATTTTTTTAATCTTTCCTCATAGGCCAGGTTTTCTAAACTTTTTAACAGTTTTGTTGCTCTGCTCTGGATTCTCTCATTTGTCCACATCCTTCTTAGAGCATGGCACCCAAAATCGGACACAGTACTCTAGCTGAGGCCTCACCAGCACTGAGTAGAGCGAAACAATTACTAATCATGTCTTACATACAACACTCCTGTTAACACACCACAGAATAATGTTTGCCTGTTTTGCAACTGCATCACATTTTTAACTCAGATTCAATTTGTGATCCATTATAACCCCCAGATCCTTTTCAACAGTACTACTGCCTAGCCACTTATTCCCCATTTTGTAGCTGTGCAGTTGATTTTTTTCTTCCTTAGTGTAATACTTTGAATTTCTCTTTATTCAATTTTTACTCAACTTTAATTTCAGACCAATTTTCTAGTTTATCAAGGTCATTTTGAATTCTAACCCTGTCCTCAAAAGTGCTTGCAACCCCTTCCATCTTGGTGTCATCTGCAAATTTTATAAGCATTCTCTCTGCTGCATTATCCAAGTCATCAATGGAATCCCACTAGATATATCCTCCAAATTTGACAATGAACCATGACTATTCTTTGAGTACAGTTTTTCAGCCATTTGGGCCCCACTTTATAGTAATTTAATCTAGACAATATTTCCCTAGTTTGCTTCTGAGAACATCATGTAAGTACAGTGTCAAAAACGTAACTAAATTCAAAATAAATCATGTCTACTTCTCTGCCCCTATCCACTAGCCAGTAGCCCTGTCAAAGAAGGAAATTGGGCTGGGTCAGCATGCTTTAGTCTTTGATAAATCCACACTGGTTATTACTTATCACCCTATTATACTCTAGATACTGGCAAAATTATTAAACAATCAATTTGTAAGAATCTTTCCAGTTATCGCAGTTAGGCTGACTGACTGGTCTATAATTCCCAGATCCTCTTTGTTCCCCTTTTTTAAAGATAGGTACTATATATGTTTGCCATTCTTCAGTCCTCTAGGACCTCACCCATCCCTCATGAGTTCGTGAAGATAATTGCTAATGGTTCCAAGATTGCTTCAGTCCTAGGGTGAATTTCATCAGGCTCTGCCAACTTTAATACATCTAATTTCTTTAAATATTCTTCATCTTGTCCTTCCCTATTCTGGCTAGGAAGAACAGTGTCAATGACACCAGCTGCTGTCCCCTAAGCCATGCCTTTTAGAATTGCCACAACCAGTAAATACATTTTAAAAGTGTTAAACCCTGTCTACCCAAGTGTTTAAAAATGTTAGTTAAAATGAGTTAGCTAACATGCTTTTAAACCATCTATTTTCCCTAGTCCAGACATGGCCTTGGAGTGAATCCCCGCTGAGATGCCAAGGGATTAGCTGGTGCAGCTTCAGTGCATCTGGCTCATAGCATACAGCTGCTAAAACTTAACTTCACAGGGAATTAAAACAGGATTACAAAGCTTTCCACCACAATTATTTCTTGATTAAAAGTTTGTTGGTATCTAAGATCACACAGAATGTGCAATAAAACAAAATTGTTGGAAAGGTTTAAACAACAAGGGAATTGTTTACGGAGATCCTTGAGGGTATAATTAGGTATAATGGGATTATGGTAAGCAAAGTAAGTGTACAATGTGCATCAGAAAAGCTTTATATTCCTATTAGACTATGAAATAGTCTCCCAATGGAAGTAATGAAAACACAACTGATTCAATCACTTAAAATTAGGCTGGTGAAAGAGAATATGATGTGGAGAACAATAATGCATTGAAGCAGATTATCTGATAGCACTTTAGCTTCTCTAACATTTATGAATCAATACATTTTAGCATCCACTGCAAATTCCTGAGTGTATGACATGACATTTAAGGTTAAACTTTTTAAAAAATAAAATAAATCATAATAAAATCTATCACGCATATAATATATTAGTATATTTTAGCACATCTCCAGTTAATTAAAAATATTTTAAAATCTAAGATCTATTATGGATTAAACAACTACATATGATTATGATGTAAATTATTTAAACCGCAATGTTACCTTGCTTATATCAGACTCTGATTTGCTGGAACACATACTTTGAAGTTCCTGCACAAGATCTACTTCATCATCAGAACCAAGGGACAACCTTTGCTCCAGATTTAACACTTTTAGCTGCTCATTCTCTGAAGAGCTATGAAAACAAAACAAGAGACAAGACAACTGAAAGTGGGCTATGGCACAATATATATACATACATACATACATTATATATATATATGTGTGTGTATATATATATATATACACACATACACACACATACATAAACATATATATATACACACACACACACACACACACATATATATATACACATATACACATACGGGGCACTGGGAAATGGTATCATCCTTTCACAAAGATTGTATAACTACACTGTCCATTCAGTAACGCCCCTACTTTAGGATGTACCAACAAGCAGAATGGAAATAGCATCCAGTTTAGGCATCAGTAGTTGTCAGTCTTTAATTTTGTTGCTTCATAATAGACCCTCTTGTACACAATTTAATCTGCTCTCTCCATTGTTTCGCAAAAGATGCTTTTGTGTGACAAGTACAAATGCCATTCGGCAGGAGAGTTCTTCTTTCTTTTGCTTACACCAATTCAACGCTGCAGCTATCCTCCCACACTCCTTTTTTGGAACTATTCCGAACTATTTAAATTAAAAGGAGCCACTGCTAGAAACATAAAGGATTCTGTGATATGCAAAGATGTGAATTTCAGATCTGGAGTTGTCTCTTGCATATGGCAGCACAAAATGCAGTCCCCTTGGACCATTTGCTCAGTAGCTACTTAAAGATATTCCATATCATTTAGACTAAAATGCACATATTATACAAACTTCAGATTTCCATTCAGTAGGCTGAAATAGCCAGAGGGTCTTCTTTGTACACCTCTGGATTAAAAGACAGCCTTCTGCTTTTTATAAGCCAAAGTAAGAGGAGTTTTATAAAATATTCCCCAATTTCTAGAAAATTCTAATAATAAATAAAGGAACATACTCTGTGGCAAGGTTTGAGCTACTGAAATAGGTTCTAAATTATAATTAAAAGCCTCCAATCCCCCCTCCCCCCCAAATTAGAATTAAAAAGCCTACACTTCTTCAGCTCGGAAACCAAAAGTAACCATATCAAACATAAACCCTTCACTTACTCATAAGAGTGAACTGGTTTTTGACACAGTAGTATCTGTGCTCTTTGATAAGTGTGCTAAAAGAAAAAAAACACCTGACTTACTTTTTGATAAGAGAAGCCATTTTGTTGCAATTTTGTTGCAACACATTCTTTCTTTTTATACCTGCACGAGAGGGGGGAAGTTAACTTGTTAGTACTCAGCATAATTCTATTGTTTTCTTCATTTTAAAAGCTGTAATGAATAGGTAAAATATATTCCTATTTGCTGATCATCAGCTATTATCAGAGCACAGCACGCCCCCTGTGTCCTGTCAAGATCACGTTAAGGCTCCATGGCACTATTGCAATGGCACAAAGGGGCCTGAGTGGGGCCTGATATAGGTAGTCTTTCCCCCACCAAGTTCTGCCAACACAGCGACTACTGACACTAGTATTGGTCCTCTCAAAAAGAAGGAAACCAACCAATTCATCATTACTTCTTATCAGAGTGAGCATTTGAACTCAGAGGTGAAAGGCTATTAAAATGAAATCCACTGTCCCATTTTGTCTCAGTTTCCCTCCAAATGTTTATTCTTAATATACGTTACCAAGAGTGCAAAAGGATCCTTAGATACAAGATATGACACCAATAACCTTATCACCCTGAGCTGTGTTCACATCAACTCTCAAAAACTAAGCGGGATTAGATCTGGTCAGAATTTGGATGGAAGACTACCGAGCAAACCCAGTCTGCTTTAGGAAGTGGTAGTGGCAATTCAGAAATAGCACTCTTTCCCCAGAGTCAGTACTGAACAAACCAATATCTTAACATAGGGTTAGGGGGTATTGTGCTGCTGGGATGGCCATCTCTTTTATTTAAGACATAAAGCTGAGGTTAGACCTCTCACTTGTGGACATTAAAAATAGCATGGTACTTGTTACCAGAGTAGGAATGTTATGCATAATAGGTTATCTAAATTACACCTTCAGAAATTTCATTCTGGCTGCCTAAAATCCTCCCTGTAGTTTCAGTTGTATAGGGTATTCTTCAGTTTTAGTTCTGAATAGTGTAGAATCTTGCTGTGGGCTGTTTTTTTATTTATAATTTTTATTATTTTTTCCAAATACAACAAATATACCAAAATAGCAGATTCAAAATAATACAAGTAGCAAATAAAGAGGGTTAAGATAAAGGGAGTGGAGGGGAAGCAACATATCTATCTTCAGGGTCCACAGTAAATCACAGACCTCTAAAAAGTCAGCCAATGGCTTTGAATTTTTCAGACATTCCTTTTTTGCACAATGCCAGTTTGTTTGTTAGCTGCAAGGACAGCCATATCACTGAGCCTGGCATCAATATTTGGTGCGAATCGATTTTTCCTTTTTTGCAGTATTAATTTTTTAGCAACATAAGCTGCATGTTAGAACCACGCTGCCTTGTTACCAGGTAATCTTCCCCAGGTACCAGGAACATATCCAAGAATGAAACTTAAGGGGGAGGGCTCCATCTTAGCTTTCAATATCAAACTGGTTCAACCTGAATCCAAGGAGGAGTCTGTGTACTCACATCTAATAACCACAAAGATGCATTAATTAACAAAAAGGAGATATCAATAATTTTCCAAGCTGGGAAAAAGAAATCCTCACAGAGTCAGGGAGGTGTAATTTGTTCAGAGCCCAAATTACCTGCAACCCAAAGAAACGTTCTTAAAATATTACTGAATTTCTTAAAAACAATTTGAGGACTAGAAATAGGGACATAAAATTCTAGGAAGGACATTCATTTTCAGTATATTAATTTTACCCCACACATTGAGGGTTAAACTCCATCTCCCCAAATTGTTAGCCATTTGTACAGTAACTGGTTATATATTTGTCTTAGGGATGTCCTGAATATTTTGGGGAATCAGTATTCCTAAATACTTCATATAAAAGAGTATTGCCACTGAAAATCCCAATTTGAGAAAAGGCCTTTGTGAACATATTTGTTAATGCACAAGATTTCTGATTTACCGTAATTAATTTTATATCCTGAATCTAAACTTATTAACAGTGGTTAGAAGGTTAGGAATGGTAACCTTAGGCGTAGACACAAGAGCATCATCTGTATAGAGCATAATTTAGTGTTCTGTTTGGCCCACCCTGATACCATACATATTTTGATTTGTTCAGATGGCAATGGCTAAAGGTTCTAGAGCTAAATCAAACAGAAAAGGAGAAAGGGGGCAGCCCTGCCTCATACCTCTCTTTGATGGAAATGGGGCAGAAATGATACTATGGGTAACTACCCTGGAAGTTAGATTGGAGTATAAAAACTTAATCCAAGAAATAAATAATAAGAAATAACCTCTACCTCGATATAATGCTGTCCTTGGGAGCCAAAAAATCTTACCGCGTTATAGGTGAAACCGTGTTATATTGAACTTGCTTTGATCCGCCGGAGTGCACAGCCCCCCCCCCCCCCCCCCCCCGAGCACTGCTTTACTACGTTATAGCAGAATTCATGTTATATAGGGTCGCGTTATATTGGGGTAGAGGTGTATATACCAAGTCCAAAATTTTGCTAATATGTTAAAAAGGGTATGCGTTGAAAAGCCTTTTCAGCATCTAAAGAAATAACAGCTAAAGGTTCTTTAGCATCTCTCTAAGTGGCAAGATCATCAATCAGTTGATGCAAATTATTGGAGCCATGTCTGTTATGGAAGATTTCCAACTGAATTTTTACAAAAAGTTCTCTGAAACTTTAACACCTACATATTGAACATGTTCAGTGAGACCAAGAATGAGCAAACTCTCCTGCCTACTCTAAGTGAAACTGTAATTACAGTTATTATTAAACCCAAGAAAGACCTTGGACTGTGTAGTAATTATTGTTAGCCTTTTGCTTAAGTCTGTATGCTGACAGCTTGCCAGCTCTCTCGCCAGATTCCCAGTAGTTTTGCTTCAAACTGAATAAAGCAAGCTGCCTTTTGGGACAGAAGTGTATTGATTTCAATTCTGTGTTCTCTCCATGTCTTTTTATAGGTGGCATAAGAGATGGTATGGCCTCTGATGAAGGCTTTAAATGTTTCCCAAAGTGTGGCAGCTGATGAAGTGGTGGGGGCATTTTTTTTTTTTTTTTTGAAGTTCTAACTCTTGTTGGAGAGAGTTAACACGTGATGTATCAAACAGCGGAATGGTATTTAAGCTCCACATTTTAGTTAGGGGTACATATTCTGGACGCCTAACAGACAAATGTATGTAGGAGCACAGTCAGCTATACAATAGCACAAATGCCATAATCAGTGAAAGAACTGATCAAGTCTTCTGACACTAAGAAATAGTCCAATTCTGAATATGTTGAATGAGCTGCAGGAAAACAAACAAAAAACAACAACTATAGTCTCTGGCCATAGGATTAGCCAATCTCCACACATCTTGTAAACCTAAATCAGTCATGTATGTATGGAATACCTGACAAGTAATCATGTTTTTATATGGAGATGGAGCAGATTTATCAAGGACCGGGTCTAGTGTTTCGCTGAAGTCTCCAGCTCTAATAACAGATGGTGTCCCATGTCATTTATATTCATAAAAAAATTATGAACAAATTTGGGATCACCCTGACTTGGCTTGTGGAAATTGGCAAATATGATTATAGAATTGCTAATTTTAGCCTTGAGGACAGTAAATCTGCCCTCCCTGCCAGAACTTGTGCTCAGAATATTTACAGTCAACTTTTTATGTATTAGTATAGCAACACCCCTCACATAGACTTAAAACAACTAGAAATTGAGAAGCCTACCTAATCTCTATTCCGTTTACAAGCTTCAAGTTCTGTCAGATGCATCTCCTGGAGAATTGCAGTGTCAATGCTTTCTTTTTAAAGGACTGAATATTTTTTTTTCTTTTAACAAGGTTATTAAAACTCTTTATATTCCACGAGAGACATTTAATTACTGGAGCCATCATTGTTAAAATATACTGGATAAAATATAAAGCTGCTTTGAGAATAAA
Organism: Chrysemys picta bellii; assembly: GCF_011386835.1. Classification (NCBI taxonomy): domain Eukaryota; kingdom Metazoa; phylum Chordata; order Testudines; family Emydidae; genus Chrysemys; species Chrysemys picta. The sequence goes on along the minus strand of NC_088791.1, from coordinate 47,299,287 downwards.
TGAGAAATTTGCAAATTTTCCTGAGTAGCACACAATTCTTACGTATCTAAGCAGCAAAAGTTATACAGCCCAGGGGTAGGATGTCACTTCCCAGTACATATTCTACAGGAGTGAGAAGGAAATTGTTCCTCTTTAATTAATTATTTAATTCCTCTTTCTGTCCTCCGTTAATTATTTAATTCCTCTTTCTGTCCTCCGTCTTGTTACCCTGGAGGGGTAACAAGACGGAGGACAGAAAGAGGAATTAAATAATTAATTAAAAAACCCAAAACATAAAATATAGTGGCGAGAGAAACGCACATTAGTTCCATGAAATCACAAAGAAGAATCTGTTTAAACTGTTCAAAAATATACACTTGACACCCAAAGGGGAAACCGGATCAGGTAAAATTTGGACATCATCACAGTCCCTGGGGCCCCAAACATTACAACTATACTAATCACCTATTACCGACAAAAAAACCAAACACACACATATCAATCAGTTAGCACCTATCAACTTATTTAGAGCAGCCATATCAGATCTCAGGGAACAATACATAAATTCCATACAGTCGAATCATTCCATATATTTCTCCTCTTGCGAGGGAGGAGTTTACAGATTTTTGAGGTATTTTTCTGCCTTCTAGGGGGACCTGACTGATACTATCTTGTTGCCATCTTTAATATTGAGCATTGCCGGATATTTAATAAAATAATTCTAGTCCATCTTCTTAGCCAAATTCTGTGCTTGGTTAAAAGCTTCCCTCACTGCAACCATATCACAGGCATAATCTTCAAAAAGCAGTATTTTAATGGCTGGTTCTCCCCCAAGAGCTTCTTTTTTTTCTATTGATTTTTGCAATATAAGGTCCTTAAGTGGTAAACTTCAGGAACTTCACCATCAGTGCTCTGGGCTGACCTCCTGGAGCTGGCAGGGAGGTCTATGGCCCGGTGTGCCCACTCTATTTCAAAACAAAAATCTACCAGCAGATCCAACAATTTACTTAGGGACAAATTCAGAGGGTTTGCCTTTCCTTATTCCCTCAGGGACACCCACAATTCTCAGGTTACACTGTGAGCCACTGTCTAGATCAATTAGCTTAGTCTTAATAGTCTGGATATCATTACAGTTCTTCATAGCCTGTAATTTGTTCTCTTTGAGACTATCTTCCACTTCAGAAATTCTGTGTTCTATTTCCCTATTCCATCTGGATAGAGTGTGTAAGGGCACTCTGAATCTGAGGCACGGTGGTAAGGTAGAAACTAGATTTAATTTCAACAGTCTCTGCAGCCATCTGTTGTAATAAACCATCAGCTGCGTTCCATCAGATTCAGGCACCATTTTGTTTGCAGAAGCGGGGAGGCAGATCTCTGTTTTTTCAGTGCTTTCAGATCTGGAGAGGAAGATGCAGAGCTAGAGGGCACCTTGGGGGTTTCAGTAGTCAGGCACAATATTTCTAGGGGTTGGATGGTGGGGTTTAGGGGATGATGTTCAGGGATTCCCGTGGACTACTTCAGAGCTCAAGCAACCTTCATCAACCTGGGTTGCAGCACCCTCTGGTGTCCTCTCTGTGTGCTGTTTAAAGAATGCTATTTTCCATTCCAGAAGTGGTTGATTTTGCATATGGATTATGCAGTCCCTGTATAGTTTATCATTAACCATTTACTGGCTGATCTCTGAGTGACAGGCATTATAAATTTATAAATGCCACTTATTAATTATATCTGCCACACTATTGTAGTTGCATCAAACCAGTTATCATATAAAGTATCAAGCAACTATTAATTAGCATACTTGAAATTATATAGTAACCTCTTAGAACCTCTACAATACAATGTCTTTCCCTACATGAACTCTGGATTTTTTAGATTTATTTTTGGCAATGAAGAGGAAACCTTAGAAAAAAGCCTGCAATTTAAAATCCAGAGACTTTTGCCCATCTGAACATTCTGATGTAGAGGAAAGAGTGCCACCAACTGCATCTCCAACATCATTTCCTACAGTCCCTATCTTATTCTTTGGAGGTCTCCCATCCAAGTCCTAACCTGGCTTGATTCTACTTAGCTGGCAAAAGTGAAAGGATCATAAAATGAGAAAGTATGTCTGATTTTTATTATTTCTATTATAACCATTTACATTATTGTTGCGTATATATATATATATAAAAAGGGTGCAAAACAATGAGATTATTTAACTGAGTTGCTTACTATGTCATTTAACACTTTATGTGCTATAAATAACAGGAAAGACATTTAACCAGAACAAAAATAAATTTAAGTAGGCTATTTCAAAAGCACCAGAAAAAGAGCAAAAGAGCTGAACAATTTTCAAAAGAAGTGAACATTAAATGTACCTTGTTTTTGCTGAGAATCAAAAGGAAGTTCAAACATGAAAAAAATAAAAACCATTTTCCTTCCAGGGTCATATCTACTCATCTCAAAAACACTCCCACTTCCCCCACCCCCCAATCACAAAAGACTAACATGTTTTCTGTGGCCCAAAATAACAAGCTTTACCTTCTGTATTTGCCTCCTGCTTATTCCATGATTGGGAAGATGAATGGCCTGACTTCTTACGAGGACTTGTGCTCACCTTTCTCCAGGAAGCATTCTCTCCTCTTTTCTTATTACAATTTTTATAGCTTGAAACCATGGCTAAGGGGAAATTTCCTCCTTTAAAGTCTGCTATATATCTATCCAGATCTGAAACAATATTAATACACATTTTTAAAAAATGCTGATAGTGCATTGCAGCCATAGCAGTGATATGCAATTAGCAAAGAAATAACATGGCCTCTAGGATTTCTCATTAATATTCCGTTCAATGGGATCAAACTCTTTTAGTCACAAGACTTACCGTATTTGTGAAATTACTATGTTATGTACTGACATCTTTTCTAACGTGCTTTGAAATATCCTGATGAAAAGTGCTACATTTATTTTTTAAAAAAATCATTAAATAATGTTAATCCTGCTTAAGAAATTCCAGTATACAACTGCTTGCTTTCTAGCTGAGCTTGTTCACTGTTACCTGTTCGTGGAAGAGGACAGCCATGCAGAACAGCTTTGTTTAGCAAGATACTGAGAGCTGCTTTCACCACAGCCTGTTGGCCTTGACTAGGATTTTTTTTGGCTGCTGTTTGTCCCAGTGCAGACGGTCTCTTCACAGAGGCTCTGGAGAGTATTGCTTCTTGAACTCTGGGAGCAATGACAGTGTTCCATAATTTGGACAGCCACCTTGAAGCATACAGAAAACTTTAGAATCAGGACAAGTTAACAAACATGTTTTACACATATCTTATTTATTAAAGATGACTTACAAGTAGGGTAGGGGAAAAGGATTTTATGCCTTTAATTTATTTTTGTTTTAACATTAGAAACCGACATCTTTGGATAGCCTGACCGAAAGAGGAAGTGGCTTGCATTTTTTATTTTTGTTAACAATTTAACTCAAATGCTTGTCCAAAGAGTTAGAAGAAAAGTGGTTTCCATTAAAATTTGATATCCTTCTTCCTTCATCTGTCGTCTGTCTGAAATACCCTCCCCTCCCCAATCAGCGCAAGGCAGAGGGATGATGTTTGGTCAAACTAAAATGCATGATGCCCAAACTCCCAAATAAAGGGGAGGAGGGAGAGCTGGAGCAGCCCCTCCTCTAATATCAGTTACATAGAGAAATGTGCATGAGGAAGAGGCTTTCTTTACCTGCCCCTGGCTGGCTTGGGGGTGGGGGAGGGAATGGAGAAGCCAATTAGCTATTATGCTCCTTCCCAAAATTCGAAACCTGTCCAGGATTTCATGAGCCATATTGTCTTTATGACTGCTCTGCCTTCCTTCCCTGTAGTTGATGTATACTAAGCTGTGCTTCAGGATGCCGTGGTCTGACCAACTGTCTGTTTTCGGATTTTTAGAATTTTTAGAATTTTTCCTCATTGGGTCAAACTGGCAACAGTCTGGTGATTTTTTTTGCCTTGCTTACAACATTGTGGAGGCACAGCTGGGTTAAAAGAGAAGATAAATAATATTAAGAAATAATATAGGAATGTTTTTTGTCGCAACTTGCAGCTAGTGTACAAATGCAGATAAAGGCTATACAGTGTCAGCTCCCAGAGGTAAATGAGACCTGGGAATTTGCTGGTGAACTTGGGCCTATAAAGAGAAGGGGGACATGAAATCTTTGCAGACAGGTCCCCTTTGATACCCTGTACCCACATCCTCACATGTGGGGAGGATGACAGGCTACAGAATCAAGCAGCATATGAAGGGTAGGCTGAAGAGCATCTATCTTGGTTATTAGTTATATGATACATGTCCTGTAAATCTGCAGCCAGTTAAATGTCTGGAATGTTAGAGGTGGTCATATAACACCCTCCCGATTGTTAAGTTAATAAAGTTGCATCTGGCCGTTTAAGTCAATCCCTGTGTCTGTCTTTCATTCCGGCATGTCCTGCTCAAGCTCCCAAAATACATGAGAATCTATTAAGTCCTACAATATCAACAAACACTAGCCTTGAGCCTATTTTATATTTCTAAGTATAAAACAAGGGGGAGGGGAAAGAAAGGGGGGAAAAGCGCTAAGAAAAGTCTCTTTCACACCTCCTTTATATAGGGTTACCATATTTTGTGCCTCCCAATGGAGGACACTCCCCGGGGCCCCGCCCCCGCCCCCGCCCCAACTCCGCCCCCTCACAAAGTCTCCGCCCCCTCCCCTGCTTCCCGCGAACATTTAATTCGCGGGAAGCCTGAAGCAGGTAGGGGGGGGGGAGGAGGCGCGGCCCAGGCTGGCCCCCCGGCGGCTCCAGCCTGGGTCGGCTCGGGCCCTGGGGTGCTGGCCCCGGCCGACCACCCCCGGCGGCCCGGCGCACTCCCCGGCTCCCGGCCCCGCGGGCCCGGCTCCCGGCTCCCCGACCCCGGCCCGGCCCCCAGCCCCGCGGGCCCGGCCCGGCTCCCCGACCCCGCGGGCCCGGCCCGGCTCCCGGCCCCGCGGGCCCGGACCGGCACCGCGCCCCCGGCTCCCGGCCCGGACCCCGGCCCCGGCTCCCGGCCCGGACCCCGGCCCCGCGCCCAGCCCGGACCCCGGCACCGCGACCCTGGCCCGGCCCGGACCCCGGCCCGGCACTATGCCCCCGGCCCCAGACAAAGAGGCCCCGGCCGAGCCTCCCGATTTTCCCGGACATGCCCGGCTTTTGGGGATTTCCCCCCGGACGGGGATTTGAGCCCCCAAAAGCCGGACATGTCCGGGAAAATCCGGACGTATGGTAACCCTACTTTATACATCATGATGAAACAAAACAAAACAAAAAACTCCCTTTGGAAGATCACACTTAATTCTCAAGACCAAGGACAACAGAAATACAAGGGCACAGAAAATCAGCAAGAGCCATGGAACTGGAGTCTTCCTAATTTACTTGTTCTGCTCTCCAGAATCTAAGGGTTTGTCTACACTTAAAAGGCTAAGCTGCTGCACCTGTGCCACTGTAGTGCTTCAGTATAGGTGTTACCTATGCCAATGGGAGGATTCTGCCATTGGTGTAGGTAACCCACCTCCTTAAGACATGGTAGCTAGGTCAACGGAAGAATTCTTCCATCAACCTAGCGCTGTCTAGACAGGGACTTAGGTCGGCTTAACTACACCACACAGGAGTGTGGATTTTTCACATCCCTGACCAATGTAGTTAAACTGGCTTAATATTTTAGTGTTCATCGGCCTAAATTGCCATTTTCAAAAGAGAAAGGTATAACACACTTCTGGCTGCAAAAACAGCTGCCACTGATGTCTTGCTGAGCATACTGTTCAGTCAGATAGGTTGAAAGAATAGCACCCAGTGAGGCATCAATGAAACCTAATTATCGCCATTTAAATGCCAACACTATTAATTACCACACTGCCAACCAAGATAAATCCAGTAAGTATTCATTGTAGCTATGTTTATTTTTATTGTTTATTCCCTGACAAACTACATTAAGATGGAGTTAAGATTGAAAGTACATATCAAAAAGGTAAGGGTAAAAAACAACATTACAGCAATGCTGTAATTATCCCCAAACTACATATTACAAATCTAGTCAATTCAGAGTTAAGGTTACACTTAACTATATATTTCCAACCATAATGGGTTTGGATTTATTTTAAGGTACTCCAGCAACTTTAACTCTGTCCTGTTGTGATGCCATGCAATAACCACATAGTTAAGATTAAGGCATTTCAGAGTTTATGGTCCCAGATTAGATGTAACTGATTTTTATAAACATTGATTTTTTCATATATTGCCCCCGCCCAATGCCATAATTGATTCATTCTGTAACCAACAACCATCATTAAGCGTCAAGGAGATACCAAATCCACATTTGGATCCTGATGGACTGGATATTTTGGGGAGACACCTGGTGGGGATTGGGGCATCTCTGGGATAGAAGAGGGTGGAGGAAAAAAGCAAGTAAATGAGCTTTGGAGGTAATGACAGAGTGACAGGAATGAGTCAGGCAGCTGCAGAAGCTAGGCAGAGGAGACTGGAGCCAGGGTCAGGCAGGAACTGGAGGAGACTAATAGCGGCATTAGTGAGAGTGTAGGAAAGCAGGCTGGACAATATGTGTGGAGGAGTTCTGTATGAATATGCCAAGTAGCCGGATTAGTGCACAAAACAAATATGAACTGAAGATTCATTGACTGTCTAATGTAGCCATGCAGCGTGTTTTAGACTGACAGCCATGAATCACAAATATTTTAGCTATTTCCCTATTCTTTTGTATTAATCACAAACATGTTTTCAAAAGTGTTGGAACATGGGCTCCTTTCATTTAACATTCCAAACAATTGTGACATTTTCAGGAAAAACAGGAAACTTTGTATGTTTTCTGCACAATTTTACTGGCTGTTTAATTTTAAGCTGTGCACACAGTAGTTTTAATAACTGCAACTAAAAGATAATACTTCTATTTTCAAGATCATAAAAATATCATTGGATTTGGGGAACACATGATCATTGTGTTCATAAATATTTTTAGTACCTCACTATACCTTAACATTGGCAATCAGGGAATATAAATCTTACTTCACTGTGATTTGGCCATGCCCAGGCTCCACCGGACAAGAGAAGAAATGTTTTGGCCCGATGAGTGCTTCAGGTGCACCTAAACGGGATAAGCAGGAGTTCAGCTGGTGCCAAACGGCAAGAATCCAGTCTATGATCTTGCACACTGGATCCCATGGAGGGGGCACTTTACCTCTGAACTATAAAGACAGAAAAGACAAAGGGTTTGACATAATTTCATACCTTTATCAGGAAGGAAAGGGGTTGGCTCTTTAGCACGTTGCCCATTGTGAAAATCAGATACATTTAAAAAACACTTAATAAACCTCAACTAAATAATCAGGAAAAGAAAGATTAAGATGACCAAATCTTCATCAAGTATCCTGAACTGCTGCATTAAATCTTATTACCTTAAACATATATTAAACACATTTTCATAGAAACAAAGAGCTCAAATAACTTTGAGAACACAGTCAAAGAAAAAAAGCTCCAATGATCTAGAACGTGCAAGTTACACACACCACACACACACACACACACACACACACACACACGCGCGCGAAAGAAGAAACAAAGCACAATGATATAAAGAATAAAAAGCTTATATATTCCTACAAAGAATAACCTACAGATGACTGATGCTACTGTTTAGTAACCTCACTTTGACAAGCTGCGACTTACACAGATTTCTAAAACATGCAGGTTTTTTTTAATAAATAAGAGTGATACATTTGAGAATAACATTTTTCCTAAATTAACATTTCATGATATCTGGGCATCTGGACTTAAATAACTTGCAGGTTAGTATTCCTAGTGAAAATGAAAAATCTGTGAAGGTGCAAATCCCTATGAAGCTCAGGTGCTAAGATCACATGAAAGCTGAACCATCTTGTTGGCTCTGGAGGGTTTATATTCAGAATGCAAAACATGTGCTAATTTTAAAATCACATGCAGTAAAACACTTGGTTCTCATAGGATCACAATCTCTTCCTAGTGCGAAGAAATTAAAAATAAAAAAAATAAAATCGCCCTCCTCTTTGTTTAACAATATGCCCAAATAAAGATATGCATTATGATTATTTTATATTGTCCCACAATATGCATCTCACTGTGTATGGCAAAGATTCTTTGTTTTCAAATTGTAGGTAAGATTGGACTCTTGGCATTACCAAGTAATTAGAAAAATATTTTCCACCAGTTAAATTCATTTAGTCACAACATGTAACTAAAGTAGACAGATTCTTTACTATGTTATTCATAAGGCTGTAAGAAAATCACAAGCCATGATTTTGTTGCGGTCAACTGCTACTTTCAACATTCGCCACAACTTTTTAGCAATGCCACTCACTCAAATATGGCCAGACTCCCCTCCATCATAACCTGGTAGGGGCAGTGACAGTGGTGGAACAAGGAAGACGATGGAGCCTGGCCAAGCTCCCTCGGGAGCTCACCCTGCTTTCTGCCCCTGGCTCCACCAAGCGCTGCCACTTCCACTCAGCCCTGCTGGCCTCACAGTATGCCCAGATACAGTTCCAGCTCCACCAGGTGGTGTGTATTGGGCCTGCTCTGAGCAGGAGCAACTCCTGTTAGTCACTGAGGACTTTGCCTTCAGTGTCTCTCCACCCACTCCAGGGGAAGGCTTATGGAGGCCTCAGTGAGTGGGGATGGGTGGGGGCTGAGGCTTGTGCCTCCGAAAGGGCTGACACTAATGGTGTCAGCCACCCACAGGGCATCCACAGATCTCTGAGCTGGGGCTGGCTCTAAGGCGCAGGGGATTGCCCCCCCATCTCACTCTTCCTGGGGCCTGGAGGAATGGGTGGAGGTGTTATCCAAGCCCTGTTGTAGGGTGAAGGACCCTACTGCCAACTTGACATTTAGTTAGTTACAAAACACGAGTTTAGTCCTACACAATGCCCCACCTCCCATCCACCTGCACCCCAAACCACAACTTTAACAAACGGCGGCCATAACTTTTGGACCCTCCCCCCAAAAAAAAATATTTAAAAAAAATCACAACTGAGCTAGAGAAGTGTGTTTAAGGGGAGTCTTGATGGTTCAGCAGATGGTTATCTACTTTCATTTCTAGGCAGCCTCTCATTTTTAAATTGTTAGATCAAATGTAAGTTAGGTTATTAGTGACTGGAAAATACTGACAGTTAGTGGATAGTCTTAGTCCAATTTTTCCAAAGAGAGAGGTCAGTTTCACAAATACCTCTACACCAAATACAACTATGAGAACTGCCAACCTTGGAGTATGTCTAGCCAAGGAAAAATGGTCATGGAGGGAATAAGTCCCACCTTCTTTGTTTAGATAATTTAATGCTGTCACATTATCTGTCACAACCTGAAGTATTCTGTGTTCAATCTGAGGCAGAAATGACATTAGAGCTAACCTGACTGCTCTCAGTTCAAAGATACAGATATGTATTCTTTTTATTTGGTGACCACACAGTTATGACTAATAGCCCCCATCACAGTGTAGATGCATCAGAGATAAGTACTGCTGATGGTAGAGGGAGATTGAAAGGTATACTCATCATTACATTTAGAGCACATGTCCACTGTTAACATCAGTGCTGTTAACACCTGCTGTGAAGTTATCAATTTGCAATTCACATTGTTTAAGCTTGGTTTGTAATTTCTTGCTAGCCAGTGTTGCAGGTTTCACATCCAAAGACAAGCATATGGGGTCACTGAGGTGACTGATGCTAAGAGACCCAGGACCCAGAGAAAAAGGGTATTGACTTATCTTTTCCCTGCCTCATTGGTTCCATAGCTCTTGCTTTCAGAACTGCCTCATTTTGATCAACATGACTGGATCCGAAGAAGAATGTCTCTTTATTCTACCATGAGAATCTGTACCAGATGGGTCTTTCTCATGTGGACTAGCTCTTTGCAAAGAGGCTGACACCAATGAGGACTAAATGCTCATGTTTGCCTCAACAGTTGTGTCCTTTTGTAGTGGATTGGCTCTGGAAACAGAGACTAACACCACAGTAGTTTTCCTCTTTGGATCCTTCCCACTTATGGATCCTTTAATACTTGGTACCAAGGTGGAGGACTTGTTCTTCTTTCCTGCAGACTTGCCTAGAGCTGATGCTGGTCACTGAGACTTGTTTGAACCCTGTACTCACTCACTCAGTTCTGGGTGGTTTTGCTGACAGTGCTTCTTGTAATAAAATTGCTTGAAGTCTGTTTTGTCTCCTTTTATTGCTCACATTATAAATGTCGAGCAAACTGAGCATTCTGAAGTTGAGTGACCCTCAACCAAACATGCCAGGCATTTGGTACATGTGTCAGGTGCTAGAAACACTGCCAGACATGACACACAACTTTTAAAACCAGGCTTTCTAGCCTTTGGTTCCTCCATCTCAAAACCAAAGATTTACAACTAACTTAAACTAATACTATTTAACAAACTACTAATTCTAGCTATAAAATAATTAACTAGCTAAGAAGGTAGAGGGCCATAAGCTCCCTGGAGCATTTCCTGATCTGTTCAGCTGGTCATAGTTGGAAGGAACTGAGGTGGCTGGAGCACCATGTCCCTTTTGTACCCTTGCCCTGGAACGTTCAACATTCACTGATGGGAGAGGCGAGGGAGGTATGTAACCGTTCCAATAGCTGCTGCTAACTAGGGTTCTACTGTTCAGCTGCACTGGTTGGAGTATCTCATGAATGGGAATATGCATAGGACACTTAAAGAAGAAACACAAAATATTTCAATTAGAATATCATGCTGTGGTGCCTCATGGGAGTTGTAGTTTGGTTTCCCTATGTCCCCATTCTCTTTGATGGGCTGGCACCCCTGCTAGACTACATCTCCCATGATATACCATAGCCAGAGACTGAGGATGCATATAGTTTCCTCAGCATGAGGAGAGATCACAGAGCATCATGAGAGATGTAGTCCAACCAAGGAGCTCAATCTCTAGAAGAAATTGGGAGCAATGAAGTATCATGGCAGCATTTCCAAATTGAAAATTTTTTTTTTGCTAAAACATTTTATTCTTCAATTTCTCATTGAAAAGTCAAAATTGTTCCCCTTATCTACCTTATATCTACCTTAAGTTTTTAAACTTAAGGTAGATTGATCAATTAATTCTCACAACTTGCCCTTAGTCATTCCTAGAAGGCAACCGCAGTGTGTTAGTCAATCTGAAGACTAACTGAAATCAATTTTGTTTTCCATACAAATAGTTTAACATATTTATGTACAAATAGAAACAGAAGTTGGGAACAACAATGCAGAAAAAACCATCTTTAAAAAGTTATGTTATTTTATCATATTATTATTTAGGAGGACTCAAAAGTGACAGTTCCACAAAGTGACATACTATAAATATATTTATATTTATGACAGTTTGCTACTATTAAAATTTTAATTTAATTCTGTTGCTTTGTTTCCCAATGTACTGCAACTATTCTTTTTTGCAGTGTATTTACCCTGAAGATCCATTTTGTTCATGCTCTAGGGATACTTTTATTGAAAATCAAGAGCATTTCATGCAGAAAGGATGGCAATAGAGCATGGAATCCTAAAGACCCAAAATAGATATTTCAACCAAGACATACTTTTTGTTTTGAGGCAGTAGATAAAAAGGAATTATTTTTGCGAGAAAGAATCTTTTCTTCTAAATCTAACTACTAGATAACTCTGTGATCCAAAACTATATTTGCAGCAAACATTTGCAAATTCCTGTAAAGATATTGGGTGAAATGCTGCCCCATTGAAGATAGTGACAAAACTCACATTGATTTGAACTGATCTGTACCAGATGCTTGATTTGAACTCATTTTCTAAAACAGAATATTAGAAAAAATTCAGATTGTCAGAAACAGAAAAGCATATTACCAATTTGTTTTCATTAACAGTTATGCACACTGTCATACAGCATTAATTTATGATTCTATACTTTTAAAGCTAGGGACAAGTAACAATGGCCTGAATCTCACAAACTGCATTCTTCACACAAAATGAGTAGTGCACACCCAACTCTCATATGCACCATCCGTGCACTAAAGATCACTGCTATGTCAGGAGCTAAGCTGCCAAGGAGATGACCAGTGACCAGATCCCCTGATGACCAGTGGCATCAGAAGTCAGAAGCAGATGGGGAGCCTTTTAGAAGTAGATGCTGTCAGGTTACTGGTAGTCACAGGCCACCTAAACTCTTCAGGTTTTGTTGCTTGCTGAAAAACGGATTAGAACCCTTGGTGATATTGTTGAGGCTAAGAGTTCTGTGCTGAGTAGTACTGAGCTCCCTTGAAGCCAACCATTAAGGTGAAAGTTGTCTAAGAAAGGCCCTTCCCTTCTCCAAAGGAGGGACTAAAGGAGCAAGACACAGAACCAAAGGAATGCAGTATGGCCTCTCTCTCCTTCACTCTCTGTACTATGGCCTCCTCCTCCTCCCAAACAAGTTATCTCCAGTGTAAGACCAGTCCTAGAGATTTCTCCAGGTATAATCTGGAAACCTGCAGCCAAGCCAACTAACAGGTATCCAATCCTAAAGGTTGTTTTATGAAAGAGGATTTAACACTAACTACTATGTGGTTTAGGAACCTACGTCCCATTTTCAAAATTGATTGAGACACTTTGGGCCAGACTTTTAAAGGTATTCAGGCACCTAAAGATGCAGACAGGTGCCTTTAAAAATCTGGCCTTTAGGAGCTTAAGTCACTCTTGAAAATAGGATTTAAGAGCCTTTTACCTTTTACTCCTTGTCTTTACTCTCTGTGTAAATATAATCTTCATCATCAATGGCAGATACTACTAAAATACACTACTAAATTTTAATCCACAGACCAAAAAAAAAATCACAGAAATTCACTTATTAAAATAAATTTGAAGAGTTCCATTGCACTGTAAAAATAAACAACAATTCACACAGAAAAAAGTATTTGAAAGGAATTAGCCTTTTAAAATAAGATATTTGAGGAAATTCACAATGGGTAGTGAAACTATTTAAGGCTTCTCTGTCAATTTTAAGCACAAGTGGATTTAGCAAGTAGGGCATCCCACATGCACCACTTTTAGCATCAGAATGATTTGTCTAATTTAAAAAGTTATATAAGTATGGTCTGTCTGTCTAGGAACTTATCTTATCCTCATCACCACAACATCTCAGAACCTCAAAATCATTAATAAATTTTATCTTCAAAACACCTCTCTGAGGGAGGGAGGTATTATTCCCATTCAACAGATAAAGGGAAATCAGGCACAGGGGTAAGACTGGTGATTTAACCAAGATCATTCAGGAAGCCTGTAGCTGAACCAGGAATTGAACAATAGGTCCTCTGAATTCCCTACCAGTTAGGTCATCTTTTCAACTCCTTTGGCAACCTGTTCTTCTTCAAGCTATCCAAGATACTGCTGCCAAGATTATCTTCCTTTGCAGATATTCTGACCAAGCTCCCATCCAATCCCCCCATATTTCTCAACTCTGCAATGGCTGCCAACTTATTAGTATTATCGGTTACCAAATAGCTTTCAAAGAATTCCACAACTCTGCTCCTGCCTATCTTTGCCCTTATTCCCACCTGCTTCTTAATACTCAATTTTTTCTCCTCTTCTTGTCTCCTTTTCCTACTCGTGTACATCTTACTGCATACTGCCTTTCAGCTCAGAACAAACTTCCAATTTATAGAATCATAGATTCTTAGGACTCGAAAATGACCTCAAGAGGTCATTGAGTCCAGTCCCCTGCACTCATGGCAGGACTAAGTATTATCTAGACCACCGGTTCTCAAACTTTAGCAACTTGAGGACCCCCATTTTGATTTAAAATTTTGGGGGAATTCCCAAGCCCCCCCTGCTCAGCCCCCACCCCCCCAAGGGCCTCACCCCTGCCCCACCTCTTCCTGCCCCCCCGCTCACACCATCCCCCCTGCCTTCCATCGCTCGCTTTCCCCCACCCTCACTCACTTTCACCAGGCTGCGGCAGGGGGTTGGGGTGCAGAAGGGAATGTGGGGTGCAGGCTCTGGGAGGGAGTTTGGGTACAGGAGGGGGCTGGGGTAGGGGGTTGGGGTGCAGAAGGGAGTGCAAGGTGCAGGGTTGGAGGTTGGTGGGCAGGAGGGGGTGGGGGTGTGGGCTCCGGCTGGGAGGTGCTTACCTCAGGCGGCCACAGTTCCCAGCCAATGGGAGCTGTGGAGTGGGCGCTCAGGGCGGGGGCAGCGTGCAGAAATCCCCTGCGCCCCTGACGTGCTGGCTGCTTCTGGGAGTGGTGCAGAGCTAGGGCAGGTAGGGAGCCCTGCCTTAGCCCCGCTGCACCGCTAGACTTTTAGCACCTAAAATCTCCCTGTTTGTCTTCAGTAGCCTCCGGGAGATAGAGAGAGGGGGAGTAGTTGAGGGAGGGGAAGGACTTGATCAGTGGGACCCGCGGACCCCCAGGAGTGTGCGGACCCCAGTTTGAGAAATGCTGATCTTGACCATCTCTGGCAGGTTTTTGTCTAACCTGCTCTTAAAAATCTCCAATGATGAAGATGTCACAACCTCCCTAGGAAATTTATTCCAGTGTTTAACAACCCTGACAGTTAGGAAGTTTTTCCTAATGTCCAATCTAAACAGCTCTTGTTGCAATTTAAGCCCTTGCTTCTTGTCCTATCCTCACAGGTTAAGGAGAACAATTATTCTCCATCCTCCTTGTAACCTTTTATGTACTTGAAAACCGTTATGTCCCCTCTCAGTCTTCTTTTCTCCAGACTATCCCATTTTTTTTCTACCTTCCCTCATAAGTCAGGATTTCTAGACCTTTAATAATTTGTTTCAGAGTAGCAGCCATGTTAGTCTGTATCCGCAAAAAGAACAGGAATACTTGTGGCACCTTAGAGACTAACAAATTTATTAGAGCATAAGCTTTCGGCATCCGAAGAAGTGGGCTGTAGCCCACGAAAGCTTATGCTCTAATAAATTTGTTAGTCTCTAAGGTGCCAAAAGTACTCCTGTTCTTTTTAATAATTTGTGTTGCTCTTCTCTGGACTCTCGAATTTGTCCACATCTTTCCTGAAATGTAGCACCAAGACACAATCCTCCAGTTGAGGCCTAATTAGCATGGAGTAGAGCGAAAGAATTACTTCTTGTGTCTTGCTTACAACATTCCTGACAATACACCTCAGAATAAAGTTAACTTTTTTTGCAATGTATGCTAAGCCCTCCCTTTTCTCCAAATTGCTTCTGAAAATCCTTTTGTTCTGTTAAGCCTAGCAGAGATACACAGGACACTTAACTGTATCACACCCACTTACATCTTTAGAGTGTAGACTCTTTGGGACAAGGCTTTTATTTTTGCTTCATATTCTATTGCCATGTACAGTTACAGGATTATAAACACCTTCAAAGAGACCTTTTTCATGTAGATATTTGCAAACAGACAGTAACTATCCTTACTACTATCTGTGGCAGACCTGTGTCTTTATGCCAATCAAGTGAGCTCATGCAAATTAACTAACAAAGTATATTATAGACATGGTACATTTATCCTTCAAACTGATTTTGTTTGCTTTTAATGTTCTGTAACATTGTTATTTTAGTGTAGTTTTTGGTGTGGAATAGTTATGATATTGTATGCTCACAAGTTTTTTAAACTAAAGGATCACTTTTTCTGAACAGGTTTCAGAGTGGTAGCCGTGTTAGTCTGCATCATCAAAAAGAACGAGGAGTACTTGTGGCATCTTCGAGACTAACACATTTATTTGAGCATAAGCTTTTGTGGGCTAAAACCCACTTTATCAGATGCATGCAGTGGAAAATACGGTAGGAAGATAGATACACACACACACACAGACAGAACATGAAAAAATGGGTGTTGCCATACCAACCCTAATGAGACTATGGCTATTCTTTCGGGAATAGCACTGCACACTTTTTTCTGAAAAAAATACTGAAGCCAATTTTAGTGTTTCTTACCTTATTTATAACTTTCCTTCTTAAAAACCTTTGAAGCAAGCCATGGATTGGTTCCCCATCCCACCTTAGTTGAACCCAGCGGAAATGTTGCTGAACCAACAAGTCAGAGCCTTGGAGACGAGACTTTGCAATTGTCCCCATTAGAAAGCAGTTCTCATGAAAGTAATATGCATCAGGCACACCATTTGCTAAAAATGAACCAAAAGACATCTTATTGCAATAATCAAAGCTTTCCTACAATCTACATAAGTGACTGTTAAAAGCAAGCAGCATTATATTTGGTTTCTAATAAATGCAATTAAATTACAAATAAAAACTAACTAACATTTCTCACATGCAGTTGAGAACAGATAGTTTGAAATTATATATAAAACCAACAAAACTATAGAATCTTAATCCTCTAAATAAACTCTCCACACATTATCTATTATATTAAAACTATATCATTATAATAAAATATTTCTCTACCCAACTTTGTTTTTAATACCTTTTTGAAAAGTGCAAGGATTTTCAGAACCACGATTCTCAAGAGGTGTCAGAAAGTCTCCCAGTAAATCAAATAATGAAGCTTTTTCCAGATTCTCTAAAATCACAATGGTTTTCTTGCTCACAGAAAGCTGTTTCACTGGGACCAGACAAGCTGTAACAAAAAGAACCCATTAATATATGCTTGTGCAAATCTCTTTTTAATTTACAAATATTACATTTAGCATTAACATGCTGCTTGAGAAACTTTTTTTTATTTTTGCCTTTTAAAATTATGGGAAAAATAGTGCAAATTGAATGGATTATGCAACATTTAGTGTTCAAAAACAAAAGGGAAATACCAAACAGCAGGGGAAAAAATCATACTCCATAGTAAGAAAAGAATGTTTTTTGAAGGGATTATCTAAAGAAAGCAACGACGAAGTGGGCATTCACCCACGAAAGCTTATGCTCCAATACATCTGTTAGTCTTAAAAGTGCCACAGGACTCTGTTGCTTTTTACAGATCCAGACTAACACGGCTATCCCTCTGATACTATCTAAGGAAATAATCCTGGACACCATTTCATCTTCACATTTACTACAAACTTCAGTACCCTAATAGAATGATCCCTGCTTCAGAGGTAGAGAAGAAAAGATGGCGAGCCAAGATCTTTGGGAATGTGCTTGTTCCTACTCATTCTGGCACACTGTAAAGCCTACACCAGTATACAAGGCAGTGATGTAATGGTCATTCCAGATTCATGAGACACTCTTTTCCCCCCCATACTCTTAGCTTGCCTTCCCTGAACTGATTCATGGGGACACTATCCTCTCCGCATTCTAATTCCTCCTCAAGACCCACCTCTTATGTGTTGCCTTTGGGAAACGAGCCAATTCATGATAGCTAGGTTGAGGCATAGTTGGGGATAGTTGCCTCTTTATCTATAATGTCCAAAAAATTGCAAATGTATATAAAAATTGTATACATGTGATTATATTCAACCCTCCATCTTGCCTAATCTTGGTTTGCCATTTGTTTTCTTAGACCATAAATTCTTCGGGGTAGAGATGTGTATATATACACAGGTACCTAGCAGAATGGTACCATACTCTGATTGAGGAATCTGTGTGCCACTGCAATATAAATATAAAACAATAAAACAACAAATTGTCTAAGACTGAATTTCAGCTGCTATTGTGCTACCTATTGACCTAACTTTGTTAGGCCATTTTGAGGTTTCTCACAATCTTTAGTCTTGTCTAACCTAAATAATTTTGTCAAGCACAATTTTGCTACTTCATGGTTTGTTCTTTTTCTTCTTTTCACATCATTAGTAAATTTAGTAAATTAGTAAAGTCAAATCAGTCCTAGTACAGGTCCTTGGAACTTTCTACTATTAAGCTATTTCCATGTCAAAAATTAACCATTTATCCCTTAACTTTGTACTTCATCTCTTAAACAGCTGCTAATGCATGACACTAGGGCTCCTAGGGCTCTAAAGGCATATCTGTTCTTTACAGGCCCCTATTACATGCCACATGGCTAGTCTTTTGGCTATGAATTTTTAACTATCTTCCACTTTCCTAACCTGCCTTTACTAAAGTTGGGATGATCCTTCCTGTGAGCTAAGTTCCCTCTAAGCTGTGCAGCTGAACAGCTACCTATTTGGTGCCACGCAGGTGCTCAGGGCTCGGGCGGGGAAAGGTGCCTCTCCCCAAGCCCTAGACCTGCCATGGTGCCCCCTCCCTCTTCCCTGGTTCTGACCCAGCCCAGCCCCAGACCTGCTGCAGCTGGGAGACAGGCACCTCTCCCCCGCAGCCCAAGTGCTGCTGCAGGGAGAGAGCTGGAGGGGAGCCCTCTCTCCCCGCAGTAGCCCCGGGGAGGCCCACTGCACCCAAACCCCTCATCCCCAGCCCCACTCTAGAGCCCCCACCCCCAGCTGGAGCTCTCACCCCCTGCACCTTAACCCTCTGCCCCAGCCCTGAGCCCCTCATCCCCGTCCCCACCCCAGAGCCTGCATCCCCTGCCAGAGCCCTCACCCCCCCACACACCTACCAACCCTCTGCCCGAGCTCCTCATCCCCGTCCCCACCCCAGAGCCCACACCCCAACACTCTGCCCCAGCCCTGAGTCCCCTTCCACACTCCGAACACCTTGGCCCCACCCTGCCACATGAA
Organism: Chrysemys picta bellii; assembly: GCF_011386835.1. Taxonomy (NCBI): domain Eukaryota; kingdom Metazoa; phylum Chordata; order Testudines; family Emydidae; genus Chrysemys; species Chrysemys picta. The sequence continues at coordinate 47,280,726 of NC_088791.1, read as the reverse complement.
TTTTGTTATGCGCACCAATATGGAGGTGATGTGTCACACATCACCTCCATACTAGTGCACATAACAAAATATATTCTGCAAATGAGTGGGAAAAATTAGAGGGAACACTGAGCATGAGGACAGTGTATGTAACTTAACCTTAACAACAATCATAACTTGAAATGTTTCTCCTTTGATAAATTCCATGTTTTCAAATGTACTTGTTTATCACCTTCACAACATTAGCCACTTAAGATATTGCATTGATTCCACCTCTGTTCAAATCCCCATGCCTTAATCTCTTCTCACTGCAACTTCTTTCTTTATAGCCTTTCTGAATCCTAGCTCTCCAGGGTGCAGCATGTGTGGAACGTTTCTATCCATAACTACATCATCCCCATCTTCAAACAATTCCACTGGCTCCCCAATAATATCAAGCATTAGATCAAAATTGTCCCCTTGTTTTAAAACTCCATAAACTCACTCCACCCAATAGCACAGGTCAAGTCTCTCTAATCCCCAACCCACTTACTCCAGCCTCCTCTGCCTCTCCATGCAATCTGGTTAGGGTTGGCACAAGTCTCATCTTTCTTTGCAGTTGCTGCACTGTGAGATAGCATTTCTTTATCTCCAATTCACCAACACTTCTCTTTGTGTGTTAAACTCTAAGGTATTATTTGTAGTGACTTTGCAAAATGCTTTTGGATTCTATTTACATAGGTGTGTGAACTAGACGTGTGGGGGGTGCTGCAGCACCCCCAGGCTTTATGTGGGGCTCTGCTTCTGCCCCCCCCCCCCAACACACACATGCAGGGTCCTGGCTGCCAGCCCTGCTCCAGGGGCTCTGCTTCCAGGATCCTGGCTGCCAGCCCTGCATCCTGAGGCTCTGCTCCTGGACCCGTGCTCGCCCCCAGCTGTAGCTCCAGCCTCATCCCCCTTACCTCTGTCCGCGTCCCCCCCTCCTGGAGACACAGCCCTGCTCCTGGCCCCAGCTCAGGGTGGGGGATGGACAGGGGCAAGGGGGCTGGCTTTCAGCACCCCCACTATTAAAAGTGTTCCAGTGCCACTGACTATTTATATGAAAGACATTATATAAAAATATCCTATGTATTTTACTGCATAGTGTTAAACCAACTATCCCTTTGTACAATGATGATAATGTATTTTCTATGAGGACAAAATTTATAAATTATATCAATTTATTAAAAATTTACCTTTCTTGCATCTATGTTTACCAGTTTTGATAAGAGCTGTGATGCTGCTCAGAAATTATCTGACACTGTGGCCATAGCAATTAAGGCACTGGTTCTTACCTTTATGTATAATTATTCACATGAGTTATTGGGAATAAGTTCATACATAACAGCATGATCCCATACTCAAATCCTGTACAAAAGGTGAAGAGCTGCATTCATGACAAAATCTCAATTAGGTATGAGCATAAGAACATAGAAGATAAGAACAGCCATACTGGGTCAGACCTAAGGTTCATCTAGCCAAGTATCCTGTCTTCTGACAGTGGCCAATGCCAGGTGCCCTAGAGGGAATGAACATAACAGGTAATCATCAAGTGATCCATTCCCAGCTTCTGGCAAACAGAGGCTAGGGACACCATCCCTGCCCATCCTGGCTAATAGACACTGATAGACCTATCCTCCATAAATTTATCTAGTTCTTTTTTGAACCCTGTTATAGCCTTGGCCTTACAACATCCTCTGGCAAGGAGTTCCACAGGTTGACTGTCCATTGTGTGAAAAAATACTTCTGTCTGTTTGTTTTAAACCTGCTGCCTATTAATTTCATTTGGTGACCCCTAGTTCTTGTGTTATGAGGAGGAGAAATAACACTTCCTTATTTACTTTCTCCACACCAGTCATGATTTTATAGACCTCTATCATATCCCCCCTTAGTCGTCTCTTTTCCAAGGTGAAAAGTCCCAGTCTTATTCATCTCTGCTCATATGGCAGATGTTCCATACCCCTAATCATTTTTGTTGCCCTTTTCTGAACCTTTTCCAATTCCAAGATATCTTTTTTGAGATGGGGCAACCACATCTGCATGGAGTATTCAAGATGTGGGCGTACCACGAATTTATATAGAGGCAATATATTTTCTGTTTTACTATCGATCCCTTTCTTAATGATTCCCAGCATTCTATTCGCTTTTTTGACTACCAGAGAATGAAGCACAAATGATAAATCACAAAAAAACTGTGTATTTTAAAACAAAGACCCTGCTTAAGAATTCTGCTTATGCTTGTCTGTATGAGTTCCCAAAATTTCTCATCCCAATAGGAATTTCAAGAACCCATCCTCAGCTATTACTTGTTTTATTTTTTTAAATAAAGTGATAATGGGCCAGATTCCCAGCTTGTGTAAATCATCACAGCTCTGTCAATATAAATATAAAAAAGCCCATTAAAATGCAGTGTTATGCTAGCACTTAAATCAGAAAAAAAAAAGTTACCTGTTTCATGTCAATTTTATTTATTTTAGAACCCTATCCTGTTAAAGTTAGTCAGTAGCAACCAGCAGTTTGCCCCAGTCTCATCAATAATATTGTACCAACACCTGCCTTCTCATCAAACTAGGAAGGCTATAGGATTCTATCCACAGAAATATGATGACCTGGGAAAAATAAAACACATTTAACTAGCCTAAATGCTAAATGTATTCTCTCTTCTTTACCATTTCTTCATTCACCCCCAATTTTTTTGTCTATTCCATTTTCTTTTTCTCACTGTTTCTCTCTTTATTACAAATAAAAACAAAACAAAACAAGAAACCTTACAAGGCAGAGCAGAATCCCATTATGTTCTGCTCTATGCCCCTTTTCCCCACATTCAGTTCCTCTTCTATGCTCTACCTTCCTTTGTTTTTCCTCCCAATTGTTTTTACCAAGTGTGGTGTTAGTCCATCCTGCCTTCCTTATCAGCTTTCATTACTTAGCCATCTCTCTTTTTTATTCTTCTTTACTGGTCATCCCAAAATTATAGTTAAGGCAGGCTGACCAGAACCATTTCAAGAATAAGTATGCTGCTCCAAAATATCTGTTGTGGGATATTTCAATCCTTGTATAACTGTTTATCATTGTTTTAAAAAGTGGTTCACATTACACTAGCAACAGGAATTTAACTTTGTTCTGTAGCAATAAGACAAAATACACATGGATTGATGCCTACAGTTAGGCACTTAAATCCACATTTAAAATATCTAAAGAACAGGCCTGATTTTCAGAGGTGCTGAAAATCCATTACTCTTACTGACATTTGAAACTTTTAGCCACAGTGAAGAGAAGTATTTATTAAGTACTGGACAGCTTAAAGAAAATGTATGCAGCGAAAGCTCTCTTAAGGTGAAACAACGTTGTGTTAACATAATACTATTCTAGTATTCCAAATACAGATGTGCTTGTATGCTGTTAAATGTAATACCATGGAAAACTGGACAATACAATTAACAATATTTAAACACACCACTTACTAATCAGAAAAAGATAATATTTGAGCAATAAATACTGAAGTATCACAAAAATCTGGGTTTTCAAAAAAGGCTATGTAGAACAAACAAATAAAAAACCCACTGATTTAAAAAGGACTAAAAGTGATCCTATAGAAATGGCTCACTACATTTATTCAGATCTCCCGGAATTGGAGACATTCATTGATCTCACACAGTCTGAAGCTTATTGTTTTAATAAACTGAAGTTGAAAAATGGCATTCTTCTAATAGCTGTTATGAAAAATTCCAGTAGACAGTAAAAGTACAAATAAGTTCAAAACTTAAGAACTGGATAAGTAGAATAACTCTAGTTAATATTCCATTTAGGATAATCAGTATTTGTTTTTTTCTTTAATCCAGTTTATTGGATTTCTCTATATATAATTTCCTTGTTTTTTTCCAGAAAATAATAACTCCAATGCTGTTTTTTCAACTACTTTATAGAATTTTTTAAAACTAGTTTTCATTGCTCGCGAAAGATTCGTAGACTCATAGACTTTAAGGTCAGAAGGGACCATTATGATCAACTAGTCTGACCTCCCGCATGATGCAGGCCACAAAGCCATCCCAACCCCTTTCCCTTGACTCTGCCGTTGAAGTCCCCAAATCCTGTGGTTTAGAGACTTCAAGTAGCAGAGAATCCTCCAGCTAGCGACCCCTGCCCCATGCTGCGGAGGAAGGCGAAAAACCTCCAGGGACTCTGCCAATCTACCCTGGAGGAAAATTCCTTTCTGACCCCAAATATGGCGATCAGTAGAACCCCGAGCATGTAGGCAAGATTCTCCAGCCAGACCCTCATTGGCCATTGATACTATTTACCAGCAATGGCACGCTGTTCATTTGACTAAAATCATGTTATCCCATTAAACCATTCCCTCCATAAACTTATCTAGCTTAATCTTAAAGCCAGACAGGTCCTTCGCCCCCACCGTTTCCCTCGGAAGGCTGTTCCAATATTTCACCCCTCTGACAGTTAGAAACCTTCGTCTAATTTCAAGCCTAAACTTGCTGATAGCTCTGGAGAATAAAGTGCTGTATTCAGCCAGCAGGCATGATAAAGTAGCAATGTTCTTATATTTCTGGTTCAACATTTCTGAACCTTGGAAATCAAGTGAAATGTTCACTAACATAAGGAAACATGAAAGGGGACAGGAGAAAAAATATTAAGAATCCATTAATGTAAAAGACAAAGTTTACACAAAGCTCATTTCTGGACTGCCATCTTTAGCACTAGCTCACTTGAGAGCCTTGTTTCCTTCTCCAGAATTTGTGAGATTTTCAGAACTCTATTAAAAACATGCCATAGGCTATACAGCGTGCTTTAATGTTTCTTCCGAAAGCATCTTTAGAAGTAGCCTTCTACTGATCAAAATAGATCTGCTGAAATAATCTTACCATTATTGATGAATAATTCTGCAAGCTGCTCCTTGGAGAAATCAGCATCCACGTCAACTTTAACAATTTCACAGGTGAATCCAGCAGCCATTTGCTTTTTCTGTGTTGAAAATTCACAGGTTTAGGGAAGCTTTACATTCTCTTTCTAGAATTATTTATTTTGTATGCTTGTTTAATACCTTCATACAGAGTGCTATCTGATGTGCTATGTAGTCTTGCAAACTTCCTTCTGGACCATGAAAGATGACATTATGGTATTGTTCAACCTACACATAAACAAAGTAAACTTTACATGAATATTCACAGACCTGGATATTTTTAATCCAAACAAAACAACCAAAACCCAAGGGGTTAGGTATATGTGGAATTTTCCACTTCACAATCATGAGGAGGAGGGATAGCGCATTGGCCTGAGTATTGGCCTGCTAAACCCAGGGTTGAGAGTTCAATCCTTGAGGGGCCATTTAGGGATCTGGGGCAAAAATCTGTCTGGGGATTGGTCCTGCTTTGAGCAGCGGGTTGGACTAGATGACCTCCTGAGGTCCCTTCCAACACTGATAGTCTATGATAGTGTATGAAACTTATGCACCTTATAATACAGTGTTCTACATGTGCAGTATTGGTGTGTTGCAGCTTTTAAAGAGAGATTTTTACATAGAAATAACATGGGATTGTTCTTAATTTATAAAACTATGCGAAAACATTCTTTTGTCCCATCAATGGTTGAATTTGACACTCCCAGACAATAGGGACAGGTTACAGTTAACAATTAAATCCAATGACATAGAGTGGGCAGAATTTACAAGAGAACACTTCAAACCCAAATTATTCTATAAAAACCATCAACATTTAAGTTTTCGCCACATTTATTTTAAGTTGAGGCAAAAACTACTCCTCAAACTCTAAATATATAATTTATACTAACAATATAGGAACCCAGTGTCATAATATTTAGAACCGGTCTGCCTAAACTGATTTAATTTGACCTCTTGGATTATAAAAAGCATGCTGAAGAGGCAAAGAGATACCTGCTCTACCAGTGTGAAAAGTAAACCAAATATCCCACATTCATATTTAAAGGTAGCTGCTTTGGGTTTACTACCTATTATCTAAATTCATCAGTATCTCTTATTTAAGAACAGGAATTTTTTTCACTGTATAACCATCTTGCTACTTTTATGTAACCAATGGCCGGGAACAGCGAACAGCAGCCACTGGGAGCTTCCAGTGGATTACCCTGATGGGCTGCATGCTGAAGGTTGCTGACCCCTGATCCATACTATTATAATGCACACATTTAAAAAAAATATTTCCAGTTCTCTATGATTATTTTACTTCAACGTGTTTTAATTTTTTTTAACTGAATGACAAAGCTACAGCTTTATCTCTAATTGAAACTCACAAATGCACTGTATAATGTTCTGGAGAACTAAAACCCATTTCAAATCAAAATTACTTGTGGGCCTTCACTTTGTAAAATGAGATTAGCTTAGTGCTCATGTGTAATTAACTGTCAAGGGAGCACAGTTAAACTACTGGGTAATTGTCAGACTCCTGCAAACAGCTGAGATCTAAGGCACACATTGTTTACGTAATTTACCAGCAGAGGGCTCTGGAGGTATTTTTTTACTTGGGTTTTAATTATGTTTAAACTGGCTCTATCGCTATGAAAACAATGATGTCCAAAAGCTAATTTACCCAGATTTGCTTTCTCATCAGTTTTCATACACCAAATAACTTGTGTAACAAAAAATGATATTTTTTTATACAAATAAAGCTGCTGCTCAGTAAGGAATAGGGTTGGTTTCTTTATTAATGGTTGATATGAACCAACTTTAATTTTGTTTCCTCTTTAAAGTTGCTAATAATCACCTGCATATTACATTTCAATAAATCAATCAATTGGTAGCTAGTAAAAATGAATTTAATTACTTCATTTCCATGCTTACAATTTATTTTTTATGTGACAGAAAATTAGGGATTGAAGGAAAAATGTCCTTTTGAAAAGAGAAAACGTTATTTTAAGTGTTGTCCATACAGTACATGCTGGAGTTTTAAAAAATATCTTTTAACTATAATACGACTCCCCTGCATACTTTGCTCCCCCTGTTCCCCACAAAGACAAATCAGAACAGTCCTGTGAATCCTAAAAAGGTGCATGGAAATTATAAAGTACTAGTGGAAAAATGTCAACATTTTTGACTGTCAGGTTTTTTGATGTCCAGAGAACAAGTTAGGGCCATTTTGAAAGAAATAATGAGTTACATAGTTTTTCATGAACCAACGGATTGATTAATTCAGTTCAATGTCTCATACTTTTCAGCCAAACATTCACTTCATCCCATCAGAAATCTCAAGCATCCCACTTCACAGTAATATAATCTATACCTTACCATATGTACTGCACTAAACAAAAACAAACAAAATACTAGCATTAAAAGACAGCTACCTTTTTTCGTAACTGGTGTTCTTCGAGATGTGTTGCTCATGTCCATTCCATATTAGGTGTGTGTGCTCGCCACATGCACCATGCCAGAAGTTTTTCCCTTAGCAATATCCGATGGGGACCAGCTCTGGTGCCCTCTGCAGTGGTGCCCGCATGGCCTGGTATAAGGGGTGCCACTGGCTCCCCCCACCCTCAGTTCCTTCTTGCCGGAAACTCTGACAGTGGAGAAGGAGGGAGAGTTGTGGAATGGACATGAGCAACACATCTCAAAGAACACCAGTTACGGAAAAGGTAACTGTCTTTTCTTCTTCGAGTGCTTGCTCATGTCCATTCCATATTAAGTGACTCCAAAGCAGTACCCATGGAGGTGGGTAGGAGTTCACGGATGTGTAGGTTGCAATACAGCTCTGCTGACCCCAGTGTTATCCCTGGACTTCTGAGTGATGGCATAATGGGCCATTAACGTGTAGACAGAGAACCACGTTGTGGCTCTACAGATATCCTGGATAGGTATGTGTGCCAGGAAGGCCGCTGAAGATGCTTGTGCTCTAGTTGAGTGGGCTCTGACAATCGGCAGCAGTGGAACCCCCGCCAGGTCTAACACGAGGTTAAACCAATTGGAAATCCTCTGTGAGGACACCAGAAGGCCCTTCATCCTATCCGCTGTAGCGATGAAGAGCTGAGTTGATTTACAGAAAGGCTTGGTACATTCCAAGTAAAAAGCCAAGGCCCTTCAGACGTCCAACACATGAAGATGCCTCTCCTCATTGGTCTTGTGCGGTTTAGGACAGAACATCAGGATATGGAAGGTAGACACCACCTTTGACAGGAGGGCCGGGTGGGACCGCAGCTGAACCCCGTCTTTGTAGAAGACCGTGTCCAGGTGGTTCCGAGGTCAAGGCTTTAATTTCAGAAACTCATCTCGCTGATGTCACCACCACCAGGAATGCGACCTTCCATGACAGGTGGAAAAGGAAGCAGGAACCCAGCGGCTCAAAGGGCGGGCCTGTGAGCCTAGAGAGGACAAAGTTAAGATCCCACTGTGGAACAGGAGTCCATACTTAGGGAAAAAGTCTCTCGAGCCCTTTAAAGAATCTGACAGTCATGTCATGGGAAAACACCGTCTGTCCTTGGATTGGCGGGCGAAAAGCGGAGATGACCGCGAGATGCACTCTAATGGAAGAGTGTGCCAGGCCCTGGTTCCTCAAATGAAGTAGGTAATCTAGGACAGCCTCTATGGAAGAACGCGAGGGAGAGATGCCACGCTCGGACGCCCAGCAGGAAAACCTCATCCACTTGGCCATGTAAGTCAGTCTAGTTGAGGGCTTCCTATTTTGCAGGAGGACCTGTTGGACCTCCTCTGAACAGGTCCGCTCTTCCGGGTTCAGCCACACAGCATCCACGCTGAGAGGTGGAGGGACACAAGGTTGGGATGTAAGAGCCGACCATGATCCTGTTACTGCAGGTCCAGTTAGTTGGGCAGGGGACAGGGGAGGGCTGCTGACAGGTTCATGAATGTGCCGAACCAGAGCTGGCAAGGCCACGCCGGGGCGATCAAGAGAGACAGGGCATGAGTTAGCATGATCTTTGCCAGGATCTTGGCGATGAGTGGGATCGGAGGGAACATGTACATCTGGCCCCCTGACCATGACAGGAGGAAGGCGTTGGAGAAGGAGTCCTTGCCCAGACCTTGCCGAGAGCAAAACAAATGACATTTTCTGTTTTGCCTGGTGGCGAACAAGTCCACTTGAGGAGTTCCCCACGTCTGGAAGACCATGTAGGCTACATCGCAATGGAGCGACCACTCGTGGTGAGAGGAGAAGGCCCTGCTGAGGTGATCCGCTAGCGTGCTCTTGACGCCAGGTGGATCTCATGGTCGATGCAGAAGTTCCAGAGCCGGAGAGCCTCCTGGCAGAGAGCCGATGATTGCGCTCCCCCTTGCCTGTTGATGAACAGCATCAAGGCTGTGTTGTTCGTCAGGACTCTCACCATCTTGCCTAAAAGGTGAGGTAGGAAGACACCACACGCCAATCGGACCACTCTGAGTTCTTTGACATTTATGTGGAGTGCCATCTCCTCCAGGGACCACATATCCTGGATCTGAAGAGCTCCGAGGTGCACACCTCAGCCAAGGTCCGGGGCGTCTGACACCAACTCGATGGAGTGAGGGGGGCTGTCGAACAGAACTCCCTCAAGGACCTTCTCACAGCGAAGTGAGTACTGCTGGGGGAATGGTCATAATTTTTTCCAGGTGATCCCCGGACTAGAATAGGATAGTCGTCAGCTATTGCTGCAGGGGCCGCATGAGGAGCCTGGCATGGTGAATAACGTATGTGCAAGCTGCCACGTGGCCCAGCAGACGCAGGCAGACCCTGGCTGTAGTCAGGGGAAACGCAGACACCTTCACGATGAGGTCTGTCAAGGCCTGAAACCTTTCAAGCGGTAGGAACGCTCTCGTGCAAGTTGAGTCGAGCACAGCTTCGATGAATTCTATCATTTATACTGGAACTAACGTGGACTTTTTGTTGTTCACCAGTAGGCCCAGGGAGAGGCAAGTGGCTTGCAGCACCACAATGTCCCTTTGGACCGGAGACCTGGAGCTGCCCTTGACCAGCCAGTTGTCGAGGTATGGATAGATGAAAGAATGTGTCCTTTAAGTCGAGGGTGGCATACCAGTCTCCCGGATCCAGGGAGGGGATGATAGAGGCCAGGGAGACCATGCGGAACTTCAGTTTCTTTAGGTACTTGTTGAGGTCTCGCAAGTCCAGAATGGGGCGTAGACCGCCTTGGGATTAAAAAGTATTGGGAATAAAATCCCCTGTTCCTATACTCTAGAGGATGTTCCTCCACCGCCCATATCTGCAGCATTCCTTGGACCTCCTGCGCAAGGAGAGTCTCATGAGAAGGATCCCTGAAGAGCGACGGGGAAGGGAGGTAGAAAAGAAACTAAAAGGTGTAGCCCTGCGCCACTGTGTTCAGGGCCCAGCAGTCTGAGGTTATCATGGTCCATGCAGGTAGGCAAAAGAAAATGCGGTTGGAAAAAAACAGAGAAGATGGATCCGGGGAATAGACTGGTAGGTTGCCCTCAGGGACACCCTCAAAACGGTCGCTTGGCCCCTTGCTTATTCCGGGTGGAGCCCAACTGAGCAGAGGGTGGAGGAGGGTGGCTTGGGCGGCACTTGTAGCCATTGGCCTTCTTGTGAGGCAGGTCCTACAAGACTGGCTCCCTTGTCCCTGAGGCTGTTGCGGTTTGAACCACTTATGTGCTGGGCCTGTGATGTACAACCCTGGTGTTTTCAGGGTGGTATGGGGGTCCTTTCAACCGTGCAGCTTGGTATCAGTCTGTTCTGCAAATAGGGCCTGGACATCGAAGGGAAGGTCCTGAATCGACTGCTGAGCCTTGGTGGACGAGCCCGAGAGGAGCAGCCAGGAAGCTCGCCACATGGAGATTGTGGAGGCCATGGTGCAGGCTGCAGAGTCCGCCGCGTCGGAAGCCACTTAGAGGGCTGCTCTGGCCGCCATCGTGCTCTGCTCGAGGATCACCCAGAATTCCTTCCTGGATCCTTCGGATAGTGAAGCCTTGAACTTGGCCATGGTCTGCCACATGTAATCATAGTGGCCAAGGAGGGCCTGGTGATTGGCCACTCTCAATTGCAGGCTGGAAGACGAATAAATCTTATGCCCAAAAAGATCCAGCCTCCTTGAGTCTTTATTTTTGGGGGTATCCCCGGATAGACCTCGCCTCTCTCTGTGGTTAACCGCCTCAACCACAAGGGAATTGGGGGCCGGGTGGGAGTATAGGTACTCATGTCCTTTTGTTGGCACACGTATTGTGTTCAGCCCTTTTAGAGATTGGGGGCAAGGAGGAGGGAGTCTGCCACAGGGCGGTGGTAATCTTTGATACCCCCTCATGAAGGGATAGGGCCACTCTGGCAGGGGCTGAGGACATCAAACAAGGAGTCAGAAGGTTCTTCCAACTCCTCAGCCTGGAGCCCCAGGTTAGATGCAACCCTCTTCAATAGTTCCTGGTGCGCCTTAGCATCATTTTGAGGAACTGGGTAAGGGGGCTCCATGATAGCCTCGTCTGGCGATGATGAGGACGATGCCAGTACCGCAGGAACCTTCACATCCATTGGTGGGCCAGCAGTCTACTCCCCTGGGTCCTCCTGGACTTGTGGGGTCCTTACCCCCTCGGGCACTAGAGGGGGTGGGATGCTGAGGCCGCTGGCCTGTCTGAGGCTTCCAACACCGAGCGTGCAGCCTGGGAAGGCTTGGTGAACCCTCAGGGGTTCCATGGCACTGGCCACTGTGCCTGGGGCCCTGGGACAGGTTTCAGTGCTGATGATGTAGGCAGCACCGCAGGCACCAGAGGCTGTCCCGCAGTTAGGGAGCCCTGCTCGGTGCTGAGCTATAGCCGGAGCAGTCACTACCCAGTAATCAGGATCGGGTGGAGCGGCAGCTCTTATCTGATCAGTGCCGGTCGCTGCGCCTGGAGGCAGACCTGTCCGAGTGGGACAAACGTCTTGGTTGGGGTCTCGGGGACAGATGGTGTTCGGAGGATCGGCGTCAGAAATCCGGTGATCTATGCCTTACGCTACCCGACCAGTACTGGGTCCGGGAGCTATCACACACCGGTTGCAGGGAGGAACTCCCTGAACATGGCGATCCCAGTCTTGGAGATCGACGATGGTAGTCCAGTGGCTTCGATCCCTGGATCAGTCCCAGGATCTGTACTGAGCTGTCGGCGATGTGAGGGGTCAGTCTCGATGCTCCTGCACGGGGTGCACACCTCGGTGGATCTGCGCCAGGCTACCAGCGAAGTACACCTTGAATCCTGCTGTCTGTGCACAAGGTCTGGGGACTGAAGAGGGCTCCGTTAAGCCTGCTTCTTTGAGGCGTGATGGCTTTTGGAGGGGGAGCAGTGGTGGGACATTCCTTGCGATGGGGAACAGTGTCGCTGAGGCGGGGACACAAGCGGAAGTCCCAAGGTGGGTTTACCCTGAGACCTGGGTACCGCTGGAGCCGGTGTGGGTGGCACCGGAAGCGTCAGGGTCTCCTGAGCTGCCTGCAGAGCCTCGGGCGTCGACAGCACTTGGAGCTGGCGGAGGCCTGTACCGCTATCTGGATTGCAGGCAAATCTTGGGATGGGCTGCACCAGTCAGCGTGAGCTGGGGCCCAACTTCCCAAAGGGGGCATTGAGCTGCCCGGGGCAGGTCTTCACTCGCTCCCAGCCCTATCTTTTCCCTTGCGGGAAGTAGGGGATCTTCCCCTCCTTGTCTTTTTCGGCTTCTTGGCTGGAGCCACGGAGGGGGACCGGTGCCAGCTCATGGATGGCGCCGGCAGAGCGCTGTGCACTGACACCACGGTGCTCGGTGCCAAGTTGGACTGTTGCTCCGGTGCCGGAGTGAGTTCCGACTCCATCAGGAACACCTTTAAGTGATTGTTCCACTCCTTTTTTATCCTAGGTTTGAAGGACTTACAAAGACAACACTTGTCGCTTATGTGCCACTCGCCCAAGCACTGTAAGCAGCTAGTAGGCGGATTGCTGACCGGCACAGGCCATTTACAACGACCGCAGGGCTTAAACGATCACATGCTCCGTCCCCGAGCTGAGTCCCATTCGGGATTAATGAAGAGTTCGAGAACTACTACTAAGGGTAACTAATTCAACTACTAAACATGTACAACTATATTCTTACTTCGCATCTGACGAAGTGGGTATTCACCCACAAAAGCTTATGCTCCAATACATCTGTTAGTCTTAAAGGTGCCACAGGACCCTCTGTTGCTTTTTACAGATCCAGACTAACACGGCTACCCCTCTGATACTTAACTATATTACAGGTTTTCAAAGTTCGCAAGAACAGAGAATAAAACAATGCTAGCCTAAGCAGCAGATGTTCCAGCACCATCACTGGCAGTAAAAAAGAACTGAGGATGGAGGGAGTCAGCGGTGCCCCTTATACCATGCCATGCGGGCACCACTCCAGAGGGTGCCAGAGCTGGTCCCCTATGGATACTGCTAAGGGAAAAACCTCCGGCAGCAGTGCATGTGGCGAGCACACACACCTAATATATTAATATGAAATGCCTTCGGGGCATGGAATATACCTGTACAGCATTGCTAATGAAGAACATATCACAGATGCCAACCTATTACTTATTATTTGTGTAGCATAATCAATATGCTAGGTGCTTTTCAAATGAGTATGAAGACAAGGTCTCTAACACAAGGAGCTCACCATTGAAACAAACTACAAATGAAAGAAGAGGGATTAAGTAGATGCAATGGAAATCAATGTTTATGAACAATGGAAATGAGCATGCGTCTTGTGAGTTCCTTGATTTTTGTTTGGAAATCGTTTGAAGTCACTGTATGCTCTTCATTGCAAAGGTCTTTTGGAAGAATAGAAAATTTCTTAATGAAATTTCTCTCTCTCTCTCTCTCTCTTTCTCTTTTTTTCTATTAGCAGCATCTCCCACAATTCTTGATGACATCTGGGCTGCTCTCCACTTTCTGCAGCTCATGAAGACAGATCAGAGTTTGGAGCTGCATGGTGTAGCCATGCTCTCTCAGCTCCTGCTTTCTTCCAAATGAGTTATTCCCAAACTGTAAAACCGATATAACATTAACAAATCTTACAGAGATAATGAAATAACTATGTACAGTAGACAAAGGAAGACAGTCCTATTGTAATGACTCCACTTAATCTCTGACCCTGGACTTATGAGCCATCCATGTTGGGTAGAAATGTGAGAAACACTGTTAGAAGAAAGGAAATTAATAATAATAAATTTTCCATTCTGCAGCCCAGCATCTCCCACATTTCTTGACATCTGGGAAGTAGCGAGCAATGAACAGAGGTTGGGAGGGTTAAGAAAAGGGCAGAAAAAGGGAAAACGGTATTCCTCCTACCAATAATATTTGCTCAAAGGACAAAATCATTTCCAGGCCATCGCCTGTAGCACATTCCTGCCAAAGGAAGCTTCTGCAGTGGATGGGAAGTCCACCTTGTAGCGCTTGATAAAGATGGTAGCACTTGACCAGGTGGCCACCTTACACTTTCTACTGAGGATGCATTAGCTTTTTCTACCCACAAGGTCTCCAAGGATTGTGTGGAGTGTGCCCATACCTCTTCTGAAACCAGAATCTCCGATGCCTTTCGCAATACATAGTTTAATCCAAGAGTCAGCAACCTTTCAGAAGTGGTGTGCCGAGTCTTCATTTATATTTAATTTAAGGTTTTGAGTGCCAATAATACATTTTAAGTTTTTAGAAGGTCTCTTTCTATAAGTCTATAATATATAACTACACTATTGTTGTATGTAAAGTAAATAAGGTTTTTAAAATGTTTAAGAAGCTTCATTTAAAATTAAATTATAATGCAGAGCCCCCTGGACCAGTGGCCAGGACCCGGGCAGTGTAAATGCCACTGAAAATCAGCTCGCGTTCCGCCTTCGGTACGCGTGCCATAAATTGCCTACCTCTGGTCTAATCCAACTAGCAAGAGAGGACCTGGAAGCTCTGAGTCATTGGTATTTCAGATAGCAGGATACAAATGGGCCCCCTGATCTCCTTATGGATTCTGTACATTTGAAGTACATTTTCGGAGTCTTTTTGACATCTAAGATGTACCACTTCTCCTCGATGGGATGCTGTGGATTTGGACAGAATAAAGCTAGAACCACTTCTTGGGAAGTGTGGAAAGGAGAGTCCACCTTCGGGATAAACAATTCCAGAACTCTGAGCACCACCTTGTCCTTATGAAACTTGTAATGAGGTTCCTGCATGGAGAGTGCTGCCAGCTCTGACACTCACTTGGTGTATGTGATGACTATCAGAAATCAAGTTTTGATGGACAAATAAAATGCGGATATTGATGTCAGTGGTTCAAAGTGATGGTTTGTCAGGGGTCTCAATACAAGTGGCAATCACTTGGGAAAAGGAGATCTAATCACTGGTTTGGCCATCTGGACTGCCCTAAGGAATCTGGCTACCTAGGTGTTCCTGCCAGGGAATCTTTAGATCCTGTGAACATCATTTTACTAGGGGCAGACACGATGCACAATGATGCTGGGTTGGAGACCTTTGTTGAAGACTTCTTGGAGAAAATTCAGATAGAGGAATTACAGAATTTGCTTCATGTTCCTGGCACCGTCGCAAAACCTGGTCCAATTAAAGAAGCATATTTTCAAGGTTGATACTCTTCTAGAAGAAAGAAGTGTTCTGGTGACTCTGGAGGACATTCCCACCAATATTAGTGGTTCCCTTTCAATAGCCAGGCTGTTAGGTGCAGACACTTTGGGTCCAGATGAAGTAGAGGGCCTTGGGAAAGGATTTCTGGTCTTTTGGGGAGCTTAGTGGTGGTCCCAATTTCAGCTCTATCAGGTCCCAAAACCAGGGGTTACCAATATTACTGTCCTGTTCTCATTTTTTTTCTGGATCACCTTCCCTAATAATGGAAAGGGCAGAAATACATAGAGGGGGGCCCTGTGGCTACCTGTGTGATAGGACATCTGTTTCCATAGATCTGGGGTTCACTTCCCTGGGGAATTACTTTGATTTCTACACATTTATGTGCTTCTTAAATGGTTAAGGAAAGGCCAAACAATTGGATGATTAACTAGACCTCCTGATTCAGGCACCACTTGCAGCTGTTCACCTTGTGCCTGCTGAGTTAGTCTGCCTTTTGGTTCAGGTCTCCCCCTTTATGTGAGTTGCCCTGAGGGAGAGGAGAGAACTCTCCACCCACTGCATGATTTCCATTGCTTCAGCCTGTAGTGCTGGGCTTCTTGCTGCCCCCTTGGTTATTCACTTATGTGACTGGGATTATGTTGTCTGACAATCAGGATGTGGTTCTTCTCTAAGCTTTTTTGATGTTATAATAAAGCCATACTCCTGCAGGAGATTCAAGGTCAAGGATTGTAGTTCTGTGTGCTGTTGCTGGGGGCAGAGTTCTGATTAAGATGTTGTCCGGGAAGGTGTATAGGTGACGTGAGTCTGCCTAAGATTTCCACCACCATCTCTGTAAAGATCCAGGGGGGCCAATGACAAACTAAATGGGAGTGTCCGATATTGAGACTGCTACCTGCCATTGGCAAACCTTAGGAACCTGCAATGGCCTGGTCTTATTGGGATGTGGATATGTGCATCTGTCAGATCCACTGAAGTCAGAAGATTCCCCTGGGGACAGGGATGACACTGTAGCAGTTAGAGTCTCTATCTGGAACTACATTTCCTTCATCCACTTGTTGAGCCTTTTGAGATCTGGATTGGCTCACACTCCTTCCGTACACTTCTGAATGATAAAGATGGAGTAGCACCTTTCTTCTGAGGGAATGCTCTCTATTACTCCCATATCTGGGAGGTGAGAAATCTCATTCTGGATTAGAGTTTTACAGAGTTGTTCAAGATGTTCAAGGGTGTGATGCTGTCTAACAGATTGCCAGCTCAGACTAGAGCAACAGGGCAATTCACTTGTGTGTGAATATCAAAGAAATGTTAAAAGGTCTTAGTGTGTTCAAGCCAATTCACTTGTTCGAATAGATCAAAAATGTTGATTGTACTGTTTTCACTTATCTGTATGCTGTTGTCTGCTATCACATTACGTGTAATTACATTATGTACACCCTTCAGTGAGATAATCCTAGATCAAAGGTGTGTTAGTATTAGGAGGAAAATTTATTTAATGTGTAAAACTTAATGAAAACTAATGAAGGATTGTTTTTGGCTATCACATTGTATTTACATTACATCTGCCCATCACATGAGACTGGAGCCTGGAAAATGTAAAAGATTGCTAACTTCAAAGCATGGATTGTTATGTTCGACACTGAAAGCTCACAAGCTCCGTTTTCATTTAGCCAACAAAGGAAGAGCCCCACTGTGAATGAAAATACTCGCCTAATTGCCTTCCGTGGAAGACGCTATAATGTTGAATCCAGGGATATATATAAAAGGGGTAGGCAACCTATGGCACGTGTGCCGAAGGCGGCACGTGAGCTGATTTTCAGTGGCACTCACGCTGCCCGGGTCCTGGCCACCGGTCCGGGGGGCTCTGCATTTTAATTTAATTTTAAATGAAGCTTTTTAAACATTTTAAAAACCTTATTTACTTTACATACAACAATAGCTTAGTTATATGTTATAGACTTATAGAAAGAGACCTTCTAAAAACGTTAAAATGTATTACTGGCACACAAAACCTTAAATTAGAGTGAATAAATGAAGACTCAGCACAGCACTTCTGAAAGGTTGCTGACCCCTGATATATAATATATACCTATCTCACAGAACTGGAAGGGACCTTGAAAGGTCATCAAGTCGAGTCCCCTGCCTTCTCTAGCAGGACCAAGTATGGTCTCTGACAGGTTCCTCCCCCGCCGGATCCCTAAATGGCCCCCTCAAGGATTGAACTCACAACCCTGGGTTTAGCAGACCAATGCTCAAACCACTGAGCTATCCCTCCCCCCGGATCAATCCTGTATTGATGAGCTGCCATGGACACTTACAGAGCGCATTCCAGATGCAAAGACAGAAATCCCCAAAATCATTTTGGGCAACCCTGAGAGACTTATGGGAAACTAGCAGATTACTACATCTTTGCTATCACTTTGGGTTTACAAATTTGGACTCACCTGTTAATGTACTTTACCTGCTTTAACCTCTTAATAACTCATTTCTTTTTCTTAGCTAATAAACCTTTAATTAGTTTACTAGAGAAATTTACTTTTCAGCATTGTTTTTGGTGTGAGATCCAGAGTATTCATTGACTTGGAGTAAGTAACCGACCCCTTGGGGTTGGGAGTAACCTAATGTCAGGTGATTTGGGGTTTTAATAACCTTTCAACACAAAGTCTAGTTTGTCTGGGAGGTAAAGAGGGTCCTGAGAGAGCATAAGTGGACTGTCTGTGACTCCACGGCAAGACTAATATAGTAATCCAGGAGTGCATGTTTGTTATTGGCTTTGTAAAATCTCATAGAATATACCACCAACTTGGTGTGTCTGCCCTATTTTCTGACAGTCTGATCTCAGATTGGCACTCTCAGTGGTGAGCCTACCAGACAGCGTGACAGGGGTCTGGATGAGAAATGGACAGGGTGGAGCCCATAATTCAAGTGAGTATTCCTGACCCACTGGTCTGGGGTCGAAGCAACCCATTCCTCCAGGAAATGGGAAATCCTGCTCCCAATCTTCAGCTTCAAGGGGAGACCTATGCAGTCTCTGTTACAAATGGACGCGGACTTTGGGAGAGGCAGGGTTTCCTTGGGGCTTTCCTCCCAAGCCTTGGTTCCATGGCATTCTTCTGGAGAATCTGCTGTCTCTTCACTTGTATTCCGCAAGGCCAAAGGCCGAAAAGAACACCTTTGTCTGAAGGCCAGTCCGCATTCTCTTTTAAAGACATGGTGTACTGTTGGAAGGAACTGTTAAGATTTTGCGGCATTGTCTATCACTAACTTGTATAACTTCTCTCTGAAAAGCAGGGCTCCTGTGAATTTGGCAAAGCACAGCACCCACTTTGAGTGGCTATCCATCTTCCAGAGCTGTAGGTGGCACCTGCTCACTGAGCTGGAGGCCATATGTTTGCCTGAGAATCTAATTACATCCATTGAGGTGTCAGCAATGAACGTTGCTTCCAAGGTAATTTTTTTTAAAAATAGAGCCAAAGTGAGAGTGCTCTCTGCCTTTGAGAGCTCTGAGTTTTCCACCCAGCAGAGAGATGCTCTCAAAAAAAACAAACAAAAAAAGCTGCTAGTGATGCCCTGAGGAAGCTGAGGAGGCCTCACAGTCTTTTTTTGAGAGTGGCATCCATTTTTGTATCTGGGAAGTCCTTAGGCTAGAACTTCACTTCTGAGGAGATAACCATATCTTTAGCCAGGGACACTATGGCAGCGTCAACTTTTGGTATCTCAATAATTGGGACTTTTGGTTCCTGGATCCCGCAGAACCTAAGATAATTTCTGTTAATGTGCTTGCCCATGTCTGTCTTATCCCAATCATTCTTCATTACTTCCTTGCAGTGTAGAGGAATTGTGGCCTCAGGGGAGGATTTCAATGGGAGGTATTTGCTCAGAGGCTTACTTTCAGAATTTTGATGATGATGATGAAGATGATAATGCGGAAGACAATGACTGACATTCCAGGGTCCCTCAGTCGGAGATGAGAGAGATGCCAGCCATAGGGTTAAAGACTTTGCACTCTCTCTATCTGCTATTATATTTTAGTGTTTGTGGGATTATTTATTGGTTTAGTGGATTTGTTAATAAAAGAAATTGGTAAAAATTGCAATTGTTTTTCATGTGCTTCTAGGGTCTCTTATTCTAATGATACTGATTATAATATTCCTGATACTACTAAAGACTGAACCTTTATTGACCACTGAGGTCTAAGAGATTAATCAATAATCAATATTAATCAATCATCAATCCATCAATAAGGAGACAAAAGACAGAAACGGAGGGTGAGATGGTAGAAGCACTGCAGACTGGGTTAAGCAGGGGTTTTCACATATGCCTAAAGGAGATGAGAGCCAGCAGACAGATGTTGGTCTGGTACCTACCAGCCGGAGGTAGTTCTGTAGTATCTGAAGGTGGATCATAGATGCGTAAGTCACACTGTTTAAGCAGCCTTCTTGAGGACCTTTAAAATACATATATTATTATCTAATACCTGCAATCCTCATGATTTATAAGAATGTGTAATAAACAAACAAGCATTCCTATACTAGCTATAGTGAGACCTTGAAGAATCTCTAAGACTCTATTTGGACATCACATATTCAATCAGAGTTGCTAATCAACTTCTTTTATCATGAAAAGAATTACCTGTATCTTGTAATACAGGTTTAAAAGGTACTATGGGTGATATAGATATTATAAAATAACCGTACCTATGGAGTTTATAGCTCCTAAGTGCTATCACGTGTTTCTAAACGCTCTAGGTCCACATATCTGCTTTTAACCAAATTAAGTGATAATTATTTTACTAACTGAATGTCAAATTTATGGGAAGCAGGAAAGTCGTATGAAATTCTAAAGAAAAAAATGGTAGCAAATGATACATAATCTCTATTACTATGGAATTTTTCAATTTTCAAAAACAAAATAGTTGCAAATGCCTTTACCGAATAAAAACACTGTTATGTGTTCTGTTTTATTCCTCTTCAAAAAATCCCACGGTGCCTGTGGAAAAATCTGACCCGTTGACCATGGAACATTTCCTGTTTAAAAAAAAAAAAAAAAGAGAGAGAGAGAGAGAATGGAGACATATCCATACTCTATCTGCATACACCCCACCACACACACAGCACATCTATCCACCGGCACAGAATGTGTACATATATATTCAGTTCTTCTATTTTGAAAAACAAATCAGTTCCATGTATAAAAACATTTAATTATTTTATATATGGGTGATAACATTTGAACATTTGCTGTTGTATGCAGATTAAAACAATAGTTTAAAATATCACTTTGTAATGGACCTTTACATTTAATATATTAAATAGTAAACATTGAATAAAACCATGGTAATTTGCTTGATTCAAAGCATAATATAGGGGGGAAGGGATAGCTCAGTGGTTTGAGCATTGGCCTGCTAAACCCAGGGTTGTGAGCTCAATCCTTGAGGGGGCCACTTAGGGATCTGGGGAAAAATCAGTACTTGGTCCTGCTAGTGAAGGCACTGGGCTGGACTCAATGACCTTTCAAGGTCCCTTCCAGTTCTAGGAGATAGGATATCTCCATTAATTAATTTTTTAGATGAAGGGCCTGGTTTTCCATTGCCCTATATCTTGTATAGTCATTCAAACCAGTGCAAAGTGACCATAAAATGCTACCAATTCTGATTTGCACTCACTTCTTGTGTAAAAAGCTCGGAAAGCTGAAGGGCAGCATTTTAAGCATACTTTGCACTAGTGCAATGACTACACAAAGGTGCAGGATAATGGAAAATCAGGCTCTAAGAGATGCTTGAATTTTGTGGTGCAGTGGCTGTTTATGAAAAGATGGGCAACAATGAAAAAAGCAGTTTTATTTATATATTGGCCAGACACCTTCATGCAGTATGGTTTTCCCAGTATTGTTCCATGATTACTCTAAGCTGGAAGTATCATACTGGAATAACAATCTGTTAATTTTCCTGATCAATTCCTAAGTAGAGCTTTCACTGAAATAAAATGGGAGTTCTCTTTTGCCTATACATGTAAGTATCAGTCAGGATTCATTACAAAAACCCAAGCACAGGATTTTATAGAAGAGGTTTTGTTTTTTTAAGGTGTAATGCTGATCCCTTCTTTTTGAGGGCTAGACTGAGACAACACAACTCTTATTGACTTAGGATCTCAGGGCAGACTTGAAACCTGGGCCCCAAAGAAGATATAAAAGTGCCTTAATCCACTATACCACCCACACAGCCAGAGTTAAAGAATGCTTTCATGTAGGCATGTTCTAAGGTTTATTGGATAGGATCTTAAGGCAGTTCATAAGAACATAAGAATGGCCATACTGGGTCAGAACAATGGTCCATCTAGTCTAGTATCCTGTGTTCTGACAGCGGGCAGTGCCAGATGCTTCAGAGGAAATGAACAGAACAGAATTTATTGAGTGGTCCATCCCCTGTTGTCAATCCCAGCTTCTGGCAGTCAGAGGTTTAGGGACATCCAGAGCACGGAGTTGCATACCGGACCATCTTGACTAATAGCCATAGATGGACCTATCCTCCATGAACTTATCTAATTCTCTTTTGAACCCCTTTCTACTTTTGGCTTTCACATCATCTCCTGGCAATGAATTCCATAGGCTGACTGTGCGTTGTGTGAAGAAGTACTTCCTTATGTTTGTTTTAAACTTGCTTCCTATTAATTTCAACTGTAGACCCCTGGTTCTTGTGTTGTGTGAAGGGGTAAATTAGACTTCTTTATTCACTTTCTCCACATTATTTATGATTTTATAGACCTCCTTAGTCATCGCTTTTCCAAGCCAAACAGTCCCAGTCTTTTAAATCTCTCCTTATATAGGATCTGTTCCATGCCCCTAATCATTTTTGTTGCCCTTCTCTGTGTCTTTTCTAATTCTAATATATAATTTTTCAGATAGAGCAACCAGACCTGCATGCTTTATTCAAGTTGTGGGTGTACCATGGATTTATACAGTGGCACTATGGCATTTATTGTCCTTATTAGCTATTATGGTTCCTAACATTGTTAGCTTTTTTGACTACTGCACATTGAAAAGATGATTTCAGAGAACTGTCCACGATGACTCCAAGATATTCTTCTTGAGTAGTAACAGCTAATTTAGATCCCATCATTTTATATGTGGAGTTCAGATTATGTTTTCCAATGTGCAGTACTTTGCATTTATCAACACTGAATTTCAAGTGCCATCAGTTTTGTGATATCCCTTTGTAACTCTTCGCTGTCAGCTTTGGACTTAACTATCTTGAGTCCTTTTGTATCATCTGCAAACTTTGCCATCTCATGCTTTACCTCTTTTTCCTGATCAGTTATAAACATCACTGGTCCCAATACAGATCTTTGGAGGACCCCACTATTTACTTCTCTCCATTTGGAAAACTGACCATTTATTCCTACCCTATCTTTTAACCAGTTACTGATCCATGAGAGGACCTTCCCTCTTATCCCATGACTACTTACTTTGCTTAAGAGCCTTGGTGAGGAACCTTGTCAAAGAATTTCTGAAAGTGCAAGTACACTTTATATCCACTGGATCATCCTTGTCCATGTTTATTGACCCACTCAAAGAATTTAAATCGATTGGTGAGGCATGATTTCCTGTTAGAAAAGCTAAACTTCCCCAAGTTGACCCTTCCTCAACAAATCGTGTTCATCTGTATGTCTGATAATTCTGTTGATTATAGTTTCAACCAATTTGCCCGGTACCGAAGTCAGGTTTACTGGCCTGTAATTGCCAGGATAGACTCTTTAATGTTTTAAAAACATAGCTAATATAACACCAATCTGCCAGTCATATGGTACAGAGGCTGATTTAAGCAATAGGTTACATATCACAGTTTTGCAATTTCATATTTGAGTTCCTTCAGAAATCTTAGGTGAACCCCATCTGGTTCTGGTGACTTATTGCTGTTTAATTTAGCGATTTGTTCCAAAACCTCCTCTTATCAACATCTCAATCAGCTCTGATTTGTCACCTAAAAAGAATGGCTCAGATGTGGGAATCTCCCTCATGTTCTCTGAAGTGAAGACCAATGCAAAGAATTTATTTAGCTTCTCTGCAATGCCCTTATCTTCTTTGAAAGCTTCTTTTAGCACCTCAATCATCCAGTGGACACACTGATTGTTTGGCAGGCTTCCTGGTTCGGATGGACTTTAAATTTTTTTTGCTTCTGATTTTTGTGTCTTTTGCTAATTGCTCATCAATTTTTTTTGACCTGCCTTGTTATACTTTCACATATGACCTGCCAGAGGCTATGTTCTTTTCTATCTTCCTTAGTAGGATTTGACTTGCAATTTTTAAGTGATGTCTTGTCTCTAACGATCTTTTGTACTCTATTGTTTAACCATGGTGGCA
The DNA here is from genome assembly GCF_011386835.1 of Chrysemys picta bellii. Classification (NCBI taxonomy): domain Eukaryota; kingdom Metazoa; phylum Chordata; order Testudines; family Emydidae; genus Chrysemys; species Chrysemys picta. The sequence goes on along the minus strand of NC_088791.1, from coordinate 47,256,854 downwards.
TTTTTCTGGTCCTCTTACTGTTTGGGTTTTTTTTTAAATATATTTGGGGTATATATATCATTTGAGCCTTTATTATTGTGTTTTCTAAAAAGGTGCCATACAGCTTGCAGGCATTTCACTCTTGTAACTGTTCCTTTTAATTTCCGTTTAACTACCCTTCTTATTTTTACATAGTTCCCCTTTTTGAAGTTAAATGTTACTATGGTGGATTTCTATGGTATTTTCTCCTTACAAGGATTTTAAATTTACCATATATACTCATTCATTAACTTGTTCGTTTATGAGCCGACCCCCGCAAAAGGGATAGGTAAAGATAGCAAAAACTGTATGACCCTTTCATAAACCGACCCTATATTTCAGGGGTTGGAAAACTTTGGCTCCCAGCCCATCAGGGTAAGCCGCTGGTGGGTCGGAACATTTTGTTTACTTGGAGCGTCTGCAGCATTATTAAATGTCAGGTCTGTGGCGCCACTTCCTGCAGCTCCCATTGGCTGGGAACGGCGAACCGCAGCCACAGGGAGCTGAGGGGCTCCATGCCTGCAGTCGCTCCAGGTAAACAAAACGACAATGTATTAGATATTCAATTAAATGATTCCATAGAGTTTAAAATCATCAAATTTTGGTGTAGACCCGTTTATAAGCCGATCCCTGCTCTTTGATGCATCACTTTTTTACCAAATATATTCGACTTATGAATGAGTATATACGGTAATTACATTATGGTTGCTATTACCAATTGGTTCAGCTATCTTCACCTCTTGGACCAGATCCTGTGTGCCACTTAGGGCTAAATCAAGAATTGCCTCTCCCCTTGTGGGTTCCAGGACTAGCTGTTCTAAGAAGCTGCCATTAATGGTGTCTAGAAGTTTTCTCTCTGCATCCCATCTTGAGGTGACATGTTCCCAGTTAGTAAGGGATAGTTGAAATCCCCGATAATTATTTGGTTTTCTGTTTTTGCAGCCTCTCTAATCTCCTGGAGCATTTCACAATCACTGTCATCATCCTGGGCAGGTGGTTGGTAGTATATTCCTACTGCTATATCTTACTATTCAAGCATGGAATCCATAGAGATTTTATGGTAATGTTTAATTTAGATTTTTACGCTATTTGACGCTATGCTTTCTTTCACATATAAATGTCATTTCTCCACTAGTGAGACCTATTGTCATTCCCATATATTTTGTACTCTGGAATTACCGTGCCCCATTGATCATCATCATTCCAACAAGTTTCTGTGATACCTATTATGTCAATATTCTCATTTAATACCAGGCACTCAGTATCTTAGTATTTAGATTTCTTGCATTTGCATACAAGCACTCATAAAATTTGTCAATATTTAGTTGTCTGCCATGTGATGTAATTGAACGGGACTCTTTCATTTGACTGTTTCTCTTTAGTTCCTACCTGTAATCTGTCAGCTTCTATCCTCTCCTCTTTACTAGGATATAGAGTATCCCCTTGAATGAATCCCCCCCTAATGGATGCGTCTGTCAGAATTGTCTGCTCTTCCACACCTGTCAGCTTTTCCTCAACATGTAGTTTAAAAACTCCTCTATGACCTTTTTAATTTTACATGCCAGCGAGCTGGCTTCATTTTGTTTTAGGATGGGCTCCTCCTTTCCCAAAAGGGAATTTCCTTAGTCTCTAAGGTTTAAAGCAGCATATCAAGAAACCTCATCAAATATTTTCATCCAATTTTATTTTACTGGGTAAGTAATACTTAAGGCATAAAAGTGTCTTAATGCAAATGAGTTTTTTTGTGTAATGAATGCAATCATGATGACCTGACCTAGCCCAGAAGCTGCCACAAATAATTTTAAATATACTTAACTAAGGAATTAACAACATATCATGCACCCCACAAACAGGGAAAAGGTTTTGCTTTTCTTTCAAGCAACAGTGATGATTCATACCTATTTTGATGGATAATATACTGCTTGCACTGAGGCCAATGTTGGATTCTGCAGCATTATTAAATGTCAGGTCTTCTAGACTCCTCCATCCATCAGAGGTGATTGCTTGGAAATGGTTTGTCACCGCCTGACTCACTGCTTTTGAAAAATCATCCCATGATGTCTGTTTGCGGATATTTAAAGAACATATTGTGTTTTCTGTGTCACAATCCTCTGTACCACAGTAGGCTAGTTCTATTTCACTGACTGAAATCCTTAAAGGTACTCTAAGAGCATCTATTAAAAAAAAAATTAGAGAACTTAAGATAGTTAAAATCACACAAAAAACACAATAAAAGAGCTATTGTAAATAAGATTAATAATATGAAGTACTTTTACATCTCAATAGCCCTTGGAGACAGACAAGTATTATAACATCTATTATTCATTAGGGAATATGGAGAAAGAGCATGGACCATACCACAATGCAAAACAGTCATAAAACCACTATTAAATTACAGATTATCATACAAAGCATTCAACATCACTACCTTCATTTTATAAGTACCAATAATACACTATTGGTCTACAAGACAAGCTTAAATAATGTTTCATTTCCTCTTTCCAGATTCAAATTCTTACAGATTTAGTCATATGGCTAGTGGTTTCTAACATTTCATTTTCTAACAGGGAGGAGCTTTCATTTGTGGTTATGCATATGTATGTCAATGCAATTTTACTATCATTATAGAAAAAGCTAATAATTATTTAGTTGCAATTACAGGGGAAAATATCCAAGCCAAACATTTTTAATGGGAGTCTGGAAAGCAAAAATTTTGAAACTAATTTCTCTCTGTGGACATTTTCTCTCATAGAAAAATAAAGACATTCCAATGGGTTGTCTATTTTTAAGTGTGTAAACATTTTAAGAATGTCACCAGAGAAAAAAAGTTAAAAAATAATAAAGGAACAAAGTGTGTGCGGTGGGTTACATACACAGCATAACACATTAGATGAATAATTTTTGGATGTTGCTGTACTCTGAGAACTGGGACAAAATTCCATACTAGCAAAAGATTGTAGATTAATATCTGTTTATACTATATGCCAGAGGTGGCCAAACCATGAGTCATGAGACGCATGAGACTCTCTTACAGTTAAACTGCAGCTTTCAGAGCCCCCCACACCCCCATTCTCTGCCTACCAGATTGTTTGGAGGAGCTGGGACTTCTGCCCTCTGGTGGCATGGTGGGGCTAGGAGTTTCTGCCCAGTAGGGAGAGGGATTTTGGGGCTTCAGCCCTGCAGGAGGCGCCTGCTGGGTCTTGGGGTTTCAGCGAGAGCAGGGCTAAAGCCCCGTGCCCCAGCAAGTGTGCCTTGCAGGGCTGAAGCCCTGAGACCCCACCCCTGGCCCTTGTAGGGAAGAAACCCCTAGTTCCACCATCTTGCCACAGGGCTGAAGCGCCAAACCCCATCTCTCGAACTTCTGAAGATTGTTGTATGCAGCTTAGAGGGCCAGTAAGTTTGGCCATCCCTGCTATATGCACCATTAAAGATTACTCTAGAATTGCAAGCCTCACTCTCCCCCAACTTCATTGGAAAAACAATACATTTCAGCAAATGACCCTGAAATACTGAGGAAGTGCAGCTACAGGAGAGATGCTGGCTGGTTTGGGGAGCAATTCTGCTGTAACAAGACTGTTTTAGTTTTGTTCTTATAGCTCAATGGCCAGGTCCTGGATGATATTGACCAATATAGTTCCAACACAGAACTGGTTCACTATCAGTTATGGGGGGAAAAATCTGATTGAGGTCAAACAGATATAAATATGGCAAAAAATGTCAGTGATTTGAAAAAAAATCCATTTCAGGTAGAAGAAAGCATATAATTCAATCTGCAACATTTTGTTTCAGGGATTTTTAAAAGGCTAGATTCACAAAATGTCTGGTGGGGGATGGTGTCACCACTGCCACCTGTAACATTTAGCCCAGTGCTTTGGGCACTCTCATCCAGTGACAATTCACAGTCAGCCATAATGACGATGACTAGCTCCTGGGCCGGGAAAAGAGAGTGAGAATGACTTTATATCCTGGTAGTTAAGACATTCTCCTGCAACATGGGAGACCCAAGTTCGAGTCCTTGCTTCAATGGCTCTGTTTATACATAGTGGAACAGTTACAACAGGAGAGAATGAGAGAGATCCACACTAGAACCTGGGTCTCCCACATTCCGGTTAAGAGCCCTAACCACTGGACAAAAAGTTGTAAGCAGGGCACCAGCACCACCCGCTCCTCCCATTTTCGAATGGCATCTAAATTATGAAAAAATGGTTTTGAGCCAAAACTATTTGGCAAATTTGTATCAAATTCACTAGTAGTTTTGCAGCAAAAAAACCTGCACTTTTTGGTGAATAAACAATTAGTCTGGAAAAAAAAAATCACCCAGTGTCTACTCCAAATCCAATGACAAACAGGTTATTTTGGGCAAAATCCCCATCAGGTTTAAACAAAGAGTCTGAAAAGAGGAAGATAAGAACAATGAAAGGAAGAAAGGTAAAAGTTCTGATGAAAAATAACTAATAAATATTAATTTACCAATTCCAAAGGATTAGGTTTGTTTCCAGAACTGAACAATTTATTTGATTTTTTAAAGTTGACACATTTTAAGGTACTACTAAAAATCAGAACAAGAGATTACTCAGTACCTTCTAACAAGACGTTTTTCGTCATTTATTGTAGCAGAATTTTGAGTAATATGTCTGCATTCTTTAAAAACTAAACTGGCTTGGTGGTTGAAAAATGTGAGCAGGCTGAGATTAAGGGTAAACAAACATTGTATTAAATGTTTCTTCTGTGTCCCACAAGACCCTGGCTGCTAAATATTTTAGTGCAGTGCTGTTGGCAAACTGTAACTCACTCAAGTTCTCCAGGAGATGTTTGCAGTCATCAGTGGCAACATCATGCAGCGTTCGATCACACTTATCTTTCCTTTCAGCCTCTAGTCCACCATGGCTACACAAGATTTCTAGGCAGTTCTGGAAAGATAAGAGTTGTATTATTTGCAGTTTAACTAAATTAACTTGGGATAAATACTCAAAAATTGTTTGCTGCCGGAAGCAGGCAGCCCTACAATTAGCCATTAAACTTCTGATTCAATACGTACACATGTATTTCCAAATATACAGAGAAAGGCAACTAACAGAATTGCTAAACATGAAGCTCCAAAAGGTGTTTCTCACAGAATTGAAGTACAGGTGTCAAATGTTTTGCCTTAGACTTTAAATTCTCAGGAGAAAGAAGTGGTTCAGGACTATTTAGAAAACCTGGATGAGCACAAATCCATGGGGCTGGATGTGCTGCATCCGAGGGTGCTAAAGGAGTTGGCGGATGTGATTGCAGAGCCATTTGCCATTATCTTTGAAAACTCATGGCGATCGGGGGAGGTCCTGGACGACTGGAAAAAGGCTAATGTAGTGCCCATCTTTAAAAAAGAGAAGGAGGAGGATCCGGGGAACTACAGGCCAGTCAGCCTCACCTCAGTCCCTGGAAAAATCATGGAGCAGGTCCTCAAGGAATCAATTCTGAAGCACTTAGAGGGGAGGAAAGTGATGAGGAACAGGCGGCATGGATTCACCAAGGGCAAGTCATGCCTGACTAACCTAATTGCCTTCTATGAGGAGATAACTGGGTCTGTGGATGAGGGGAAAGCAGTGGATGTGTTATTTCTTGACTTTAGCAAAGTTTTTGATACGGTCTCCCACAGTATTCTTGCCGGCAAGTTAAAGAAGTATGGGCTGGATGAATGGACTATAAGGTGGATAGAAAGCTGGCTAGATCATCGGGCTCAATGGGTAGTGATCAACAGCTCCATGTCTTGTTGGCAACCAGTATCAAGCGGAGTGCCCCAAGGATCGGTCCTGGGGCTGGTTTTGTTCAATATCTTCATTAATGATCTGTAGGATGGTGTGGACTGCACTCTCAGCAAGTTTGCAGATGACACTAAACTGGGAGGAGTGGTAGATACACTGGAGGGTAGGGATAGGGTCCAGAGTGATCTAGACAAATTAGAGGATTGGGCCAAAAGAAACCTGATGAGGTTCAACAAGGACAAGTGCAGAGTCCTGCACTTAGGATGGAAGAATCCCATGCACTGCTACAGACTAGGGGCCGAATGGCTAGGCAGCAGTTCTGCAGAAAAGGACCTAGGGGTTACAGTGGACAAAAAGCTGGAAATGAGTCAACAGTGTGCCCTTGTTGCCAAGAAGACTAACGGCATTTTGGGCTGTATAAGTAGGGGCACTGCCAGCAGATCGAGGCATGTGATCATTCCCCTCTATTCGTTATTGGTGAGGACTCATCTGGAGTACTGTGCCCAGTTTTGGGCCCCACACTACAAGAAGGATGTGGAAAAATTGGAAAGAGTCCAGCGGAGGGCAGCTAAAATGATTAGGGGGCTGGAACACATGACTTATGAGGAGAGGCTGAGGGAACTGGGATTGCTTAGTCTGCAGAAGAGAAGAATGAGGGGGGATTTGATAGCTGCTTTCAACTACCTGAAAGGGGATTCCAAAGAGGATGGATCTAGACTATTCTCAGTGGTACCAGATGACAGAACAAGGAGTAATGGTCTCAAGTTGCAGTGGGAGAGGTTTAGGTTGGATATTAGGAAAAACTTTTTCACAAGGAGGGTGGTGAAGCACTGTAATGGGTTACCTAGGGAGGTGATGGAATCTCCTTCCTTGGAGGTTTTTAAGGTCAGGCTTGACAAAGCCCTGGCTGGGATGATTTAGTTGGGAATTGGTCCTGCTTTGAGCAGGGGGTTGGACTAGATGACCTCCTGAAGTCCCTTCCAACCCTGATATTCTATTCTATATTCTATGTAATAAAGTATGGCGAATAGTGGCAAGGTCCTCAACAACAACAAAAAAAGGTCACAACCTCTTAGCCAGACTCAGATGATAAACAGATCTGGCCACGATTTTTAAAAGCGTGGAGAAATTTTAAGTGCATCCATTTTTCGGTGCCCCATCCAATATACCTAAAGAGGTGGTGGGTTTTCACAGGGTGGGTTCTCAGCCTTTTCGGAGAATCAAGCCTCTTTTATAATATCTCAGGTTAAGCACTCAATATCACTAGTTGATTTTTAAAATCTTAGGCCCTATTCTCAAAACTATCCTTCCCTATGCCCCTCAATGACATCTCTGTTCCATTCTCTCTTCCAGAAACAGTCTCAGCTTTGAACTGATACAAATCCTACTTCTCATTCAAAAAAAAAAAAAAAATCAATTAACCATTCAGAGTTAGTAGCGTCAAGCTTCTGTTGCCAAATGCTGCATTAGTGCTCGGTGTCAAGAAACTGCCCTGCTGACATCAATTAGCCAGGGTGGAGTAGGTCAGATTGGATTTCCCCCTGCAATCATAATAAAACTTTTTCCAGCTAACGTACTCATTTCCAATTGAAAAGCCTGTGTAAAGCACAGATACTAAAAAAAAAAAAAAAAAGAAAAACCACTATTCCATGGACAGTTGGAGACTATTTGCAAAATTAAGATAATTTTCATTTAACTATGAACAGTTACATTTACAATTAAGGATGTCATTAACTTGACATGTCTATATTAAACAGACAAACAATTAATGGAAAAGTCATTTAATTGCTACAATAGTTATAACAACAGACAGACAGACCTTAAAGCCTTTTGATGCTGCTATATGGGCAGCAGTCCAACCCTCTTTGTCAGCATGGTTGATAAGATCTGCAGAAACAACAGGCCTTGCTTTACTGGGATAGCTGTCTTCTCTGCATTCCAAGTCAAAGAAGCCTGAATTAGGCTGTGCATCATTCATAAAGTTTCCATTGTCTGTTTCTCCATAGTACATAAGGAGCTTGAGGCTGTCAACATTACCAGAATCCACAGCTGCATGAATTGGTGTCCAGCCATCCTAAAGAGACAAAAATGAAAAGCACAACCCCACCACACACGGAGAAAAGTGGTTAGTTACAAAATTTATATTACTAATTGCTTCCTATCAAACATGCTATCTGTAAAGCTTTTAAGCATCCAACAATGGCTGGCTATAAACAAATGTCAAAGTTTTGTATGAGACAGTCCATCTGTTGTGCTCTATGCATAAGTATGTGTGTGAGATGCCTGGTGTGAAATGAAAAAGGTGGGTTACAATCCCATAATACCTGCTTGGAAAAAGACATTTATTGAACCACCACAGGTCGTAAGGGTCCACCAAAAACATGCCAAGTGGAGGTCAAACTGAATCAAAGCAACCCTCTACCAGGGATCTTGGGTTGCAAATTGCGAGCTAATGTAACATTGTAACTGGACCTTTGTCAGATTTTTTTATTAACTATTCTGTACAATTTTATATAGCACTTTTTTCCTCTCTGGCTATACACAATGTTAGCTTAGCTTCTCTCTGCATTAGCACAACAAAGCCAATGCAGCTACTCTTGGAAGAATTTTCAATCCTTAATTCTCCTTTGATGTCCTTAATTTAAAGGCCACAGTCTGAACTTGTCTCTCCTACTTATTTTCTTCTAAATTTTTCTGACATCTACATTTAAGCTGACCATACAAGCTTCTTTCCATTGTAAGTGACAAAAAGATTATCAGCACACAGTGGTGCTTGAACAGTTTTTGGAGCGGTGGTACTGAGATGCACCCCTCTTGCCCCCATCTGCGTCCTTCACCGCCCCCTAGAGCTGGGGCCAGACGCACGCCCTTGGCTCCGGGAGCAGGGATGCGGACAGGAGTAAGGCAGTGGAGGCTGGGGCCACAGTTATGCGCGGGTGCAGAGTCCCGGGCATGGGGCTGGCAGCCGGGACTCCACATGCAGGGTGGACGGCCAGGACCCTCGGGCTGGTGGGGGAACCCCTGGGCACAGAGTCAGCGGCCGGGCGGGACCCCGGGCTGGCAACTGGGACTCTAGGGCAGGCAGCAGAGCCCCCAGGCATGCAGCCGGCAGCTGGGACCCTGCATGCAGGGCCAGTGGCCAGGACCCTGGGACCAGCAGCGGAGCCCCTGGGACCACAGCGGGACCCTGCATGCAAGCCGGTGGCTGGGACCCTGGGGCTGGCAGCGGAGCCCCTGGGTGTTGAGCTGGCGGCAAGGACCCTGGGGCTGGCAGCGGAGTCTCTGGGGTCCCGGCGGCTGGGACCTCACATGCGGCCTAGGGGCCGGGACCCTGGGGCTGGCAGCAGAGCCCCCAGGGACAGCAGCCAAGCAGGACCCCAGGTCGGCAGCAGAACCTCCGGGCCGCAGGGGGCCGGCAGCCAGGACTCAGGGTGGCAGGGGCGTGGGCCAGCAGCCAGGACACCGGGTGCATAATCTGGGGGTGCTGCAGCACCCCCTGCAGCCCTACTTCCCGCACCTTTATCAGCATATATCTATGGTCTGAGTTTTGTAATCTCCTTAGTTTGGAAAAATCAATACACACATTCATACAACTCAATACTGTAATATTAGTTCCACCTTCCTTTGGTTCTACCCTTCATCATTTTGCTACTGCATTTTCTACTCTAAGGAAAGATTCTTTTAATTTCAGGGATGCTTGATGGTTTGGATTTTACTTTCAAAGAAATACACTTAGAAAATGCATGCCCTAGTGAGAGAATTGTCTTGCAGTAGATTGTTTTTCCAATTTTAAAAAATTAAACCGTTTAATGTATTCGCAGATCTTGACCTCAAAAACTAAATTTTAAAGTCATTTATTGGTCATCTGCAGCCAGCACTCCACAATGAGAGTTGGCAGAAAGGTACAAGGAACATTCCCCCTGTATTACCCAGCAGAGCAGAGCACAATGGCAGTGCTCACACTCCTTTAACAGCAAAGACTGATTCAGGATTCTTCCTCTGTCTATGATATCTTCCTCAAAGTTGGTAGGAAAGGATGGATTCATGGACCTGGCCTCCTGACACCAGATAGGGAGTCTGTTCCCATGTGGGGGAAAAGCATGCTGTGCCTTCTCCAAAGGTAGTGCAGTGGCAAGACTTCTGTGGCAGTGGGGAGCACTCTGGAGCCACTGGGGAAAAATGTGGAAGTGTCTCAGTAACAAAGGCATTTTAGTCCCAATGACTGAATTTCAATGGGACTTAAGTGCTTTTGAAAATTTTATCCATTGTACCTCCCTAGGTCTTCTTCTCAGGGTGATGCACTTCTGTAGCACCACCTTCCATAAAGTGTGGCTTAATATTACAACAAAGAAGCAATCAGTAAGTGGCAATTTCTGTAATGTCTTGGTATAAAAAGTCAACTTAACAACCAGACAAGATCTTTTCTATAATGTTTTCTATATCCTCTTTTCCTCTAATTTCAAAATGAATTCAGGTTACTTTCCACACAAAAAATCAGCCCCTTTTAACCTAATTAACATGCACTATGTGTTTAAAAGACTAAGGGCTTGGCTACACTCGGGACTTCCCAGCACTGCCGCGGCTCCGAGGGGAGCTGCAGGCACTGATTACACTGGCGCTTTACAGCGCTGTACTCGCTGCGCTCAGGGGGGTGTTTTTTCACACCCCTGAGCACAGCAAGTTGCAGCGCCAGTGTAGCCAAAGCCTACAACACATACAAAGTATTTTTCATACAATATTTCTATACAGTCTAAATCTCACAACATTCAGTGATAAAAAGTCTCAATATTATGTGTACATGTCAAATTTTTAAGCAATAGCTCTGAAGTATGTGAATAAGGGAATGCCTAACCTTTAAATTTGAAGACTCTCACCTACTCTCTCCCCATCCACACCACACACATACATTTTGTTTTATCCTCCTCACTCTCCCTTTGTAACAAATGTCTAAGAATTTCTTTCACAATTCTTGCTGAAGAATGTTTTCTTCAAGAATAATGTTGATCTGCAATTAGACAAGATGCCCCAGAGCTATAGAGGTATCAGGGGCTACCACATATCCCTTCCTCATTCATGACTGCCACCAGGAGAAGTAAGGCTATAACAACACTGCATACCATGAGAGTTGACAGTGAAGCAGATCGATTATACCTCTGCTGTCCTACACAGCAACATGGTATACAAGATGTTGCATTTTGAAACTGAGGCTAAGAGGAAAGCTAAGTGATTTATAAGTTTTTATGGAAACTATGCAACCTAAACAAATAGAAAACATTCTACAATGAGACACAGCAATATTAAAATCAAAGCTTTTTACTAATTCCAAAACACACTGAGTATTACATCATTAAAGAGTTAAAAATTACAGTGCAAGGAATTCTGATTTTTGCAGCTGTTCAATTCACACTGTGATTTTAGAAATTCTTTTAACTTACACTGTTTTTTACACTTCGATCTGCTCCAGCTTCCAGCAAAAGTTTGATACATTCATTATTTCCATTTCCACAGGCTAGGTACAAAGGCGTCTGTCCTCTTTCAGCAGCATGGTTAATGTCAGCCTGATACATAATTAATAATTCTGCACACCTATGAGTGGAAACATCAGGTGACAACACAATAAAAGATTCCTGTATTTGTATGTGAAGTTACATGCACATTTAAAAACCATATTTAAATGTTGTATTGATGTATATATTAACAGACTAATTTAGTTAAATTAATCACATCAATCCTAAATTATTGTAGGTATATTAAAGTTCTATTTAAAACTGGCAAGATTGGAAAACTGTATTTTACAAGAGCTGACAAAAACTTTTTAGTTGACAGCTATTTGAATAAAAGCCTTCAAGTGTGAGTAACAAAGGAATGTTTTTTTCCTGACCACTGACATCAGAGTGCTATCTCTTTAAATATTTGGCAATCCCTCTGTTACTCTCACAGCAGTTACGTTTGTAGTTCTACAGAGCAGCAAATACTGAAAACACAAACTTGTTGTGAAGCTTTACAATATTTTCATTAGAAAACAGCATCTAAAGCGTCAAACAGAACTGTAGAAATATCTATCCATGAAATATAACAGCTGTGAAAGATTGCTTTTCAGATGACTAAAGATTTGTCCACAAAAGCCATACACACTCTTGCCTCCTCATAACAACATACTTTTATTCAATATTTAAATTGCTGTAGCTTTCACAGGCCCAGTTGAAGACTGGAGTCCCACTGTGATAAGTGCTGTGCAAACACACAATCTCTGACCAAAGACAAGCAACATGAGGATGGAGGAGGACACAATTATGTGTGTATGATTGTGTATATAATTTGTATACAGTATACACTTTTTTCCCCTCGCAATTATAAATAGACATATTCCCAAATGTCCCTCTACCCAACTGTCATTCATTGGCTTATTTCATAAGGGCACTGCAGTACAGCTGGGTCTTGACGAGAGGGTTTTATGGATTAGTTCAGGGAACGTGTTCCATGCGTCAGAGACACATGAAAGTACACATGGAGATGCATGAGAGTGCAGCTGACAGGAAGGCAGAGGAGGCTGGAATCTTTGATTGAGCAGGTAAAGTTGAAAGAGACAGAATAAAATGCAAGAAAAGACAAGTAAAGAGGGGTATTCAGATTAAGTTTAGGTGCAGCAGGCCTGTATAACTAGGGTCTCCACTCATGGAGCCATTGATTACATCAGAATCTCAGCTTTCATCTAAAAAATGAAGATTCTAGCCATAATGGTTGTAAAGAAATGTGTGAACTGACCCATTTATCTCAATGAGGCTGTAACAAAAGAAAAAAGCTGCGAGGGAACCCAACATCACCTCCACTGTGGTCTGAGAAGAGTGACGTGGGCCACCTGCTGCCACTCCCATCTTTCAGCTACTCCCAATGAGGGGAGGTACTGCTGGCCTTCCTGGGAGAAGGGGATGCCCTGGCCACTACCTCTCTGGAACGGTAGGGAGAGGACTGGGCCACAGGAGCCCCATGCTGTGGTTGACTAGCACCCTGGATTGCTTTAATCTTACCCTGAGAGGGAAAGTTGTGTGAAGAGTCTTACAAGGTGAAGACAAGAAGCTGAACTTGATGCAGTGAAACAGGAGGAGTTATTGGAAGGATTCAAAGAGGTGCCTAATATGCTTAAGTCAAATGACCACAAGGGCCACATGAGGACTAGTGCATTGGCCCGAGGGCCGCATCACTGACACCCCCCCTTGCTGCCCTGGCCCCGCCCCCACTCCACCCCTTCCATGAGGCCCTGCCTCATCTCTTCTCCACCTCCTCCTCCAAGTGGTTTTAATAAAATATATACACTCAATAAAGCACCCCCCCCCCCCACTGCACTGGGCTGCGCCACCACTCCACCCCTGCTCTGCCTCTTCCAGGGGTGGCAGGTTTGTAGAAATTTTGGTGGTGCCCAGAACCTGCCCCCCCCAAACTCTGCCCCCACCTGCTCTGGGAGGGAGTTTGGATGGGGGAGGAGGGTCTGGGGTGCAGACTCTAGGATGGAGTTTGGATGCTGGGTGCAGGCTCCAGGCTGGGGCACAGGGTGTGGGGTGCAGGATGGGTGGAGGGGTGCAGGCTCTGGGATGGAGTTTGGGTGCTGGGTGCAGGCTCTGGGCTGGGGCAGGGGTGCAGGACCTGGGGTGGAGTTTGGGGATAGGAGGGGGTGCAGGGGTGAGGGCTGTGGGACTAGGGATGAGGGGTTTGGGGCATTGGAGAGGCTCAGGACTAGAGCAAAAGGGCAGGGGAAGGGCAGTGCCCTGGCCTTAGTGGAACGGGGCACTAGGACCCTGCGGCAGCAGGTGATGCCGGAAGCCGGCAGAGCGGAGCTGAGTCAGCATGAGCTGCAGGCTCCGGGTGGTGAGGGGGCAGCAAGTGAGGCGGGGGGACACTCGGGGGAGGTGTGTGGGGGCGGCAGGCAGGGCTGGGGGAGAGACCCTGCCCCAAACATTGGGGAGCAGCACCTGGGGAGCTTAGCTGCCACATAAAATAACTCGGGGGGGGGGGGTAGGGGTGAGGTGAGTTTGGCGGAGACAGGAAGTAACGGGGGGGTGCGCGGGGAGCTTGGCGGGCCGCAGGGAAGAGCTCTGCGGGCTGCATGTGGCCCATGGGCCGCATGTTTGAGACCCCTGCTCTAAGTGATAGACAAGAATTACGATCTTAGCAACTGTGTTAATGGATTCAAGGGACATGGTGTTTGGGAGGCCAGAGAAGAGGTGGTTACAGTAATCAAGATGGGAGGATGATGCCAGCCTGGATGAAAGTTTTGGCTGTCTCTACAGCAATGAAAGGATGAATCTTCAAAATGTTATGGAGGAAGTAGCTGCAGGAATTGGACACAGCCTGAATATGTCTGGCAAGGAAGGAGACCAGTTAAAGGTGACAGGCTGGATCAACAAGAGGGATGGTGGAATGGATTAAAGGGATGTAGTGAGGTTATAAACTTGGTCCAACATTTAGATTGCATACTATCAGCCTTTTATAAAAACCTAAAACTATCAGAAATGCTTCCATCATTCATTAAAACATTACAGCAGAATTTTTTTTTTAAACAAACATTCTTCTGCAGTGTTTGCAACCCAAACACTGGAGCACTGTCTTAGAACCAGCTTTAATAATCTTAAATGTTACCAAGTAAAGCTGATAAAAAAAACCTAATAAGTTACCTTCTTGTAACTGTTGTTCATTGAGATGTGTTGCATATGTCCATTGCAACTGTAGGTGCGAGCATGTCCTGTGCACCAGTGCTAGAGTGTTTTCCCCAGTGCAAGGGTTCTCTAACTCTTTTTGATGGGCCCCCCTTTGAAAATATTTCACGCTGTGATACCACCCCCCCCCCCACACACACACACCACCCTTACTTCTAAGGGCTGCTGCTGGCAGCAGCGCTGCCCTCAGAGATGGGCACCTGAACAGCACCCACCGCTCTCCAGCTGCCAGCTCTCAAGGCAGCCTGGAATTTAGGATGGCAATACAGTGACCCCTCCCCCCCCCCCAGCCTTGCAACCCCCTTTTGGATCATAACCCCCAGTTTGAAAAACACTTCCCTAGCAGAACCCCTAACGGCCCTGCCCACACTTGAGCGCCTCATGCTCCAAACCAAGGGAAAAATACGGGAGGAGCTTCGCCTCTCCTTCAGTTTCTTTGCACCAGAAGCTAATGGTAGTCTCCGATGCACTGGGGGAAGAGGACAGGTGGTATAGTGGACATATGCAACACATCTCAAAGAACAACAGTTATGAGACGCTGAGTAACCGTTTCTTCTTCTAGTGCTTGTATATGTCCATTACACTGTAGGTGACCCCCAAGATCTTATCCCAGACCATGGGGCTTGGATTCTCATTAGAAAAAGGGACTGTGGGACCTATATTTGCATCTTCCCTTGATGCAGCAGTCAGTGCATAATGTCTGGTGAATGTATGAACTGAAGACCACATAGTTGCCCTGCAGATGTCTACAATAGGGATGTGTGCCACAAATGCTGTTGAGGCTGAATGTGCTCTAGTTGAGTGTGCAGTCAGCCTGCCAAGGAGTGCTATCCCTTTAGAAGCACAAGAGTGCTGCAGCTGGTGATCCATTTCGACAGTCTCTGTGTTGTAACTGGTTGACTTCTCTCATATGCTCTGAATATGAAACAAAAAGCTAGGAAGAAACATGGAAGGGCTGTGTCCCATCCACGGTGTGCAGCCTTTGCTCATACCTGTGAACATGATTCATATGAAAATCAGATACTATCTTTGAGATGCTCTTAGGGTGTGGCCTAAGCTGAACCTTGTCCTTGTGGAAAATGGTGCATGGTGGATCAGAAACCATAACAACATAAGAATGACCATTCTGGTTCAGACCAGAGGTCCATCTAGCCCAGTATCCTGTCTTCCTACAGTGGCCAATGCCAAGTGCCCTAGAAGGAATGAACAGAACAGGTAATCATCAAGTGACCCACCCCCATCACCTATTCCCAGCTTCTGGCAAACAGAGGTTAGGGACACTATCCCTGCCCATCCTGGCTAATAGCCATTGATGAACCTATCCTCCATGAATTTATCTAGTTCTTTTTTGAACCCTGTTGTAGCTTGGCCTTCACAATATCCTCTGGCAAAGAGTTCCACAGGTTGACTGTGCACTGTGTGAAGAAATACTTCCTTTTGTTTGTTTTAAACCTGCTGCCTATTAATTTCATTTGGTGACCCCTAGTTCTTGTGTTATGAGAAGGAGTAAACAACACTTCCTTATTTACTTTCTCCACACCAGTCATTATTTTATAGACTTATCATATCCATCCTTAGTTGTCTCTTTTCGGAGCTGAAAAGTCCCAATCTTATTAATCTCTCCTCATACGGAAGCTGTTCTATACCCCTAATCATTTTTGTTGCCCTTTTCTGAACCTTTTCCAATTCCAATATATCTTTTTCGAGATGGGGCAACCACATCTGCATGCAATATTCAAGGTTGTACCATGGATTTATATAGCGGCATTATGGTATTTACTGTCTTATTATCTATCCATTTCTTAATGATTCCCAACTTTCCGTTAGTTTTTTTGACTGCTGCTGCACATTGAGTTAATGTTTTCAGAGAACTATCCACAATGACTCCAAGATCTCCCTTGAGTGGTAACAGCGAATTTAGACCCCTTATTTTATATGTATAGTTGGAATCATGTTTTCCAATCTGCATTACTTTGCATTTATCAACATTGAATTTCATCTGTCATTTTGCTGTCCAGTCATCCAGTTTTGTGAGATCCCTTTGTAGCTCTTCGCAGTCTGCTTTGGACTTAACTATCTTGAATAGTTCTGCATCATCTGCAAATTTTGCCACCTCCCTGTTTACCCCTTTTCCCAGATTGTTTATGAACATGTTGAATAGTACTGGTCTCAGTACAGACCCCTGGGGGACACCACTATTTACGTGTCTCCATTATGAAAACTGACAATTTATTCCTACCCTTTGTTTCCTATCTTTTAATCAGTTACCAATCCATGAGAGGATCTTCCCTCTTATCCCATGACAGCTTACATTGCTTAAGAGCCTTTTGATGGATGATCTTATCAAAGGCTCTCTGAAAATCTAAGTACACTATATCCACTGGATCCCCCTTGTCCACATGCTTGTTGACCCCCTCAAAGAATTCTAGTAGATTGGCGATGCATGATTTCCCTTTACAAAAACCATGTTGACTCGTTCCCCAACAAATCGTGTTCATCTATGTATCTGACAATTCTGTTCTTTACTATAGTTTCAACCAGTTTGTCTGGTACTGAAGTCAGGCTTACTGGCCTATAATTGTTGGGATCACCTCTGGAGCCCTTTTTAAAAATTGGTGTCACATTAGCTATCCCCCAGTCATTTGGTACAGAAGCTGATTTAAATGATAGTTTACAAACTACAGTTACTAGTTCTTCAATTTCACATTTGAGTTCCTTCAGAACTCTTGGGTGAATGCCGTCTGGTCCTGGTGACTTATTGCTGTTTAATTTATCAATTTGTTCCAAAACCTCCCCTAAATGACACCTCAATCTGGGACAGTTCCTCAAATTCATCACCTAAAAAGAATAGCTCAGGTTTGGGAATTTCTCTCACATCCTCAGCCATGAAGACCGGTGCAAAGAATTCATTTAGTTTCTCTGCAATGACATTATCGTCTTTGAATGCTCCTTTAGCATCTCGATCGTCCAGTGGCCTCACTGGTTGTTTAGCAGATTTCCTGCTTCTGATGTACTTAAAAAAAATGTTGCTATTACTTTTTGAGTCTTTGGCTAGCTGTTCTTCAAATTCTTTTTTGGCCTTCCTAATTGTATTTTTACAACTTCACCTGCCAGAGTTTATGCTCCTTTCTATTTTCCTCACTAGGATTTAACTTCCACTTTTTAAAGGATGCCTTTTTGCCTCTCACGGCTTCTTTTACTATGTTGTTTAGACACAGTGGCACTTTTTTTGGTTCTCTTACTATTTTTATGAATTTGGGGGTATACATTTAAGTTGAGCCTCTATTATGGTGTATTTAAAACGTTTCCATGCAGCTTGCAGGGATTTCACTTTTGGCACTGTACCTTTTAATTTCTGTTTAACTAAATTCCTCATTTGTGTGTAGTTCCCCCTTTCTGAAATTAAATGCTACTGTGGTGGGCTGCTGTGGTGTTTTCCACGCCACAGGGATGTTAAATTTAATTACATTATGGTCATTATTATGAAGCGGTCCAGCTATATTCACCACTTGGACCAGATCCTGTGCTCCACTTACGACTAAATCAAGAATTGCCTCTCCTCTTGTGGGTTCCAGGATTAACTGCTCCAAGAAGCAGATATTTATGGTGTCAAGAAACTTTATCTCTGCAACCTGTCCTGAGGTGGCATGTACCCCATCAATATGGGGATAGTTGAAATCCCCATTATTGAGTTTTTTATTTTTATAGCCTCTCTAATCTCCTTGAGCATTTCACAGTCACTATCACCATCCTGGTCAGGTGGTCAGTAGTATATCCCTACTGCTATATTCTTATTATTCAAACAGTGCATTCAGGTCTCCCACTCTGCTGGTGGTGGTGGTGACCACTAAGAAACCTAGAGAGACAAGGTGAGTGAGGTAATATCTTTTATTGGACCAACTGCAGTTGGTGAGAGAGACAAGCTTTTGAGTCACACAGAGCTCTTCCTCAGGTCTCAGAAAGGTACTAAGAGTATCACAACCCTTGAGCCGAACGATCGTCCAGATGCACGCCCCACACCATAATGAAGAATCCCTCACCAAATTCATAAAAGGGAGTATAGGGAACTTCCCAACAGACATGGTCTTGACTCATACTAGCTCAGAGATGAGAATACTCATCTGGGATGCACACTAACTTGTCCAGGAGGTGGATATGAGGGCAATAGACTGACTTGAGCCATGCCTGTAATGCTCTGAGGTACAGTCTGGCCTGAGGGGGTCACATAAGTACATGCAGTCATGTGGCCCATGAGTCTTAAGCAATTCCTCACAGTGGTCCACCAGTGATCCTTGAGGGACGTACAGAGGTCCCGTATAGTCTGAAATCTGGAAAGACCTTTTTTAGAGGCAATAACGTCAACTGTATTTAATTTCAGGACCAGGATGTTGAACAGCCAGAGTTCAATGAACAGCAATTTGTAGCTATTGTCTGGAGACAGCCTGAACCAACCAATCGTTCAGGTAAGGATAAATGTGGACATCTCTCTGGAGGAGGTAGCCTGCAACCACTGCCATGCACTTGGGTGAATACTCTTGATGCTGATGACAGACCAAAGGGCAGAATAGCAAATTGACAATGATTGTGTCCTACGATGAACCTCAGAAACTTCCTGTGGCAAGGATGGATCGCCACATGGAAGTAGGCATCCTGTAAACTGAGGGTGGCACACCAATCTCCTGGATCTAGGGAAGAGATAGCTGTAGCCAAGGACATTATGCAGAACTTCATCTTGATGTATTTGTTGGGATTCCTAAGATGTACAATGGGCTGAGACCCTGACCCACTCCCCCCGGCTTTGGATATTAGAAATTATCAGGAATAAATATCACTGCCCCAATGAAGAGAGGGCACCTCATGAGAGGGGTCTCTGAACTCTGTAGTGGGGGACAGGATGGAGGGATAGAAAGAAAATGCAGGGTATATCCCAACTCCACCAAGCTTAGCACCCACTTGTCTGAAGTGATGGACTGCCACACAAGTAGGAAATAGGACAGCATGTCCCAGAAATGGGGGGGGGGGGGAAAGAGCTAGGGAGTTCCTGGATAGATAGCATGCTGTCCTTGACATAAAAGTCAAACTGACTGTTTTAAGACCTGTGGATGTCTAGATGAAGAGACCAAGGAAGTAGAAGGCATAGGTCTCCTCCTCTGAGACCTTCTCTTCCTCTTACACCGGTCAGCCTGATGGAACAGGTAATGCTGCTGGTATTGAGTAAGGCTGGTATTGAGGATGATATTTTGTTCTCTTCATAGCCAGCATGTAGAGACCGAAGGACTTTAAAACTGTTCTTGAGTCCGTTAGTATGTGGAAAGCCTTGTCTGTTTTGGAAGAGAACAAAGCACATTCCTCGAAGGGAAGGTCCTCAATTGTCTGTTGCACCTCCACAGGAATCCCCAAAGACTGCAACCAGGGGGAAAGGTGCATAGTCGCTGCCATCGACATAGCCTGGGCTGTAGAATTCACTGTGTAAAAGAAGGCCTGCATCAAGAGATCAGGCGGCCTTTAGCAACAAGGGACCAAAACTGCTCTCTAGAACTTTCCGGCAGTTTGTTTGCAAATTGAGAGATTGCCTCCCAGTTAGAGCAGACTGAGGCAAGTCCCAAACTTGAGAGTCCACAAGCTAATTGGTACGGACTGTCACTGGTCTCAATACCAGCAGGAGAAGGCTTCCTCCATGTTGATCTGTTTGTACGGCATAGTGGCACTGTGGATCTGGATGCTGGGGGCATCCAATAAGGCCAATGCAGAGATCAGTACAGTACGGGACCCCAGGCATATTTGACTCAACCATCCCAATCCCTGGCTTCACTCTTCTCAATTATACTGACAGGTCATTTCTACACTGCAATTAGGATTGATTAGTAAACTGGACTCATTTAAACTGCATGCATTTGAATACAGCCAAAAGCAAGGTCAGGCATCTCGGAACAAAGAAGGTATGTCAAATTTACAGCATGAGGGAGTATATTCTGGAAAGCAGTGACTCTGTGAGGCACATAGGGGTCTTGGAGGATACCCAGCTGAAACTGAGCTCCCAATGTGTTGTGGTAGCTAAGGCTAGGTCTACACTACCCGCCTGAATCGGCGGGTAGAAATCGATCTCTCGGGGAATCGAATTATCGCGTCTCGTCGGGACGCGACAATCGATCCCCGAATCGATGCTCTTACTCCACCAGCAGAGGTGGGAGTAAGCGCCATAGACGGGGAGCCGCGGAGGTCGATTTTGCCGCCGTCCTCACAGCAGGGTAAGTCGGCTCCGATACGCAAATTCGTAGCTGAATTCGACCTATCGACCCCCCGCCCCCCCCCCCCCCATAGTGAAGACCTGCCCTAAGAAACCTAATTTGATCCTTGGCTATAAAAGAAGAGGAATATCCAGTTGGAGTAGGAAGGTGGTATTAACTCTGTATACAGTATTAGTAAGACCATTACTAGAATATTGTTTCCAGTTCTGACTGGAAAAGGCTCAGGAAAGAGCTAAAAGAATGATCTGACAACAGTAAAAAACCAAACCAAACCAAAAACAGTTACTTACCTGTACTGCCACAGTTCTTCAAGACATGGGTGCCGACATGTATTCTACTTGATTGTGTGTGCTCCCAGCTCATTGGGATACTGTCCTTGTTGGGAGAGTTAAATTGACTATTTGTCCAAAGCAGATGGTGGATGGGCTGGCTGGTTGAAAGTAGGCCTTTTCCTTTGAGATTAATGTCTCTTCCTGGACAAGTCCTGTGGTCTAGCTGGATAAGCCACCTGCCGAAAATAATGCTGGGAATAGAGTCAGTATTGTTGCTGCTGTTGTTGTTGACCCCCACGGTGACACATCCTTATCACTGGGGTATAAACTTCTGGTGAATGTAAAGTAGTTCAAGAGTCTTTAAAAAAAAAAAAAAAATTATGTCATCAGTTTTCTGTGAAAATAAAAATCAACCATCAAATGGTAAGTCCTCTATACTTTGTTGGACCTCAGGGACTATGCCAGAATTCTGTAACTGCAAAGCTCTTCTCATTGTTACAGGTGAGGTCATAATCCTAGAGGAGGTGTCTGCTACATCCAGTGCTGATTGTAATGACATACTGGCCACTAACCGGCCCTCTGCAATGAAAGCTTGAATCTCTCCTGGAGGATTCTGGCAGCTTATCTGAAAATTCTGTCATATTCACAAAATCATATTTTGACAATAGAACCTGCTGATTGGCAATGCACATTAGTAAAGACGAGGTTGAAATTTTTTTTCTTCCCATGAAATCCAATTTTAAGATACTATGTCTTTCACTTCCAACTTAAATCAGTGGGCTTCCCTATGGGTAGTAAGGAAGCTGGGGTATGCCACAAAGTCTTTGCAGGTTCCAAAAATCCTTCATTTATAGGGAGAGCTGCCCTCCCTGGAGCTGAAGATTGGAGTACATCTACTGGTGAATGGGTATTCTCCCAAACATACTCTGCCTGCCCATTCGCCATAGAGATCTTGACATTATTTAAAATCCACAGGCACAGGAGACGAGGAATCTGATATAGTGGAATTGTCCGATGAAGAAGATGAAGAGGAAAAGAAAATCAAGGCTAATGGGATTTTCTATGATTCTACTTGCTCCTGCAATAAAGGCTCAGACTGAACCGGCTCAGAGAGAGAACCTCCATATGGTCTCTAGATTACTTGGGTCAGGAGGCAAGACAGCAGGAAAGTTTGGTGACTGTACCTTGGAGTGAACCCAAGGATCAAGACCCTGAAGATCAAGGGACCTCCCAAGGATTCCATGAATGCCACTGAAGAAAGGGATTGACTGCCTGTAGGAACCGGGCCACAAATCCCTCTCTCTGGTATGAGAATGGTACCAATTCCAGTGCCAATGGTGATCTGCTAAAGATCTAAAGCACTTTTGGGCTTGGTGTCTAGATGAAGAATAGGAAGTGGAAGATGACTTCAACAGGAGAAACTCTCCAAATAATCTGACAAGAACAGAGAAGCCACATCTGGAGGAGCCTGTTAAGATGTCTGGAGTGGCTCAGGAACATGAGTACCAACCTCAGGGCAGAATGTGAAGATGCAGGGCACAAACCCCAAAGTGGTTGTGAGTTCTATGCTTAGATTTCACCAAACAAGTATCAAGTGTGAATCCTCAGGCACTATAACAACCTTAATATGAAGTCACAGACAGCCCTCTTGGGTACTCCAATCTATCTTGCCACCCAGGTAAGCTTGTCTTGTGATAGATGTTTTTCCTTACACCAAAAACCACAATATTCAGGTTACTCCCAGTCCCAAAGAACCAGTCACTTACTCCAGGTCAACTGCACCTTAGATCCTAGATCAAAGACAATACTTGTAGTCAATCCTATAATAAATTAACTAAATATTTATTAAAGAAGAAAAAGAAATGAGAGTTATTTACAAGATCAAAGCAGGTAAAATACACACACAAATGAGTTACAACCTTAGGTTCCAAAAGGTAATAGAAGCTGCTATAATATATTAAATTCTAAGTCCTTTAAAGGCTGACCCAGGCCAATCAGTTAGAAATCCCTTGTTTATGCTTAGAAATCTTTGCCCCTTGGAGTTCAAGCAGTATAGAGAGATCCAGTTTCTTCTGATCAGAGATTTGTATTCCCTTCCCCCAGAGTTCAAGCCAATGAGACGGATCCTTGTGCACATTTCCTCTTCATGGGTGTGGGGGAGCAATCAACAAAGTCTTTGTCCTTTGATGTTTCACAATGGCTCATTGGTTTCAATGGGCCTTCTTGTGTGCAGGCCCTAGCATCTTCTGTAGGAAGCCAGCCTTTACATTAATTAAAGCTTCTTTTCTGTTTGGTGAGTTACACAGTTACAGAGGTTTACAACATAAAAACTTAGCCCTGGTCTACACTACAGAATTACTTCAGTATAACTATGTCAATCAGGGATATGAATAATCCACACTCCTGAGTGATGCAGTTATACCAACCTAAGAGTGATGTTGGTGGGAGAACTTCTCCCGCAGCCACAGCTAATGCCTCTCATGGAGGTGGAATTATTAAACTGATGGGGAGCTCTCTCTCTCTCATCGGTTTAGAGCAGTGGCTCAAACTTTTTTACTGGTGACCCCTTTCACATAACAAGCCTCTGAGTGCAAACCCCTTATAAATTAAAAACACTTTTTTTATATATTTAATACCATTATAAATGCTGGAGGCAAAGCGGGGTTTGGGGTGGAGGCTGACAGCTCGCGACCCTCCCACGTAATAACCTTGCGACCCCCTGAGGGGTCCCGACCCCCAGTTTGAGAACCCCTAGTTTAGAGAATCTTTATCAGAAGCGCTATAGCAGTGCAGTTGCATTGGTGCAGCTGCTCCGCTGCAAGTTTGTAGTGTAAATCTGTCCTCAGTGTAACTATATAACATGGGGTACAGAAGTTAAGTGAGATTAATACACGCAGCATCTTACAAGCATTTCATAATATATAAACACTAAACACATTTTTATAAATAAAATACCTATTTTAACAATACTAATACACAGGTGAGCCTGACTGGTTTCCAGTTATATATTCATCAGTGTTCAGCTGGGGCCTAGGGGCCTTGGCATGAGCTGGCACCTGGTCTGCTAGCATCAGAAAGCCATACCACATCTTAATTCATTGGAAGCCCAGTACACTGGCCACATCAAAAAAGACAGCAGTTGGAGCCTTCACTATCAGCAGTGTCACAGAGACAGTCTTGCGTCTGACGAAGTGGGCATTCACCCATGAAAGCTTATGCGCCAATACTTCTGTTAGTCTTAAAGGTGCCACAGGACCCTCTGTTGCTTTTTACAGAGACAGCCCTAACACTCAGTACTGGAATAGACATTGGTATCGAAGTAGAGGCCAGTACTGCATTTGTAGCTCTGGCCTGTACCCGACCTGTAGAAACAGACATTGTCTCCAGGGCCAAAGATGGAATCAGCACCAACAAAATGGCCTTTGGTGCCGGTCTTGTCTCCACAATCTGATTTTTAAGCAGTGCCTGCAACTACCTGTATTGTGAGGCAATCAACCCAGATGGTCCAGAGAGCTCAGAAGACACCACTACAGCCGAGGGCTCCTATATCACAGGCAAGTCTGGCAAAGAGAGGAAAAGTAAATCTGCTGCTGCTTCAAAAGCCAGTGGTGTTGATATGTTCAGTGCAGAGACCAATATTGTTGGTATCGGATTAAATGGACACCCCCCAGAAGATACCAAAGTCAATGGTATCCTGCCTGAATGATTTGTCTTTGAACTGGAGAGTGGGTAGAGAGCCCTGCTCTAACCTGAGTACTTGAGGAACTCCAGTTCCTACCAGCACTACTTTTTGAAGGGGATGAAGAATCTCTCATGTCTTAGAGTAAATGAGGTCAGTTTTAGGAGTCCTCTTTCTTGGGGGAGAAGAGGAAGGAGAATGATCTATTCTCCTTAGAAAAGAGTCCGAGTCTCGTGGTGGCACCGAAGGTATCTGAGCGGCTGGACAATCTGATCCCAGCACTGACGTGGGTCTCATGGGTTGCTCCATCAGGTACTGCTTCAGGTGTAACCACTTGAATACTCTTTCTGAAGGATTTGCAAATGGAGCACTTCTTAATATATCCCTCTCAAAGGCGCAATAAAAAATCAGTTTGGGGACTGCTACTGGGAATGGCTATTCCACATGAGGGACAGTGCTTAAAACCCAGGGAAGGCATTACACCAGGCAAAAAACAAACTAACTCATCTAACACTAAGGGTTCTATTAACTATAATTCAGGGGTAGGAAACCTATGGCACGCGTGCCAAAGGCGGCACAGCAAGCTGATTTTCAGTGGCACTCACACTGCCCGGGTCCTGGTCACCGGTCCGGGGGGCTCTGCATTTTAATTTAATTTTAAATGAAGCTTCTTAAACATTTTAAAAACCTTATATACTTTGCATACAACAATAGTTTAGTTATATATTATAGACTTATAGAAAGAGACCTTCTAAAAATGTTAAAATGTATTACCGGCACGCAAAACCTTAAATTAGAGTGAATAAACGAAGACTCGGCACACCACTTCCGAAAGCTTGCCGACCTCTGCTATAATTACTACCATACCAAAATATTGAGAGAAATCTCTCCAAGTTAACAACAAAAAGCATGAGGTAAATACCACACAGAATGCTCTGACTCAAGCCGAAGGCACCGAGAAGGAGCTGGGGGTGGGGGGTCGGGGAGGTAGCACCCTTAAATAGCCATTAGAGAGGCTACAAGGGCCAAAGGGTGTTTGTGCCATCACAACGGATACTGCTAGGCAAAGTTCTCCAGCTTCTTTGTGCTAGGCGCTCACACACCTGAGTGGAATATACATCTGCAACCATTTGAAGTATAATTAGGCAGGCCAAAAAAGAATTTGAAGAGAAACTAGCAAAAGACACAAAAAATAACAGCACAATTTTTTTAAAAGTATATCAGAATCAGGAACTCTGCCAAATAATCGTTGCGACCACCCAACGATTGAAATGCTAAAGGAGAACTCAAGGAAGACCAGGCAATTGCAGAGAATCATAGAATCATAAAAGATCAGGGTAGGAAGAGACCTCAGGAGGTCATCTAGTCCACCCCCCTACTCAAAGCAGGGCCAACACCAACTAAATCATCCCAGCCAGGGCTTTGTCAAGCAGGGCCTTAAAACTTCCAAGAGTCCACCACCTCCCTAGGTAACCCATTCCAGTGCTTCATCCTCCTCCTAGTGAAACAGGTTTTTCCTGCGCTACTATCCAACCTAGACCTCCCCCACTGCAACTTGAGACCATTGCTCCTTGTTCTGTCATCTGCCACCACTAAGAATAGCCTAGCTCCATCCTCTTTGGAACCCCCCTTCAGGTAGTTGAAGGCTGCTATCAAATCCCCCTGCACACAGACTCTTCTCTTATGCAGACTAAATAAGCCCAGCTCCCTCAGCCTCTCCTCATAAGTCATGTGCCCCAGTCCCTTAATCATTTTCATTGTCCTCTGATGGACTCTCTACAATTTGTCCACATCCCTTCTACAGCGGGGAAGCTAAAAGAATTTTTTGCATTGGTTTTCATTGCACAGGATGCGAGAGAGATTCCCACATTGGAGTCATTCTTTTCAGGTGACAATTCTGAGGAACTGTCCAAGTTTCAGGTGACGTTAGAAGTGGTTTTAGAACAAATCGATAAATTAAACAGTAATAAGTCACCAGGACCAGATGATATTCACCCAAGAGTTCTGAAGGAATTCAGATATGAAATTGCAGAACTACTACCTGATATGTAACCTATTGCTTAAATCAGCCTCTGTACCAGATGACTGGTGGATAGATAATGTAACACTGATTTTTAAAAAAGGTTCTAGAGGCAATGCTGGCAATTATAGGCCAAGAAGCCCAACTTCAGTACCAGGCAAATTGGTTGAAACTATAGAAAAGAACAGAATTATCAGACACAGAGATGAACACGATCTGCTGGGGAAGTCAAAACAGCTTTTGTAAAGGGAAATCATGCCTCAACAATCTATTACAATTCTTTGAGGGGGTCAACAAACATGTGGACAAGCATGATACAGTGTACTTGCACATTCAGAAAATCTTTGACAAGGTCCCTCACCAAAGGCTCTTAAGCAAAGTAAGCAGTCATGGGATAAGAGGGAAGGTCCTCTCATGGATCATGGTTAAAAGATAGAAAACAAAGAGTAGGAATAAATGGTCAGTTTTCAGAATAGAGAGATTTAAATAGCGGGGTCCCACAAGGTCTGTATTGGGACCAGTGCTGTTCAACATATTCATAAATGATCTGGAAAAAGAGGTAAACAGTAAGGTGGCAAAGTTTGTAGACAATAAAAAAATTACTCAAGATAATTAAGTCCGAAGCGGAGTGCAAAGAGTTACAAAGGAATCTCACAAAACTGGGTGATTGGATAACAAAATGGCAGATGAAATTCAATGTTTATAAATGCAAAGTAATGCACATTGGAAAACAATTTCAACTACACATACAAAATGATGGTGTCTAACTTAGCTGTCACCACTCAAGAACAAGATCTTGGAGTCATTGTGGATAGTTCTCTGAAAACATCTGCTCAAAGTGCAGCGGCAGTCAAAAAAGCTAACAGAATGTCAAGAGCCATTAGGAAAGGGATAGATAATAAGGACAGTAAATACCATAATGCCACTATAAAAATCAATGCTACACCCACACCTTGAATACTGTATGCAGTTCTAGCTGCCCCATCTAAAAATGATATATTAGAATTGGAAAAAGTACATAGAAGGACAACAAAAATGATTAGGATATGGAACAGCTCCCATATGAGGAGAGATTTAAAAGACTGTGACTCTTCAGCTTGGAAAACAGACAAGTAGGGAGGGATATAATAGAGGTCTATAAAATCATGAATGGTACGGAGAAAGTGAATAAATAAGTGTTACTACCCCTTCACATAACACAAGAACCAGGGGTCATCCAATAAATTAATAGGCAGCAGGTTTAAAACAAACATAAGGAAGTATTTTTTCACACAATGCACAGTCAACCTGTGAAACTCACTGCCAGGGTATGTTGTAAAGGCCAAAAGTATAACCAAGTTCAAAAAATAATTAGATAAGTTCATGGAGGATAGGTACATCAATGGCTACTAGCCAAGATGGTCAGGGATGCAACCCCATGCTCTGGGTGTCCCTAACCCTCTGACTGCCAAATGCTGGATGACAGGGAATGGATCATTTGATAATTACCCTGTTCTTTTCATTCTATCTGAAGCATCTGACATTGGCCGCTGTCAAAAAACAGGATACTAGGCTAGATGGACCACAGTTCTGACCCAGTATGGCTATTCTTATGTTCTTAACCTGCCTTCTAGAGAGACAATAAATAATACCTAGCTCATATACAGCATTTTTCATCAGTAGATCTCAAAGCACTTTACAAAGGAGGTCAGTAACACTATCTCCATTTTACAGAATTGGCAACTGAGGCACAGAGAGGTGAAATGACTTTCCCAAGATCTCTCAGCAGATGTCCAGCAAAATGCTGTCAAAGCATTGCAGTCTGCAAATTTTGCCGTATGTTATAAAACACTTGCAGACCCCAAAACTGGTGATCAGCTTAGCCCACAGCATCACCAGAGATCCAGCAACTAAATTAAGGGTGGCAAGGGTGAGCCTTAAATAGGAAATCCAGAATGGCTACTCCACCTAGACAGCAAACTGTATCAATCCCCTTCACACTCCAACCTCAAACAGAAGCCAATCACCTGGCCCCAGCAATGGGTGGAAAAGATACCAGAGCCCAGATCCAAATGCCCTGAGCATGAGGAATCATAGAATCATAAGACTTGAGAGGTCATCTAGTCCAGTCTCTTGCACTCATGGCAGGACTAAGCATTATCTAGAGATTCCACAACCTCCCTGGGCTATTTATACCAGTGCTTAACCACCCTGACTGTTAGGAAGTTTTTCCTAATGTCCAACCTAAACCTCCCTTGCTGCAATTTAAGCCCATTGCTTCTTGTCCTATCCTCAGAGGTTAAAGAGGATAATTTTTCTTCCTCCTTGTAACAACCTTTTATGTAATTGAAAACTGTTATGTCTCCTCTCAGTCTTCTCTTTTTCAGACTAAACAAACCCAATTTTTTCAATCTTCCTCACAAGTCATGTTTTCTAGACCTTTAATTATTTTTGTTGCTCTTCTCTGGACTTTCTCCAGTTTGTCCACATCTATCCTGAAATGTGGCGCCCAGACCTGGGCAGAATACTCCTGTGGAGGCCTAATCAGCATGTAGTAGAGCGGAAGAATTACTTCTCAGAAGTAGAAAGAAGAAAGAAGCAGGAAAAAAACAGCCCCCACATGCTGAAAACAAAATGGGATGGAGTGAAAGAAAAGGAGATTGAGCAGATGGAACACTGCTTCAGCTGCTCCCAGCTGAGATGCCCACCCACCTCCATCCACCACCCCCACACACTAGAAGGTGTCTCTACTGCTCAAAGTCCCATCAAAACTGTAGCCCAGCTAGTGAGGTGAGCATCCAGTTTACCCTAGCAAAGATTAATAGCTGACTTAATCATGACCTATAAGTAGCTAAATGGGGAGAATATTTCTGATAATAGAGGGCTCTTTAATCCAGCAGGAAAAGGCATAATGAGATCCAAATACTGGAAGCTGAAGCTAGACAAATTCAGACTAGAAATAAGGCAAATATTTTTAACACTGTAGGTAATTAACCACTGGAACAACTTATATGGCATCTCGTGCATTTTGTATCATTTGATGGATTTAAATCAAGACTTGAGGTCCTAACTAGATATGCTCTAGCTCAATCAGAAGTCATGAGTCTGATGCAGGAATTACAGTAACTCCTCACTAAAAGTTGTCCTGGTTAACATTGTTTTGTTGTTACATCGTTGATCAGTTAGAGAACTTGCTCATTTAAAGTTGTGCAATGCTCCCTTATAACGTTGTTTGGCAGCCACCTGCTTTGTTCACTGCTTGCAGAAAGAGCAGCCCGTTGGAGCTAGCTGGTGGGGAACCAGGGTGGACCGGCAGCCCCCATATCAGCTCCCCATTCCTCTAAGTTCCCTGTGCGGCAGCCACCCTGCAGGCTATCAATTGCCGGGCAGTTCAGCTCTCCCTTCCCACACTGCCATGTGCTGCTCCTGCCCTCTGCCTTGGAGCTGCTCCTGGGAGCCTCCTGCTTGCTATGCACATGGAAGGGGGAAGAGGAGTGCTAATGCCAGAGTGTCCCCTCCCCCTGCTCCT
Organism: Chrysemys picta bellii; assembly: GCF_011386835.1. Taxonomy (NCBI): domain Eukaryota; kingdom Metazoa; phylum Chordata; order Testudines; family Emydidae; genus Chrysemys; species Chrysemys picta. The sequence continues at coordinate 47,226,654 of NC_088791.1, read as the reverse complement.
GTACCTTATCTCCACAGAGCGGGGGGGACATGACAGGGCTCAGAACAGAGGGCGCTTGCTGGCGGCACCTGCTGTCTCAACTTGCTGATCTACTTAAAAAGGCAATGTACTTAGAGTGGAGCCAGCATACTTAAAGGGGCAATGCGAGTCTCTCTCTCTCTCTCACACACACACACACACACAGTGTGTCTCTGTCTTTTTCTGCCATGCTGTCTCCCCTCCCTCCATTCATGCTGCCTTGTAGAGTGTGAGGCTACATTAACAACTTGTTAACCCTTGAGGGCTCAGCTGAGTGCTAATTCATCATTTAGCATCCGTGCGAAATATCCCACCCTCTGACTTCCCCACCTCAACCAAGCTTCACAATCATCATTGCAGGGTACAGTATAAAATTGTTTAAAGCTTATACTGTGTGTGTGTGTGTATAGATAGATAGATAGATAGAGACCGACTTCCCCCCCACACACCCCATTTACATTAATTCTTATGGGGAAATTGGATTCACTTAACATCGTTTCACTTAAAGTAGCATTATTCAGGAACATAACTACAACATTAAGTGAGGAGTTACTGTACTAATTGAGCTTCTGTGGTTTGTGTGATGACAGAGCTGATCATAATTGTCCCTTATGGTCTTAAAAACAAGTAAGAATTTATGAATATTTCTTTTCTTGTTTTTATCTGTAAAAGGTTTACAGTATAGGTTGACATTTCAAATATAGAAACAATATGGATAATGAGTCTAGTGAAACCACAATATTGTGAGTCTACAATAAAAAAAAAAAGCTTAAATATTAATTCACATGATATTACCATGCTAACAGGTCTTCTTAAACTCAATACATCTTGCTGTCTTACAAGACTTCAGAGTGGCCTGTCGAGTTCTGGGTCTCCCAGTGACAGCTCCAGCTCCCCTCATGTCATGTTAGACTAGTCTCTGGGAGGCTAGGTGGTGCAAGAGTTTATGAACTAACCTTTCACCTCTGGAAATCCAGGGTCAAAATCTGGTTTGGGCCACTAGTAAAATGAGTTTGGTGGTCTCAGCTGTTAGTGGACATTTGTTCAAACCACAAAGCCACCGAACAATTCAGAAGAACTGTCAATTTTTGCTCAGGAGACATCTATGGCTGCTACAGCAAAGTTGTCACAGTTCAGGAAAAAGGTTAATTGACATACATACTGGGAAACTTGCATCAAATTTGTCTATGCTATTCTTGGCACTAGCCAATACTAATAGTCCATCACTGTCATTAACTTCAGATTCCTAGCATAGCAGAAGCACTGACCATATGATGCGGAGAGAAAGGAAGGACAGAGCATACTACTGCATTGCCCATGGCAGAATTCTTCAAAGCAGGAAGTTTAAAATGATCAACAGATCAAGCAGCCTAAAGCATTATTGAAGTTACTCTACCTCTCAGCACTATTTATATATTTCCAGCTTTGTTATTATTACACTCTCTTTCACTATGTCATGATAAAGCAGTCCATGTTCAAGACATCAAAAAGATGGACAAGCAAAGAAGAGGAGGTTACTCACCCTGTGCAGTAACTGACGTTCTTCGAGATGAGTGTCCCTGTGGGTGCTCCACTACAGGTGTTGGTGCGTCCCTGCGCCTTCGCCCGGAGATTTTTGCAGCAGTACTCATAGCGGCCACGCATGCTCAGAATCTGCCCCCCCCCCCCCCCCCCCCGCTGTGACTCCAGGGCAATAGAACGCATGCGCGGCCGGTCTCCTCAGTTCCTTCTCTACCACGGAGGCCCCCCAACTCCGAAGTAGAGGGGAGGAGGGTGGGTAGTGGAGCACCCACAGGGACACTCATCTCGAAGAACGTCAGTTACTGCACAGGGTGAGTAACCTCCTCTTCTTCTTCGAGAGATGTCCCTGTGGGTGCTCCACTACAGGTGACTTAAAAGCAGTGTATCTTAAGGAGGTAGGGACTTCGGATCTGGTAGGAACGCCGTTGAAAGTACCGCCCTGCCCAAGCGTATGTCAGATAGAGGGCCTTGAGTAAGGGCATAGTGTTTAACAAAAGTATGGTCAGATGACCAGGTGGCTGCTTTACAAATGTCAGCCAAGGGAACTTTGCGTAAGAACGCGATCGAGGCAGCCAGAGATCTAGTGGAGTGTGTTCTAATGCCGTCTGGAGGTGCAACCCCTTTCATCTGATAGCACAGTCGGATACACTGGGAGATCCAGTTCGAGAGTCTCTGGGTAGAAATAGGCATGCCCTTGGAGCGCTCTGCAACAGAGACAAAAAGTCTAGCGGAGGTTCTAAAGGGTTTGGTTCTATCCAAATAGAATGACAAGGCTCTGCGAACATCTAGTGTATGCATTGAGGTTTCAAAGGAGTTTGCATGTGGTTTCGGAAAAAAAGTCGGCAGGTGTATGGGTTCATTAATATGGAATGATGAGTGTACCTTTGGAAGAAATTTGGGGTGCAATCTGAGGGTAACCTTGTCTTTAAAAAATATCGTATATGGTGGATGTGCCATGAGAGCTGCTATTTCTCCTGCCCGTCTGGCAGAAGTAATTGCCACTAGAAACGCTGTTTTCATGGAGAGGTGTAAAAGGGAGCACGTGGCTAGGGGTTCGAAAGGTTGTTGAGTTAGGGCAGACAGTACCAGATGAAGGTCCCAGGGGGTGGTCGGTTGTTTAATGTCTGGGTATAAGGTTTGTAGGCCCTTGAGGAAACGCTTCGTAGTAGCGTGAGCAAAGACAGACGTATCATCAATTCTGTCGTGGAAAGTCGTAATAGCAGCTAAATGGACCCTGATGGAGCTGAAAGAAAGGCCGGATTGCTTAAGGCCCAAGAGATAGTCCAATATAAATGAAAGAGGTACCGAGGTAGGAGAAAGATGTTTGGCAGAACACCAATGTGTGAATCGTTTCCACTTTTGAAGATAGCAGAACGCAATCTACTCGCAAGACCTATGTAGGAGCACCTCCTGAACTTGTTCGGAGCAATCTAATTTGCGTTGGGAGAACCACGTAGGAACCAGGCCTTGAGGTGAAGCATGGACAGGTTGGGGTGGAGAAAACGACCGTGCTGTTGAGATAGAAGGTTCGGAATAAGCGGCAGGGAGATTCGTGGTTGGATTGACATTCTGGTGAGGAAGGGAAACCATGGTTGTCTGGGCCACGATGGGGCAATGAGGATCACCTTGGCTCGATCCGTTCGTATTTTTATCAGAACCCTGTTGAGAACTGGTATCGGGGGAAACGCATAGAATAGGTTTCGGTGCCATGAGATCATGAATGCGTCCCCCAGGGAATGTTTGCCCAGTCCTGCTCTGGAGCAGAAATTGAGACATTTCTTGTTTTTTGCAGTTGCAAACAAGTCTATGGCTGGGTAACCCCAGATGCTGAATACATCGTGAATGGTTTTGTCGTCTATCTCCCACTCGTGGTCCCATGGGAAGCGTCTGCTCAGTTCGTCCGCTGTGGTGTTCATGATTCCGGGAAGATAGGCTGCTGATACCCGGATGTTGTTCGCAATACACCAATTCCAGAGCTTCATAGCCTCTGTGCACAGCGAATGGGAACGAGCTCCGCCCTGCCTGTTTACGTAAAACATGCAAGCAATGTTGTCCGTCATTATGCGTACGTGATGATGTTTGATTAGTGGCAGGAAGTGACGGCACGCATTGCGAATGGCTCGAAGTTCTAGTACATTTATGTGCAGGGAGGTCTCGGTTGGTGACCATAGTCCCTGTACTGTGTGATGAGACATATGTGCACCCCACCCTGTCATAGATGCATCGGTGGTCAGAATGCGTGATGGAGCCTGTTGAAGAAACGGGACTCCAGAACAAAGGTTGGAGTGGACGGTCCACCAATGTAGCGAATCTTTGACTGGAGTAGGCAGGGAGAGAGTCTTGTTCAAAGAATGCATGTTCGGTTTGTAAACTGTTGCCAGCCACGCTTGGAAGCACCTCATGTGTAGGCGTGCATTCTGGACGACAAAAGTGCACGAGGCCATGTGACCTAGTAGTTGCAGGCAGTCTCGGGCAGTTACCTGAGGGCTGTTGCGAATAGTTGTGGCCAGTTGGTTTATGGAATTGAAGCGATCGGGTGGGAGCGATGCTAGCCCCGTCCGAGAGTCGAGGTCTGCGCCTATGAACTGCAGGTGCTGGGTGGGGCGTAATGTGGATTTGTCTCTGTTTATTTGTAGGCCGAGAGATAGAAAGCATTCGACTGTGAGCCATGTGAACAGGAGCGCCTCGTCGAATGATGAAGCTTTGAGGAGGCAATCGTCGAGGTAAGGGAATATTACGACCCCTTGTTTCCTGAGGTAGGCAGTGACTACAGCTAGAAGTTTGGAAAAAGCACGGGGGGCTGTAGATAGTCCGAAGGGGAGTACCCTGTATTGGAAATGTGTGGAACCAAGGGTAAATCGGAGGAAACGTCTGTGGGCCGGATGTATAGTGACATGGAAATAGGCATCTTGTAGGTCGAGGGCAGAAAGCCAGTCGCCGTGCTCCAGCGCTGGGATTATGGTAGTGAGGGTCACCATCTTGAACTTTTGCTTTTTGATGAATCTGTTGAGCCGCCTGAGATCGAGGATTGGTCGCCATCCCCCATTTTTCTTCTCCGTTAAGAAATAATGGGAGTAAAAACCCTTCCCTCTGTGTCGCTCTGGCACGATTTCTACTGCTCCCAGATGAAGGAGATGTTGCACTTCTTGGAGGAGTAGCTGCTCGTGAGAAGGGTCCCTGAAGAGGGACGGGGAGGGTGGGTGGGTGGGAGGTAAGGAGAGGAACGGGATGACGTATCCAATTGTAACTACCTCTAAGACCCACTTGTCGGAGGTAATCTTCCTCCATTGTTGGAAAAAAGGTCGTAGGCGGTGTCCAAAGATTGGTGTGCCGGCTGAAGTGAGGGCATTGCTTTCTAAACCCTCGACCAAGTCTTCAAATCTGCCTATTAGCTGACGGGGGTTGAGGCGCCCCTGTAGAGTTTGGGCGACGTCGCTGGAATCTTGGTCGTGGACGTTGCGGCTGTTGCTGTTCCTGCGGTCTATGGGAAGGTTGTGTAAATGCGGGATAACGTGGCCGGTGGTATGGTTGGTATCGATATTGTCGTCTCCTTGCCGTAGGTGTCTGGAGACCTAAAGACCGGAGGGTTGTTCTGGAGTCTTTCATTGAATGAAGCACTTCATTCGTGTTAGAAGCAAAAAGTTTGTCACCGTCGAAGGGAAGATCTTCAATCGTGTTCTGAACTTCGCGAGGAAAAAAGGAAGAGGAGAGCCGTGAGCCCCGTCGCATGACTATCGCTGTAGCGGTAGATCTTGCCGCTGTGTTGGCTACATCGAGGGCTGCTTGGAGAGCGGTGCGTGAAATGGCTTGGCCCTCAGAAACTATAGCTCTGAACTGTTGTTTTCTTTGTTCTGGAATGTCATCAATAAAGTCCATTAAATTATTATAGTTTTTATGGTCGTATTTTGCCAGGACTGCAGCATAATTAGCTATGCGAAATTGGAGGGTGGAGGATGCATAGACCTTGCGACCAAACAGGTCCAGTCGTTTGCTATCCTTGTTAGGTGGGGCAGAACGAGAATACTGTTGTCTAGCCCTCTGGTTCGCAGCGTCTACTACCAATGAGTTTGGTGCTGGGTGAGTAAAAAGGAATTCAGAGTCCTTTGGAGAAATAAAATACTTCTTGTCCGCTTGCTTGCAGGTAGGTAGGCTTGTCGCTGGAGTCTGCCAGATGGACTTAGCAGGTTCTAAAAGGGCTGCGTTAATTGGAAGTGCCACTCTGGAGGAAGAAGGGGGCTGTAGGATGTTCGTTAGCTCATGCTGTTGTTCGGGAACCACTTCCAGGTTAATGTTCAGGGCACTAGCAACTCTCTTAAAGAGGTCCTGGAATTTTGTATATTCATCAGAGGGAGTGGGAGGAAGGGGAAGTAATGCTTCCTCCGGTGCTAACTCCGGGTCTGTTGGACCAGGAGAAGGGCTAGGTTTATCCTGGGAACGTGGCTGTGTTGCCAGGCGTCTCGTGTCACTAGTGTATGTATTAGGAGACAGCACTGGATCAGTGTTGCGCCTGGTCGAATGGCCACGGGGCATGTGTTCCCGAGGGTATGATGCCCATGGTGTCTAGTATTGCCATGGTGGTGGGTAGGGCATTGGTGGTGCCATCCAGGGGTTCATCCCCCAAGGGGCATGGTCCTGAGAGTGGGATGAGGTAGTATTTCCATAGCCCTTAATGCTCTGGGTCCGGGGCTGGGAGTCATGATATGGGGAAAAAACTCCCTGTGGATCTGCTTCCTCCTCACTGGAGGAAAACTGCTCAGATCCTGAGTCAGGCATTGCAACAGAATATGCATTCATGAGCGGAGACTGCAAGGTAGGTGACACTAGAAGATCAGCTGTCTGGGTAAAATGAGTGAAAGCAGCTCCTGCGGGAGATGAAAGCTGAGCCGATAGAGGCTGCTGCACAAGAGCATTCCTGCGATCGGGGCTTCTGGCTGTGATCTGTGTGTCAGAATGCCCCGCAGGCGTCGGTGCCGCAGTCGGTGCCGGGCGAGAAATGTCGGGCTGCCTCGGGTGAGGTGTGCCGAGGAATGTCGGCACCGTCTCATTCGCGGTGCCGAACGGTGCCGTCACTGAGGCAGGCAACTGGAAGCCTGATGCCTCGGCACCGGAGCTTCTCGGCGGCGCTGAAGCCTCAGGCGGCTTTTGCGCTGTTCCGGAGGAGCCTGCCTCATGAAAAGTGCTGAGGCGAGGGATCACAGGCAGAGAGATCGTTGATCTGCCTGGAGAAACTGCATGCCTCCTAGCCTTGCTCGGTGAGGAAAAGTGCCCCTTCTTCATAGACTTCTTGAGCTTTTTTGAGGGGGGGGGGGGGGGGGCTGTGTCGGGTAGCGGAGCCGGCTTCAATGCCTGGGTCTGAAACTGACCCGATAGATTTTTGAAGCAGGAGCAGTTTGAGTTTAAGCTCCCTGTCTTTGCGTGCCCTGGAGCTGAGTTTAGAGCAGTGGGCACATTTTTGGGGAATGTGAGCTTCCCCCAAACATTTTATACATTTTGAGTGCCCGTCCGATGACGGGATAGCTTCCTTACAAATAGCACAGCGCTTGAAACCGGTGGAGCCCGGCATAGCCGCGGCTGACAGGAAAAAATTTTTTTTTTTTTTGGTAAACTGGGTAAGTAACTATTTAATCAGAGAAAACTGACAGAAAAAAATGGTTTCTAAAGGATAATTAAGGCAATAGTGAAGGATTCTCTAATGAGTCTGCTGAGCTCCGTCTCAGGCCGGGGACGGTTGAGAAGGAACTGAGGAGACCGGCCGCGCATGCGTTCTATTGCCCTGGAGTCACAGCGGGGGGGGGGGGGGGCAGATTCTGAGCATGCGTGGCCGCTATGAGTACTGCTGCAAAAATCTCCGGGCGAAGGCGCAGGGACGCACCAACACCTGTAGTGGAGCACCCACAGGGACATCTCTCGAAGAAGAAGCAAATATTTAGGGATGTCAAGCTTTATAAATAGCCCTCAGGGATAGAGAGAGCATAAGCTCTACTGTGCCACAAGTATAACAGAGCCATAACTACCCATGTGTTGACAGGGTAAGTAGCAGAAATAAATAACTTAATATGTAAAAGAAAATATCTAAGTTACATGTATTTTAGTGAGAGGATGCAAAGTGGTGGGGTTTTCTGGCATCTCCTACTCTAGTTACTGTAAATTTACAAATTTAACATGAAATAGTGTAACATTTGGCCAGATACACTATTATCTGTAGAGTAGTTCTCAGGACTGGGACTCTAATGACAGTCCCTGCCAAGATGATTTTACATTATGACAACATACAATAAGTGGGTGTGGCAGATGGAGAAAGTGGGGGGGGAGGGAGATTTTGGGGAAACAAGGATAGCAGCAATGTGACCACAAGGTTAGAGATTCAGTACACACCTGTCTGGATAAATTCCATCTTCCCCTTAAAAAAACAAACAAAATAAAAAACAAGAAACTAAGAAACAAATGAAAATTTAATGAATCCCTACAGGCCATCCACCATGAGTATCCATTTCCTGGTACTCCCTGAGTTTGTGAATCTGAAAACCCTCTAGATATAGCAAGAATCTTCAATGCTCCTTGCACTCTCATTTTAAAGAAGAAGTGCTGCATAAAAATAGGCAAGATCTGCAGTACACACAATACAGTTATGTCAGAAGAGGCACTCAGTCAAAGGCAGAATTTCCACTTCTAAATGTCCTGCAATGGAAAGTAAAAGAACACTGTGCTCTTTTTGCTTCTTTCAGTTATGTCAGGAAGGGAGGTCTCAAAGGCATTTTTGCACTAGAAATACAAGTTTGTTGGGTGTGAAAGACTATGATGGAGAGGCAGAGAGTGTCTTTTTGTTCTGTATTGCATGGTGGGATACAGTTCCATGACTAAGGCTCTTAGGCACTACTGCAATACAAATAAATAAATTATGACAGCACTCAGTAGTGCAAGCCGAGCAACTGAAAAGGGAAGGAATTTTTAGTCAGATTATTTAAAGACTTTTTTTATTTGTTAAACTCTATTTGATTTTAAATGACTGTCATTGTGTAAAGAGAACTTTTTTTGAACTTCAAATACATTTTATGCATTTGAATTTCACGTTACAATTTAAAATAAATGCAAGTTATTTATCTGAGTGTAGACTCATCTCTCCTTTTTGGCTCTCTCTCCTTTTTGTTTTAGAAAAATCAAATAAAAAAAATGAATGAAAATGCCTACATTAATACAACATTATAGCCGAGAATGTGTGTATAAGAAAGCCAGGAAATTCAAAGTCATGGTTCCTATGGAAACTGTAATTGTCATGGTGCAATTACAAATAGTACATGTGCATAGTGGGTGGTCAAATTAAAGCTGCAATGGGAAACACACAGATCTGTTTACATTCTCAACCATAATGTTGCATTACTATGGGATTGGGTATTTTGCTTTCAATATGTGATAAAAGCACAACTATAGCTAAAAATATAATGCTTAAAGAGTACTACAGTTTCATGAAAAAAAATCTTATGTCACTTACCTGAAATGTCCCTGAGCAACTGCTGAACACAAGGGTGTAAAACCATTTTTATCAGCAGCATCAACTTGTGCTTCTGCAGTCAGCAGCAATCTCACACAATCTATTAAGTAAACACAAATGCAGATTGATACATGTGACGTTGCACCCCATAATGCTTTATGGACATATGCTTATGAATGTAAATATGACATAACTGGAATATGTTTTATGCTACATATGCCATGTAATATATCCCTGCAAAGGTTATGATCTACTGAATGTATTTATCCTATTTGTATGCATGTATCATTTTTGTATTCGAAGTTATGAATATTGGCTGTATACTTGTTGGATTTTAACTAGCCTTAGTAAGACGTTTGGGCAGCTTCTTTAGAAAGGAATTTGCAAGTTAAGTGCCCAATCAAGAAACACTTAATGGACATTGGATCTTGGAAGGCTCCAATTCACATAAGAAGTCTACCTGAGGACGTTCAAGGTAGCATGTGAACAATGGCTGTTATCTGTAAGTTCTGAGTCGTGCATGCACATGTGACTTGCCCAGGTGACATCAAAACTCCATCTTGTAGCTGGGATTCTACATAGGGGGAGGGAGGGGTGTCCACCCACAAGAGAAAATCTATTTAAACCCCTGGGAGACGCCTCCATTTGGTCTTCAGCTAGTTCAAGAGATATCCTTTGGGAGTGGAGAGGCTACCTGAAAGACGCTGGAACAAATTACAGTAACCACGGAGGTGTGAGTGATTGCTGGACCCTGACTAGAAGGAGGCTAGTCTGTAAAAGAGGCTTACTGGAACATCTCTGAGGGTGAGATTTTATCTGTATTAAGCTTCTTACTGTATTAGGCATAGGCTTGCGTGTTTTATTTTATTTTGCTTGGTAATCACTCACACCCCCGTGGTTACTGTAATCCCTGTGGTGGGAAGAACATCTCAACAGCCCAACACTGTGGCATTTAATTTCAAGAGGGGGAACTATGCAAAAATGAGGGGGTTAGTTAAACAGAAGTTAAAAGGTACAGTGACTAAAATGAAATCCCTGCAAGCTGCATGGGCGCTTTTTAAAAGACACCATAATAGAGGCCCAACTTCAATGTATACCCCAAATTAAGGAACACAGTAAAAGAACTAAAAAAGAGCCACCGTGGCTTAACAACCATGTAAAAGAAGCAGTGAGAGATAAAAAGACTTCCTTTAAAAAGTGGAAGTCAAATCCTAGTGAGGCAAATAGAAAGAAGCATAAACACTGTCAAATTAAGTGCAAGAATGTAATAAGAAAAGCCAAAGAGGAGTTTGAAGAACGGCTAGCCAAAAACTCCAAAGGTAATAACAAAATGTTTTTTAAGAACATCAGAAGTAGGAAGCCTGCTAAACAACCAGTGGGGCCCCTTGATGATCGAGATACAAAAGGAGCGCTTAAAGACAATAAAGTCATTGCGGAGAAACTAAATGGATTCTTTGCTTCAGTCTTCACGGCTGAAGATGTTAGGGAGATTCCCAAACCTGAGCTGGCTTCTGTAGGTGACAAATCTGAGGAACTGTCATGGATTGAAGTGTCAAGAGAGGTGGTTTTGGAATTAATTGATAAACTTAACATTAACAAGTCACCGGGACCAGATGGCATTCACCCAAGAGTTCTGAAAGAACTCAAATGTGAAGTTGCGGAACTGTTAACTAAGGTTTGTAACCTGTCCTTTAAATCGGCTTCTGTACCCAATGACTGGAAGTTAGCTAATGTAACGCCAATATTTAAAAAGGGCACTAGAGGTGATCCCAGCAATTACAGACCGGTAAGTCTAACGACTGTACCAGGCAAATTAGTCGAAACAATAGTTAAGAATAAAATTGTCCGACACATAGAAAAACAAACTGTTGAGCAATAGTCAACATGGTTTCTGTTCAGGGAAATGATGTTTTACTAATCTATTAGAATTCTTTGAAGGGGTCAACAAACATGTGGACAAGGGGGATCCAGTGGACATAGTGTACTTAGATTTCCAGAAAGCCTTTGACAAGGTCTCCCACCAAAGGATCTTATGTAAATTAAGCTGCCATGGGATAAAAGGGAAGGTCCTTTCATGGATTGAGAACTGGTTAAAAGACAGGAAACAAAAGGTAGGAATTAATGGTAAATTCTCAGAATGGAGAGGGGTAACTAGTGGTGTTCCCCAAGGGTCAGTCCTCGGACCGATCCTATTCAACTTATTCATAATGATCTGGAGAAAGGGGTAAACAGTGAGGTGGCAAAGTTTGCAGAGGATACTAAACTGCTAAAGATAGTTAAGACCAAAGCAGACTGTGAAGAACTTCAAAAAGATCTCACAAAACTAAGTGATTGGGCAAAAAATGGCAAATGAAATTTAATGTGGATAAATGTAAAGTAATGCACATTGCAAAAAAATAACCCCAACTATACATACAATATGATGGGGGCTAATTTAGCTACAACAAGTCAGGAAAGAGATCTTGGAGTCATCGTGGATAGTTCTCTGAAAATGTCCACGCAGTGTGCAGAGGCAGTCAAAAAAGCAAACAGGATGTTAGGAATCATTAAAAAAGGGGATAGAGAATAAGACTGAGAATATATTATTGCCCTTATATAAATCGATGGTATTCCCTCATCTCGAATACTGCGTACAGATGTGGTCTCCTCATTTAAAAAAAGATATACTGGCACTAGAAAAGGTTCAGAAAATGGCAACTAAAATGATTAAGGGTTTGGAACAGGTCCCATATGAGGAGAGATTAAAGAGGCTAGGACTTTTCAGCTTGGAAAAGAGGAGACTAAGGGGGGATATGATAGAGGTATATAAAATCATGAGTGATGTGGAGAAAGTGGTTAAGGAAAAGTTATTTACTTATTCCCATAATACAAGAACTGGGGGTCATCAAATGAAATTAATAGGCAGCAGGTTTAAAACAAATAAAAGGAAGTTCTTCTTCACGCAGCGCACAGTCAACTTGTGGAACTCCTTACCTGAGGAGGTTGTGAAGGCTAGGACTATAACAGAGTTTAAAAGAGAACTGGATAAACTCATGGTGGTTAAGTCCATTCATGGCTATTAGCCAGGACGGGTAAGGAATGGTGTCCCTAGCCTCTGTCTGTCAGAGGGTGGAGATGGATGGCAGGAGAGAGATCACTTGATCATTGCCTGTTAGGTTCACTCCCTCTGGGGCACCTGGCATTGGCCACTGTCAGTAGACAGGATACTGGGCTAGATGGACCTTTGGTCTGACCCGGTACGGCCTTTCTTATGTTCTTATGTAATTCACTTTGTTCTGTCTGTTATTACTTGGAACCACTTAAATCCTACTTTTTGTATTTAATAAAATCACTTTTTACTTATTAATTAACCCAGAGTATGTATTAATACCTTGGGGAAGGGGGACAAACAACTGTGCATATCTATCAGTGTTATAGAGGGCGAGCAATTTATGAGTTTACCCTGCATAAGCTTTATACAGATAAAACAGATTTATTTAGGGTTTGGACCCCACTCTTAAGCTGTTTTCAGTTAAGCCTGCAGCTTTTGGGGGACCTGGTTCAGACCTGGGTCTGGGTCTGCAGCAGGCTAGTGTGTCTGGCTCAAACCAGGCATGGCACTGACGTCCCAAGCTGCCAGGGGAAGCGGGTTAGAAGTAGTCTCAGCACATCAGTTGGCAGTGCCCAAGGGGTTTTCTGTGATCCAACCCGTCACAGATGCAACAAGAAAAATGAGATATGTTAAAACTAGAGCATGTACTTGGTTTTTTAAAAACTTCCACAGGTGCGTCAATGCTCTGAAATTACATCTTATTACTACGGATGACTTTACAACTGAACTACACTTGCAAACTTTAACAACACTTTCTATAGTGAACTTTTTCCAAAATAACACGTTAAATGAAACAGTAGAAAATTAAATTGATTCACCCATTCCACAGCCAAATTCATTCAAGATATTTAAAGTATATATTAATGATATAATTTTCTGCTTTTTCTTCCACAAGAGATTGGAATGCCATCTACATGCATATAAACTTAAGAAAGCACATAACCTGCTCAGAGTGTATTTCTTACAAGAAAAATAACCTGATCAGAGTGTATTTCTTACAAGAAAAATTTCCATAGTTACAGTAGAAACTCAGAGTTACAAACACCAGAGTTATGAACTGACCAGTCAACCACACACCTCATTTGGAACCGGAAGTACACAATCAGGCAGCAGAAGAGACAAAAAGAATATTTTAAAAAAGCAAACAGTACAGAACTGTGTTAAAGGTAAACTATTAAAATAATAAAGGGAAAGCAGCATTTTTTTTCTGCATAGTAAAGTTTCAAAGTAAAGCTGCAAAGCTGTAGTAAGTCAATGTTCTGTTGTAAAGTTTTGAAAGAACCATAATATTTTGTTCAGAGTTACGAACATTTCAGAGTTACAAACAACCTCCATTCCCAAGGTGTTCATAACTCTGAGGTTCTACTGCAATTGTCTCTTTTCTAGGGATGGGCCCAAAGGAAAATCACGGATTTATGCTCCTGCCCCAACTTTTGAGCAACAATAATGTGGCTCAAACCCAAAACCCAAGCTTTGTCAAGTGAAACTCGTTTTTATTAATTTCTGAATGAATATTTTTCTCTGGTTAACTCTCTCTAAAATGTTTAGGTGAGTATTATGGACTGATTGTGTAAATCACCAAACATCAGGGAACAAGATTTTCAAAAACAGGAGCCTAAATTTACTTACCTGAAAATAAAGTCACTTATTTAAAGATACTGAGAACCCAGAACCTCACACTGAAGTCACTGAAAGCTATTGGGTACTTAGCACTTTTGAAACTCAGGTCAAACTTTTATGAGCCTGAGTAAGGAGTTAGAAGCCTAACTTTAGGAATCTATTTTTGGACATCACAGCCATGATAAGCTAGCCCTATACTAGAATATTCATCTGAAAGACTTTTGCAAATCATCAAGAAGTCCTCATTCAGCTACTTTGCCCAACATTTGTATTTATAACTGAAATCCAGTGAAAAACACAGATATACTGTTCAACTGTTTCTCAGTAGAAGTACTGCTCTGACAAATGTCAATACTATTATAGCTTCTTTCCTGTCTTTCCTTCATGTATTTCCATCTTAATCCAAACATCTATTTAATTTAAAATATGAATTCTTTCTTGCCAACCCCATAAATCTCTTTGGAATAAAATGAAAAGAGGTTCCTTTACACCAATTCTTAGTATTTGGCCAGCATGCTTTCTGGCTCCTTCTCCAAGTCTTTGATAACTGTTATGGTAAAAGTGATAAAAGAATGGACAAAACAGGTATGCCTACAAATCTCAACTATTTAAGGGGCATCCCCCACTGTTATAGCTGAACACAGAGTACAGTTAATGCACATAATTTTCTATAGTTTATTCTAAGGAGTACTGTACTCTTCACCTCTCCTGGGTTTTTCAGCTGGATTTATCATTTCATTCTCCCTCCCTCTGTCACCTCCAGTGAATGGCTAGGATTATCAATATAATGTAGACACTTGGATGGATTAGCTCAATTATGTGTGACACATTTTGTGTCCAAAAGCAGAAGATCCTTTTCAAAGTGTAGTAAGTTGAAGTGGTTCGCGTTTTGTTAGCAGGTCAAACAAAGATGGATTGGCAAACTGATTTGCTCAATTTCCCACAGACTGGTTACTGCGGCCAAATGGGAAAAACTATTTCTCAACATCCATTCAAACACAAAAGGAGTGTTTACCTTATACTTTGGGGGCAAGCATTATCTCACACACACACACACACACACACACACACACACACACACTTTGCATGGAAAGCAGAAAAAAGCTGCTGTGGGCTAAATGTCCTGAAAATGGTTGCAGCCGGAGCTCTGAAAGCGGAACTGCCTAAGAACAGGAATTTTGTACCTAGTGTGAATAGACTTGGAAAGAATATCCTGAGTGTTCTCATCTCTCTTGCAACAAGGAGCCCAGGCCACATTCTCAGCACAGGAACATGGCAGGGAGCACTGTCAGGGTGCTGGTTACAGCTCCCTGCTCCTGTGGGTCGATTTGCACCAGCCCTAGCATAGTTTAGCAGTTTAAGGACTGCTCTACCTTTCATCAGTTGGCTATGAATCCTAAAGGAGCATATTTCAACTGAATTGGTGAAGAGCAGCTGCAGTCTACCTCTGCCCTTAACCTATCACATGCATCGGGGGAATGGGGGGGGCAGACACATGACAGCTATGGTTCTTTTCCAGCCAGCTACTGCCCAAGAGAAACAAAGGAGCTGCTTCAGGGGAGAGACTGGTTCTAGAAGTCTCGAAATCCCCTTTAACCATTCCAATTGCAATTCAGAACACACTCATGCTCCCAAACAAACAAATGGTGTGGATATAAGCTCATGGGTGAGGTCCTTCCACAGAAGGGGAAAAAACTATGCCTAAGTTGTCTGCTAGCCAAAACTACTCAATTCAATCTACAGTCCCTCAAACTAAGAGTCATTTAACCATTTTCCCATCCCCAGATTCAGACCAATATCATCTCTGTTCTCATGGTCAATTAAGCCAGGACTGTCTACTGTAGGTGCTTCATCATGACACTTTCTTAAGCCTATTAGAAAATATATAATGGATTAATTTTGAAGTTGCATTTATCCAATTAAATAAGTTTGTCTGAATTTAAGTTAAGAATTACAACCTTTCTACCAACAATTTTACAAATATGATTTTTCAGAGAGGTCTCAACTAGCATATACTGTACTTTAAGATGACACCAGAAACAAATGAGAGACCTATTTTATACAAGCCAGTTGGTAGCTAAGGAAATGGTGAAAACCTAACTCATTAGGGTTACCATACGTCCGGATTTTCCCGGACATGTCCGGCTTTTTGGGGCTCAAATCCCCATCCAGGGGGAAATCCCAAAAAGCCGGACATGTCCGGGAAAATAGGGAGGGAGGGCTCGGCGGTGCTCGGCCGGGGCCTGTGGGGCTGGGGCTGGCAGTGCGGGGCCGGGCCGGGGCCGGCGGTGCTCGGCAGGAGCCGGGGGTGCGGGGCCGGGGCGGTGCCGGGCCGGGGGCACGGTGCCGGGACGGGAGCCGGGGGCGCGGTGCCAGGCCGGGGGCCGGGCCGGGGGCCAGTGCCCCAGGGCCCGAGCCAAGCCGGGTGGGAGACGCCGGGCCCAGAGCCACTTGGCCTGGGCTGGCAGGCCGCCACAGGGAGCCGCTCAGCCAGGGGGGCCGGACTGGGCCACGCTGCACCCCGCCCCAGCTTACCTGCTACCTCCCTGTTTCAGGCTTCCCGTGAACATTTGATTCGTGGGAAGCAGGGGAGGGGGAGGAGCAGGGGGCGGAGCGTCCAGGGGAGGGGCAGAGTTGGGGCGGGGAAGGTGCGGGGCCGGGTCCCCATGGAGTGTCCTCCTTTTTAAAAATTAAAAGATGGTAACCCTATAACTCATACAATTATTAAATATTTTTCAGATACTGATGTAGAATCAAAACTACTGCAATATATTATTTGTTTTAGAAAGCAACAATCTAATACCTAAAAATTACAGTATATATTCAGCTACAATTATAAGACTTATATTACAGTAATTAAATATTTAAGGGATGCTGTTTCCATTAATTCTGTAGAACTTTCTTATTGGGTATTTCAAGGGTAAAGCGCGTTCCCATAAACTCTCACTGAGATCAATAGGAGCTGCTGAGTAGTCAGCACTTCTGAAAATCAGGCCATTTGTTTAGGTGTCTAATTATGGATTTAGGAGCTAATTTTATGCTTCTAGTTTGAAAATTTGGCCTGTGAACATAACAAAATTAGAACAGTTTTTCTATAACAATTTAAGACCAGTCACATAATTAGACACTCCCCATACAATCTCCACTTAATAGATCTAAACCCACAATATTAAAAACAGTGACTATAAATCAAACCCACTATAGTCCATCACCTCCCCTGGGGTAAAATCCTAGCTTTACTGTAGTCAATTGCAAAACTTCCATTGACTCGAATGGAGACAGGGATTTCAACTTTGATGTCTCAGAAAGGAAAAACGTGGGGTTTGTAGAGTCTATCCCAAGCAGAATTTTATATTAGTACTGATTCAGATTTAGTTTGCATCTTCCAATTTTTAGAGAGAAAGTGCTCATAAAAAGGCATGTGTGGTACACTTGTATCAGCTATTTTAAAAAATATTGTTCCTGCTTTGTATCAATGAAATATTTTGTTCATTTCTAATATACTTGACACTTGGTTGGATCATATCAGAAAATGGTACAAGACAGCATACTGCTGAAAGGCTCCAGGCACTTGAACTTTTCTAGAACTCTTTTTTTTAAATTTAATAGAAACAGAAGTTAACAAATACATCATGAATTTACATACGCTCACATCAGTTATTTGTTATGTAGAGGAAATTAGGGCTATTTTGTTTCAGTTATTTTAGATGGAGCATTTTACTTTCCTACCAAGCACTACCTATGTATAATGCATGTTCAAATTCATTTGAATAAATGACACTACTTCGTTTTAACTTGCCTAGATAAAATCACTTTTTTTTAAATCCTCTCATCTCTAATTTCATACTAATAATGAAATCCATGATCCCTTCCACAGAAAATCACTGACAACAGACTTCAAATGTACGTGTATGCCAACTGATATTTTGCTCAAATTTATCATCTATGGACATTCTTACTGATAAAACATCTGATCAGAAGCCCATGGAAGTTAACAGAAGTCTTTTCTTTGACTTCAAACCGGTTCTGGATCAGGCACAAAGTGGGCTTTATTTTCAAATTATTAATGCTTCTATTACTTTATTTTACAGTTTAACAAAACTGTGAATCCCTTACCTGTATGTCCATTCATAGCAGCAGAATACAAGGCAGAATAACCATCTTCACAGAAATAATTAATGTCCAATCCTTCTTCATTAAGCAGCATTGACAATAAAGTGACATTTCCCTGGGCAGCAGTTTGGTGAAGAAGGGTGGGCCTGCCACCCAGGGGGACAGGACCACCACTCGTTAACAAAGGGGTTAGGGAGGGAGACCAGCCTGCGAGTTAAAGCGACAGATGTTAGAGGGAAGACACATGAATAAATTAAGGCTGTGCATTATTTCCGAGCTATTAAAATATATAAAAGAAAACCTAAACAGATTCATCAACACTATAGGGTCTGTTAAGGTTTAGCATGAGTCTTGTAATGTTATTTTTTTCCCCTACCTCAAAAGACAATTAAAATCACACACAGTGGTAAGAAGTTATGTTCATTGTTAACTCAAATTAATAGGATTCTATCATCATGGGTTAACACAAATAAAAACTTTGGGAACATCACAAACAACTTCCACACTCCAAAATTTCTGACATTACAACCTTATACAATTCTGGCTTTATTTTAATTGTAGCTAAATCGAAAATTATTCCAGATATATTTTCATATAAGTAGGTGCTTTTTATTTTCATCTGCAAAGTTGATTTTTCTTCAAAATCTTAACCTTATAATAATATTTAAACCTGAAAGAGTATCATAGCCAAATAAGATAGAAAAATTGGTTCAAAGTGCTTCAGTTATACTTTAAAAATAAAGAATTAACAAGAGGACAGCTCAACATAAAGGTTTGCAGAAGCCCTGTAATATACATATTTGTTGTTGAACTTTGCCTTAATATATATGTTCATTTTACTCAGCAGTACTGTGATTTCTATTTTATTTTGAGACGAGCCAATGTAGAATAAGTAGCTAGTTACATCAAAATTACTGATAAAAGCTTTCAAGTCATCCAATGAAAACGGCAATCTACAAAACAGAGCTTTAGAAATCTTAGGAGTTATCTTGTTAGACATTCCACATATTATTACTTAGCAGCTTTAGAGGAGAGTTTGTTAAATGCATGAAGTCTGCTGCATATAGTATGGAAGACTTTGTGTACTCTTCCTTGATCAAAAGACTGCAAAAGAAAATAAGAAAAGGGATTGAAAAATATAAATGTTAATATGTGTGTGTGTGTGTGTGTGTGTCAGACACACACACACACTTTACCCTTTGAAAATGAGAATTCACACCATTTTTCCTTTTTGAATAGATTACTCTATTTACAGTGCATGTATGTGCACAAACACCCTCCTATATGATACTGAAATCTGATCATATAAGAAAATACATAGTCAGATTCCCAGCTAAAACTAACAAAAAATAATTAGTTGGAGCTCTTTTAGAATTGTTTTCAAAATAAGATACTTTTAGCTTGATAATTTCAAAATAAAATACATTTTACTACTATAGTACAGAGAGGCAGCATAATATTTATTTGTAGTACTTTCAGAAAGATAAATTAACTTATTACTCATTTTATAATTTTTTATAAATTGTATAGGCAACTATAAAAAAACACTACCATATATATCAGCAGCCATATCAATCATTTAAAGTTACATGGTATACTACTTCAAATTGAAGGCCAACTTTGAAGTTGTATGAAGATATATCAATAGTTTTACTCTTATTTTTAAAGCGGGCTACGAAAGAAAATCTAGAGGTTTACAAAATAAGATTTATACAATTTAAATTACTTCTCATAAATTCTATACCTTGTGGCTTTTTAGATTACAGAAAAATCCTCTAGAATTATTTTTACTTTACTAAGAAAAATATAAGCCAAACTTCACCTTTTGAGAAGTCAGAAATACTATACATATAAAGTAGAGTTCAGATGTTTGTGAACATTTATTCTTACAAGGTACAAAAGTGACTGAGGAATAATGGAAAGAAAAATAAAATACAATTATGAAAGCTGTTTTTCTTTCCATTGTTTCTGCCTTGTATCATCTTGTAAGCCTAAACTGCTAGTGTAGGTAGAAATTTTGTTTGAACTAACCAAAGGTTTTAATTGACTTTATTGTATTTCCCTGTGTTTTTGATACTGCTTCCTGTGGATATATCTAGTGTGTCAGCATCTCCTTAAATGTTAATCCTCTTTGCCTGAACTTGCTTTTCCATTTTAGGAATTAGTCTTGTTTGTGATGGAATGATTTTTGGACACTGGGAGGTAGGGTGAGTAGGGGGCTTAACACTTTACTGAAAACATAAGGTTCACTATGCCAAGCCATTTTGAAACATTAACAACATTTCTGAGGTTTCTGCTTTTGTTGAAAAGTCGCACAAGATTTTTCAACATCATTAATAAGAATATCAGAGAAAGAATGCTTATTGTGCATTACTGTAAATGGACATCTGGTACCTTTATTCTCATTTTCAGCTTTTCGCGAGGGCAAATATACTGTTGCATTCCAGTGATGAAACGCATTGTGCTAGATTAAGAATGGATGAAAAGCTTCTACTGCATAAGACACACAAACGAAGTAATCACATAAATGCATATTTTAACTTCTGTTGTCATTGCAAAGCAGCATAACAGATTTGTATTCATCCAGGATACTGTATAATAAGGTTAGGAAATATCAGTAAGGTATACGGTTTCATATGCAAAAGTGAAGCATCTGTGACAGCTTGCAGGACATACAGTAATGAAGGGCAGAGGGATAGAAAAACAGCTTCTGGCATCAGCTTCAGAATGTGGAGATGGTTAATTTCAAAGCCCAGATCAATCTCTCCTCACATCCTATTTACCTTCTAAGCCAATCACATACAAAGGAAAAATCAATCAATATTGGAATGAACTGAATAAATACATACTCCGATTGAAGAGTGATGCAAAACCAAGAAGAAAAAGAAAGAAGAAATCCCAGGGGTATGGAAATCCAATTGACTATAATCATTTCAGTTTTAAACACTTATTTCTCTAGGAAGTCAAATCCATGGATATTTAGGAATCAAAACAAACAAGAAACACTAAGAGTATATTTTCACTTTTTCATATACACCTTGTTCAACATACATGACAAAAGGTGGGGGGGTTTTCTCAGCGGTATTTAAAGCTGTAGATATTGTTATCTTGATACAAAAGAACATATTACTGATGCAACTTGTAATCTCCTTTTATTCTATATCAGTTTTTGTTCTTCTTTAGAACCAAAATTTTTCCATCACAGAAAGTGATAATATTCCAATGTTTACAGTGCAGCATTGCTTTAAGAAAGAAACTGACCTAACCAGGCGACTGATTTGCCATTAATGAAAGAAAAAAATTCAGTTAATAGGCTTTCTACCACTCCTCCTGACTTCACAGTAAAAGGAAATGAAGTCATGGATTTACTGACCTGCCAATAAACATCAAATTTCAATCTGACTCTAAAAGCCTTTCAAATATATTAACCAATCCGCTTACTATGTTTTTGAACACTTATAACAAATTCTGACTGATTTTCACCAGCACTTACTGTACAATAAAATACAAACAACATTTCAGCACACTAATTTTTAAATGAGTCAGTCCTTGTTGATGCAAAATAAAAATACTAAACACTCTGTGCAAAGATTAAACAAATAAGGTTTAAATTAAGTTGAATATTACTTTTAATAACTGAATCTCTAGCAATTCAGAGAGTTTGGAAACCTAAATACTATTGTTTGTTTCCAGTAGTGCCTATAACATGATAGGTGCTGTACAAACACTAGAAAACAATCTTTGCCTCCAAGAGTTCAACCTCTAAAAAGGCAAAATAAACAAAGATGGTAAATAAGGGGGAGGGGTTTACAATGAGACTGTCAGGTGGTTACTAACCATATATTGTAAATAAAAAAGGTGTTATTTAAATCTATCCCCATGTACCAAACTAACCACCATCTGTCTGTTTTGCCTTTACTAAGCATAAGCTATTTCAAGGCAGGGACCATATCTTTCATGTTTGTACACCATCCTGCACATAAAGGTTTAGTTCTCTTATAGCATATGCCAAAAATACATGAAGGTAGATTAAGTTCCTTATCAAGTCCCGCATTTAAGGAACACAAACACACACAAGGGGAAGTTTAAAAGTTTAAAGCAAGGGGCTTTGACAAATTCTGTCCCTGCACTGTGTTGCTGGGGGATCACAGGCAAGTCACTCATCTTCTCTCTGACTCAGTTTCTAGGTCTATAAATTAGAGTTATTAGTATTTACCTACCTCTGCGCATTCCAATTTATGGGATATGTTTCCATTGCCACTGAGCTTTAGAAATCTTGTAGAAAGCAGTCCCAGTTACAGTCCCACAAGAGCCCTCTGACCATACCAAACATTCAGAGCAAATGGTCCAAACTCCTTCAGCTCCCTCCACTAAACCTCAAAGTCCTAAACTATAGAATTTGAATTACAAGGGGAAAAGGACATGAATGGTTTGTGATAAATAACCTTTCTTCTTTGAGAATTACCTCTGTATATTCCCACATATAGGAGTTTGACAAGCAATACAACAAAGCAAGGATCATATCTAGATGCCACATTGACTGAAAAGTGCTCTTGAAACACAGGTTAAGAATGCCAGGTAGCAGACTGACAGATTTCTATGCATTATGAAGGTATGCCATCAAAACTGCCTTAGTCACAATAGTGATCCGGAGAGCCTTATGTACCGTCACCTACTTAACATGTAAAACAGCTCTCCATATATAGAGCTGATAGAATTTATATAGAGATGGTTTCTGTCCTACAGACAATGTAAAAACTACATAGATTGTAGTTAATTTCCTTAACAATTTTGTCGTATCAAATAAAAACTCAAGTCTCTACAGTATGGAGTCTAAGAAAGGGCTGGGGGAGTTTTTAGGACTGAGACTGACCGCACCAAAACCTCTGAACCATCCAAATGCTCATCACTGCTAATGAAAGTTCCTGTGCAGCAGAGAGGGTCAATTTTTTTGTCAAGGTCCAAATTTCTTGGTCAAGGTATAATCAAGGTCCAGACTCCAGAAAAAATAATGAAAAATAATAATGATGATGATAATAATAATAATAAGAAGTAGTAAATACAAAGATTTCAGGGTCCTTTCAAAAGCGTCCAGTGGTCCAGATTTGGCCTGCGGTTTGCCTATCGACTACCCCCGATTTATAGGTGTGACTGACTTCTTTTTGGAGAGGTCCTCTCTCCCTGTGCAGTCATGGCCTAGAAAGGGGCTAATACTTGCTATTCTTATGCTGACCTTTTCCAACAAGGGAATATTTGGAAACAAAGATGATGACAGATTCAGCAGTTGATCCAAAGGTGGATCAGTGCCCTGATTCATAAGGCCTTTAACATGAGGAAAATATGGAGCTGCTAAAATGTAAACATCCTCCATGCTAACCATTGGTTAGTGAGGTAGGGAGTGAGCCTCTTTCTCAGAGAAATTAAACAGCAGGTGCATGCATCACACACTCCAGAAATACAAGAGGACACCAAACATACTGCTTAAATGTGAATTTCTCCAGGTGTGAAGAAAGGTGGTTAGGATTGCACTGCTCTTTTATAAACAGTTATAAAATTATTTGGTGCCATGAGAAGGGGATTGAATGGCTCCAGATAGGCACTGTTTTCTAAAAGGTTCAGAAAACTCAATGGCATTGGAGGAACACATACCATCAGAGAAACTATACATAGGCAATTCTCAAAATTAATTCATGTTTGTAGAGCTCTAATATCCTCACGCTTACAGAAGGCCAGAAGTATTATTAAGGAATCTCCCTTTTCTGGAGTATGTCATTATTGCAGAATCTTCTCCGAACATCTGCTCAGAATGGCCAATCTGCTCAAAACATCAATTTTCATTCCCTTATTAAGGATGAAGGCTTCACTAAAATGAAGGCTTCCTTAAAAGGAAACTGACTTATGATCATTGTTAAAAACAAAAAAATTATGAAGCAAGATAAATTCCCATACCCCTGAAACTTGGAAAAAATAATATACATGTAAATTTCCACTTTAAAAAAAGATAAATCAGTTTAGAGAAAAAGCTGTAAAAGATAAATAAAGCAAATGACAGAGCCAGAGAAAAAGACAGAACATTCTTAGAGGGAGATAGTTTGAAGTATATCAATCCCTTTACCTGATGCTGTTGCCAGTAGGCTGTCTGAATCACATGGTCTACAGGATGAAGCACTAATAGGGTTTATGAAGGAGCTACAGGCAATGGTGGTGGGAATGACAAAGGAACTTTCTGAACATGCAGGTTGGTTCAGTCCAGGGGATTGGGAAGGCCAGGCACCCACCTGAGATGTGGCCATGGCTGGTATGGCACAGCCTGCAGATGCCATAGATATATCTATAGTAGGTTTTGGTGGCAGCTGAGGTGAGGACTTAGAAATAATTTCCTCATTTATTACCCTGATTCCTTGTGGTGAACTGGAAGGAGGTGAAATCATGGTTTTGCTGTCAAATTTTACACCTATGTTAGAGGATCGACTACTATCCATAATAACTTTAAGCTGTGGGTGTGGTGGAGAAGGAGTTTGCGAAAGCCCTGGCTTTTTTGGAGGAATAGGTGGAGGATTTCCTCTGTCAATTCTTGATACATTGGGAGTCTTTAAACCCATTCTACCAACTGGGGGATAGGTGCCAACTTCCACTGAATGTGACATTCCAGGCCGCAAAGTAGCACCACCTTGAGGACTTGTAAATCTTGAAAGGACTTGGGTGACAGTATTCCGAGCTAGCTGTTTGGCAACTAGGTTGTCACGACTAGTGGGAGAGACATCCCTTGATGGAGGGCTTTGGGTAGTGTTTCCATTTTGGTCTTGATCATTAGCATTAGCTTGAAATCTAAATCTAGCTGCTTGGACTCGAGGATTTAGGCCTGGATGCACAGTAGTGTTGGCAGACTGTGACTGTAAACTGTGCATAGACGAAGCTAGTGAGTGGTTCTGAGATGCAATACTTGATGCTGGAAAAACGGAGAGGGCAGCATTGCTTGGAAAGGGGGAAGTGCTATTTGTAAAATCTGGTGATGAGCCAGTACTTGGTCCATTTTCCTCAATTCTGTTTTGACTTGGAGTCAGAATAGGAGCTGTGGATGGGACAATCAGTTCACTACAGGAAGAGTGCCTATCAATGACTGGTTTCACAAATGCTGCATTGGCGGATACATTCGTTTTTGTGCTGCCAGAAACCAGAGAGTTCACTGCTGAAGGTTTTACAGGCACAGTCAAAGGCAACTTCCTAACATTTTCAGTGCTAATGTCCGTCGGCATTGTATCTGTCTGACAGGCAATAGTTCTTGAAGCTGGGACTTCTGTTCCAACAGATACTGAAACAAAACCCTTATCTTTATTTCTACAAGTGAGAGAAAGGTCTGGTTTAATGTCATTTTCCTTTTTTAACTGCTCAATCATTTTTCTCATTTTATCTCTCTCTTCTTTGAGGTCACTAGTATGTGCTTCCTCTCTGTTAAGTTTGGCACGCAGTTGCTCCCTTTCTGTGTCAAACTCAGAGAGCTGTTTTTCCATTTGAGCTTCCATTTGTGTACTCCTTTGTTTCTCAGCTGCAAGAGATTCCTCCAATTCATTAGCCTTTTTTTTTTCTTCTTCAAATTTTGACATTATTTCTTCCAGTTTCTGGGCTTCCTCTATAATTTTGCCAGACAAATGTTTACATTCTTTCACTAACATCAATACTACATGTTTATTCTTGCCACGTTCTTCTTCAAGGCGAGCAGACAACTTCTTATGCTCCAGCTCAAGCATCTGTAACTGAGACTTTTCCATTTCCAACTGAAATAAAAATGTATAGGTAAAGTCTCATTAATGTATGAAATACAGCTTTTCAACATGGTACGTTATTAACAGGACATTGTTGTTTCAATCTTTTAAGAACATGCTGTATTACTTAAGCAAATTCCAGTATTCTACCATTAGATATAAGCTGAGATACAAAACGTTGGAATATTTGAGGACAAAACCAAAAAATCCAGAAAAAAATTAATTTAAAACCAAAACTGATTTTCTTCAGTTACTCACTCAAACGAATGAGGGGAAAAATGATTTCGGTTTCAAAAAACATCCAAAGCGAAAAAAACAAAGCAAAACTAAATGTACAGGGATTTTGTTTAATTTCCAGGGTGTTGTGTTATCCAAAACAAAATTTTATGAATTTTCATTTTGCTTCATTTTCTGATGGCTTTCACCCTTTTTTGCCTTTTTTTTTTTTAAATAACATAAGATTGGCCATACTGGGTCAGACTACAGGTCCATCTAGCCCAGTATCCTGTCTTCCGACAGTGGCCAATGCCAGGTGCCCCAGAGGGAATGAACAGAACAGATAATCATCAAGTGATCCATCCCCTGTCGCCCATATAAATATAGCAAATATACTATTTGCTGAAAACAATGTTACCTAGCTCTGTGGATGGCAATACAATCTAAACCACTTCAGTATTTCCCTATCAGCCTCATATACACGTCAAACAAAAATTGCTAACTAGCACTTCTCATGCTGCAGCGTCCTCTTCCTATGCTGTTTATCTGCACGACTGGCTAAAATAAATAAATATATAAATAAATTCTGCATTCTCTGAATACCCTTATAATTTCTTTAGCTTGACCTTCCTATACAGCTGGAAAGTCTCTTCCTCTCACCCCACCATAATCACCACATATTAAGAGGTTAACCTTATCTACTGTACATGTACAGAAAGAACAAGAACCACCACACTTTTGAAGTGCATTTGCTTGTTTAATATTTTTACTAACTCTGGGAAAATATTTACAGTCAACTAAAAGTCTAGTGCTTGCAAACTTGCAAGCTTCACTCTGACTTCAGTAAGAAAGTTGTTTCTTGCTTCCATCATACTAGAATTTTTCACTTTCCAGCAATTAACAGTTTGCTGCACAGATGGATTAACAGCTGATCTATAGAGGGTCAGGGCAAACAGCAATATACTTTAAATGAGCTCACTTGCAATAACTGCTTCACTTCAGTACTTCTGATTACTACAGAGGAAGGATTTTATGTTAAACTAGATGATAAATAACACTAATTTCAGAGTTGTAAGAAGATACTGTACAGTGAATATATTTCATGTAAACTGTAATCCGGGGAACCAGATGGCCTAGGGAATTGGTAATGGGATATGGAGCAGTTCATTTTTAAATCAGTGGTTTTTGGCCTTGGTTGCTATAAAAAGAAACTCATTACATATGATGCCTTTTGAGTAGCCTGCTGTTACCCAATGATATCCCAGGTCCTCCTCCAGTAGAAGGCTGACAGTTTCTTGGACAGCTTCTGAAATGTTTTTCTTATTCCTGCACGTGTGCTCTCTCTCTCTCATTTTAATTAGACCTATCCACTATTTTGTTTCAAAGGTAATAAATACTATTTTTCTTAGGATAGTTCCTTTAGTCCGCCACTGTTATCTAATACTTAGTGGAAATGAAACTTGCATCATATCAGGAGGGGAACAGGACAGGGAAAAGGACTGCAGGTCAGAAGTTTGATTCTACTTGCTGTCGCTCATTTTTTGGAGGCTACATTTTACCCATTTGGTAAGTCCAGTTCAGATACACAACAGAGAACTCTGAAAAGGGAAGGAACGTTAGGTAAATCTCTTGGAGGGATAATCTTCATGAAATGCTGGTAAAATGATAAGGTTGTCTCAACTGCCCAACATCTTAATTAGCGTTTTCTTACTTGTAAATGTTTCCTCTGCTTTGTTGGGAGGAGGAAAGAGGGCAAAAAATATATCTGGGAAGAGTGGGTGATGTTGATAGGGTAGACCAGAAAAATTGGGATAGAGTGGAGGAGGGGTGGCGGTAATAAGGTCCTATATAAAGACAAAGCCTCTAGTATTGGGACGTCTTATCACCCTAGATGTTGACAACCGTGATAGATGTTTTACATACAGTAAAATTTCCTTCCTGTGCCTGATCATCATGAGGATGATCAAGTTAAAACAAAGTCATTATGACTAACCAAGCTCTTACACTACACGTTTCATTTTGATCTCCCATATCAAAAGAGGTCCTCAGACAACAGTGGCTAAACCTAAAGCTCTAGATTTATGAGTGACAGGAGCCCTATGATGATTTAACAGCAACACCCAGCATCTCACAACCCATCCTGCCCACCTCTATTGCCCCAAACTAGTTTGCTCTTCATTAACAAGAGAGTATTCAGTAGCAATATAAAAAGGATAATAGGAAATCCGAAGGGACTGCTAAGTGAAGAGTAGCAGCAGCATTTGTCAATGATAATACACCAGCAAATATTAATTTACCGTGATTTATCAGATTGCAATTAGGACTGTCCCTGAGACTTCAGTTACAGTCACCCACAGGCAGAAAATCATGCTCCTTGTCCAGCAAAAGTCATTCCGTTTGCCATTTTACCACTAAGGAATTAGCACCTTCATGGGCAAATCGCGCCAGCAACAGCTGTACTAATGTTGCTAGTGTGACTGAAGAAAGTCATGGAAAAAGTACATCTGACAGAGTCTGACACTCTAGATTATTTTTCAATGAGAAAGTGGCTCAGTCCTCTGCAGACTACCCTTAATACACTGAGCATTACTTCATGTTTGGAGGGAGATTGGTTTTGTACGTTAACTGAAATAAAACTAACTTATTTTCAAGTTGTTACAGACACAGCTAATAATCTAATATAGCTGAAGTTGCTAGTAACTCAGAATCTTTCAATTGGCACTCTGGAACTCACAGATCAAATTAACATCCAGGGAAAAAAGGAAAACAGCCATCCTTTAATAATAGCTTTTATACAATGAATTCATATACAACTAACTTGTGAATAAGCTGAAGCATGCAGCATTGTCCTCATCAACATTCAAGCTGTAGTATCACCAAGAACCAAGCAAGTTTTACCCAGCTAATACAGCAATACATCAGATTGTCATGCATAGGAATCAACATGCTGAAATGAAGCACGTTTATCATAATGACTTGGCAAAGCATATGTAAATAAAGAAGAAAGTTTGGTTTCAGGTGTCATGCACCTGATCTAATTATGCTGAGCTGTCAACTAGCAGCATCTATTATCTGACCCATCAAGCTAAAATTAGTTCTTAGCTTGCAGCACAGGAATGCTCTCATCCAAGTTTCAAAAGTGTTTGCTTTAGTCCTGCTTCCAAATATTGTTCTCGGCTGAAAGGACTCCACTTTCTTCCCTAGTTCTATTGTAAAATATCTTTATATAAGGCTTGTATCTGAAAGGTTTGTCATCTTCTCTGTGGAAACAACGTTAATAAGCTGGATCAGGCCTGTCAAGCCCCTTGTTAAAAGTAGTAATAGATCAATCTCTAATCCTTTTCCCTGTGAAGATATATCTTTAAAATCAAACTAATGCCAGCTGACTGCAAAGACTGAAAGGCATAGGCAGCTGGGCTCCACCTCTGCATAACGACATTAAGGGAGAAGTGGGAGATCCCCCCCCCACACACACACACAGTTTTATACAGAACAATGAATCAAGTAAGCTTAAAATGCATCCCAAAGAATAATTTCATTAACATTCCCAGCAGATGATTTGGGAGATGGGGAACAGGAAGGAATTGGTGTATTTATTGGAAGGAAAGTACACAATTGATGGATTTTTGAGGGGCGGAGGGGTTGAGAGTAGAGTATTTCACCTAAAGAATGCTACATAGTTGCCACATATGTGGAAAGTTTAAGCGGGTACCACTTGTCTGTAATGTAATGATTGGCTTTTTAAAAAAAATTAAGGCTTTGGTTCTCCAGAAGATGATGGCACTCGGCCAGGAAAATTGCCAACTCACCCTCAGCAAGTTGATTTTTCAAGTCCCATTTTCAACTAAATATTCATCTCTGCTCATACTAAATAAAAAGGTGGGATTATAGTGACAATGTCCAGAGAAGTACTGTATATACATTTTAAAGAACACAGTATTTTATTTAATTAAAGTTTAATTTACAGGTTACTGAACTATTTAAAATGGTGGTTGATATAATTCAGATGTCTCTGGAGACTAAAACCAAATGATCAGACAAATTAAGATCTAAGAATTGTTTCTAAAATTATGATTTATTCAACCAAATATTTAAATTCCCTTCTGGGAAACAAACAAACAAAAATCTATCCCTTACTGTAGCTATTATAGTTTGGATAAGCATCAAAATTTCACTACTCTGTAGTGAGTGAAAAATTTAAGGCTTTACTTAAGATTACAAATCCTCTGAAATGCAGATTTAGTTATCTTGGGCCACACAGTCAGCTACTTACTCACACTGGTAAGCAGTTACATGAATAGTCCCACTGAAGCCAGTAGGTTGACACTTTAGCCCAATGAAGTCAGTTAAAGAATTTGATCTCGGAGATAAACTTGGAATCTTTTGGAATATTGAGGGAAATGGGGAGAAGAAATTCTTCAAAAATGCTTTGCTGAGTCCACAATACAATTTTTATTAATTTGATACATTTTTCAGTGAATGACATTGCAGCACACAATACTGCATCATTTCATCTTTGTTAGGTAACAGACTACAGCCAGATCCCATTTAGAATGCAGGATTTCATTGGACAGTATAAGGTTCAAAATGTCTCCATAGTTCGTGTTCTAACCAACTTTTAGCTATCTGTTAACAGATGGGTATTTAGATATTACATACCGATAAAATTCTCTCCCCCAAATAAACACTTTGTTGGTGAACAGACGTATGCATTCTCTTGAATAAGTAATGAAATATGACACTAGTACCAGCACAAACGATTACAACAGAATGACTGGAGTTACATTAGCTTCTTTCACTCCATTATGTTAGTTTCGTAGGGACCTATCAGGGTTCTTTACCAAGATAAACCCTTTAGTGTGTACCCAAAATACAGGCTCCATCACAAATTTGAAAACACTGTAACGTTCTAGAAATTATTATAGAAATTAGCAAGCAAATGAACACACCCTCTCCTGCCCTCTGTCCTACACCAATGGTTCATGCTTCAACACATCCTTTCTTATCCTATAAGCATTCATTCCTTCTCATTCCCACACCTGGAACTCCCTCCCTAACACAGTGCACCAGACAGCCACCACCTACTCATTCAAATCTTTTTTTTTTTTAAACTTAATTCTTCTGTGAATCCCACTAAGACTATCTCAGATCAGGAGTTATACTGTCACCCAGCCTTTATATTACAAAACAACTGCACATAATCATACAACCATCTTTTGAGACACATTCTGCATTGTGCATCCATTTTTTATACTCTGCTTAGAGTGTAAGCTTCTTTGGGCAGGAACCTATGCCTTTGTCTTGTCGACACTTGAATACTTGCTGTCGCTAAAAAATGCAATCACCATCTGATCAAGCAAAGATACACTATACGGTTTGACTATGACAGCAGAATTATGAAAAGAATATCTTTTAAGACCTAGGGGTGAAAGTCTGGCCCTACTAAAGCCAATAGAACACTCCCATTGATTTCAAAAAGGCCAGTAGTTTTCCCCAGGACTGTATGTTTAGATTTATTAAAATGTAGTAACTATTAAGAGTTCAATTCTGCATATGACTAAAATTTTTAAAATTCTTACAAAAGAATCTTTATCAGAGGCCAAGGACTTTATCCTGGGCTTTTGAATTTCAATACGCATACTCTTCTATGTTCAAGATAGCTCCTAAACCAGTGTTTCTTGACTTTTTCCATATCAGGAGCCCCCTGGAGCTCATTCAGCCAGAATCTAGTCAGAAACATCCCTGCCATTTCCCACTTTGTCCCAACTAGAGCTGGGCAAAGCTTGGGAGTTTCAGTTCAGGATAAGTTTCTGTATTTCCACATTTGCTTTCATTCTAATTTGGAATGAAAGCAAAAACTTGCCAAATATATTTTGGCAAACCTAGGGTTACCATATGTCCGGGTTTCCCCGGACGTGTCCGGCTTTTGGGTCTTTAAATAGCCGTCCGGGGGGAAATCCTGGACATTTTTAGCTTTTACAAATTCTCCCCGGGCGGCTATTTGAAGACCCAAAAGCGCTGACAGGGCAGCCGTGCTGGGGGAACCGCGGCAAGCCGGCACCACCAGCGCCACTCACCTTTTTCCTGCCAAAGAATAGCCACTTAATTAGGTTATAGTCCATTTGATTACGCTGACACCTGGCTGAGGTGCTGGGTAGCCTTTTGTTTCTGGGGAACTAGTTTGAAGCTGTTTTCCTAGATTTGGAACGTGTCTTATACAATAGAATTTTATAACTTTACATAGAGTTGGGGCAAAAGATCAGCAGAGGTTTCCAAAGGGAAGTTTGCAGCCTTTGCTCAGACCCAAACATTTTCACTTTAAAAAAAAAAAATACCCAAACCCATCCTGACACCCATCTGTTCTGTCCAGATTTGCTGTTATCGCTGTTGAGGCCAAAGTGGTTTGAAAAATTAAAAATCCATGACACCACTGTGTTGCTTCCCCCTGTGTTGCTCCTTAATCTGATGGACCTGCCGATAATGAATAAAGATGAATGCCCTGGGAGCAATGTGTCAGGCAGACAGTTTGTCAAGTAGGAAAGTGAATGCCGAAGCCCTCACAAAATGCAGAGGCTTTTCTTAACTTAAGCACTGAAAGATACGCTGCATGGGTTTGAAAGTGACAAGAGCCTAGCGACTGACCAGAGCAGCGCCAGGTTTGAAGTGACAAGGAGGGTCTGTGTCATGAAGTCTGCATTTCAACTGAGGACTCTTCCATTGCCAGGGTAGCGCTGGTGCAGGTCTGCCGCCCGGCACGGCAATGCTGAGAGGTGCCAGTGTAGACCCGACCCACTGCCCTCAGCCCCCACCCTGACCCTGTTCCCTCAGCCTCCCCCGCAATCCCCCCTCTACCTCCCACCCCGAACCCACTGCCCTCAGTCCCTGCCCCCGTTCAAACAGCCTCCCCCACATTCCCCCTGCTCCCCCCAACGCACTGCCCTCAGCCTTGCCCTACCCCAAATCTCTTCTTCAGCCTCCCTTATCATCCCACCCCCATCACTCCCCCTGCTGTTCCACCCCCTCAACTCCCCCCCATTCCAGTCCTGCTCCCCTCTGTCTCATCCCCTGCAGACCCTGTCCCTCTTCCCAACCCCCCGACCCTCCCCAGCCCAGCCCCATTGTCTCCTCCGCCCCACCCCACCCCACTCTACACAGCTCTCTCTACCCTGTCCCATTCATGCTCCCCTCAGCCCCTACCCTACTCCCCCCATTCCAGTCCTGTCCCATCCCCCTCAACCCCCCGCCCCAGTCCCAGTCATGTCCCCCTCAGTTCCTCCACCCTGCTTCCCCCGGTCCATCCCCACACACCCACTGACTCCCTCGACCTCCCTCCCCCCAATCCCACTGCCTGGACCCACCCCCGTCCCGCTCAGGACATGCATGAAAAAGAAGCAATGGGCTTAAATTGTAGCAAGGGAGATTTAGGTTAGACATTAGGAAAAACTTCCTAACTGTAAAGATAGTTAAGCACTGGACAAATTACCTAGAGAGGTTAAGGAATAGCAGTCATTGGAGTTTTTTAAGAGGTTAGACAAACACCTGTCAAGGATGGTCTAGTTGTTATTATTCAGTCCTGCCTCAGTGCAGGGTTTTGACTAGATGACCTGTTGATGTCCCTTCCAGTTCTACATTTCTGTGATTCACACTGAATTGCCTTATGCCACTGTCTAGTAGTAGTGGCACACAGTTCTCTGACATGCAGGTTTATAAAATTGTAGTTAATATAAATTTAGAGCATAGCAATTTTAACAGCGATTTGCTGTTCAGACCAACTGAGCTGAAAATTGTGATCTATAGTATTCCAAACTATTAAGATGTGGGCTGAAATAAAATCAGCATGAATTGCTCAACAATATCAATGGAATCAGCATTGCGCTGCTATATATTGTAAAACATTACAGTGAAATCTTGCAAGTATTACATAGCACACCACCTTGCCCAAGTGGTAACTAAACATTTTCCTGTTTCAACATTCTTAACTTGTATCCCTCCTAGAAGTTGTTTTTTTCAAACACTGAATGCTGCTAAATTATGAGTTTTAGCAGGTTTTTTTTTCTTTTAAACCACAGCACTGAATGTTATTCTAAAATTGTTTTCCAAATATTCTTAAACTCCCAGTTTATCCCCCGCTGATGTTTATTGTGAAAAGTATTGCAGGTCTAATAATAATATTTGGCACTTTTGTAATTCACTGTCCAACATGTGTTTTGTGTCCTCCTCTGGTGGATTTTTAGAGGATAACTGTATAGCTAACCAGCTAAGGGAGTTATATCTTGAACTCAAGTAGTAGAAGCTCATGCTTTTAAGTCTGGATGGCTCGGGTTCAATCTTTGGTGACTAGCTATGATGGAGGTTGCTACACTTATAATCCCTTTAATCAGAAATTCTGAATATGCTTTGTTGTAGGCAGAACTAGTCTATAGTTAAGCAACTGAAAATTTAGAATGGGAAGTGTTGAAATGTTGGGAAGCCTTATAATTTTGCCAATCTGGAACGAACATCCCATCTGAGGGATGGAGGCGGGGAGAGAGGAGAGTGAGACAGGACCAGGAAACTGGGACAAGGAATCCAGAGCGGTAGTGGGAGGCAGTTGAAATCAGATGAGGAGCTGGGGCGGGTTAGACAGCAATAGGATAGACACAGACTGGAGGGGACGGAGAAGAAGGGTCTTTGACTACTCGAGACCACTCCGTTTTCTGAACATTTGATTCACGGGAAGCAGGGGAGGGGGAGGAGCTGGGGGCGGAGACTTTGGGGAAGGGATGGAATTGGGGCGGGGATGGGGCGGAGTTGGGGCGGGGGCGGGGCCCCTTGGAGTGTCCTCTTTTTCCAGGACTGCAATATGGTAACCCTAGCAAACCAGAGATCCCCAAAAATTTCATTTTGGAAATACCAAAATATGTTAAATTGACTTTCTTGTCAGTTTCACTCAGCCACTATAAGACAGGGATCTTGCCAGACATGGGTGCCTCGCCAGAGCTGAGGGTCTCAGGGCTTCTAGGCTCCCTGCCTGAGCCAGGGCATTCATGACTTCCAGGGCCCTGCAGCAGAGTTGGGAGCCTAGAAATCTTTGGACTGTCTCCAAGAGTCTGCTGCTCTGGGGCAATCCACATGGCAGGGAAGCACTGCTCCCTGGAGTGGAGGGGGAACCAATTAGCCCCAAGAGACCCAGCTGGAGCCAGGGTCTCCGGGAGCTGAAAGGCTCTCTGCTGCAGGGTTGTCAACCCTGGAACACTGTGTTTTAGCTAGAGTTTTGTCAAATCTACGACAGATTCGACAAAACATTTTGCTCCAGTTAATCAGCATCTTCAGACTAAACTAAGTTTTGTCAGAAATTTTCTGACTAGCTCTAGTTGTGACACCTGATTGCAACCTCCAGGCTGGGAATCCTTGTTCAAGGAAACTTAAAGGGGTGCCATCTTGATGGGTATTCTAAACAAGCAATAAAATTCACAGCTACATATACTGATATAGGGAAATAATTTTGGTTTTTATAAGAGTATATCAATTATCCTCATCATGCAGAACCTCCTCCCTCCATCTATGGTAATATGAAATCCCTCTCAAAATGATCATCTGCTATTTGGAATTTCAAGCTTCTACCCAAACCAATGAGGCAATAAATCTGGCAAAAAAGGTAGGAAAAGATTTTTATAATGGCAAAAGTGTATCTCTCTCACTTTCTTGGTCCTCAAAAGGTGCTTAAAGGTTACTTAAAGCTTTTTCAAAAACAAAATTGCTCTCTGGCTTAGAGTGTACATGGAAAATTTCAGTTTGACTAATGCATAATCCTTTAGAGTGGATATGATTAGTAACCTGGGTTAAACATACCACCACACATGCTACCTACAATAAAGTTTTAAGACAAATATATACCTGATGTATAGAATTATACTATGGCTGTCAATTAATTGGAGTTAACTCATGTGATTAACTAAAAAAATTAATCACAATTAATCAAAGTTTTAATCGCACTGCTAAACAATAGAATACCAATTGAAATTTATTAAATGTTTTTGGATGTTTTTCTACATTTTCAAATATATTGATTTCAATTACAACACAGAATACAAGGTGTATAGTGCTCACTCTATATTATTATTTTTCATTACAAATATTTGCACTGTGAAAATGATAAAAGAAATAGTATTTTTCAATTCACCTAATACAAGTACTGTAGTGCAATATCTTTATCCTGAAAGTGCAACTCACAATTGTAGATTTTTTTGTTACATAATTGCACTCAAAAACAAAACAAAGTAAAACTTTAGAGCCTACAAGTCCACTCAGTCTTAATTCTTGTTCAGCCAATTGCTAAGAAAACAAGTTTGTTTACATTTACGGGCAAGAATGCTGCCCACTTCTTATTTACAATGTCACCTGAAAGTGAAAACAGGTGTTCGTATGTCACTGTTGTATCCGGCATTACAAGGTTTTTACGTGTCAGGTATGCTAAACATGCTTATGCCCCTTCATGCTTTGGCCACCATTCCAGAGGACATGCTTCCATGCTGATGACGCTTGTTAAAAAAATAATGTGTTAATTAAATTTGTGACTGAACTCCTTGGGGGAGAATTGCATGTCTCCTGCTCTGTTTTACCCAGATTCTGCCATATATTTCGTGTTATGGCAGTCTTGGATGACGACCCAGCACACGTTGGTCGATTTAAGAACACTTTCACTGCAGAGCTGACAAAACACAAAGAAGGTACCAATGTGAGATTTCTAAAGACAGCTACAGCACTCAACCCAAGGTTTAAGAAACTGAAGTGCCTTCCAAAATCTGAGAGGGACAAGGTGTGAAGCATGCTTTCAGAAGTCTTGAAAGAGCAACAGTCTGATGCAGAAACTACAGAACCCAAAGCACAAAAAAGAAAATCAACCTTCTGTAGGTGGCATCCAACTCAGATGATGAAAATGAACATACGTCAGTCCATACTGCTTTGAACATTATTGAGCAGAACCCGTCACCAGCATGGAAGCATGTCCTCTGGAATGGTGGTCGAATCATGAAGGGATAGATGAATCTTTAGTGCATCTGGCATGTAAATATTTAGAGATGCTGGCTACAACAGTGCTATGTGAATGCCTGTTTTCACTTTCAGGTGATATTGTAACACGAAGCAGGCAGCATTATCTCCCATAAATGTAAACAAACTTATTTGTCTGAGCTATTAGCTGAACAAGAAGTAGAACTACGACTGAGTGGACTTATAGGCTCTAAAGTTTCTCCTTTTATTTTTGAGTGCAGTTATTTTTTTGTACATAATTCTACATTCATAAGTTCAACTTTCATGATAAAGAGATTGCACTACAGTACTTGTATTAGGTGAACTGAAAAGTACTATTTCTTCTGGGGGGGGTTACAGTACAAATATTTGTAATCAAAAATAAATATAAAGTGAAAGAAGCTTTTTGGAACATCTCTGAGGGTGAGATTTACCTGTAATCTGTCTCTTAATGTATTATATTAGGCTTAGACTTGCGTGTTTTTGCTTTATTTTGCTTGGTGACTTACTTTGTTCTGTCTGTTATTACTTGAAACCACTTAAATCATACTTTTTATACTTAATAAAATCACTTTTGTTTATTAGTAGACCCAGAGTAAGTGATTAATACCTAAGGGAGCAAACAGTTGTGCACATCTTTCTATCGGTGTTATAGAGGGTGGACAATTTATGAGTTTGCCCAGTATAAGCTTTATGCAGAGTAAGACGTATTTATTTGGGGTTTGGATCCCATTGGGAACTGGATTTCTGGGTGCTGGAGATAGGTGACCAGTTTTTGGTTAAAGTCTGAAGTTTTGGGGGCATGGACCAGACCCTGGGTCTGTGTTGCAGCAGGCTAGCGTGTCAGGCTCAACAAGGCAGGGAAAAAGGGCTCAGAGGTAAATTTAGCACATCAGGCGACAGTCCCAACGGGGTCTCTGTGACCGAACCCGTCACAAATGCACATGACTGGAATATTGATATAGAAGGCTATAGCTTGCTCAGACAGGACAGGCAGGGAAAAAAGGCAGGAGGTGTTGCCTTATTTATTAAAAATGTATACATTTCGACTGACGTGGAGATGGAAATAAGAGACAGACCTGTTGAAAGTCTCTGGGTAAGGATAAAAGGGGTAAAAAGCCAGGGTGATGTCATGGTAGGGGGTCTACTATAGACCATCTAACCTGGAAGAAGAGGTGGATGACACTTTTTTTAAACAACTAAAAAATCATCCGAAGTACAGGACTTGGTGGTGATGGGGGACTTCAACTACCCAGACATCTGTTGGGGAAAATAATACAGTATGGCACAGATTATCCAACAAGAATGTATTGGAGACCATTTTTTATTTCAGAAGGTGGAGAAAACTACTAGGGGAATGACTGTTCTAGATTTGATTTTGACAAAAAGGGAGGAACTGGTTGAGAATTTGAAAGAGGAAGGCAACTTGGGTGAAAGTGATCATGAAATGGTAGTGTTCATGATTTTAAGGAATGGCAGGAGGGAAAACAGCACAATAATGGATTTTAAGAAGACAGACTTTTGCAAACTCGGGGAGTTGGTAGATAAGCTCCCATGGGAAGCAAGTCTAAGGGGAAAAACAGTTCAAGAGAGTTGGCAGTTTTTCAAAGAGGCATTATTAAGGGCACAAGAGCAAACTATCCTACTGTGTAGAAAAGATAGGAAGTATGGCAAGAGACCACCCTGGCTTAACCAGGAGATGTTCAATGATCTGA
The DNA here is from genome assembly GCF_011386835.1 of Chrysemys picta bellii. Classification (NCBI taxonomy): domain Eukaryota; kingdom Metazoa; phylum Chordata; order Testudines; family Emydidae; genus Chrysemys; species Chrysemys picta. The sequence goes on along the minus strand of NC_088791.1, from coordinate 47,188,098 downwards.
AACTCAAAAGAGTCCTAAAAAAGTGAAAACTAGATCAAATTACAAAGGATGAATATAAACAAATAAAACACGTATGTAGGGACAAAATTAGAAAGGCCAAGGCACAAAATGAGATTAAACTAGCTAGAGACAAAGTGTAACAAGAAAACATTCTACAAATACATTAGAAGCAAGAGGAAGACCAAGGACAGGGTAGGCCTATTACTCAATTGGGGGGGGGAGGGGTTGGAGGGGCACACTACTGAAATCAGGTGGGCTAAGAAGCTACTAGGGCTATAGCCCCAGCCAAGGCACAACCCATGGGAACTCTGACTGGAAGATCACCTGGCTCCACCGATTGGTCTAACTATGCTACTTAAGCTAGGAGGAGGAAAAGGAAGTTTGTCTGAGCAACAAGGTGGTTTCCTGTTGTGCCTGCCTCCTGCAACCAACCCTGCTCCTGCTCTCCTTGTGGCTCCTGCCTTACCCCCGCCTTCATTCCTGTTCCCATAGTGCTCCTGCTCCGTGCTTGATCCTTGCCTCTCCCCCTGTCCTTATGCATCGCTGTCAATCCTCAGTGACCAGTCCTGGCTCCGATCCCGGCCTCTGACTTCTGACCCTGACTCCGGCTTGACTCTTGGCGCTGGCATTTGGCATCTGACCTCCGCTCTAACTCCTGGTTCTGACTCTTCCTTGACCCCTGGCTCTGCTAACTGGCAGTTGACTCGGTGCTCACCCTGGGCTTAGCTCCCCAAACTAGATGCCTGCTCACCCACTAGACCTGACTCCTGCTCTGACTACTAGGCCAGACTGCCTACATACTGGTCCATAACTGGTCCTAACTAAAACTAACACTAAGAAGGATATTAGCTATACAACTATATGACTCTCAGCCAGTGAGAAGGGATTGTGAGGTGAAAACCACACAGAGCTCTGACTCCAGCCTCAGGCAGTGAGAAGGAAATGAGGAGGGGTGGGGACAGTACCACCTCATATAGCCAGGGGAGGCGCTGTGGCCACAAGATGCAAGCGCTGCCCCTTCAGAAACTGCTAGGCAAAGTCCTCTGGCTCTGATGCACTGGTCACACGCACACCTACGTGAAATACATTGCTGCATCTACTTGAAGAAGAACTACATGTATTATTCAGGGTATAGGGGTACCATGGATTTATATAGTGGCATAGTCTATAGAAGAACATATAGTCTACATACACTAGAACAGGTTTGCTTGTTTAGTTATAGCTAACTAACGCAGACACAGTTTATTCTATCAAAAAAGAGTGCTTTTGCCAATATAGCTTATACCAGTCCCCCAGGTAAAATAAGTGATATAGGGAAAAGTACCTTTATGCTGGTATAAATGTGTCTACACTAGGGTTTTTGCCAGTATAAAAATGTTGCAAAAAAAAAAAAAAAAAAAAAAAAAAAAAAAAACTAACCTGCTCCACCCCCTACCCAACATTACTATAACCAGCAAAAAAATTTGGTGTAGAGCTGGCCTTATTCAAAGGATTTCATAGAGAAGAATACTGAAGCACCAGACCCTTTCGCTACATAACTTTTTGAAATAAAAACGTCCCTTATGCAATTATTATTCATTAAAATGTGGTTCTAACATTCCTCATTTCTAGCCCTCGTTTTCCTAACGAGAAACTAATGGAGAGCCAAATGTAAATTATGCTGGAGAATAGAATTCGAAGAAAAAAAAAAGTGATATTAATGGAAGATGATCTAGAAAACTTTGTGGACAAGCTTGGAATCTAATGCATCAGTTACCTCAGAAAAAGAAACTGTTAAAAGCTATGGTACAGCTTAGACATGCCCTTGATTTTTAGGGTAGCAAACAGAATTTATTAAGAATTGTTTATCAGATGTTTCTTCATATACAAAGCAGAGCCACCGCAGCAGAAAACGCTGTCAGAGGGTATGCCTACACCGCAATAAAAGACCCACAGCTGGCCCAGGTCAGCTGGCTCAGGTTATAGGGCTAAAAACATGTAGTGTATTCGGGCTGGAGCCTGGGCTCTAACGCCCTGTTGGAGAAGGGTCCCAGACCAAGAGCTCCAGCCCGAGCCCAAACATCTACACCGCAGTCTTATAGCCCCACAGCCTGAGCCCCATGACCCCAAGTAAGCTAACCCGGGCCAGCCACAGCTGTGCCACGGGTCTTTTATGACAGTGTAGACGTACCCAGAGTTGCATATCGACAACACACGTTCAAAATGGGAAAGGATTCTTTTTGAGTACGACAGCAATCCTTTTTTGTTATGTTGGTTCCAAAACAGTTCTCTCTTTATTCCTTAAAGGATCAGAAATATACTTCGTTTTTAAAATAGAAATTTCTTTACTAATATATTAAAAACAGAGCTGCATGGTTTATAGTTATTCTGTTCTCATCTCATACATGAATAAATGATATCTGTACTTTATGCTGTTTAGGTTAAAGCAGAAATTATGTAAAAGCAACTATTTTAGGCTTAAACAGGGTTGGATTAAAAAAAAACAAAAATACCAGATCTGTTCAAATGTGGTACTTTCTTTTAACCCAGCACAGCTGGTACTGCAGAGATAAATAGTTCATGGGTTTGTAAGAGTTAAATCTCATTTCATTCATAGGCAATCCTTAATTCATGGAACAGCAATCTGCACATAAAATACCATTAGCAATTAGCATCTTAGTGTTTGTACAATACTAAAGTGGATAATAATCTTAAAAAGTTAGTAACTGTGATACCTTCTTTTGTCTGTTTTCAGCAGCAGCCAACTGAGCGGACATTCTCTCTTGCATTTTTCTGCAGTGAGACATGACAGCTTCTAAAATGGAGAGGGGGTTGGTACAGATGGACTTCTTTTCTTTACTACCAGCACCTGCCTCATAGTCTCTCTGCAGAGCCAGAAATGGGTCACTAAGATTAAACCTCCCATACCGTTCCTGGATAAAAACCTCCTTCCGGCGTGCCTAAAATATAAACAGATGAACAAAAACAGTAATTAATGGATTTTTCAGAGTACATCCACACACACAACAGCTGTAAACCTAAAGGAGAAGGACAATAAATATTTACAGTTGTAAAAAATATTCTGTATGAGCACATTTATTCATAATTTATATTTAAATAGAAGTAGTCAGATATATTACACACAGAGATTTTATTTTATTTTTTATTTTATCCAAGTAGTGCATCATATAAGCAAGCAAAGTCTTCTTCTCCATTTGACTACAGAAATTTAAATTCTCTGGAACGGTTTCAGGAAAACCATAGAAGGAAGAACCTGTAAAGTTGCTGATATGCATAGAAGAAAAGAAGGGAAAAGGAAAAAAAACCTTTATTTTGGTATTGTAGAATGATTTTTTAAATTTCAGTTTACAAAAAAGAATGACACTCAGGGTATGTCTACATAGCAAAGAAAAACCTGCAGCTGGCCCACACCAGTCCAGTCCGGCCTGTGGGGCTGTTTCACTGCTGTGTAGACTTCCGGGTTCAGGTTGGAGGGTCCCAGAGCCCAGAAGTCTACACAGCAATGAAACAGCCCCACAGCCTGAGTCCCTCAAGCCTGAGTCAGCTGGCACAGGCCAGCCGTGGCTTTTTCTTCACTGTGTAGACATACCCTAAAAAGCCATAAAAACTGCTGTTTCAGGTAACTGCTGTAAGCACCAAAATGTTCAGTTTTTAAAACAATGTGCTTGTCAGACTGTCACTTAAGAGGACATATACTATAATCAGTTAAACCAAAAAAAAAAAATCAGAAAAATTTAAGATTATCCATCCACAACATTTACATTTCTCAAATTCTCACTCTTCACAAAATCTAGTATTAGGACATAACATACAAGTATCACATGATCAGAAAAATCACTCACTTTTATTATTTAAATGTGTGATCATATTCATAGAATGCAGTAGGGTATTTTATTGATGGAACAGAAAATTGCAAAAAGCTATATAAAAAAAAATTCACACTCCCATTGCCTCAAGCTGGTTAGAACAAAAAGTCATTTTTTACTCATGAGCCCAAGCAGTTAAGCGCACAACAGGCAAATCAACAATTCAGGCCAATATCAGGAGAGGTATTTTTAGTGTATTCATATATTATGCAAATAGGACCACAGTTACTACTGACTTGCAATTCTCTGCTCTGAAAATACCATCTGCAAAATTCTCAGTCTTGAATCCTAGTGGGAGACAAGCAGTGGTGGTGTTGGTTGTTTGGTGTGCATGTATGGTGTTGTGAAGTTTTGTTTGTTTGTTTGTTTGGAGTTTTTTATAAATAGGAGCAGCAATAATGGTGAGAGGAGTTAATCAACCTACCCAAATTGGGATTATCTGCCTCCCACACATCCAACTGCTGTCTCTTGGACATTCCAATCATGTTCAGATTTTGCAGAAGAAAGCAAAATAAATAAACTAATACAATCACTCACAAACGTTGACTGAAAAACCATGCCTCTAAAACACAAATAAAACTAGAATTTAGAAGAAAGACAAAAAGAAAGACAGAAAGAACCCCCTCCAAACTCTGAGGGGAAGAAGATGAATAAGTGAAAATCCACCAATATGATATTTTTAAAGAAGCAGAATTAAAAGTCAGAAACTATCCCTTGTCTAAAGAGGCAAGAACTATGGGAAAAAGGCCACCAAAAGGTAAAAGTTCTGTTTTCAAAAAAATGCAAGAGGGAAGACACCTCCCATCACACATTAGGTCTAACCACTCAATGGCCTGTTGGACAGATTCTAAAACCCTCCATAAAATTACTCAAAAATTTAGCCTGCTCAAAGAAAAAAACTTCAGAGGATAGTAAAATCTGATCTCATACCCTGGAAGCATAATCACAGAATTGAGGGATAAGGCAGGAAAACTCCCTAGAAACTGAACACAAGCAATAGTGTTTAGTCTAGACCAGTGGTTCCCAAACTGGGGTTCGTGAACCCCTGGGGGTTCATGAAATGTTACAGGGGGTTCTCGGGAAAAAATTCCCTAATGGCGGACAGAGCTGCCTTAGGGACCCCGGGCAGCACGGGACCAGGAGCCCGGAGCCCCTGGACTTCCAAGAGCTAAGCAGATCAAAGCAAGCACATCTATCACACTGAGGAGATTTAAACTTCAAGACTCCTTATAAGAAATGGAAAGGGAAGTGGATATTTTTTGCTGTTTTTAAAATTAAATAGGCAGCTAGTATTGTTTTTAAAATTATTATGAAGAACAAGTTTAAGCTTTGTTGTAATATGTGTTGTTTGCTTGAACTGCTCATAGGGTGACCAGATGAGATGAAGAAAATACTGGGACACCGGGGTGGGGGGCAAAAAAAAAAAAAAGCCGGCGCAAAATATCGGGACAAAAATTGCATCCCGACCGATCTCTGGGACAAACAGCTCAAAATCAGGACGGTCCCAATTTTATCGGGACATCTGGTCACCCTAACTGCTCAAGACCTGAATGCTTGTATAAGAGGAACTCTTTGAGTTGGCTTCTTAGATACCTTCATGCTGTTTCACATCTGATACTCCTTGATGAAACATAGGAGCCTTGTCTTATAACAAGCTTATTCAAAGTGATACAAGCTATGAAAGTGAGATCTTGGAAGAGTGTAATAAAAATACTGTAATGATAAATAATTAATAATAAATAGTGTGTAATAAGCATGTCATAAAAACAAATTTTATATTTGCAAGATCACTGCTTTTATAATTTATTCTCAGGTAAAGGAGAAAATCCCTGGAAATATTCTTTTTTAGGAGGGGGTTCGCGAGACTTGACATTTTGGTGAAAGGGATTCATAGGTTGTTAAAGTTTGGGAACCACTGGTCTAGACCCTGAGATATGCCTATGTCTGCAAGTGAATAATCCTGAGGCAAGCTGTAGTGGCAACCTTGTCTTGGACTGAATGAAACTCGACTTAGCTAGCGTGAAATTGGAGGGGCTAAGTCATAGCTGAGGATGACCAGACAGCAAGTGTGAAAAATTGGGACAGTGGGGTAATAGGAGCCTATATAAGAAAAAGCCCCAAATATCGGGACTGTCCCTATAAAATCAGGACATCTGGTCACTCTAGGCCTGAATACAATGCCGTAACAGCAGCCATTCACACATGGCTCTCAAACAAAACCAGAAATTTGGGTGGACTGCCTAAAAGCCAATATCCACCTGTAATGACCTTTATCAGCAACTTTTCCCATTGAATTTGTGAAGTGAGGTTTCACAGGATTGGACATGTGGATGTGTGAAAGATGGCATGATAACAGGCAAAGGTGGGAGCCCAGCCCCATCTAGAGAAAAGATGTTGAAAGATTTTGTAGCCCACCTTATCCTGAAAAAGCAGGTATGTACAGAAATAGGCACAAAGGGTATGTCTACGAACGAGCGGTGGTAGCTTTATTGCTGGAAGCAATAAAGTGCTGTCTATACTGGCGCTTTTCATCACTAAAACTTTTGTCGCTCGGGGTGTGTTTTTTCATACCCCTGAATGACTAAAGTTTTAGCACTGAAAGTGGCAGTGTAGACACAGCCTAAGTTTAAAAGCACAATACCACTATAAGCCACTCGCTGCTAGCAGGAATGTGAACTTACATGAAAAAAAACCTGATATTTGTCTGTATAATGTGGCTCAGGAAAAGCGGTCACTATTTTACTCAAGATCCAAGAAGATCTCAGACACGGGGAATTTATGGCTGGAGGTTGAAAAGCATCAAGTCTTCTAAGTATCTGAAGAAAAGTTGTAAAATATACTAGTCTGCTTGAGTATAGTCCCTGAACATGCAAAATATTTGTCAAGTGGACCTAGGAGAAGTTAGGGTAGACTTTGAGTTAACAAAGGAAGCAGTACATATGTGAGGACAAAGGGAGCTCAGTTTGTACCATATTACAAACCTTTTCTGTTTGATACTGTGTTCCCTCCAGTACAGACCTCTGATAATTCAGGAAAATCAGACCACCTGCTCAGACACACCAGGCCTGCAGAGCACTATTCTTCAGAAGCCACATTTGTCAGGATGAGGATTCCTTGGTTGGAATGGAGAAAGATGCTCTGGTTTTCAGTGATTATCCAAGAGCAGTTTTGTAGACTGATGAAAAAATAAGAACTCTTGGCCAATTAATAAGATCCCATTACAATATGGGTCCTATTTGAATGCTTGTATTTTTAATTTCTTGAGGTTTGCCCTTGCTACTATAAGTACTAGTAGAAAAACATATCTGAGCCTCATCACAGAGGACAGGGAAGTTATGCTTTGCAAACATGATCTCCTACAGGATGCCAGAAGAAGACTGGAAACAGAGCTTTGGTCTGCATGATAACATGTTTTCCCTCTGCTTAGGCACATAGCAAGTAAGAATGTCTAGAAGCAGTTGGCCTGATTACTTGTTTGAAGTAGGATCACCCTTCAGGACACCAAGGGTCTGTAAGTTGTTCAGTACTGTTGGTTTCTAGTATGAAGAGGTGTAGGACCTGTATGAAAAAAACCAAATTCTCTGAGTAAGAATACCTCAACCTCATAAAGGAGTGGTTTTGGACCACTGCAGAGACATACTCAGCATCAGATCTGCTGTTACTAAGTAGAAGCCATCACTCCTTAGGCCAACTGCTTCACTCATTAAACCATCAGTTTCAACTGTTCCACTGATGTATCTGGGGTCCAATAAAAAGATCATTGCCACAGAGGCTGCCGAGGACATCAGCATCAAGGTTAAGTGCTTCATATACAAATACAAATGGCTCTTCAGGCAAGAGATGGCCTAAATGCAACAGCATTTTGTCAGTGTTGAGATCGCTAAGGATTACCAAATACTTAAAACATTAAAACTGATCTACTGCTCAGTTTCCCCATTGGTGCTCTGCACTAGCAGTCCGGATGCAATGGCTGAACCAGGATGCACCTGCGAGCAGTCAGAGCTTAATACAGGGTCTCCTATCTGCTTTATGCACATACCCAGGATATTTCAGTGACCAGAGCTCAACATAGGAACTCTATTGGTGCTCCCAGCAAGGAGTTTTGGATACATCAGCAGATGGCTGGAGCTGGATGCAAAGTCTCCAGCAGCCCTTTCTGCCAGCAGCATGTAGTGTGTCACTCAGCAAATATTTGACACAGAGGCTCCCACTGTATCTATGAGATGGCACTCTATGCCAGAAGCTCCATGCTTGTTGGTCTACTCCTGGAATCTGGCTAGTATGCCATAAAGACCTGGAAATATATAAATAATTCAAAGCAAGAAGTTTCAAATGAAGAAGACAACAATCACAATGAAACTCCAAGGTAAAATGCGCTAACATTGACACAACAATGTCAAAGCACTGAGGGAAGAGTGCCAAAATGCCAAGGCAAATGCAACAAAGGACTGGAGACTGGAATCCTGAAGCGCATGGAGTTCCACCTTTCCTAGGCTAGGAAACTAAGACCAAGGACTGGCCTGCACAGATGGCATTTGTACAGAAATATTTTTAAATGCATTTTTCAGGTTTTTTTTTTAAAAATTACACACTACTTTGTATGTTTCTAGAGATCATCTGCCAGAGTCAGTAGAAAAAGTAGATCAACTTACAAGAAATTATCTATTTCCCTGCATTTAGAAAAAGTTAAATGTGCGTTAGGGAGAAAGCACATTAAATACAATTTGTCATTTTATAGACTGTAGTGAGTGAGACTCCACTGTTCCATTATTCAGGCCAATATTTAAAAACTAGTAATTGCCATTTTTTCTTATTATCAAAATAAAAGATGACTTAAATTAGTAACTTTACCTTAGTAATTACCCCCAGAAATTGCTAATTAGCTCTTTTACTGCAGAAGTATTTTCTTTTTCATTACAAGGATAGCTTTTGTTGGCTTCTAAACAAGTCCAGCTTTGTGACTCAGAGACACCTGGTGTTTCTAAATCCTGAAACCTTAATCACTTCTGGAGCATGATCTCTCTTACACACTATACAATGTACTGTACAGACAGCACAAATACCACTATACATTGAAAGGTCACTATTTATAACTACATGTTTATATTTAGCTTTACACAGTTGACATTTTTAGCAGTTTAAGAAGCATTTAACATTTGACTAGTATGATAAAACATTTTCATGTTAAAATATAACATGTAAACAGACAGACCTGTCATATATAGAATGTATACTTCTCCCACTGAAAGTATCAGACTTGTACACAGCTTCTCCACTGCACCAACATCCATGTATTACAATTTATCTAATAAATTCTTGAGTTGCCAAAAACTGCCTTCAGAATAAGGCTCCAAATTCTAAGAAATAAGTGCTACTTGGAAGTTTTGCACTGAAGGTAACTATGGAATTTTACTAAATGCTGACTAGTCATGGTGTATTTGTTTGAGATTATCAGCTTCCAACAACTACACTGTCAACATAGATTCACTATGGAAGAGAAGTTGACAGTATAACATCAACATAAAACATTCCTCAGATCTACAACAGTAATTTAGCCAAAATGCTGAGTTTCTGGGCTACCTGAATAAACTAATATGTTCAGTGTTTACAATACTGCTCCATTCACAACCTTTAAAAAGGTATGAGAAGCTAGTGAGTAGGAGTACAAAGAGCATCCATAGATGAATTATATATTGGCTCTGCTTCTCACGCCCGTGGAAGCACACATCATAAAAGCTTTGCTATCTCTAGTTCTCTCTCTATACTGTGAGCCTTAAATCATAAAGTCTAATGTTGCCAATGTCAAGAGGTTGACTTTTATGCCATTCATCTTTTGCAGAATGTACAGTCCTAATGTCACTTGAATACTCACTTCCTTACAGCATTATTTGATGATTGCGCTAGTACAAAATTATCCATTTCTTATACAATGAATTTAAAACATTTGTAAATATCAAATTTTAATTTGTGATTATTGTTGTACAATTATGCTACTGTTAAATTCACTGTATAATTTAAAACCTGAAGTTATAAAACTCATCCTTCACTATGGGAAATATGGTTATGACTAGGGCCCTAAAAAAAAAATCTCAGATTATGTTTTAAAAATGTGCAGCAGTGTGATGGGTAAAGTATCAATTTCCACAGGATACGCATGCAATGCAGTCAGTAAAAGGTCACTGCTGCATTCCTTTGCATAAAACTGGCCGCCAAGCTCTCCTGCCCCCATTTCCCGCCCAAACTGCTGCAATTTAATACTGTGGCTTCCTACTTTTTCCTCCATCGCTCCGTTTCTCCCACTCTGTGCCTGCTCACCTGCTGTGGACTTGGTGGTCAGTTTTAGGTGAGGTACTTGGAACATTAGCAGCAACTGCTTCAGTGGGTGGGTTGAAATTGCACCAAATCGCCCCCAAACTGCTGCGATTTTTCCAACAGCAGGTAGGCGAAAGCAAGCATCCGTGTGCACCAGTATAATGCTCAGTGGAAAAATCATCAGCACTCTGGCTGAGGGCTCGGCAGCCAGCAAGCACTTCCACCTCCCTGCTGAGGCCACAGCTCCTCATGTTCCAAGTGGTGGCAGCACTGCCTTGTACAAAAAGGGCTCCCGAGTCTGCAGTATATGAGCCAGCTTGGTGGGCAGATGGGCACTGAGTGGGAGAAAGGAAGAAAGGGAGGGAAAAGTCTGCAGTCACCAGAGCAAAACAAGCATTTGGGGAGAGGAAGCGGGGGGGACGGGACTTCGTAGCCAGTTTTATGTGAGGCAGTGCCACTGCTGCTTAGAACTGCTACTCTGACATGACGCTACCACGTGCTATGAGCCGTACTGACCATGAGACTTCCACGTGCAAATATCGGCTTCCTCCTCCCTTCTGTTGGGAAGATCAGAGGGTTGGGCTAATGTCACATTTTCCGCACATTCTATGAAAACATGGTTTTCTGAGGGCCCTTGCTATAACACCGCCATATTTAAGGATGAGATGGGAACATATAAAAACAGCAAACTGTACTTTTGCGCACACACTAGCTTTTCACACCTAGACACAGAGATTGAAGGAGAAGGAGACAAGAGATTAACAAAGCAAGTAGTTAGAGATGTGAAAAGATTTCCATAGGAAGAGGTATAGAAAAGTTTGATGCTATTTAGTTGAGAGAGAAAAAGAATAAGAAGGGATATCATATAGGTATGCAAAATGATGAATGGTCTACAGAAGTTAAATCAAATGCTCTTATTTACCCTCCTTCAAAAAACATGAACAAGGGGATAGCCAATGAAATTAAAAGGGAAACTAATTTAAAACCGATAAAAGAAAAACCTTTTTTTTTTTAATTTTTAAAACATACGACGTACTAACCCATGGAATATACTGCCATAAGATACCATTAAGAGCAAGAGTTTAGTTGGCTTTAAAACAGGATTACACATTTATGTAAATAGAATAACCAGTTACATTTTATAGGACTTAAAATAATAAAAATTAGATTATAAACACTTATACTTCAAATATATACACCAGCCACCAATTGATGGGACGAGGAGGAAACTTTCTTTATGGGCTACTTGTTCCACAATTGTCTATTAGGACAAGGATGGATCACTGGTCTAATCCGATACAGTAATTTGTATGTTCCCAGAAGAAGGGTCATGCACCTGGAGGGCCTGTTAGGGTACGCTGGAGGCAAGCCAGAGTACAGTAATCTTTGAGGCCAACAGTCTCTGGTAGGCCTACCAGCTTCTCTAAAAAGATTACCAGAGTTCACCCCCAACTCCAACATAGGGCTCTGATACAGGTCAGTCCTTCCAACCCCACAACTAGGTTTTCCTGGTGGTTTTAAGTCCACATCAGCCTTTATATCAGGAACCTGACCGAATCTTCCAAATCAATTTAAACTCAGGCTATTTATCCAAAAGTCCTTTCTTTGTCTCTTGATCTCTGGAGAATGCAGTTTGACCAAGAATATGCAAGCCTCCCCAGGAAGTGATATCTCTCTAGAGGTGTTATAACCTGAGTAATCGGTCTTAATCATCCCCTACTGTTTTCACTTCCTGGAGAAGCTGTGGTAACCCTCTCCCCCACCCTGTCTCCCCATGGAGTGCATATGTAACCCACATGCTTAATAGGGAGATATCTCTTTAAACAAAAGGTTACACCAGAGGTTGGCAACCTTTCAGAAGTGGTGTGCCGAGTCTTCATTTATTCACTCTAATTTAAGGTTTCGCGTGCCAGTAATTCATTTTAACGTTTTTAGAAGATCTCTTTCTATAAGTCTATAATATATAAACAAACTATTGTTGTATGTAAAGTAAATAAGGTTTTTAAAATGTTTAAGAAGCTTCATTTAACATTTAATTAAAATGCAGAGGCCCCTGGACTGCTGGTCACGACCGGACAGTGTGAGTGCCACTGAAAATCAGCTTGCGTGCCGCCTTTGGCACACGTGCCATAGGTTGCTCCTGGGTTACACATACAATCCCTGGCCCACAATGACACATAAACCATTCATGCACTTAATATAATATAGTCTCCCAAAGATACTGCAATAAGTTGATTCTGAGACAGGAAGACAATTCACGGATTGTAATTTTTTAATTATCATAACTAGTTTAACTTGTAAACAAAATACATTATTCCTGTGCAAAACAATTAGGGTAAATACTTTCCATTTGTTTACAGCATTAAGGACATTGTAACACTATGACAAAGCTGTGGCAATCTATATTTACAGAATTGAAGAATGAGATAATGTAAAAAGAAAATAAATAAATCCACAAATAGACTTGGTAATTATACAATAAATTTACCTGACAATCAAATGGAAAAGCAATTTACCATGCACAAGCAAATATTGGACAGATAATTACCCCCTGGATCCAAATCCTAGCGTTTATGGAACTTGCTTCCTATCCATGGTCCAACAAAAACACAGATTGGCTGATCTTCAGGGAATGGTGCATAGCTCATTTATTTTCTCCATCTTTTTAAGAGTTAAATTAAAGAACTCTGGTTAGCGGATTATGGAGCATTATCGTCTATGAAAAGATTCATAGATTTTAAGGCCAGAAGGAATGAAAAGTTTCTTTGTTGTTCACTGGACAATTTGTGATCTTGATATGTTGCATATAGGCTTTGGATGCATAGCAGGGCAGCCAAACCCAACACAGAATGGAAAAGTCTTTTTGTACTAAGGACATTCGCTTGTTGTTTTACTTTTAACATTTGAAAAGGAACCTAGAACATGAATAAATTAAAATGAAATAAAAATATTTTCCAGAATTACCAAAAGTGTCGGGGGGGGTGGAAAAATTATCGAAGACTAGTGTTTAAACTCTCTTTTCCCTATTTGATGCTGCAGTGAAGCTGTAGCACTGAATTTGTTATATCACACTCATTTCCATGGCAACAGACTAATGCCACAAACACACAATTATGACTTCACTGAAGGATTAGTCAGAATCTGGGTTGAAGGGAGAAAGCGTCTATTCAAAAGAACATTTTCAAAAATAAAGGGATTACAGAAGGTGATAGGAAAAATTAAGCACATTTTACATTACCATTTTGTTCAAATTTGTGCCTCAGAAATCTGTTTGAAGCAATTAAATATTCACTAGTACTTTCTTCTAATACGGTGTTAATATTTTATTCCTTGCATACATTTTTATTCCTTACTTCAGCAATCTGCCTAGTAGTTAAGAGGACAGACACGGTTACAAAAAATTGTTGAAAAAATATACATACTTAGCTTGCACCTGCAAAAACTCATTGCAGAATTGAGCTATATTTGCTAGTCTGTAATACTTCTAAAAAAAGAACAGGAGTACTTGTGGCACCTTAGAGACTAACAAATTTATTAGAGCATAAGCTTTCGTGGACTACAGCCATAAATTTGTTAGTCTCTAAGGTGCCACAAGTACTCCTGTTCTTCTTTTTGCAGATACAGACTAACACGGCTGCTACTCTGAAACCTGTAATACTTCTGTATCAAGAGAATAATATTTACTTCTTGAAGGATACAAAATGTACAAGCTACAACAAGTTTTAGAGGGGAACTGCAGAAACTCCCCTCCCCCGATCCCCAATTGTTCACTGCAGTGACACTTATCTCTTTAGATTACAAAATACAAATTTTAAAAATATGTAAATAGGGTTTTATAACCTAATAAGAATAGCAAGGTTTCATGATTTTTTTTAAAATTCAAGTAAGTAAGTTTTGGGCAATTTAAACATTACACTACTTTGCTGAGAACTAAAACCAACCATGTGATGGTACACAAGAAACAAAGTGAATCTGAACAGATGTTTGCTATGACAAAATAGAATTTTAAATGCTCCAAACTAACTAAAATACAAAAAAGTAAATATATTTAACAGTCTTTCAGTTAATAATCCCATGTGAAATTAGTTATGGAGATAGGACAATCTTGTTTAAATAAATTTTAAACAAATACACCTAATCAGTAACAGAATATACAATCTATAGGACTAAGATTAAAAGTGCATTTTATTTTTTTAATTTTATTTTATTTTAAACAAAAAATATTTGAGTTTCTCCTTCATTTACCTGCCAAGTTTGAAGTTCAGAAATTCCAAGTCTTCCATGCTGCATCTGATGATAAACATCAAATACACGACTATACATAACAGCATTGTTACAGAACAATGGAACTGAATTAAGGCTGCTATAGCACCCTTAACAAAATTTCCTTCCTTCTCAGAGTTTGTTCCTCTAATTAAATTTCCTTTTCCAAATAATAACCTGTACTAAGACTGTTTCAACAGACCTTCATTGACTTGTATTGTGGAGTGGTTCCAAAAAGCTTTTAACCACACAATGGGAGGTCGGGGGTGCATAAGAACATAAGAATAAAAACATAAGAATAAAAACATAATATGGCCATACTCGGTCAGACCAAAGGTCCATCCAGTCCAGTATCCTGTCTACCGACAGTAACCAATGCCAGGTGTCCCAGAGGGAGTGAACCTAACAGGTAATGATCAAGTGATCTCTTCCTGCCATCCATCTCCACCCTCTGACAAACAGAGGCTAAGGATACCATTCCTTTCCCATCCTGGCTAATAGCCATTAATGGACTTAACCTCCATGAATGTATCCAGTTCTCTTTTAAACCCTGTTATACTTCTGGCCTTCACAACCTCCTCAGGCAAGGACTTCCATAAATTGACTGATCGCTGTATGAAGAACTTCCTTTTATTTGTTTTAAACCTGCTGCCCATTAATTTCATTTGGTGGCACCTAGTTCTTATATCATGGGAACAAGTAAATAACTTTTCCTTATTCACTTTCTCCACACAACTCATGATTTTATATACCTCTATCATATCCCCCCTTAGTCTCCTCTTTTCCAAGCTGAAAAGTGCTAGCCTCTTTAATCTCTCCTCAGATGGGACCCATTCCAAACCCCTAATCATTTTAGTTGCCCTTCTCTGAACCTTTTCTAATGCCAATATATCTTTTTGAGATGAGGAGACCACATCTGCATGCAGTATTCAAGATGTGGGCGTACCATGGATTTATATAAGGGCAATAAGATATTCTCTGTCTTATTCTCTATCCCTTTTTTAATGATTCCTAACATCCTGTTTGGTTTTTCGACTTCTGCTGCACACTGCAGGGACGTCTTCAGAGAAGTATTTACGATGACTCCAAGATCTCTTTCCTGATTAGTTGTAGCTAAATTAGCCCCCATCATATTGTATGTATAGTTGGGGTTATTTTTTCCAATGTGCATTACTTTACATTTATCCACATTAAATTTAATTTGCCATTTTGTTGCCCATTTAGTTTTGTGAGATCTTTTTGAAGTTCTTCACGGTCTGCTTTGATCTTAACTATCTTTAGCAGTTTAGTATCATCTGCAAACTTTGCCACCTCACTGTTTATCCCTTTCTCCAGATCATTTATGACTAAGTTGAATAGGATTGGGCCTAGGACTGACCCTTGGGAAAACAACTAGTTACCCCTCTCCATTCTGAAAATTTACCATTTATTCCTACCCTTTGTTCCCTGTCTTTTAACCAGTTCTCAATCCATGAAAGGACCTTCCCTCTTATCCCATGACAACTTAATTTACATAAGATCCTTTGGTGAGGGACCTTGTCAAAGGCTTTCTGGAAATCTAAGTATACTATGTCCACTGGATCCCCCTTGTCCACATGTTTGTTGACCCCTTCAAAGAACTCTAATAGAGCGGGTAGGAGAGGAAATAGTAAAAGTCTACTTTCTACATGTTACTGATAGTAAACAAGATCTAAACTATAAATAAGGCTGCCAGTTTGTCACGGAGGTCACGGATTCCGTGACTTTCCGTGACTTCTGCTCAGGCAGCCCTTGTGCCAGTCACACCGGCCACTGCTGGGGCAATCTCTGGCCACCGCACCCCCCCAGCAGCAGCAGAGTTTGGGTGGGAAGAAGCAGAGGATTGGGGCACGGGACTCTCGGCGGGCTTTCGGCAGTGCTTACATGGGGGTCTCCCCGGAAGCGGCGACATCCCCCCCCCGCTCAGTTCCTAGGCAGGGGGGCCAGGCAGTTCTGCTCGCTGCCTCCGCCTACAGGCACCGCCCCTGCAGCTCCCATTGGCCGCGGTTCCCAGCCAATGGGAGCTGCAAAGCCAGTTCTGGGCGGAGGCAGCACACAGAGTTGCCTGGCCATGCCTCTACCTAGGAGCTGAACAAGGGGGATGTCGCCACTTCTGGGGAGCCCCCTAGGTAAGTGCCACCACAAGCCCACCTCACCTTTCCCGTGCCCCAACCCCGTACCCCCTCCCACGCCCAAACTCTGCTGCTGGTGGGGAGGGGAGAGGCACAGAGCCAGGTAGGGAGCCTGCCAGCCTCGCCAACCCCCTCCTCTCCCAACACCAGCAGGGGTCCCGGGCCCCGTGCTGCCGCCCATCCCCCCCTCCATCAGCAGTGGGGGTCCTGGGCCCCCCCGCACCAGGTTTTAGTCAGGGGTATATAGTAAAAGTCATGGACCATGAATTTTTGTCCGTGACTTTTACTAAAAATACCCGTGACTAAAACGTAGCCTTAACTATAAACAAAACCAGCACACAGCAAAGTTTTAAAAGGGAGTACCGGGATGGTGGGAAGAAAAATATATGTTTGCAGACCTCATTCTATGTAATACTGTAAAAGCATTTCAAACATCTGCAGGTGCTATTAATCCAATCTAAAGAGACACTAGTGCACACATATTAAGAGTAAATGCAGTAACTGTAGAGTTACTTACACCTGGGTCCTCAAGCAAAAAAAAAAAAAAAAAGAACCTTTTACTATGACTAATCATCTGATTTGTTCAAAGTCAGTCATTCTGTTAGACATTACATTAGAACTTGTAAATTACATTAAGTATCTTTATCAATTTACTAACTAAAGTCATACTATCTGTTAGTTGAAGTTGCCTTCCCTTTGGGAATATTTTTATATTTTGTTTATTTTTTTCTTTTAAAAATGACTCTCTTTTAGAGAGCTAAAAAATGAAAGTCACTCATTTGTATTAATGAGCAACGTTAGCCATACAAATATCTGTATAAAAATATGTTTTAAAATAAATTAGAAATATTTCGTATTCTCAAATTTCTAAACACTACCTGGTAAAAAAGTATCATCAGGACAATTGCTAGATAAAAGATAAAAAGAGATGCAACACCACACACCAAGTACCAACCTGAAGTTTTTATTCAGGCAAAACTCACAATTGTCAATGGAAGTTTTGCCTGAGTAAAGAGCACATGAATGAGAATACAAACACTATGAAACGACCATATTTGAAAGAAACTCCATTGGGTGGAATGCCTGTGTCCTAAATAGGTTTCTATTTGGTTTTAAATACAGATGTAGGGGGACATTTTCAAAATATAATAATGGAGATGCTATGCATTAGCTTGGTATATACAAGGTGGTAAAGTTATAACTAAAGACTTAAGTGGCGATGACTGCTGATTAAATATATCTTTATAATATGATTTTCTATTGTGCATGAATAAGTAGCATCTGATTTGTCCTTGGGGGCTTAGGTCCAGCATAGTAATATTACTATAAATTTCTATAGCTCTGAGACATTAGGTACCTGAATTTACTGATATGAACTCTATTTGTAATACAGATGTTAGTGAGTTTAATCTTGTCTCAAAAGTGTTTTGTTATTATAGCAAAATATTTGTTTCCTGGCTAAATACTAATGTTTACTAAGATAAACCACAGAGGCTAAAGGGTAGACACTATTTAGAGAGATGTCAGAGAACTATTAAGAATGGTTTTATGTTCAAAGCTTATTCAAGTTATAATTCTAAATCCCTTACATATATTTTAAGAGAGTTATTTAAAACAAACTGGAAGAAATATAAAAGGGTTAAATTAAAATGCTGTAACTTCAAAAAAAAACTACTGGAACTGTAGGAGGAAGTTTAAACTAGAAGATGAGATAATTTAAATGTAAAATGAAAATAATGCATGGGTTGATTAAGTCTTTAGAACTATAAAAGTTGTTTCTTACTATAGTAAATATGCTTCTTAGAGACCATTGTCTATGGATCTTGAGACAAATATGCCTTTCAGAAAGCTGGTACAGTGAGCAAAGACTGCCAATCTGTGCAGTGGAGTATACAAAGCTAGAATGACAGTTAAGGGGAACCTCATACTTGAACATGATTACACAGTTGACAGCTACAAGTGTAGTAGGACAGCCCAAAATAAAAAAGTGACATTCTATACAGGTTCTGGTTTTCAACCTTTGCAACTGTTCTGCTGCAGAATCTCTTCTAATTCACTAAATAGTTTTGTCTAGTCAAAGTCTCCCAGCTTTTCCAACAGGCTTTTTTTGGACCTCACAGAACACAGAATACTAGTGTACCCACTGTTCCAGAAGCCAAGCTGACAGCCTGGGATTGGTTCTGGGTTAAGAATCTCACTCCAATCTTGGGACAAGAGATCTGGTAGAACTGGAACCACAAGTTCTGTTTCAGCACACCAGTTCCAATAAATTTTAAATTTCAGGGAACATATAGTAAACAAGAGTCTGCAGTTACCTAAAGACACATCTGAAATAAAGACAGCAGGCAGCTTTTTTCATTGTAGCCGGCACTGCTTCAGACCCATCTGCTATCCTCTGGCAGAAAGGGATCTATTCACTTGCTCTCCCTCTTGCCTCTGCTGTAGCTGTTGAGATTCTTGCTGTATGTTTTAAAAAAATAAAATCCAAGACCAAACTTCATTCACACTATAACAGTCTCAGGTTGACCCTGAGGTCACCACTGTCCGTTGGGAGTAGGGATAGGATTTCATCTTCATTTAATTCACACAACCTATGAAATGTTAAGCCTCACCATTTACCGTTAAGCCTCACAAGACAACATTTTTATACCAATTAGAGACCAAATTATATAAATTAATCTGTACCACAGTAATTTTCCAACTCCATCAGATATTGCAAGGTGGTGTAATCTTTTACCCTCTAATATTTACTTAAAAATAAAGTTGGAACAACAATGGTAACTGGTTCTGTCAGAAATGGGCTAGTCACTAAGTGTCTTTATCAAACTGTTAAATCTATGTTGGATTTAAAGCAAATAAAAAGGGCTACAGTTACTTACAGCAATATTGAAAAGTAAACAAATATAACTTTAAAACTAAGTAAGAATTAAACAAAAAAAATAAGAGAAGACAAGGGGTAAGACACCAAATATGGTTAAGTATTTTAAAATATTGAGTGACAAGTATAAGATTAACAACAAAATGTGGTAACTGACAGGCAAGTGCCATTCATCACCCTGACTAATTTCGCACTACATCACCTGTCATACTACTGTCTTTTTAGATTGTAAGTGCTTCAGAGCAGGGACTGTCTCTTCATATATGTAGCACTTAGCACGTAAGGCACTGTGTGTAATAAATGTTTTGCTTAACCTACTACTTTTAATATATTTAATAGATGTTCAAAAACATGCTCCACAGGGATTAATCGTGTGGACTATCATGACTTCCTGAAGAGAGGTAAGGCTGCTCCCACAAAGGAACAGATCTTATCTGCTTCTATTAAATGAGGTATAAACTGAAGTATGTAACTGGTGATCAATCCTGCAAGGAGCCAAGCACTTTAGCCTTGATCCTGTCCAGCAAAGCACTAAAGCATGTGCTGAAATCTTACCATGTGAGCAGTCCCACTGACTTCACTGAGAGTCAGTGCTGAGCTTCTTGCAGGCTGGTGCTTTTTGTGAGCTGTTATCAACGGGACCACTCGTGTGTGTGTGTGTGTGTGTGTGTGTGTGTGTGTGTGTGTGTGTGTGTGTGTGTGTGTGTGTGTCAACAGTGGAGGGAGGAAGGTGTCACAATTTGACCCTATGTGATTTGAAGCCTTATTACAGCACCATAACAACAACATTCAAGTTTATACATCTAAAATTACTTCTCATCTACTCTATTAGTAAATATTTTTATGATTAAGGGTTTTTAGAGCTTTGAAACTAATGTCTTTTAAGAGAGTTGCCACATAATTTGTGGCAAACCGTGTCTGCATTTACAGGTCAAACCTGCAAGGTTATAGGGGTGTGAGTGGCGTCGACTGCCTCCTGGTATGCTGGTGCTTTTAACAGGCAGTCGTCTAGGTAGGGAAAGATTATCACACCCTGCCAGCGAAGATGTGCTGCTGCAACAGCAAGAACTTTGGAAAATACTCTTGGGGCCATGGATAGGTCAAAGGGGAGCACCCTGTAGTGGTAATGCAGATTCCCAAGAGTGAATCGGAGGAACCTCCTGTGCGCCGGGTGGATGGTGATGTGAAAGTAAGCATCCTGTAGGTCGAGGGCCGAGAGCCAATCTCCTTTCTCCAATGCCGGAATTATGGTTGCTAGGATTACCATCTTGAAGTGCTGTGTTCTCACAAACTTGTTTAGTTTGTGCAAGTCCAGAATTGGCCTCCATCTGCCTGTTTTCTTCTGAGTGAGGATATAATGTGAATAAAACCCCAGGCCTCTGTGCTGAGCTGGTATGGGTTATACCGCTCCTAATTGCAGGAGATGGTTTATTTCTTGCTGTAACAGATGCTCGTGAGATGGTTCCCTGAAGAGGGATGGGTGGGTGGAATAGAAACAAAGTGGATGGAATAGCCCTTATGTATAATTTCCAGAACCCATCTGTCTGAGGTGATGGATCTCCAGAGTGGGTAGAAAGGTGTAAGGCGGTCCCCAAATGGGCTGGAAATTAAAAGCGACTCTGGAATTAGAGAATGTGAGGCTCTCATGTCCTCAACCAACACTTCAAAATGTTTGCCTGGAAGTGGATGGTTGAGATGTAGATGACTGCTCTTGTTTGTCGGCATCTCTTCTGGCGCTGCTTGCGGCATTGGTCATAATGTCTTTGAGGCTAGGTGTATGGGGCAGATCGGAATCGTTGGTTACAGAATCTGCCCCGTTTCTTTTTGTTCATAGGGACTTATATTCCCAGTGTCTTTAATGTCGCACGGGAGTCCTTCAAGGTATGTAAGGATAAATCCATGCTCTCTGTGAACAATTTGTGGCCTTCAAAAGGTAAGTCCTCTATGGTAGCCTGAACTGTCCTGGGAAAGCCAGAGAGGTGGAGTCAGGAAGCTTTCTTCATGATGATGGATGTAGCAATTGATCGGGCTGCCGTGTCAGCAGAATCTTAAGAAGCCTGCAGGGCCGTTCTGGCGATGAGGAAACCCTCTGTTATGTTGGCTTTATATTGTTATTTTTTGTCTGCTGGAAGATGTTCAATAAAAGTTAACGTCTGCAAAAAAATGTTGTGTGTGTCCTCGGCTAGTAAGGTAGAATAGTTGGCTATGCGAAATTGGAGTGTAGCCAATGAATAGACTTTTCTGCCAAAGAGGTCTAGCCATTTCCAATCTTTATCATACGGGGTGGTTTGGCCTGATGTTGCTTCCCCCTTTGATTAACTACCTCTGCCACCAATGAGTTTGGGGTAGGGTAGATGAACAAAAACTCAACTCCCTTAGCCAGTACATAGTACTTCTTGTCAGATCTTTTACAAGAAGGTGGAGCTGTGGCTGGCATCTGCCAGACAGTTTTTGCAGGCTCCATAATGGCTGCATTAACGGGTAGTGCCATCTTGGCTGACGGAGAGGCCTGAAGTATATCAGTCAGCTTATGCTGTGTCTCTGATAGCTCTGCCAGTGATATATCGAGGGAGTCAGCTACTCGTTTAAACGGATCCTGAAAGCATTTGAAGTCATCTCCCGATGTGGGGGAAGACGGCATTATTGTTTCATCAGGAGACGAAGAGAAAATGTAGGTAGGTGGGAGGGTGTCACCCTCTGGCCTATCCTCAGGTTCTTTGGCTTCCTCCTCCGGCCTTTCTGGGGAAGCCGGGACAGATGCTGATGGTGATCATGGTGTCTTGGGTCTGGGTGGAGTGGAAGGCTTGACGTTCTGGGCCCTGTATAATGCCCAATTTGGTGGGAGGGCCATGGGAAGGGGCACCCATTGTGGGGGTAGCCAAACTGTGCCCTGCAGCCGCAAGGGTCCAGGTTTGGGTGAGGAATGGCAAGGGGTGCACATTCCTGCCTCCACTTCCTCCTCTTCATTTCTGGACAGAGGAGGGGCTGAGCCAGCAGGGGTAGTGGTAAAGCTTGCCCCTGATCTGGCTGGGGTGCTGCTGGTGCCGAAAAGCGGAGTTCTCAGAGTAGAAGGAATGAGGAGGTCCGCCTGGCTGATGAACTGTTGCAGGACCGGGAGGCTCAGTACCGACGGCAGAGGCAAGCTCTGGCTGGGAAACAGAGTGAACGTTGCCGGTGCCGCACACTTGCTGTATTGTATCGGTGCGGCAGGTGGCACCATAGCGCTGCTCAGTGCCTGAGTTTGCTTAGGTTCCCTCAGTGCCGAGCTACGAGGCTTGGTTTTGTTATGTGTGCCTCCATGAGAACTAGACCGCATCGGGTCTTTTGCTCCTCGGAACGTCTTGGTACCAGACAATCCTGGTGCAGTCAGTACCGGGGCAGACTTTGCGGTCAGAGATCGCTTTTTTTCCAGGCAAATCTCGCTGTGGTGAAGAGTGAGACTATTTTTTTGTGGCTTTCTTAGGAACAGGATCCTTAGTAGCAGTTTTTGAAGAGGATCCCATATCTGAGGCAACTGCAAGTGAGTGTTGGCCAAGTGGTGTCCTGGACTCGAGATCGGAGGCAGGTCTGAGGGATTTCTCCAACATCAAAAGTTTTAGTTGAAAATCCCTAGTCTTCCTTGTCCTCACTATCAGTTTCTTGCAGGGGGGACACTTTTGGGTAATGTGTGTGTCCCCCCAGACACATTGCGTGTGGCCATCTGTGACTGATATCAAAAGTCTGCAGGTCAGAGAGCATTTGAAACCTGGAGAGCCCGGCATGTCTGAGAGGCTGTGTTGAATAAAGAATGGGAATAGTCCCATTCTAATGCCTCTTTAAGGCATTTTCCCTAAGGCGGGGAAAAGGGGAGAAAAAGGTAAAGAAAAATGAAAGGAAAGGAGTAATAACTGAGGGTACATCTACACTACAGCGGGGAGTCGATTTAAGATACGCAAATTCAGCTACGTGAATAGCGTAGCTGAATTCGACGTATTGCAGCCGACTTACCCCGTTGTGAGGACGGCAGCAAAATCGACTTCTGCCGCTTTTTGTCGGCGGCGCTTACTACCACCTCTGCTGGTGGAGTTAGAGCGCCGATTCGGGGATCGATTGTCGCGTCCCGATGAGACGCGATAAATCGATCCCGGAGAGGTCGATTTCTACCCGCCGATTCAGGCGGGTAGAAATCGATCCCGGAGAGGTCGATTTCTACCCGCCGATTCAGGCGGGTAGTATAGACCAGACCTGAGAAAGGGCTGAAATAAGATCTAGAGTTGTTAAGGACACTGCTGTCATTCCGACAGAAGCCAAAGGTGATAGAGAAGGAACTGGGGGACGGTTGACTGCGCACACAGGGTAACCGCTCGGAGCGGCGCGAGATGGCTGCCACGCGTGCGTGGCGAAATAGGGCACTGTTACTACAAATCGCCGATTACAAGCGCAGGGGCACCAAGACAGCTAAAGTGGAGCACCCACAGGGACATGCCTCAAAGAACAATATCTGGTTTCACTTCCTGCACCAATAGTTCTAATTTTTCAATTTTGTTACCCAGGCTCCTTGCATTGGTGTACAGATGTCATAGTTGTTTCTGCTTTGGTTTCCCCAGATTCCTCACACGATTAGGGACAGTCATCCTACTGCCAGTATCGCCTACCTGGCTGTTAGCATAGTTGGTATTGGCACTTTCTCCTACCTTCTGCTATTCCTTTTTCTATTGCTGTATCCTCTTTCTTAATTTTTCTCCCCTCAATATTAGATTAAATGAGCATCTCCCAATAGTCTCCCTCGAATGCCTAGTTAAAAGCTATTTTTTATTTTAATGAATTGTGCCAACCTCCATCCCAGAGGTCTATTTCCCTCCCTACTAAGGTGGAGTCTGTCCCATGAGAACAGTCCTCTCTCTGTGGACAACTCCCAATGGTTGACCGTCCCAAAGCGCTCATTCAGCACCACTACCTGAGGCATCTGTTTGATCATCATAATCTTGTTTCACCTTCATTCTCTTCCTCCTAGGTACAGGCAGAATCCACTGAAGATCACTTGAGACTCCACTTCTTTAAGTGTCTTCCCCAGTCTGGCATAATCTCTGATGCATTTTTGTTCTTCCTTGCAATCTTTTGTGCATCATCCTCTATCCTTCTGGGGCTCCAAACTCTGGCTACCTCCACTGACTCTTCCTCTCTTGTTGTAGGAATAGCCGCTCTTTTTTCCTTGCCCTCTCATCTTCTGTTACTGCCCGCTGCACCCTTTCTTTATTTTCCAACTCAACAAACCTGTTCCTGAGCTCTATTTCTCCAATACTAGCTAGTTTTTTCCTCTGCCTAGTTCTCATAGTCACATGCTTCCACTGGCCATTTTCCCTGCCAGCAATCTACTCTCACAGTTCTCCAGTCTAGCTTACATCTGAAAGTCTTGAATTTTCCCTTCAGTCTCCTCTCACCTTCCCTCCATCATCTGTTTGAGTTCCCTTTGAAACTCAACCACCGTTTCTACCTGCATCTCCAAATCTTGGATCTTCTCTTCCAGCAGATCGCACTTCATGCAAATGAAGCTCTTTTCAGGTACCTGCTCCAGGATAATGTACATCCCACATCCAGTCATCTTCCTTGTCTCTTCCATTCCTTGGGTCACCTCCACTACGGCCTCTCTGTCATAGCCTTCCTGCCTAAACTCCTATGAAAAGGAAAAGACACCCACCCACACCCTCCCCCAAACTCTACTTACAAACTCCCACTGAAATGCCCCCGTTTTCAACTCTGTTTGCAGGCTCCTGTACCACTGCTGCTGTGCAGAATGTTTAATGTCTATGGGGTTTTTTGTTTGTTTTAAAAGCAGACAGAAAAACAGTAACCTTGCTATGGGGCAAATAGTCCTGTCCATGAGAAATAAGCACAGATCAACAGGACCAGGTCCGACTTTTTACATATACAAACCCACAGTATAAATTTACTTTTCTAAATTTCTAAAGAGACAAATTGTAATTTCCCCACCCCACTCCACCAGACTTGAAAAGGTTTGTTCTTTTGCACGAATTTTTAACACAATGCTGTCCCCCTGACTCCAAGCATTTTGATAAGCCTGGACAGAAATCAAGAGAGCTGGAAATGAATGATGATGAAAACATTTATTTATAGGCAGGTAATAGACATGCTAGATAACTTCAGACCTTCACTACACCACTGCCAGCAAGACACAGTCTTGCAGAACTATTACTGTGTTATTGTGTAATAAAATGAGTGGTGCTGTGGAAAAAATATCTGTGAAAATTGGATACAAAGTTACTAAAGTGACTAAAAGTTTAAAGAATGGGGATTTTGTATTTTTATAATGCTCTATTATTTTTGTACATGTTTTATTTATAGTAATGCCTAGTGACCACAATCAGGATCAGAATCCCATTGTGCTAGCCCTTCCTTAAAGAGCCATATAGCCAATTTAGTTCATTTTGTCATCCATTTATCATTGTAAAAGGAGAAGACCCACAAATAGAAAAAGACAGATAACTTGTCAAAATTACAGAATGTATTTGTTACAACTTGCAGTGTGAATATTCTATGGCACACAGGTTATTCCTGAGATTTAATCTAAATTTGCTATGCTTTAGCTTGAACCCATTGCTTCTTGTCCTTCATTTTTTTTTATTGCAGACTTTTAAGTATTTGAAGACTCTTATGCCCTCCCTTAATCTCCCTCTTTTCCAAAACTAAACATACCCAGTTCCTTCAGCCTTTGCTCATATGGCTTGCATTCCATCCCTTTGATCGTCTTTGTCACTCACCTCTGAATCCTTTCCAGTTTCTCTACATCCTTTCTATAGATTAATGACCAAAATTGGATGCAATACTTCAGCTGAGCCTAACCAGCGCTGAGTTGAGTGGTACTATCAGGTCCTGTGACTTGTATGCTATGCCTGTTAATGCAACCCAAAACTACATCTTGCTTTTTTTTTTTTTGCAACAGCATTGCGTTGTTGACTCATTCTACTTACTACATTTAGAAGAGGTGAAGTTGTGAATGTCACCTTCCTCATTTTCACTTTTTTTAAAAAGCTTATCATTGTGACAATCTCTGGTCTTCTGACAGATGGGTGGACACTGCATGTAAAATGGCCACATGGGTCTTAAGACTCTGCTTCCCCTGGGCAGAAAACATTTGACCCCAAAGCTCTCGGTCTTGTCACAGAAGATAGAATTCAAGTCTTCAACTGTACATTGTGGAGTGCTGTTACTAGAAGATCTGTCTTTTAATTGCAGTCAGACTCCTCGCTGATTTAGAACTTCCTAGTGCAATTTTATTTTTTAATATTGATTGAAAGCATCTGGTGTTTGTCGTGTTCGCTTGTAGTATGTATAATATACACAGGCTTGCAGATAACTTGTTTCAGATATATTGTTCAACCTTCACAAAACCAAATCTAAATAAAACAGAGCAATATATTGTGGCATACTGTAAGAAGTGGGTTTTTTTAACCCACGAAAGCTTATGCCCAAATAAATCTGTTAGTCTTTAAGGTGCCACCGGACTCCTCGTTGTTTTTCTGGATACAGACTAACACAGCTACCCCTCTGATACTTGATACTGTAAGTTTACCATTGTCATGGTTTTAATTTCTTCGTGGGTAATTTAGAACAAAATACTATAGATTACTGAAAATTACTTGTGCATAATTTATGTGTATTAATCTAAAGTGGAGATATTTATGCATACTTCTGACTGGCATTTCAACAGCTGAATTGCAATCATGCTTTCACATCGTTGCCTGTGCAATAATAAATTGCATATAATAAAACTTCATACACCAATTTGAACTTGAGTGCCCATTGTATATTGTTACTTTCTTGTGTTGGTTGTCATGGAATGTGATACGACATTTTTGACAGTGATATATGCACCACACATACAAATAGAATTACTGCAAACAAAAAATTGTTCTGTATGTTATTAAACTCTAAGGAGAAAACATAATTACACAGAAACATCAGAGCTGCAAAATTAACACCTACTATTATTCGGAACTAACTTTAAGGGGTTATTGGAGAAGAGCCTGGGAACTGTGGGGTCTTTTGTTTTTAAGAGGAATTGAAAAAAAGTAGCAATATAGTTTTGTTTAGCAAATAATCACTTAGGCAGAAATGTTATCAGCTATCTAAAAGATGATACAATATATTCTTGTTTGGTCCCTTGGGTGCCTGGTAATGATTAAGTTAATGAATACATCTAAATTTCTTCTACAAGAAGTCCTATGCCCTTGTGTGCCAAAAAAGCATATCTGAGGAATAGGTGAAAGGCTGAATTTGGTATTTCTGGCTGCCAATAAGACAGATTTTGATTTCCAAAAGGCACCTGCTGCAACACAAAGACCACGCACGCAGGAGGGATGCCAACATGTATGTGTGAGGAGAGAACTGCCTGCAGGTTCTGTGTGGGAATGCAGTGGTAGGCCTGTGCTTTTGAGAACAAAGTGATCCAGAAAGGAGTGACTCTGACAGTGCTTATGTTGTAACTTCTGAATAGTGGAATTTTTATTTATTTATTTTTTTAAAACTAGAAATGTAGTTTATTACTGAAATATTATGGAGACTGTGTGTAATTTGTTCTTACTGATTTGGCAAGTGTCGCTGATTGTTTAAATGTCATTATATTTGCTTTTTATCTGCTCAAGGATCTACACAGTATTTACCTGTCCTCAGATTATCACATTGCATCTCTTATGATTAAATGCTTTTTAAATATTAGGTTTTTTTAAATTCACTGCATCTGGCAGCCAAAAAGCATTATTTCAATATTGCAAACTGTTTGAATTTGTTAACTTGTATTTTGAAGTTTTATCTTTTAACCCTTGAACTGGTCACTATGTGAAATGATTTTCCTTAATTACTTTTGAACGCTTGTTGCTACTTCTGTGTTATTCTCTAGGTTTATAAGTATCCAGCATACTCTTTGTATAAATTTTGGTTTGCAATTGGGTAAACATACTTCTAGATTATCCATTTTAAGAACACCTTTTCAGTCATGATTATAGATTATCGAATCTATTTCCCAGTTCATCTTAAATCTCAAAAAATAAATTCCTTCTAATTTACTAGGTTAAGTTACTTATAGTTTTGACACATGTCTTTATTGTACAGCACTTCAAGATACTAATGAGTTTTTAAAGAGTCTGTGTAGGGTTTGATAAAAGTTAATTTAATCCTTGTTAAACAAGGCAGCTTTCAATTTGCATTGTCAGTCTTCTACTTACCTAGAACAGGGGTGGGCCACATCGGGGTAAGGAAATTGTATGGTGGGCCATGAATACTCACAAAATTGGGGGTTGGGGTGCGGGAAGGCAGGAGGGCTCTAGCTGAAGGTGCAGGCTCTGGGATGAGAGGTTGGGGGTGCAGGAGGATACTCCACTCTGGGATTGAGGGGTTTAGAGGGCAGGGAGATCAGGACTGGGGCAGGAGGGTGGGGTGCAGGAAGGGGGTCAGGCTCATGGCAACGCTTACCTCAAGTGGCTCCCACAAAAAGCAGCATGTCTTCCCTCCATCTCCTACGCGGAGGTGTGGGCAGGCGGCTCTGTGCACTGCCCTGTCCTCAGGCGCCATCCCTGCAGCTCCCATTGGCTGCAGTTCCTGGCCAATAGGAGCTGTGGGGGCAGTGCTTGGAGCTCGGGCAGCATACAGAACCTCTTGGCTGCCCCTATGTGTAGGAGGCGGAGGGGCGACATGCCGTTGTTTCCAGGAGCCATGCAAAGTGGAGCATTACCCTGATCCTGCTCCCCAGCTGGAGCGGGACAAGCCCCGGACTCCACTTCCCGGCAGGAGCTTGAGGGCCCAATTAAAATGGGTGGAGGGCCTGGTGTGACCCCCGGGCAATACTAGCCCACCCCTGCCCTAGAAAAATGTTATAACCTATTCAGAGAAAGAGCAGCTTTTCTCCTTCCATCGTGCCTCAGTCCTCACTTACGGCCTTAAACCTGAATCTTCCCAGTTCCACTTCAGGCTAGGGGGAATTGAACTGGGTCTCCCACATTGTGGGTGAGTTCCCTAACCATACGGCTACAGGTTAAAGGGAGGCTGCCACTCCTCCCTCAACATTTTGTAAATCTGATCCTCTAATTTTTGTCAATGTTCAAAATATAAACAAAAAATTTTGAGTCAGGTCAAAATAAAACATTTCACTTTGACATTAGTGAAACACAGTTAAACTGAACTGAAAAATACTATCTGACAGACTCCAACATGAATTCACTAACAGGTTGGGTTTGACTGAAACACCTTTTTACAGTGACTAAACTATTTATTGAAAAAAAAATTCACCCAATTCTACTTCCATATTCCATTATCCTGAGTCATCCAGTTCCATATATTTATATTGCTCAGAGAAGCACATGGTCATTTAAGGGTTCAGTTCTTTTAGTAGTTAACTGCATGTGGAAAGTCATTTGGAAAGAAACAAAAACAAAAAAATTGTCTATCTTCTTTGTGCATAAGAAACATGGTGTAGATCCAACATAATTCATTATGATGAGCCGTACATATGTTCTTGATTATTTGGTACATCGTCCCATCATTGAGCCTCCAGACCTTTTTTTCCTTGGATGCTTTAGAAAGATGTAGCTGAAAAGTAAAGCCCACTTCTGCAGCCCCTTTTCTCAGCTCACAAGTCAGAAGCCAGTCTCTGAAATGGGCTGCGAACTGGAGTGTGTCTAGAATAGATAGCTAAGCATTGTGATCCTTCATTGAACACTAAAGACTGCCTTAATTTTCTGGTCATCCTCCCCTATTTTAGGGATTAACAGCTCTGGCAGGAATGCAAACTCTCCTGTGGATTCTTCTCTACCTCCACTGCTCATCTTGACTTTTTGTGAGCTGATGTCCTCAGTACTTTAAGACAGTTCATTCATTGGGACCAGAAACCCACTAACTCGCTGTTAGTGTCAGCTAGGTGCCCAAATTGGAAAAGTTTGATTTGTTTACATAGAATGAATGGCTGCTACGGCAGTGTGGTAATTATTCACTACTTGTGCTTTGCCACAGGGGGACACTGACTCCCCATTATCCTAGGGGAAGTAACTTTTTGGCCATGAAGTGAGGCATAACAATGAACAGATCTTCTGATTAGGTTCAGTGCCCATGCAGATAAACCAGCTATTGCAGGAGAAAACTGACTTTTCAAATAGAACTGTACCAATGGCACAAGAAAATGGATGGAACCCCTGCCCTGGAGCACAGCTAAACGCATGTGAGAATAGTTCAGTGAAAGGAGTCAGGGACACTAGCTGGAAGGTTGCAGTCCGCAACTTGAGGACCACCACACAACATCAGCTGTATTACTCACCCTGTGTATTGACTATAGAGGTAATGAAGGAAAAGTCAGCATTTGAGAGGAGCCTGGATTAGGAAAGAGGATGATGCTGACAAAAGCAGGGTCTCCAACCCTTGGGCCTGTATGGTTTGAGTGCTAGCCCTCTCTTCCTGTATGTATGAGGGCTGCCACTGTGATCAATTGAGGTGTCAAACTAACAGTTGCTAGGTTAAAGTATCTGGGGATAAGTATGTGGCACTCTTAGTGGAGGATTCTTGATTCTGGTATTCATTTCCCTTGCTGATCTGATGGATTTATATCAATTAATCTTTTCAGAGGTCCTTTCTTCTCTTGGGCTTTTGCCTGAGGAGGGGCAGGTATTTAGGTCATGACTTGTGCTAACCAACCAAGTACCTATATGGGGTCTCTGGCTGGCTTTGTACTCAGGCAGCTAGCCTGAGCTGCTGTGGTACTACCCCTGGCTACACAACTTAGCGCATGTCTGTCTGCTGATGCTGGGAAGCACACTTCCAGCTACAGTCTAGACCTACCCCTTACATTTAGATTGTCTATATGAGGGAGACTATACGGCGTAGCTTTAGTTACCTACTGGTGTAACCCTATAGTGTATTCTGCCAGAACAGGTTTTTCCTCCAAAAACAAATGGTAGCTATGTTGCAACAGATATTCTTCTGTTGACACAGCTGCATCTACTCTGCAGTTACATTGGCATAGTTATATGGGGGAGGGTGTATGGATTTTTCACATCTGACCAATGTTATTATTTAAGTGTAGACCAAACAGTAGTGTTTCCTCCACTTACAGTGTTATTGGAAAAATCTGAATCAGTTCAGGATCCTTTGATATTTCCAATTTAATGAAGATCCTAATTTCATACAAATCTGTTTATAATATATGACAGAGGAAAACAAGACTGGTTTTCAAATAGAAACACTCTTTGGAAAATGTTCATGGGATATTGGTGTCTCATATATAAACGTGTATATTCACTAAGAACCTTCATTAACACAGAATTGAGGTTACCCTGTGTTATCTTATGCCATTCCAGAACAAGGAGTTTAGCAAAACTCAGATCCCTGAAATCTAGGTCCATCCTGCTCCTGTGCGCTTGCTCCAATAGGATGGGGAAAATAGTGCCTTGAAATGGTTGTAGGGTGTAGTGACTGACTGAGGCTGCATGGTCTGTGTCCTAAAATCCTCACCGTTTTATTCCATAGTGGTTACTATAACTTCAAGTATGCAAGAGAGACATATCTCCCTGCATCTCCCCCACTCTACTATTTCCAGTTCACTTACTGGAGGATTTACATATCTCCTTTCTTTCTCCCTCCCTCTCCCCCCAGTTCAGCCAGGGCATCCACTCTAGGCTCCACAACGGTCTCGCCTTCCCCTAGGACCAGGGTTTTACCCAGCTGCACAGTTCCCTGTCTTCACTAAGTTCCCCAGCAAGTCAGACTACTAAGCAGGCCTGCTTTGCTTTTCTCTTCAAAGAGAAACAGTTTAATTGCCCACAATTACAAGGTACCACACAGATCTTTCTAAGCAAGCACATTTATTAAGTGAAATCATTACAGAGAAGACATATTAGCAGGCGTGTAGGTTCTTTTATTGTTTAAGCCTACTGGAGATCAACTTCAAAACGGACTCTGGCAGGTGATCAGTCCTTCAAACTCCACCAAGGAGTTTTTCTGGGCTTACAAATTAATAGCCACCTTAGCTCAGAACAAGCATGCCAATTAGTACGAGAGTCACTCCTTTATACAGATTGGGCCTCTGATATTGTCCACGTACAACAGGTGATCAGCAGACAAAGGTTCCCTTCTCCCAGTGAAGCTTCAAAAAGGCAGTGCATACCTAGAGGGGGTACATTTGCATACACCTCCCCCTAGAGATTTCTTGGAAAACCCACTTAACTTTAAAACTTTATTTTTGAAACAATGGGCTAGACAAGAATGTAGTCCTTTGAAGCTTGTACTATTCCCCAGGATTTAGACTGGTCATCTTTTCCCCCTACCCCCAGACCTTACATACCCTTCCACAAAACAAACATTTGCAATTTTAATACTATGAGCTTCTAACATACTTAAAAATTCAATATGGCTTATCCAGGATATTGCAGGAAATCATCTCTGTCTCAGCACATTTCCTTGATTATATAGCTTTAACGGTCCACCAAGACGGGTCCCATGCTCTCCCTAAGCCCCCAACCCCTACTTCAGCCAGGCCCTCACCAGTCATGCCCCTGACACACAGTCCATTTCCCACCCCACGGGTGGTGATGTACACTAACTTCATATTCCCTGGTTTTCAGAAGTTTAAATTTGTGATACCCTCAGACCCCCTCTCCCCCCCCGATCCCAGTTTACCTGGAGATCCATGGAGGGAGGAGTGGGGGGGGTCTCAGATATGCATGCCCAGGAGAAGCAGGGCCTTCTTAAAACCTGGAGCAGGCACACACAACTGCTTGCTGGGAGGGAAAAGTTGAGGGGGGGGGAGAAAAATGGGGAGACAGTTTGAGATAAAATTGGGGTGGGTGGTAGAGGAGGGGAAAGAAATTGGGGTCTCAGGCTGGGGCTCTGTCAGCCCTCAGTCTGTTGCATCTCCCTCCTTTTCTTCCCCCCCCCCCATCCCCATTTCCAATGAACTGCCCCCTTCTGGATCCGTTAAGCCCGTAGCACTTTAGAAGTTATTTGCATGTACAAAATTTCCTCCTTACTGTCAGGCACCTTCTGCTTGTGCATACGCTTCTCAAAGGCAAACTATTTAGTGAAGGGCTTGTCTAAATGATGAGTTAGTCCGCACTAGAAGGGTGATTATGTAGTTTGAGTTGTACACGGAGGTGGATCCTGCACCTTCACTAAGACTCCCATCCCTGTTTCAGCCAAGCCTTCTCTGCTGAATGACCTCAAAGTGACTGTCCTTTTTTCATTTTCTACCATTTTTCTAGCTTCCTAATGCTAGTGGTAAAAAAAAAAAAAAAAAAAAAAAAAAAAAGAACCAAATCAACACATTGGGGGAAAACGGTTGGATAATTGGGAAATCAGCTTAGCACTCAAGGATCTGAACGTAGAGGAGGCTTAAAGTAATTCCAAGTCAAAGTTACAGCAACTTTTTGAAGCCTGAATCCCAAGCAAGGGGAAAAAATTCCTAGGGAAGGATTACAGATCAAACTGGATGAACAGGCATCTGAAACAGGTTATGAGAAAGCAGAAGGAATGGAAGATAGGCTAGATCAGCAAGG
This sequence comes from Chrysemys picta bellii, assembly GCF_011386835.1. Taxonomy (NCBI): domain Eukaryota; kingdom Metazoa; phylum Chordata; order Testudines; family Emydidae; genus Chrysemys; species Chrysemys picta. Next base: position 47,154,098 of record NC_088791.1, on the reverse strand, counting down.
AAAGCTACCTCTTGCACATCAGAAAGTGCAGGGAAAGAATGAGAAATGCCAAAAGCCATGCAGTGTTGGACCTTGCAGAAAAAAATAAAACCAATAATAAAAGATTCTATAGCTATATAAATTGGAAAAAACACACACACACACCACACAAGTGAAGAAGTGGGACCACTAAACACTGAAGATAGGGTGAAAATTAAAGATTATCTGGACATGACCCAACACCTGACTGAATACTTAATTCCTCATTACCCTTACTAAAAACTGAGGCAATGGGGTAGTGGCAGGGTGGCTAACAGAAATGAGGATATGGAAGTAGAAATTACCATATCTAAAGGTGGAAATCAAACTCAAGCAGTTTAATGGAACCAAATCAGGGTGCTTGAATAATCTCCAGCCAAGAACATTAAAGGAACCTGCACAAGAAATTGCAAGCCCAATACTAGGATTTTTAATGAACTTGTAAACTCAGGGACTGGAGAATTGCTAGTATATTTTTTTAGAAAAGAAAAAAGTGATCTGGGAAACTACAGACCTGTTAGTTTGACATCAAATTGTATGCAAGGTCCTGGAACAAATTTTGAAAAAAAGAGAAAAGGAGTTAAGGACATACGATTTACCTATAATTGGGATTACACACAATATGGTTTTACAAAACGTAGATCTTGACAAACCAACCTGACCTCCTACTTTGAGGAGATAACTGATTTTTAGACAAAGGAAATGCAGTATACCTATCTACCTGGATTACAGTAAGGTATTTGATACAGTTCCACATGGGAAATTCTTAGTTAAATTGAAAAAGATGGGGATTAATATGAGAATTGAAAGGTGGATAAGAAACTGGGTAAAGTGGAGACAATCTGAACTGTCAGGCTGGAGGGCGGTTACTAATGGAGTTCCTCAGGGATCGGTCTTGGGACCAATCTTATTTAACATTTTCATTAATGATCTTGGAATAAGAAGTGGGAGTGTGCTAATAAAATTTGTGGATGACACAAAGGAATTGTCAATATGGAGGAGGACTGGAATATCATGCAAGAAGATTTGGACAACACTGAAAACAGGAGTAATAGAAATGGGATGAAATTTAATAGTGCAAAGTCATGCACTTAAGGACTAACAACAAGAATTTTTGCTATAAGATGGGGATGCATATTGGAAGCAGAGGAAGATAAAGATCTGGGTGTACTGGTTGATCACAGGAGGATTATGAGCCACCAATGTGATGCAGCCATGAAAAAGGCTAGTGCAGTCCTAAGATGCATCGGGCAAGGTATTTCCAGTAGACATAGGGAAGTGTTAGTACCATTGTACAAGGCACTGGTGAGACCTCATTTGGAATACTGTGTGAAATTCTGCTCTCCCAAGTTTAAGAAAGCTTAATTACAACTGGAACAGATGCAGAGAAGGGCTACTAGGATGATCCGAGGAATGGAAAGCCTACCTTGTGAGAGGAGACTCAAAGAGGTTGGCTTGTTTAGCCTACCCAAAAGAAGGCTAAGGGGAGATGTAATTGCTCCTCACAAATTCATCAGAGGAATAAATACCAGGGAGGGAGAGGAGTTCTTTAATTTAAGCGCCAACGTGGACACAAGAACCATTGGATATAAACTGGCCATCAACAAGTTTAAGCTTGAAGTTAGGCAAAGGTTTCTAACCATCCAATGACTGAAGTTCTGGAACAGCCTTCTAAGGGAAGAAGTGGGGGCAAAAAAACTAACTGGCTTCAAGACTGAGCTTGGTAAATTGGTGGGGATGGTATGATGAGACTACCTACAATGGCATGTGACTTATTTGCAACTACTAGTAGTAAATATCCCCAATGGCCAGAGATGGGACACTAGATGGGGAGGGCTGAGTTACTACAGAAAATTCTTGCGCAGGTGTCTGGCTGGTGGGTCTTGCCAACATGTTGGGGGTCTGACGGATCACCATATTTGGTGTCAGGATGGATTTTTTCCCCCCTGGATCAGATGGGCAAAGACCCTGGTCTTTTTTTGCCTTCCTCTGCAGCATAGGGCACAGATCATGTGCAGGTTTAAACTAGAGTAAATAGTGGATTCTCTCTAACTTGAAGTCTTTAAATCATGTTATGACAACTTCAGTAATTCAGCCAGAAATTATGGGTCTATTACAGGAGTGGGTTGGTGAGATTCTATGTCCTGCAGCATGTAGGAGGTCAGACTAGAGGATCATGATGGTCCCTTCTGGCATTAAAGTTTGAGTTACGTTTGCAATAAATCCATAGTGGTAATTTTTTCTGAAATCAACAGAATTTATTCTAATCCCATGTGCTGCAGTAAATTAAAGTATCCATAGTAGGAAGTCATTGTAAGTCTTGCACTCTAATTACATGCACATCATAGCATCATGTGAAATGCAAATTTTCATATTCAACTCATTTACCACCTACAGAGACTTACACAGACAAAAGAAATTAATGTTATTACTTCCTTTCTAAACAAAGTTCCAGCTATGTTCAATATTAAAAAAACAAAAAAACAACCCTTAAAGGAATAATGTAAATGACTTAATTAAATGGGAAAACCAGCAGTAACTATAGTATTTATCTTTTATGGTTCCAGTCTCAGGAAACAACAACACTAGCACCTTCAGTTCATCCAAGGATCTAAATGTACTTTACAAAAACATTAAAACTTCATTGACTCCAAGAGGCACGTAGATACTATCCATATTTAAATGATAAAAATGAGTGCCTTGTCCAACGTCACATAGGGCTTATTTACACAGTGTGTTAGTCCACACTAGAGGGGTGTAAATGCTAGCATGTTGCATGCTAAATGCCAGCATGATGAACAGGTGCCATGTACTAAAAGTTCCCCGGTGCTCATTAATATAGTTCTGTTTGAAATGGGCTATGTTAATGCACAGTAGGGAATATTTTTTTTTTTTTAAATGTACACCAGTGGGGTCCACATGAGCATTTTGCGCACTGCCTGGCCCATGTCCACTAGAATGGGCACCCTTCTAGTGCAGAGTAACTCATGATTTAGACCAGCATAGAGTTAGTGGTGATGACAGTAACAGAACTCAGTTGTCCTTTCTCCCAGTCCCACATCTCAAGTAAAAGACCACCTTCCCTCCCATGTTCTCCCCTTAACATGGGCACACAATTCTTAGTTGCATAGGCTGGAATTAAATGCATACATTAGGGAGCGAGAGAAAAAAGTCTCCCCTGTATACCACATAATTCTTCATGTTCAGGGAAATTGCTCTGATCATAATCAATAACCTGCTTTAAATGCAAATCCGATCACAACATTAACTATGGTCTGAACCCACACTTCCAAACAATGGACAAAGTGCTTAGAATCTGAATAATTGTGATCTACTCTGATCTCCTGCATAATACAGGCCATGACTTCCCTGAATTAATTCACACTTGAACTAGGGCATAAAACTTTTAGAAAAGCATTCAATCTTGATTTTAAAATGTAGAGTGATGGAGAATCCAGCACAACCCTCGATAAGTTGTTCCAATGGTTAATTACCCTTACTGTTGATTTTTGTGCCTTATATCTATCCTGAATTCATCTAGCTTCAGCCTCCATCCACTGGAACTTGTTACATCTTTGCATGCCAGACAGAACCAAATCACCCCTTAACCTTCTTTATGATAAGCTAAATAGAAACTCCAGGAGTTCAGTCTCTCTCTCTCTCTCTCTCTCTGTTTGCCAATCCTTTAATCACTCTAGGGGCTCTTCTCTGAACCCTCCCCAATTTTTCAATATCCTTCTTGAAGCATGGACACCAGAGTGGATACAATATTCCAGCAGTGATCACACAAGTGCCAAATACAGGAGGTAATATAATCTCCCTACTCCTACTCAAGATTCCCATTAACTGTTTTAGCCACAGCATCACAGTGGCTACATTTGCACTACAACATAACCCTGGGGTTAGTGGAACTCAAGACTACAGTCACTGGGTTTGAAAACCCAGGTCTTGAGCATCCACACTTGAGACTGGGCCTGACACAGGGACTCCAGCATCCATATTGCTGTATGCAAACCCAAGTCCAACCAACCATAACCCAGACTTCTAGTGCTCTTTTGAGATGTGGTCACTCTTAGCCTTTTGTTCATGGTGCAGGCTGTGACTTGATTGTCACAGCCTACCAAATTCCCAACAGATTATGCAGAGCGGTCTTTTGGATCTGCATACTCCCAGCAAAGAGAGCCAGCAACATGAAGTCACCATTTTGAAGAGCTTCTCTTGCTTGGGCTTTCACTCCTGTTTCAGGAAGCGGGCAGAACTTTCACAAGATGCTGGTGGACAGTTTGGCAGCATTTTATGACCCACCAAAGGCATCTGAAAGAGCTAATAGAGCAGGAGAAAGAGGAAGCTAAACAATACAAACATGGAAGACAAACTGGCTGATGCTGCTCAGGACTCTTAGTATAGCTGTTGATGACACTATGTAGACCAGTGCTTTTGAAGCAGGGCTACAAGAGCAGACTGGCAGGATATCACAGCCCTGTGGACCTCTGATGACCAACAGTGGGTCCAGAGTTTTCACATGAAAAATAGCTACATTTTTGGAGCTTTGTGAGCAGCTTGCCCCGACCCCCCAGCACTGTGACACATATATGAGGATGGCCATGTCAGTCCAGAAGCAGGTTTCTATAACTGTCTAAAAGCTTGCTACCCCAGACAGGTCTATTGCTAACTAGTTTGGTGTTGGAAAGTCAACTGTGGGTAAAAGGGTGGCCAGGGCACAGTCTGATGTGATGTGATTATACCTAAAGGTGGAGAGCATAAACAAATCCGTTAAATAACTGCTGACTTTGAGAGAATGGACTTTCCAAACTACACCCACAATTTGCCCTTCTCAAGAAGCACATGAGTACCAGAAGCACAGAGTACTACTCTATTATGCAGGCCCTTGTGGACCACAGAAGCAGATTTATGGACACTAACGTGGGCTGCATAGGAAATGTTCATGATGCCGGGGGTTTCTGCCCGATTGGCAGCTTGAAATCCTACTGATGCCTACTTGGACCCCAGTGTCATCAATGATGTCTGCATTACTGTGGCTTGCTGTGCTCTGCAAAACCTTTGTGAAAACAAAGATGAGCCATTTGCCCTGAATGGACCTAGGACAGTAATGGATTGCTGAACCAGTACACTCAGTCAGAAAGTGCATTGGTCACAGCTGAAGCAGGATACACCCAGTCAACAGAAATCAGAAATGCTCTGTGCTTCCACATTATGGACTTGCATAGGGAAGGGGGAGAACAGTATGTTTATGAATGTTTTTGTAAGTTTACAGTAAAGGAGGTACTACCACACCACAAAATGAAGTGGGGGGGGGAGGGTACTGTCACAGTACACAATGACCAGATGGGTATTCATTATTATGGATTTTTATTATGGATGAGAGGTTTGTTAATGTAATGGGGAGAAACTGCATTTGCAGTATTGATTGAGGTACACAGTTGTATTAAATAAGTGTTGGATACAACCTACCCATTGTGCCTTACCCTGTATTTATCTTTATTATTCAACAATCACATAAAATGTGATGTAGTGATAGTAATAATAATTTCTTAAATTACAAAAACAACAAATGTTGAAGCATTGCCAGACAGGCCAGCTGCCATTAGAACACCAAAACAGTAGTAATAAGCCAACACCACAAACAAAATGCAAAATTAGGGGATTTTGTTTGCGCTTTTTGGTTTATTTATGTCCTCTGGCATGTTCTCCTTTCCTTGTGCATTTAGCATGCACTTGCTGCCACTGTATGGGTGTATAGGCCTCCAGGGAGGTGGTGGACTGCAAGAGAGGCTGGATAAATGAGAGGGAGAGGGTCAGCATGGAGGTGGAAGTATGCTGGGAGTAGATTTCCCCTGCCCTGCTGCTTTTGTTAAGAGCCACTTGCATAGGCTACTTTGGACAATTCCATGGTTGGGTATTCCTGAGGAGAGGGGACTCAGACCCTGGTATGGGTGCAACAGAAGCCTGAACTCGAGGGCCTTAGCAAAAACAGCTGCTCAGACAGGTCTTTTGCTGGGCTCGGCCTTTTCCATCAACGTACATTCCTATTCCAGAAACTGCAATACAAGTATTTGCTCATGTACTGCAGTTCTGTCCTAGAACTCTGTAGCCTGTCTGTGCCTTTCCGTCTGCCTCTCCACTTCTTGAGAATCCTTCTCTCTTTGGTACTGCACCTGCTTGTTAACCTGTCCAGAATGTCAACCATAAGTTCATTACAAAAATGCATCCTCTTGGACCAGTCCGTGATGGTATGGAGTCAGACAGAACTGTATATAGACTTAGGGCTGCTCTACACAGGGGGGGGGGGGGGGAGGGGAGAAAATCGATGCAAGATACTTCAAGTATTTGCGTAGCTGAAGTTGCGTATCTTGGATCGAATTACCTGGAGTCCAGACGGCGTGGGATCGATGGCCGCGGCTCCCCCGTCGACTGCGCTACCGCCGCTCACTCTGGTGGAGTTCCGGAGTAGACGGTGAGTGGTTTCGGAGATCGATATATCACATCTTAACGAGACGCGATATATCGATCCCAGATAAATAGATTGCTACCCGCCGATACGGCAGGTAGTGAAGACGTACCCAGAGGGAGGGGTTAGGCTCATGGTGGAGTTTGAGCCTGGGCTTATAGTACAGACATACCCACTGAGAGCTCATGTTCATCTGATTTATCCACAATGATTCCCAATAAACAGAGTCACCATTTCCCAAGATCAAGTTCCCCCATACTGTAAGTGTGGTCTGCACTCTTTGTTCCTAGATGTATGGCCTTACATTTGACTTATTGAAACAAACAGTTTGCTTCTGCCCATCTTAGCAAGTGATACAGATCATGCTGTATCAGTGATTGTTATTTATCACTCCACCAATCTTTGTGACATCTTCAAACTTTATCAGTACTGTTTTTATGTTTTCTTCCAGGTCATTAATTTTAAAATTTCAATAGCACCTGGCCAACACAAAATTAGGTTATCACTTTAAATGTGATTTTCATGCATTAAGGAATGGGAGAGTCTGGGCCACAAAAGGTTAAACCTAGCTGCTCATAAAATGCCATTTTAGGCTATAAGTGAGTCAAGATAGGTGTCAATGTTTTCAGATTAATAAAGGAATATTGGCACATGGCTATATTTCAAGACCTGAAATGAAGATTAACTGGTTCACCTGCTATCATTTAGAATTAAAATCATTTCCTTGTTTTATCTGAGCCAATCATGCTACTTAAATTATAGCTTCTTACAATTAGAGCTATAAACCTTCATAAGACATTTCTAGGTTCAACAAATATAACCTGTTATAGGTAATAAGCTGAATATCGATATTAATCTATTAAATGATTACTCTATTTGCCATAATGTTAACATGCTGTAAAAACATGCAAATGATTAGCAGCGTGCAGCAATTAAGTGAATATTGAAATAGTTTGTGCCTTTATCAGGAAGTCGTTTAGCAGCAATTAACATTTTTCCCCCACCCATGTTTGTGTTATTTTGTTCAAAATGCATGACAGTAGATTTAGCAAGGAATCAAAGTGCTTTATTAATGTAGTTTCTTAAAAAAAAAAAAAAATCTACACAGTAGGAATCTGAAAATACTCAGTTCTCTTAAGATGATACATCATGTGGAACTGTAGCCTTCCACGGTACAGTATTAACAAGCAGGACATGAATTGCACTCAGCTGGAAAAGCTCACATCTACAGCTTTGTTCTGCTCATGAATACAGTACATTGTTAATAGCCTAAAGAAATTTTTGGTCCAGTAAATTAAGCTGTTATAGCGATAGAAGGAAGATGGACACAACATGTACTAATTAGCAAAAAATGGTAGTTAAAGACATTCACTTTATTAAAATCATTCTTGTATGTGGACATATAAAAAGTCAGTTTTGCCCACTACTAGGTCACCTGCTTGGACTACTAGCATTAAAGAGTTTTGATACCATTAAAGAAGGCAAAATTTCCATGTTCCCAGAGAAAACACAGATCAATAAAACGTTTTCCATATTCAAATAGACCCTTCTATATGCTGCAGCTGAAATTCGGATTTTCATAAGCTAGCAGAAAAGCATTTTGTTTAAGGGACATTGGTTTCATACTTTTACGTAACAAACCAGTATCCAAGACATTAAGCCTGCCTTCTATTCCTTTCCATTTTAAGCCAAAAATACCATCCAATCACAAAAAAACAAAAACCACAAAACCTTTTCATAAATTCAATTTTCCAATATGTCCAGTATTTCCCAAATGTTACCTTAAGAATTATGTCAATTTAAGACAGACAATCTAATGGAAAGAGCTTCACATTTTCAATATTTTATTTAAGGAAAGTTTCAGTGATAAATATTATTAAGATATTCGGTGAGGAAGCAATATTTAACTAGCATGATATTTGAGAATCTTTTTCTAAATTTATTTAGAAATCAAAATGGATACTATAAATATAAAAACTATTTATACAAAATATAAGATTTGAATCAAATTATGCAAATAGTGTTCCACAAAAAAAAAAAAAAAAAAAACCAACGACTAACAGACAAAGTTTAGCATCACTCAGATTAGGTAGTCAGTCTTTTTTAAAAAGTTATTTTAGAAGCAATTACATTTGCCATTTCAAATGTAGGTTAAGGACCTTTCATGTCATTAGCACACTGTATACTAGGAGTAACTAGTTTTAATCGGAAATCAGAAATTTATATCCTGGCATACACCCTTTTCTACATTGACATGACCTTCCCATTTCATCTCCACTCCCACTTCAGAAGACTGGCAATGCCCACTAAACATTTGTTACATCCAAGCATCAAGACTGCTGAAACAAATGAAGACTGGATTCAATTTAATATATTTTTAAAAATTGCGATTAGTCATGAGATTAAAATACAAAAAGATTTTAATTGCACTGTTAAACAAAAACAAAGTACCACTAATATAATGTTTGTGGATGTTTTCTACATTTTCAAATATATTGATTTCAATTACACAGAATACAAAGTTTACAGTACTCACTATTATTTTGATTACAAATATTTGCACAGTAAAAAAAATTTACACTTCACCTCATGCTTTTTTTTTTAGTGTGAATATTTGTAATCAGAGCACTGTACACTCTGTATTCTGTGTTGTAACTGAAATCAATATATTTGAAAAATGTAGAAATCCACCCAAAAATATTTAATAAATTTAAATTGGTATTATTGCTTAACAGTGTGATAAAATCTGTGATTCATTTTTTTAATTGAGTTAATTTGTTTTGAGTTAATCACTTGAATTAACTGTGATTGACAGCCCTTTAAAATTATTCCCACCTATTGCAAATGGAGTATGATGCAACATAACATTCTCTTTAAATTCCATTATTTTACCCCATGCTCTACCCTTTCAAATTCCAAATTCAATTACTGTATATTTTGTTAAGGTGGTTTGGGAACAAAGCAATTACCACTTAGCCAAGAAAGCATTTTGTGAGTGCTAGGGTCTGAACAGCTAAAGAGCCTTACACATCACAATTTATACCTTTTTACTAAGGGTATGCCTACACTACCCGCCGGATTGGTGGGCAGCAATCAACCCACTCCCGAGCACTCTTCCGTCAACTCCTGTACTCCACCGCCGTGAGAGGTGCAGGCAGAGTCAATGGGGGAGCAGCAGCAGTCGACTCACCACAATAAATAGGTCTAAGTACGTCGACTTCAGCAATGTTATTCATAGGATATCTTAAAAAAAACACCACAGTAACTTACCCTCAAGGCTTCAATTACAAGATCCCGTGCTTCCAGTTCCCCTTCCATTACACTAAGGAGCATCCGCAGTTCTGGCTTGCTCAGATTATCCACATCAAACTCTCTTTTCTGTAAGAGAAGTACAATTGATGAATACACTATTTAAATGCAGGTATGATTACAGTAGGAGGGGGGAAAACAAAGATAAAACTGCAAAGCAAAAACAAAAAAGAAAGGGCATGATAATAGTGCTAGTTTCTGTCAGCATTTCCACCAAAGACCATATTTTTCTAAAGTTTATTATTGTGTTGTAAAGATTTGACATGATCTGAATTGTGACAAGCAGGTTCAAGGTGAGTATCAAGTAGTTTTACCCCTTTTTATTTAAGATGAAGTGTGAGGAGTTTACCAGTACGTGCTGTTCTCAAACCATTTTTCTTTCAAAGGGCCAACTCCTGCAAAGACTTATGCATGTGCTTAACTTTAAGCAAGTAGACCCACTGAAGTCAAATTCAGTCAAAGTTAAGCATTTGTATTTTAGCTGTCTTGGGGCTTCACATTGTCAACTAAAAGTCTGACAAATAACTTTATTTTTCATCCTATCAAATGATTCCATATACAGGGTCTCAGGGCAATTGCACAAAAGAAAGTTAAAAATCAAATAAATACAAATACAAAAGACTAGTAGAGTAGGTAAATAAACACTCCCAATCACAGAAAAGCCTCTATAACAGATAAGGCCTGCCCTAAAGGTGGGGGGGGGGGGGGGGGGGGAGTATTTTCAGACCAACAAGAGAAATTTAATTCCACAGCTAAGATCCCTCCACTAAAAATTGCTCAACAGCCCATGGATATGTAAATCAAGTATAGGTCACCCCATCTAATAAAAGAAAGACATGGCAGAAAAAAGGTCCAAAAGACAGGCAACAAAAACTATTAAAAATGCATGGAAAACTTGTGTGAGTAGATGCTGAAATAATTGTTTAGAGTGATTAATAAAAGGAGACATGATATGGGTGAATAATACTGCACAATATAGATAAGCTGTTAAAAAAAAATTCTATTCCCCTCTTCCCCAAAAAAGGAAGAAAAGGGCATTACAAGGAAATTGAAAGATACTAAATTTAAAATTGATTAAAGGAAGTACTTTTATGTTTAAAAACCCACAATTAGCTTGTGAACTCATTGCCACAAGACTCCATTGAAGCAAAGCAGCCAGCTGAATACAAAAACAGGACCAGACTTTGATAAGAAAGATATCATCCACAGTTATATATAGTAAAATAAATTTCTGCAAGGGGAATAAGTCCTCCTGTTTCAGTGTGTAAGCCAGCTACTGATTTTCTTCCCAACCATAGGCACTTTCCCAAAGGAAAGTTATTCCATAATTAGAGAATTTCCACAAAAACAGCTGATAATCAGGAGAAAGGATATTAGACTTGGGCACTGGTTTGATCTGGTATGGCAATTTCTGTTTTCCTACTCCTGTTAAACTTGAATATTTCAGCTGAGCTCAAGTATCATGACAGCACGCGGAGAGAGGAACTCTCCTGGATGGCTACAACCCAAGCCATAGAGTATCATAGAATAATATTAACACCTTGACTTACACCCAGAAGAAAATAGGCAGGTACAAACTCCGCAACAGTGAAGCACTATGCTCTTGTCAACCAATCCCACTATATAAATAGGCCATCATATTTTATGCCAACTGCAGTTTCTGAGGTCTTCTGTTTTAGTCTACATGGGATTACTCCTGAAGTGGGAGGTGACAAAGGCTTGAATGACTGTATCAAGGTCTACATCCAGAAGAAATTGTCACAATCATTGTACCAGGAACCCCACCACCACCACCTCCCCCCCCTTGGGCAACATCACTTGGGAATCCAAGAGCAATGAGGATTCTAGAACTAAGCCTTTTTAGTTTTTATTTCCCTCCCTCCTTTTTAATAGCCAAATCATTGAAATTTGAACAGCACTGTGCAAATCCACTTTCAGTTAGCCTTTTAGTCAGTTATTATGGATGTTGCTTGCAGACACTCACTAGTCCATGATGAGTAGGAATTTGTAGTGGCCAAGGGGCAGAGCCACCAGAACTGCTGCCTATTTCCACTGAAGGAGGCAGCAAGCCCAGGAGATGAACAAAAGTTGTACTCCCGTTTTTTTAAAGAGAATTTGACAGCAAACTGGCCCAGGTGATACTTTCTCAAAATGGGAATAGAGCAGATTGCTTCTTTTCCCATGCTGGGGAAAACCGCATAAGTTGCCCAAAACACCGCTACTGTTGTAGTTGAAGCATTCAGAGGAACCCAGTGTGGGGGAGTGAACATGTGGGTGTAAGTGTAGCTGGTAAGCATTGGGTCAATTCTGTAAGCCCTCATTACAGCTAGTTTTGAAAAGCAATGAAAAAGGGCATGGTTGTTATGATCTGAAAGTTTGGGGATGCTCCTTCCACAGGAGAAAATAGATGGAGTGAGAAATGTATATAGTCCTTAGGAGGAAAGAAAGATACCACTGGATTAAATCTTCAAAGTGACTAGTGATTATGGATACCTCAATTTATGGGTGTCCAAGTGGCCAAACCCTAGAAGAGCTTGATTTTCAAAAAGCAGAACCTCAAAACCCAATGAAAGTGAAGTTTAGGCAGGTGACAACAGTATCTTAGGACTTTTTTTTTTTTTTTTTTAAAGGAATTAGTGCATGACCCACACCAACCTCTAATTCTTTGGTTTCAGCTATCATTACTTTGCTTGTTCGGTTTTTGAATTTGTCATTGAGATAGTTGTCGTCCCCCCCGAAGTGAGTTCAGGTGAAAAGAACATGCAGGCCGGAGCCTTATTTACACCTCTACCTTGATATAATGTGACCCGATACAATACGAATTCTAATACAACGTGGTAAAGCAGTGCTCCGGGAGGGGAGAGGGGGGGTGCGCTGCGCACTCCAGCGAATCAAAGCAAGTTTGATATAATGCAGTTTCACCTATAACACAGTAAGATTTTTTTCTGGCTCACGAGGACAGCATTATATTGAGGTAGAGGTGTATCTGTACATGTAAAATATCAGGGCAAGCTTCCCCAGGCTACTTAGCCAACATGCATCCGCCTTTGAGAGACAATGAACATGGCTATAATTCCTATTAGTTTTAGTGATTTTGGCAACAGCACCTGAATCCATCAACTCTTTCCAAATAGACCAATGAATAGCCTTGATATGTAAACACCAGTAATAAATAATTAAATAAAATAAAGTGGTAGAGTAAACATTTGAAACCCTTCATTTTAAATGCCCTTTGTTTTGTTCTTGCTGTTCCACATTCAGGTCAAGCTACATGCAGAACTGTGCACTGGAGGTTAGAAAAAGTGCCCAACCTTTCCCAGAACTACCCCATCCTTATCTGCTCTCATGCCAAGGGGCCAAAAAAGCAGTAGGTCACTTTGAAAGCTTCTTTTCCTTGTTCTGCATTCTCACACATGCAAACGCAACCTCTCTCACTACTTCTTTTAAAAGTCTCTACAGCAGTGGTTCTCAACCAGAGGTCCAGGGCCCCTGGGGGGGGCCACCAAATAGAACCAGCGTTAAACTCGCTGGGGCCAAGGGCAGAAAGCCAAAGGCCACTGCAGGGGACTGAAGCCCAGGGCTCTGAGCCCTGCCACCCAGAAGCTAAAGCTGAAGCAGCCTTTGCAGTGCCCCAATGGCCTGGGGCCCTGGGTAATTGCCCTGCTTGCTACCCCTCAATGCTGGCCCTGGCTTTTATATGAAGAAAGCCAGTTGTGGCTCAGCAGGGCCATGGAGTTTTTAAATAGCATGTCAGGGGCGGCCTCAGAAAGGAAAAGGTTGAGAACCCCTGCTCTATAGTACTCACTGTAGTAACAGAGCACATTACACAGATCATCAATACTAGTATACTGCCTCTAGTTTCTTCCCTCCCAGCAGTAAAATTCCCCTCCTCTCACACCCCTCCTATATCTAATTCAGCTTTGCAGCCAGCAATACCTCCCCTATATTCCTTCTTCTATGACCTACATTGCGGCAGTATCTTATAGTAGCCCTGTGAGGTAGGGAAATGTTCTTGTCCCTATTTTACAGATAGGGAATTAAGGACAAAATTAAGTGGATTGTTCAGAGTCACTCTGGAAGTCCATATGGCAGAGCCAGAAACTCAACCATGATATTCTAAGACCTCATCCAGTGCTTTAACTACAAGACTATCTTTCTTCTGTACACCATACTTCCTCTCCTAGCTCATTAGGATATTTCTGATAAGCATGGCCAAAGGAGGAAGGGGATGCAGCTACTAGGGGACAGTGCAAGCAGCGTGGTCTCCCCCAGACCAGAATTCACTGTCAAGAGCAGGGGTGCCCAGCCTGTGGCTCCGGAGCCACATGCGGCTCTTCAGAAGTTAATATGCAGCTCCTTGCATAGGTGCTGACTCCGGGGCTGGAGCTATGGGTGCCAACTTTCCACTGCTCAACTCCAGGCCCCACCTCCACTCCACCCCTTACCCCAAGGCTCCCGCTCCTCCCCCCTCCATCGGGGGAGAAGCACGGGGAGTGAGGAAGGGGGGTGCTAATCAGCAAGGCTGCCGGCGGGCAGGAGGTGCTGGGGGTGGGGGCTAATGCGGGCTGCTGATGTATTACTGTGGCTCTTTAGCCATGTACATTGGTAAATTCTGGCTCCTTCTCAGGCTCAGGCTGGCCACCCCGGTCAAGAGGTAAAGTATGTGAAAGTTCCCTGTTAATATATTGGCAGCACATCATTGGTAAAGACTTAGTCACTGTGAACCTTGACAAGGTGGATTGATTTAAAATCATGATTTAAACCAGCAAGCAGAAAACCTTGATTTAAATAATTGATTTCAACTATGTTTTTGCATTTGTACTTTTTAGCTATTTTTCTAAGGAAAGGTTTATTTGTATTGATTGGTAACTATTAAATCATGTTGATTTGCAACTAAATACTGCCTTTACACTAAGCAAAATTTAGCCCCAAACTATCCAAGAGAATACAATGCATCTAGTTTAAAAAATATATATATAGCGCAATTAAAATTCAATATCTGAATAAATGTATACATTTGTTATTTAGAAAATGGTCAATGTTGAATTTATTTTTACTTGTGATATGTGCCATGTCTATTTGGATGGAAATTCAAAAATCAATTAAAAATACATGCAACTTTAACAAACTGGATACATAAGAAAATATATTTATCAAAAGGTTTGACAAAACAAACATTTTACATTTAAAGCAAACACATTAAATAATGTATCTGTAGTTAGTGAATTGTACTGATTGTTTCAGTTAGATCTCCCCCCACCTAGTTTTTCTTTTCCAATTTATGAATTAAAATCAAGTTTTCCCTGCTTGTTCAATTTCCAATTGGTTTCTTAACTTACAGTGAATTAGTCACTGTACTGAACTAGTTGAATAAACTGAAAAAGAAAATACTCTTGCAGAAGAGGCTACGGATGTCAAAAGCCAGTTTAACATTTTAACAAACTCTGGTTCCAGATGCTTAGCCAGTGACTTCTAACAGTTCTGTGGTTTGGGTTATTTTAAAGCTTGGCAGCAAATGTACTGCTTAATAATTTGTATATTAAAATTAATTAAGAGATTATAAAAGTTAGACCTTGATTTGACAATTTGAAATTTTAAAAAATTCAATTGTTAAATGATTTTTATCCACCCTAGTCCTTGACCAGAGTTGAGCCAGAGACATAAGTGAAAATCTATTCAACACCAAGGATGCAATTATGAGCATTTTAAATGGGGACCTGATCAGGTGATGTACTTTTTTTTTTTTTTAAAGTAAATCCTTTCGTGACATGAACCAGAGCATAAACATGGTAGCAGCAATGGGTGATTAAGAGGGTCTGCTGGTCATATTAAATTAAGTTTAGCTACAATACACAAGCAAAAAGAGCCAGAACCTATTTCTTAAGTAATTTTCTGCAGTGTTTTATTCTGAAAGCTTTTTTATTCTTAGAGGAAGGAGAGGATTAAGGATTAAAATCCTTATCTTCTTAACTATATTTGACTACTGGCCTGTCAAGTTTTTCTTGATAATTGAATCCTGAATTGCCAATAGGACAACAAATACAAGTACAGTATGTTTTATATCAGGGGTTCTCAAACTGGGGTTTGGGACCCTTCAGGGGGTCATGAGGTTATTATATGGGGGTCCATGAGCTGTCAGCCTGCACCCAAATCCCACTTTGCATCCAGCATTTATAATGGTGTTAAATGTATTTTAAAAAGTGTTCTTAATTTATACAGGGAGTGGGATGTCTCATTCAGAGGCTTGCTATGTGAAAGGGTCACCAGTATAAAAGTTTGAGAACCACTGTTTTATATGGTTATATTTTACATTTGAAATATTTAAAAAAAAAATCAGAATTGGCAAAAGCGGCTTGTTGTAGAATTTTGGGGTTTGAAGTTTAAAAAAAAAAAGATGCAAGTGGTGCAAGAGAAAAAGCAGCTCAGATATTTGGAGGGCAGGGGGAAAAATAATATTCCCTGGCTTTGGATTTATAAAATAAGAGAATTGCTTGACCCAATTGCATCTCTTTATAATTACACTAAAATCTTTTCTGTACAGTATTGCACCAGATCTGTAACACTACTCTTGACTTGGTCTTTTATATTATTAAATAAGTGGGCCATCCACTCAACTTATTCATGTACAATATTTTACACCCCTCAATGGCCAGCATGCAATCCTGTTGGCCACGCCAGGGCTACTTGACTAGATAAATAAATCCATGCATTTCCCAGACTACCTCATGTTAGTTGACAGCATAATCAGATTTAAAAAAAAAAAAAAAATCTAACTCCCACACATTTCCCTGCCTGCCACTTCTTGGAAGCAGGATGTCTTCACCATAACAGACTTGCTTAGGTTCTTGTTTTGCCTCAGAGTAGCTGTTGCAGTTACCTGAGCAGTTATATACCTATAAGCACCAGTACTCACAATCCTACTTCTGTTTATAAGATAGATAAGAAGTGGACAGGAGGTGGTGGAGAAATTGGTAATATTGAGAAAATAAAAAAGGGAAGGAGTTGGGCAGGCAGGGAGCAAGCAGTACAATTGCTTTTTTCTGATTTGTGAATGACTGTATTAATACAAATAAAATTGCTTAGTGAAAACTATTGCCTTTCAGGCTGAAAAAGCAGCCTCCCTAATATACTGAGCCTCGAGCATTGGACATTATAATCAACAGGACAATAGTTTGTTTTCATGCCAGCCAATATATTCTACATTAGTGGCTCTCCACTCATGTGTCCTCTGAGACTTAGTTACAATACTTCTAGCACTGAGCCTGTAACAGCCATTCCGCCATACCAGTTTTACAACAGAGATGTATGAATATGTTGCTCCAGGGTGAAATTTAGCATACAAGACCCAAACAGAGGAAAATTCTTATTCCTCTGCCTCAAACTAAATTTGTAAGAAGTCTGTTCAGATGGAGTCTGAGTGTTCCCAAATGCCATGTCATTTTTTAAAATCCAATTCTGCAAGAATTTAGTGTTGCCTAGCAGCTGATACAGAATCATTAAACCACACAACTAATTAGCTCAGCCCCACCCAATTCGCTGGGTGCCCATCTCTAACATTAGTACAGCCTAATTGCTAACCTGCATCCTCACAGATCAAGGCAGAAGCATTACCAACAGTCAAACAAAATCAGAAGCTTTAATCAGAATCTTTGATTTTCTCTTATCCACAGAAGACTGTTTGGTTAGAAGGTACTAGTCTTATTTCCTATTGTATGTAGGGCCCTACCAACATGGCCATGAAAAATGCGTCACGGACTCTGAAATCTGATCTTTTGGGTGCTTTTACCCTATACTACACAGATTTTACAGGGAGACCAGCGTTTCTTAAATTGGGGGTTCTGACCCAAAAGGGTATTGCGGGGGGGGTCACAAGGGTATTTTGGGGGTCATGGTATTGCACCCTTACTTCACTGCCTTCAGAGCTGGCAGCTGGAAAGCGGCAGTTATTGGCTGGGCGCTCAGCTCTGACGGCAGCACCACAGCAGTAGCAGAGCAGAAGGATGGCAATACCATACCATGCCACCCTTACTTCTGCACTGCTACCGGCTCTGCCTTCAGAGCTGGGATCCCGGCCAGCAACCACTGCTCTCCAGCTGCCCAGCTCTGAAGGTAGCACCGCCACCACCAGTAGCACAGAAGTAAGGGTAGTGCTACCACACACACTAAACTTGACACACGCCCCCTTCCACAAATCCTTTTTTGGGTCAGGACCCCTACAATTACAATACAGTGAAATTTCAGATTTAAATAGCTGAAATTATGAAATTTATGGTTTTTAAAATCCTAGGACCATGAAATTGACCAAAATGGACCGTGATTTTGGTAGGGCCCTAGTTATGACATATGAAAAGGACCCTGGTGCTTCTCCCCATCACCTGAAACTGATGGATGCTGCTCAGAGAGGAGGACATTCCAAAATCCTGAATTCGTTTGTGGGGAGGAGGGGTTGGACAGGCACTGGTGGCACTTCACTCCAGAGATGTTTTGAGCAGGGGCGGCTCTAAGCACCAGCAAAGCAAGCAGATGCTTGGGGCAGCCCATTTGCGGGGGCGGCAGGGATCCAGCATGGGAGCTGAGAACCAACAGGGGGCCCTGGGAGCTGTAGTTCCTTGGTTAGCTCCCTGCCTATAGAGCCAGCCCTGGAGCAGGGAAAGAACTACATTCCCCAGCATTCCCTTGGCCACTACCAACAGGAAAGAGGGGGAGGGAGTGAGGAAGCTGAGACCTTATGCTGCAGCCTGCTGTGAATGGAGAGCTGCACTGGGAAGGTAGGGATACCATATTTTAAGATTTAAAAAAAAAAAAAAAAAAAATAGGGCTACCCTCCCTCCACAGGGAGGGAGGGTAGCCCCTCCCTGCCACCATCCACTCCCTCCGACTGCCCCCCAAAGAAACCCCAACCCATCCAACCCCCCTGCTCCCTGATCACCCCCTCCTGGGACCCCTGCCCCAACAGGACTCCACCCACTATCTAAGCCCACTGGTCCTTGTCCCCTGATTGCTCCCTCCTGAGATTCCTCCCCCCCCACTTCCTCCCCCCCCAGGACCCCCACCCCCTACCTGTCCCCTGACAAATCCCTGGGACTCCCATGCCTATCCAACTGCTCCCTGTCCCTTGACTGCCCCCCCCGGAACTCCCTACCCCTTCTCCAACCCCCCAGCCCCCTTACCATGCCACTCAGACCAGCGTGTCTGGCTTCACGCTGCTGCATACATGCTGCCGTGCTCCCCTGAGGAGCCACATGCCCCCCCCCCCCCCCGCCTTCCAGATTTGAACATCTCAAAATTAAGGAGCGCTCAATCTCAGTTTGGGCGGCTGTTACTTCATTTCTCCCAAATCAAATATACTGATCCACTGTAACTTGCTATAGAAAAAGTAGGATAAAGTTGAGCAAGAAATGCTTCCGAGTGGTTATTAGGACTGGAATTGTTATTTTCAACAGCTATTGCCTTTTTTTGTGTGTTTGTTTAAAAGGAAGACAGTGATATTGCATTGGTAAATTCCCCATAGAAAGAAAGAGTGGAACAAAAGAATAATAAAGGCACCTCAACTTTTTCTCATTTATGTAGGACAGTCTTATAATATGCATCCAGATATCCTCCAATCACACAGGCTGAAAATTGTTCCACTTTACTGCAGTTCTGTAACCATATGGGAACCAATCCTGTCTGTGTTCTGTGCACACCTAAAATTCCTGCTGAATGACCTGCCCTGGGAGCGAGTTACCAGTAACCCAGGGCTGTGGCGGCAGGAGGGTGCAGGTGGGGGGGGAGGGGAGGGAGAGAAGAGAGGGGAGCCCAGGGCTGGGGTGGCAGGAGGTGTGCGGGGGGGCAATGGTGGGGAGGTAGGGGGAGCCCAGAGCTGGGGCAGCACGGGGGGTGCGGTGAGGAGCCCAGGGCTGGGACAGGGGGCAGCCAAAAAATTTTTTGCTTGGGGCGGCAAAAAACCTAGAGCCAGCCCTGGTTTTGAGGGAGGAGCAGGTGACCCAGAAACAGTGTTCAAGTGCTCACTTCAGATCAACTGGAAGGCTCTTGCTAACAGACGTAAAATCTGAGTTCTGGGAGATTTGAGAAAACCAGGGGGGAGATTAACTGTGGAATTTGCTTCCTTATTCATCAGTCTGATAGATATGGAGACACTGATCCTGCAGATACTTATACATGTACTTAACCTTATACACGTACTTAACCTTATACACAGTGAGGAATCCCACTGAAGTCAATCAACTAGGACTGTCAAGCAATTAAAAAAATTGTGATTAGTTGCACTGTTAAATAATACAATACCATTTAAATATTTTTGGATTTTTTCTACATTTCCAAATATACTCATTTCAATTACAACACTGAATACAAAGTATACAGTGCTCACCTTGCAAATATTTGAAAAAAATATATATACTGTAAAAAAAATAGTATTTTCAATTCACTTAATATCAGTACTGTACTGCAATCTCTATCATGAACGTTGAACTTACAAATGTCAAATTGTTTTATTTTTTGAATGGAGTTTTTTTTTGTATATAATTTGACATTTGTAAGTTCAATTTTCATGATAAAGAGATTGCACCACAGTACTGATATTAGGTGAATTGAAAATACTATTTCTTTTTTTTACAGTGCAAATATTTGAAATCAAAAATATAAAGTGAGCACTGTACACTTTGTATTCTGTGTTATAATTGAAATCAGTATATTTGGAAATGTAGAAAACATCCAAAAATATTTTGAGTTAATCACATGAGTTAACTGCAATTAATTGGCAGCTTTACACTCAACCACTCTTAGTGCACAAAATTAAGCACATTTAAGTCTTTCAGGGTCCCACGGTCTGAGTTTAAGTTTCAGGGTTTATTTGCTCATTTGTACTTTTGCTTAAGTGGGTGGTGTTTTACTCAAATACTGGGGGATTGGGGGTTTTGTGTTTAAAACAAACACACTGACTACTAAATTGATTAGAGGGACAAGGTGGGTAAACAAATGTGTGTTTTATAATGTGCACAGAGTTTGAAGTATGTATTTTCAATAAATCAAAGCCAAAAAAAATGCAAAACAGCAGAAAGATTTATCTTCAAAACTACCTATGTAGCCAAAGAGGTTCTCATAACTGAGAAACATTTTTATGAAACTAGGGTTACCATATTTAAAAAGAGGACACTCCACAGGGCCCTGGCCCCGCCCCTTTCCCATCCCCAGCCCCGCCCCAACTCCACCCCTTCCCAAAGTCCCCACTCTAACTCCCCCTCCTCCCTCCCAGCCACGCGGAAAGGGCTGCCTGAGCGCTACCGGCTTCATGGTTTGCCAGGCAGCCTCCAGACCCTGCGCCCCCGGCCGGCGCTTCCCCAGCGCAGCTGGAGCCCGGGAGGGGAAGCGCCCAGCCGGGGGCACAGGGTCTGGAGGCTGCTCGGCAAACCGTGAAGCCGGTAGCACTCGGGCTTAGGGCAGCCCCCATGCCTCCAGACCCAGCGCCCCCGGCCGGGGACTTCCCCTCCCGGGATCCAGCTGCTGTGCTCCTCCCCTGACTTTTCGGCTCTGTTTAAGAGCCGAGCTGCGGGAGCACTACCGGCTTCGGGCTGCCGCCTTGCCTCCAGACCCCAGCCGCTGGCCGGGCACTTCCCCTTCCGGGCTCCAGCTGCTCTGCTCCAGTGGCGCAGGGTCTGGAGGCATGGGGGCTGCCCGAAGCCAGTAGCGTTCAGGCAGCTCAGCTCTTAAACAGAGCCGAAAAGTCAGGGGAGGAGCACAGCAGCCGCGGGAGGGGGAAGTGCCCGGCTTATTTTCCCCAGACATGTTCGGCTTTTTGGCAATTCCCCCCCGGACGGGGGTTTGATTACCAAAAAGCCGGACATACCGGGAAAAAACGGACGTATGGTAACCCTATATGAAACTATTCTTTAATGACCATGTTTACACCAATTAGTTTACATGCAATGCTAATCCAGTTTGTAACTAAAAATTACATTAAAGATAACTAATTTCTAAGGCAAACAACACTACATGATTAGATGTAGAACAGTTACAAGTGTTTAAAGTTACCCTATGTTCTGTTTCTGTAGTTATTGGAGGTTTCAGTTATCCAATTTGCCTGGCAGATGGTATCTTAGAATATCAGGGTTGGAATGGACCTCAGGAGATCTAGTCCAACCCCCTGCTCAAAGGTAGTCTCAACCTTACTTTTAGAACAGTTTTAAATCTTTCAAAGTTTCAATTTTGGGGGTGGGGGAGAGGGAAAGAACAGAGGCCCCCAAAATAAAAGTTTGTTTTGACAAATTTAGTGATGGAAATATCAAAAAATTCTATGTTTCAATGAAAAGAGTTGTAGAAAATCTCATGAAGAAATTCTATATTTTTCAACCAGTTCTAAATTTTTAATTCATACTACCAACATATAAAGCTTAATGTGCCTGTAAGGCTCAATTCTGCAAACACCTACATATATGATTAATTTTAATTCAGAGATTTTAAGGACAAGAGGGACCATTATGATGATCATCTAGTCTGATCTCCTGTATAAACAGACCAAAAAAAAACTCTCTCCAATTTTTGGATCAAGCTCATAACTTCTGTTTGAGCTATAGCTTTCATTAAATAAAGACTGGATATCTTTCTTTAAAAGACTGCAAGTGATTGAAACTTCAACACATTCTCAGTTTTTTCCATTAGTCAATTACCTTCATTGTTAAGAATGTGCCTTATTTCTTGTACAGATGCTCCTACTGCCCCCACCCCCCAGGTTACGCAAACGCAACTTATGCAAATCCGCACTTACGGAAAAAGTTCCGTAAGCTAGAATTTGATTGTTTTTCTAGCGTAAGGGTTGGGTATACGTTTCCGACTTACGCAAGGTGTTCCAGAACAGAACATGTGTATGTTGGAGAACATCTGTATGAATTTTTCTAGCTTCAGCCTTCAACCACTGGATCTCATTATGCCTTCTAATGAGAGATTAAAAGATCCATCTACCATCAGAAATTTCTTCCTCATGTAGATACTGGTAAACTGATCAAATCATCACGTTACCTTCTCTTGGATAAGGTAAGTAGATTAAGCTTCTTTAGTCTCTCTCTACAAGGCGTGTTTGAGCTCTTTTCCTATTGCTTTCCAATTTGTCAACATCTTCTTTGAAGTGTTGTCACTACAACTGGACACATTATGCCAGTAATGGTCTCACTAAGGCAGTGTACAAAGGTATTACCACTCCCTACTCCTACTTGACATTCCCCTGCTTATGTATCCATGAATCATATCTTCCCCCTAAGTAATAGCACTGTACTGGGCGCTCATGTTCAGTTGGTTATCTACCAAGACCCATATGTCATTTTCAGAATCACTATTTTGCAGGATAGTCGCTCATCTTAGAAGTATGATCTGCATTCTTTGTTCCCATGTTATGCCATTGCATTTGGTGGTGTTAAAACATGCTTCAAGTGAGGTAAGCTTTTAAAGTGAGGCAGGTCAGTCTGGATAACTGATCTGTCCTAGTCATTATTTAGTATTCAACCACTTCTAAGTCTTCTGGAAATTTTCCCATGAGTTATTGCATATTTTCTTCCAAATTATGGATAAAGATATTAGATAGCATGGAGCCAAGAACAGATTCCTGTCAGACCCCACTAGAAATACCCCAATAATGGGATGTTTCCCCATTTACAATTACTTTGTGATCTATCTGGTTTTGATCCATTTAACTGAGGCTGTATTTTGTATAATGCTTTTTTATATATTTAAGAATATCATGTGAAAAGGCCAAGTATATTATGTCACGGTTACCTACAGAAACTATTCTTGTGATCCAATTAAAGTTTGACAAGACTTATTTCCCATAAAACCAAGTTGATAAGACAATAGCAGAATTTATGCTAAACAGGAGTACTTGTGGCACCTTAGAAACTAACAAATTTATTTGCGCATAAGCTTTCGTGGGCTCCAGCCCACTTCATCGGATGCATAGAATGGAACACACAGAAAGATGATATTTATACATACAGAGAACATGAAAGGGTGGAAGTAGCCATACCAACTGTAAGAGGCCAATCAATTGAGATGAGCTATCATCTGCAGGAGAGAGAAAAAAAAGCCTTTGCAGTGATAATCGAGATGACCCATAGAAGGTGTGAGGATATTTTAACATGGGGAAATAGATTCAATTAGTGTAATGACCCAACCATTCCCAGTCTCTGTTCAAACCTAAGTTAATTGTATCTAATTTGCATATTAATTCAAGTTCAACAGTCTCTCTTTGGAGTCTGTTTTTGAAGTTTTTTTGTTGCAAGATTGCCAACTTCAAGTCTGTCATCGAGTGGTTAGAGAGGTTGAAGTGTTCTCCCATAGGTTTTTGAATGTTATGATTCCTGATTTCAGATTTGTGTCCATTTATTCTTTTGCATACAGACTGTACAGTTTGGCCAATGTATATGGCAAAGGGGCATTGCTGGCACATGATGGCATATATCACTTTGGTATTGTCTTAATTCTTTATCAATAGCAGCCCATATCAGTCTTCCCTTGATTTTGCTGGGGATCAGTATCAGGTTAATCGATCTATAGTTTCCTGGGTCATCTCATTTATCTTTTTAAAATATTGCTGCAACATTAGTTTTCCTAGTCCTCTTGGAACTTCCACTGTGTTACAAGTTTTGGGTGTTTTTTTTTTTTTAAATAAGAAAAACACCGCACACACAATACTAATGGCTCAGAGAGCTCCTCAGCCAATTCTTTTACTGCTCTTCGTTGAGATATGCAGTCCTGCAGATTCAAAAATGTTTAACTTTAATAGTCACTTTAATATTTAACATCCTCACTAGTTACTGATGTAATAGGAAGAATTTCATTATTGCTCTAAGATATGAATACATCATCCTGCTTCTTTACAAAGACAAAACAGAAATTTAGCTTTTTAATAAATCATGACTGATAACTACCATGTTTGTCCAGTATCAGACCTAGACCACTGATAAGATTTAGTTTGTTCCCAATATATTTTAAAAAAGATTCCTTCTTATTGTCCTTAACTTTTCGGACCATAGGGGTTTTTTTTTAGTAGTTGTTGGTACCTTGAGCTTTCCTTATCAGTTTTGGGTCTAAAATATCGTACCACCATCTAAGGCTCTTTGCCGTGATTCTAGGGAGTTCCTGTTATTAAATCAGTAACAATACAGAGTGGATCTGTTGACATGAGCAGCAAAACTTCCACAGACTTCAAATCATGTCAATATTCCATTCTATATGTACTTTATGCAGAGCTTTACAAAGAGTTCCCACATTTAGCCAAATTGTGGATTACCATTTCTACAGTTGCTAGTCCACCACAACTGAAAAAGCAATATTTTACTGTGTAATGTTAACAAACAGAGCTGTTAGAAAGATACAGGCTTTGCACAGTGTCCTCTTTAAACATACTGTTAGACCACCACATCTGTCAAACCAGCTTTCACGGCACTGCAGGTTGCTGCCCCCAAAATCTCATCAAATGTATCATTCCTTTTTGCTAATATAATCATTATCAGTCGGTATCATGAATATGGACGTCATCCCAGGGTATTTTAATATTTTTAAAACCATTGCCACATTCTATTCTAAATTACAATGGCTTTATGCTCATGCAACTCCACCGACTTTACTGCAGTCATTCCTGATACACAGGTGTGAGAACAGACTCAGATACACTCTCCCCCAGTTTTCCACGGTCATTATTACCATGACAACAACGGGTAGACCCAGTATTTTTTTTTATTTTGGGCATACCAGCTGCAGCATTTAGATCGGGGGTGGGGGGGGAACCACTCAGAATGACAAGAATGTTGGCTTCATTCCCAACTACAGCACATTAAAAAATACTCCACTCTTTCAGTCAAATTCCTTGAACAATAAAAAAGTAGGACCATCTTTTCCATACTATTCTGTAAGTTTTCCAAGAACAGCCAGCAGCTAAAAATTATTTTTTTTCAGTGTTGTACCGAGATATCAGGATAACTATTTAGCATCAGATACCTACAAAAGTGAAGAGTAGTCTAGCAGAACTGTTGACAGTATTAGATGCTATTTAAGTATAGAAGAACACTACTGTATAACTACTATCACTCGCTCTAAATCATTCATTGCATTACTATGCTTTCAAGATTCCAACCACCAAACAAAACATTGAACCAAAATTTAAAAAACTCCACTGGAAATCTTGCTGAACTTCAAGCTATTAATTAATCCTGTGTCCTGGCAATAACCCCAAAACGCTGATCTCTCTTTTTTTATTTAGAAGAGAACTAATAATTTTACTTGTAGTAGCCCTTTTAAAAACTACTCACTCCAATATATTTACACACACACACACACACACACACACACACTGGTTTTGTTCTATTGGAAAATTATTTTGGATTGAGCTACAAGGAAGTGAAACATACTCATAAATACAAAGTTTATAATATAGTTTGAGGAAAAACAGAGGACAAGGAATTTGAACATTTGAAGTATAATTGGCAAATTAAAAATAAGAGTTTTCACTAAATGGATGCCCAAGGTTAGGCTACTAAAACAATATTTAGGAATCAAAGTATCTGGCCTGAGTTTTGCTCAGTATTTTTTAAAAAACAGTTCATTTACTTAGATGGCTAAATATGCCAATGCTTGAACAAGTAAAAGTGTTTGCCTACATTATTTAAATTACTTGAAGTTTCTAAAACCAACAATGTTTAAAAATGTTTACTTATCACTATAGTGTTTACTTTTTGCATTTGGCAGCTTAATCAATGAAAATTAATGAAGCCAGTTACACACTTCTTTATCATCATTTTGAGCCTCTTAATGTTGCAGTATTTAAACAAAGTTTAATTGTTTAAAAACAATTATTTTAACTGGAATATTTAAATGCTATTGTAGAAATTTGTGTAGTGTCGTACTAGTCTTAGTTTTTACATTTAAAATAAGAGCTATAAACTTGAGTTAAGTTTAAGTTCCCTTTAAAGGACTCAATAGTATGCCAATATCAATTCAGAACAGTTTTATGGATATTAATTTGAAAATACTTAGACTTGTTTGACACACTAGTTATATTATGGACTGACATCTTGCAAAAGTTATTTTCAGAAGCACCATTCAAATCCTAGGATGGAGTCCATAAAGATTTTTCATTTGAAAAACAAATACAGCAAGATATTAAAAACATGTAGGGAATATTTAATATACAATTTTGTAAGCAGTTTCACAGAAAAACGTGCTCTTTTCTAGTCTTGGGTCAATGCCCTCACAAGAGATCCAATAAAAAAAAAAGAAAGTAAAATGTAAGGGCTTTGATATGCTAAGCAATGTATTTTCTCATAGTGAAAATTTAATGTTTACAACTTTTAGGGGTACAAATCGATTGTAGATTTTGCCATGCAATTCTTATTTGTACTAATGGGCGTTACAGGTTTAAATCCCCAGGCATATGCCCTAGAAATTGACTCGATAGATTTCAGTATGTTAGAAAACCAAGAGAAACAGCCACAACAGCAAAAAAAATCAGTCTAGCCGTGTTAGACTGATCAGCATAACTGGAGAGAGAAGAAGGCAAAGCCGCCTGTCATTCGGGGATTTTTAACCCCGATATAGCGTGTGTCAGCATGAAAGGAAAGCTCCGGCTTGGCTCTTTAAGCGGGGACAATTCTTTCCTATTGAAAGCGTTTGAAGCAAGGCAAATGAATCTGCCTTGGCATCAAGCGCTGCGTCCTGCTCCCCCCACCACGCAGCTTTTGCCTCACGCAGGCTCTGGATCCAGCATAAAGCACACAACCCTCAGCCATCCGAGAAACCCCCGAGATGCGAGCCTGCCCGGTATGAAAACCGCGACCCCCGGGACGGAGCCACGAGGGGCTGCTCGGGGACCTGGCCGTAGCGAGCAGCAGCCGGCCCGCTCACCCGGCACCGGGTCAGAGCAGCTCACCAGCCCCGCGCCGCCAGCTCCCGCCCACACAGGCGCTGCCACAACAGGAGCCCCGCAAATTCCCGCCCGGCGCCCCCCCCAGGTCCGGGCGGGCTCCGAGAGCCCCGGCGCCCCCGAGCAGAGCGCGGGCCGCTACAGCCCGGGCGCCCGGCTGCAGGGCGGGTAACCGCTGCGGGGAGCTCCACGCCCCCGTTGGTAGCACTGCGAGGCGACCCGCAGCCGCCCCGCCGCAGCCCAGCGCCGCCCCGGCCGGAGCCCCTATTGCCGCCCCGTCCCCGCAGCCTAGTTACCGTTCCCGCCGGTTCCTCCTGGCCGCCGGAGCCGGGCTGCCCGCTCCCTCCCTCCGTCGCCATCTTCCCGCTGGAGCGGCTCCGACTCCAAGCGAGCCGCGGAGCCGAGTGGCAGCCTCCGCAGCAGCCAGGCACTTAACCCCCTCCCTGCCGGGCCGCGCCCGCCCGCCTGCGGCAGCCCTTAACCCCCTGCGCGCCAGGGCGGAGCGAGGGCAGCCAGCAGGGCCGGGGCTCGTCCAGCTGCGGGGGTCGACGGAAAGCTGGGACGGGGACCCCGAGTGGACCTACGGCTCTGCCTCGCCCACCCCCCCGCAGAGCGTCCCGGCGTGGTGCCGCGGAAGGCGTGGGGGGTCTGGCCCACCTGCCTAAGCTGCTTAGGGCCCCTCAGCTGCTACCTCTGCCTCTTTGGGGAGGGGAGACAGGCGGCTACTGCCACCCCTGGAAGGGAGATGGGGGGCCCGGCTTCTTTGCAAGGGGAGGGGGATGAGAGACAAACAGAGCAGCAGTGTGCCTTAATCTAGTCCTCTCTCCCCTCCCCCCGGAACTGCACTTAATCCCCTCCATGCTGGGACTAAAGCTGTATTTACCTTTCCCCTCCAATTGTCAAAGCAAAGCCCCCCTCGGACCCACCTTTAACTCCTCCATGCCAGATTTGAAGCAGCTGTGCTTAAATTACAACACCCACGCGCCCTCCTAGGCAAGAACAGTGTGTGTTCTCCTCGCCCAGGCTGTTCCACGCATGACACTAGCTGCACCAGAGTGGAGCTCACTCAAGATTCTACGTTTTGCTTTCCTGCTGCAAAGGGCCTCAGTTAGCCAGCTCCTGAACTGGAGCTAGGTCTGCATTTAACCCACTCTAGAATCATAGCCTCACTTAACTTTTTCCAGGGCAGGACCATGCTTAACCCCACCATTGCTGGGGCTGCTCTTGTTCCAGGGCCACACTTAACTAGAGTGACCATACTTCCCAAAGGGAAAATGGGACCCCGTGTGGGGCTAGCCCAAGCCACTCACCCAAGCCCCACTTAAGGCTGACCTGAGCTGTGCCCCCCATTCCCCACTACAGTCATCACTTATTCTAGCACCTACTGGGTAGTTACATGCTTAACCCTTTCCTTGTCATGACAGCATCAGTGCTTAATTCCTTTATTGGGGACACCACAGCATTTAATTACAGTCTAACCGCTACGGGGACCGCACTGACATGCTGGGCGTTGGTCACTGCGTCATTGTAAGTGGTACCTATTGTGCTCAGGATTATTTGAGCTTTTGCTGGACAGAGAACTCCCTTGCTTTTGTGACTATCTCCACACTAGGAATTATTCATTCCTTGCTTACAAAGACTGTGCCACTGCACTAAGTGATGGCCATTCTCTGGCTGCTCTGACTGTGCCAGAGACATCCCTTCACCTAAGAATGGCTATGGAGACTTGATGCCCCAAGCAACATAGTGCCTCAAAACCTGGTAAATGGGGGTCAGATTGGGAGGTTTGAATTGGTTAATGCTCCTCCCTCTTTATGCCCCATGTTGCTACTTGTCGTCTGTACCCCTAAAGCTGGTCTTGTCTCCTCTTCTGGGGCTATGTAGAAACAAAAAACAACACCCTCACTGCCCTGCCCAGGCTAGAGAGGAAAAACTCCCATCACCACATGTTCATGCTAGGGCCTTGCTCACTGTGTTGCTGCAGCTGGTTTATTTTAATCACTGTAGTGAGGCAAAGGAGTTTCTGTAGCTGGGGGAAGAAGTTCACTTTTTACTGCTGGAATATAGCTGTCTGGCTGCAGAGAAATAACATTCTCACTTATGCGGCTGCTCCACTGAGCTCAAGAGATGGTTGGAAAGGTCACTCCTCTGCTAGGCCTGTCCCTACACCTGTGAGTTAAACTTGTTTCTTTCCTGTGGTTACAAAACTGGCACACTGGGGTTGGAAAGTTCAGTCCCTCACCCTCAGGATACAGTTGCTGTGCAGGACAGCGTTCATTCCCTCCATTACTAAACAAACTGCCCTCATGGAAAGGGGCATTTGCTTGCTTTCACAGCACAACTACAGGGAAGGGAGTTACTGGTTACACTGAACAACCCTGCAGGAAGAAGGCTGTCTACCTGACTGCTGACCATTCTCACTCCGATAACTAAAAATAGTAAAATGGGATCTTACCAACCTTTCATAAAATAAAAGAAAATACAAATCTATGTGTGGGCTCAGAGCAAACAGGAGATACTGCAGCCTAAAGAAGAATGTTTACAGAAAGTTAAATGCGTGAAAATAAGCTTATCATGAAAGTGACTCCTCAGGTGTCACGGTCTTTTCAAGGGGTCCACCTCATTGCTGATTTAGATCACTTCTGCTATCTTCCCCAGGTGAGACTCACCATGCCAACTCATACAGTAGTTCTCACAATACCTCCCAGAATATAGATGACTTCAGAGAACATTGATGGGCACTGAAGAAGAGGAATGTCCAAGTGATCTAGGAGATCCGGTCCTACCAGGGAATGAAGATTCTGGAAGTGAACTGCTAGTTAGTTAAGTTGTGTAAAGTAAAGGGTTTTGTGGAATACTGGGCCACCTTCGATAGGGAAAGGGGACTGTACAGTTTGGATGGGCTCCATGCCAGTGGAAGGGGAACCAGTTTTCTTGGGGGCAGATTGGCTGTACTAGTCAGGAGAATATAGCAGCAAAAGGGGAATGTGAAAAAGAGAACAAACGAACATTAATTTAGCACAAAATCAAGATGTCAAGTACAAAATTAATCAAGGTGCCAAGGGACATGAAGAGAAGATATTCTTTAATTTCCTATACACTAATGCTAGGAGCTGGTATTACTGAAACCTGGTGGGGAGATTTACATGACTAGAATGCTAAAAATGACTGATTATAACCTATTTAAGAAGAATTAAATGAGCAAAAAGGATGGGGAGTGGCACTCTATGTCAAAAGTGATATAACCTGTTTCCAAATCACTGACAACTAGGAAGCAAATGATCATGAGTGCTTATATATCAATGTTCTAAAATATATGGAGATATACCTATCTCCTAGAGCTGGAAGGGACTTTGAAAGGTCATTGAGTCCAGCCCCCTGCCTTCACTAGCAGGACCAAGTACTGATTTTTGCCCCAGATCCCTAAGTGGCCCCCTCAAAGATTGAACTCATAACCCTGGGTTTAAGCAGGCCAATGCTTAAACCACTGAGCTATCCTTAGTCTAATAGTTAAAGCACAGGCTACGGGTATTGTCTGCCACCAAATTGCACTACAGGATGACCAGTTCCTTAAGCACCTTTCTAAAATATGGGGGGGGGGGGGAGAAACTTATCATGGGGGACTTCAAACTGAGTGACATACTTGAAGTGTCATGCTACTAATACTAACACTTCCGTGGAATTTCTAAGTATTATAGAGGACAATTTCCTAACTCGAAGTGATGCATCTAAGATGGGGAAATTCTAAATTAGACCTCTTGACAGATAAAAAGGACTTAAGCAACAGGGGCGGCAGGTTTGTATAACTTTTGGTGGTGCCCAGAATGGGTCCTTCTCTCCCCCCCCCCCCCCCCCCCCAGGGGCCACAGGGACATGCTACCCGCTTCCGGAAGCAGAGCGGAGCGGGCGGGAAGCTGCCTTAGCCCCATTGTGCTGTTGGTGGTGGTGGCGGGGGCCCTTTTAAATTGCCCAGGGGCGGCAGGAAAGGCTAGGAGGGATGCTCCGGAGGAGGGGCATGGAGGCCGCAGGCGGGGCTGGGGGAGAGGCCCGGCTCTGAACTTTGGTGGAGCCAGGCCCCCGTGCTCTCATATTGGTGGAGCATACAACTCACTGCCCCTGCTGGGATCAGGTGGAAGTGATCATGACTGGATCACGTTTGTTATGTGCAATCAGAATAAAGTCCCAAAGCGGACCACAGTTCAAGAAGGATGTTGATAAATTGGAGAGGCTTCAGACAAGAGCCACTAGAACAATTCAAGGATTAGAAAACATGCCTTATAGAGAGTGACTCCAGGAGCTCAATCTAGATTTTTAAAGAGAATATTAAGGGGTGATTTGATCAGTCTATAAGAACCTACATATTGAACAGAAATTTGATAATAGAGGCCTCTTCAGACTAAGATCATGTCTAAACTGCACAGCTTTCTTGATATAAGGCAGCTTATGTTGACCTAACTATGGAGGTGTACACACTGCAATGCTCCTTCTGCCACTTTAACTCGCCTGCTATGCCGACATAATAAAACCACTTTGACAAAAAGCATAGAGCTTAGGGCGACGTAGTTAGAGCAATTCAGTGTCAGCGTAAACACTGCGTTACTTACGTTGACATAACTGGCCTCCAGGAGATATCCCACAATGCCCAACATGACTATTCAAGTCACTGTTTTGAACTCCACTGCTCTGCAACCAGGTATACAAGTAGACACCCCTCCCCCGTTAAAGCCCTGGGAAGTTTTGAACTTGCTCTTCCTTGTTCCTTGGTGTGGAGAGCTCACATAGCAATTGCCCAGCTGAGGTGGTGGATCTCCTGGGTCTGTGGGGAGAGGAGGCTGTGCAGGTACAGCTGCCTTCCCAGCCACAGGAACTTGCTCAGGGCATGGAGGGGAAGGGCTACGATAGGGACATGCAGCAGTGCCGTGTACAAATCAAAGAGCTGTGGCAGGCATATCAGAAGGCAAGGAAGGCAAATAGTCACCTCTGGTGCAGAGCCACAAACATACCGCTTCTATGAGGAGGGGCTGGGGTCAGAATGGTGGTGAATAGCCCTCCTCCCTCCGTTGAGCTTCTCTTATAGCCTTGTGTTTATAATGCTCAGCACAATACTGAAGAGCAGTGCAGGATCCATGCTTTCTGACACAGATGGCTGGCTCAAAGGTTATCAGGGCAGTTGAAAAGCAGCTGGAAACCTAGTAGGATGCCCATGGAACAATGGGATTGAGAAACCTGCATCATGTGACACTGAACCTGGCCCCAGGAGGCATTGCAAACCCTTCCCAAAATACCCTGTGGCCAGTCCTGCCGACACAAGGAGTATAGTGTGGACATGCAACCGCGGTTTAATTACAGCAGTGGCTGTATATTGACGTAACTTAAGTTGACTTAACTTTATAGTGTAGACATTGCCTAACAGACAGAGGTATAACAAGAACCAGTGAGTGGAAGTTGAAACTAGACAAATTCAGACTAGAAATTAGGTGTATATTTTTAATAGCGAGGATAATTAATCACTGGAATAATTTACCAAAGGGTTGTGTCAGATTGTCCATCATCTGAAATTTTGGATGTTTTTCTAAAATAGAACATACCTTTTAGAAATAATATGCAATCATGTTCAAGCATAGCTACTGGACATGATGCAGGAATTAATTCAGGTAAGTCCTGTGGCCCATGTTATGCAGGAGATCATCTCTTTGAGAGCATCTAGAAAAAGAAAGACCTTCCCTTAATTTTTCACTCACACAATCTGCAGATTTGGTAAGGAATCTGAAGAAGCCCACAAGAGGATGTTAACTGAAGTAATAAGGCTATGTGAATCAATCTCTCTCAAACAGC
Source organism: Chrysemys picta bellii (assembly GCF_011386835.1). Lineage (NCBI taxonomy): Eukaryota > Metazoa > Chordata > Testudines > Emydidae > Chrysemys > Chrysemys picta. The sequence goes on along the minus strand of NC_088791.1, from coordinate 47,120,559 downwards.
TTTCAAGAGAAGGCACTGTTAACTAATTTGCTTTTACAGGCAACGGCAACTCCAGTCAGAAAACAAGATTTTCCCTGAACATAGTAAAAATGTGTGCTGCTGGGATCATATTGGCTGTAATGGTGAGGGCAGGGAAATTCACGTTCCAACTTCCAGGATTGTAAGAGTTTATTCCCTCACTAGCAAGAACGATGCAGGAATCTGCAGTGCTTGGGAGTACATGCCCTCGTTTTAGAATTTAACTTTTAACCCTCCAACCACTATCCTGGGGAGCTAATTTCCTCAGGGAATGTCAGATGATATTATTGCAGGACCTCATTTAAAAAAAAATGTATTGCTATCCCTAACACTTCTGGCCTACCTCCGTTTTTATTATTTTGAAATTATTCCTATGGTACAACCATCCCATCCACAAAATGGGACAGTTAACTGTCCTCCTGCCAAGCTGAAAGTGTAGTACTGCCAAAATGGAACCACTGTAATGGGGGACAAATTCCAATGAAATGGAGGTTATTCTTGCTGTCAGTGTTGAACTACTACTATCTTGCTGTGCAGACTGTAATATTGTGCTAAGGAAATGAGGACTCACTGCATGAAGCAGCTTCATTGAGAAGTTATCTGTATAACTGAACAAATAAAAATCACAAGGGAATTTAAGCAATTGACTGCCAAGAAGGACTGATCACACTAAGGAGTTAACTCCCTTAGCAGTTGGATTAAACCTCTATGCTAGGGAGTTGGTAATGAAATGCTGTTTGTATTGAAATGCTTCACTAGGGAGAAGTTTACTTACTAATGAAGTAAACTGCTTCACTAGGTCATTAGCTCCATCAATAGAACCACAACACAGGGGAATTAGTTCCCTTGCTGCTGATGTGGAAGTTTACTAGGAAGTTTATTCCCTCATGGGTGAAATTCAGCATCTGCAGTGGTGAAGGAACAGGCTTACAGCCCATTGAAAGCTGTGCACTGGCTCATTGCTGAGATTGAACCATTGTATTGTGAATTTTCTACACTCCCAACTTTGAAACTTAATTCCTTCATCAATACTACAGTAATCTAAGGATTTCTCTCTTTCATAAGCTAGTTTGAACTTCTGGTATGGAAATTAACATTCAGGGCCAAATCCAGCTTGAGGGAAAGAGATACAACTGACACATAAGTCCCTAGCCCAAATTCAGTGATTACATACATAAATAGCGGTGAAAGTTATACATCAGGTGTAAGTAGAGAAAACAAGTCTAAGTTGCAAAGGAACTTGCACCAACTTGGGATTCAACAGGTGTGCAAAAATCAGTGTATTTATACACAGAGAAGGCCGCAGGAAGAGCAACTAACAAGAATGTGTGAGATAAAGCAGCCTTCCCTCCTGCACTGATTTTAAGATCTTAGGTAGGAGGGATCTTAGGCAAGATTCTGTTCTTAGTTATGCTGGTGAAAACCGGCCAATGAGAATGCAGTGCTCGGGGCGGGGGCAGCACACGGTGCCCCGTGCGCTCGCTCCCCCCCCCACCACTTAGGAGCTGGACCTGCTGCTGGCCACTTCCGGGGTGCAGCACAGTGTCAGAACAGGTAGAAACTAGCATGCCTTAGCTAGGAAACATTGCCGACGGGACTTTTAACAACCCAGTCAGTGGTGCAGACCAGAGCCGCCACAACCCAGTGACTTCCATGCCACGACCCAGTACTGGGTCGCGATCCGCAGTTTGAAAACCTATAACCTAGTGTATGGCTTATTAGGTGCCTGTCTCTCCCCATTCATTGTACAGTAACTCCTCACTTAAAGTCGTCCCAGTTAACGTTTCATTGTTACGTTGCTGATCAGTTAGGGAACATGCTCATTTAAAGTTGTGCAATGCTCCACTCTTATGTTGTTTGGCTGCCTGCTTTCTCCACAACTGGCAGCCTTCCTATGCCCCTGTCCCCACAGCGCCTCCTGCCTGCCGGCAGACCCATGGATCAGCGCCTTCCCCCTTCTCCCCCCGCCTCAATCAGCTGGCTAGCAGCGTTTAGGAGGTGGGGGGGGGAGGAGTGAGGACTCGGCGCGCAGGCTCCCCCTCCCTCCTGAACAATGCAAACCAGCTGATTGCCCCGGGGCAGGAGGCGGGGGGAAGGAGGGGGAGCCTGCGCACTAAGTCCTCGCTCCTCCCTCCTGCCTCTTAAACGCCGCAAGCCAGCTGATTGCCCCAGGCAGGAGGGAGGGGGGAGGAGTAAGGACTCAGTGTGCCTCCCCCTTCCCTCCCCGCCTCCTGCCCACAGCAATCAGCTGGCTTGCAGCATTCAGAAGGGAGGGGAGAGGAGAAGAAGCAGGTCAAGGGTGGGGGCTTGGGGGAAGGGGTGGAGTGGGTTGCCTGAAGGTTGAGGCCCCTGCCCCCGGCAAAGTCAGTGCCTGTGCTTGCAAGAACAGCAAGAGGAGCAGCCGGACAATCCATCCTCTTCCACTCTCTGACTCCACCACCTCAACCAAGCTTCATACTCAGCAGTGATGATCGTAGTATTAAGTTGTTTCTTTAAAATTGTTTAAAACTTATACCTGTATTAAATTTCTCGTTTAAAAATGTATATAATGCCTTTTGTCTGCCAAAAAAAAAATTCCCTGGAACGTTTTACATTAATTCTTATGAGGAAATTGGATTTGCTTAACATCGTTTCACTTAAAGTTGCATTTTTCAGGAACATAACTACAACGTTAAGTGTAGTTATAACCTAAAAGTTGGGTTCCTAGAAAAGTCCAGGCCTAAAAAACTTTACTGTGGGGGCAGAGCCAGAGAGACAAAATGCCACTAGTTTGCAAATGAGGAGTATTTTAATATAATTTGAGCACTTTTATTGTAATACTTACTACAATGTATAAGATTCAAGTAATGTTAAATACGTTAAACTGGGTATGCTCAGCAATATGTATCTAGCACCTTTCCTCAAAGGATTTCAAAGCACTCTATAAATATTAATTAATTAAGCCTCACATCTGTGACAAATGAAGTGGGGGGGGGGGGAAGGTAGCTCCCTTGTTTGGACACCCAGCCAGCCAGCTAGCTATAAAATCCCTGTTAGTAGCTGTTCTCTACTTGCTTTGCCTGTAAAGGGTTAAAAAAGCCCATAGGTAAAAGGAAGGAGTGGGCACCTGACCAAAAGAGCCAATGGGAGGGTTAGAACTTTTTAAAATTGGGAAAAAACTTTCCCTTTGTCTATTGTTCTCCAGATAAATTAAATAAATAAATGGTGATATCCCATCTCCTAGAACTGGAAGGGACCTTGAAAGGTCATCAAGTCCAGCCCCCTGCCTTCACTAGCAGGACCAAGTACTGATTTTGCCCCACATCCCCCCCCCAAGGATTGAACTCACAACCCTAGGTTTAGCAGGCCAATACGCAAACCACTGAGCTATCCCTCCCCCCAATAGATAGAGGCGACACAGAGCAGGAACAGGACTGAACTAGGCTGTAGGAAGCTTTAAGCCAGGTATGAAAAACCATCAGATCATACCTAGAGACTACTTATTTGAAACCCCCAGATATGTAAGTAGATCAGTGAACATCTAGGAAGACATGATTAGGTTTATCTCTTTTTTTTCCCCTTATTGGTTTGTAGACTCCTCTGTGCTAACCCCCAAATGCTTTTGTTTTGCTTGTAACTATTAAGCTGGACCCCAAAAAAACCATTCTTGATGCTTAATTATTATATTTGCTCTTTTAAAATCTAGCAATAAGTTCCAGATGTATTTTCTCTCTTTTTGTGTTTAATAAAATTTACCTTTTTTAAGAACAGGATTGTTTTTGTTTGTTTGTTTTTGTTTGTTTTGTTTTTTGGGTGTCCTAAGAGGTTTGTGCATGTTGTTTAATTAGCTGGTGGCAACAGCTGATTTCTTTTGTTTTTCTTTCTCAGCTCTTCCCCGGAGGGGGGGTGAAAGGGCTTGAGAATACCCCACAGGGAGGAATTCCCACGTGTGCCTTCCTGGGTCCAAAGGGGTTTTTTGCACTTGAGTGGTGGCAGCATCTCCCCATCCAAGGTCACACAGAAGCTGTGATCTTGGGAGTTTAATACCAGCCTGGAGTGGCCAGTATTAATTTTTAGAATCTTTGCGGGCCCCCACCTTCTGCACACAAAGTGCCAGAGTGGGGAATCAGCCTCGACAACACCCTTTTGAGTCAGATAATATTTGAACCATTATTTAGATGTGGAAAACCAAGGCATAGGAAGGTTAAGTGACTTGCTCAAGACAACACAGCAAATCAGCAGCAAGAGCTGAGACAAGAACCCAGAGGTACTGATTCCCAGTCCCTTGTTTTATTCAGTAGACCATCAGTCTAAATATATAAATTGAACAGACTGGGAATTAGATGTCCCAGTGCCAAGAAAAAGAGCTTGCACTGGAAATTAACTGATACTTTCCTAGACAAAATAAATGGCACCATGAATTAATGCTTTCGCAGCTGGAGGAGACCACTTTTCAGTGAGATTTGTTCCATTCCATACTCCCTATGCTGCTGAGATGTTAGCATAGTGCACCAGCTTTGAAGAAAAACCCTTTTTAAATTCAAATTTATGATCTGGCAAAGGGTTAAGACCACTGCACAAGAAATCAATCCTCTTCATATCTGGGACAAGGGGAAACCATTCTCATTGGAACTAGAAGTGAACCCACAGAAACACCCTCTTTGGAAAGAAGATGTGATATTATGACTATTGTGAGTAACCAGAATCCTACTATTGTATTTCTGACCATAAAAGCTCTCGCTAACTGTAAAAATAACATTGTTTTATTCAATTACAGGTTTTCTTTTTTTCCCAGACCATCTTGTTTCCTTTCACCATGGTTGAAAGACATTAGTACATGCTAGACCACAAGAGAGATTTGGCTTAGTGAGGTCATTCTAGAAAATAATTTAAACAAGCTTGTCCAGAACAAAGCTGCCTCTCACCCATCTCTGCAAGAAATGGATCCTTCTCTTTCATTTATTTGAGCCCCCCTTGATAAGCTGACAGGCCTACAGTAGTTGGTTGCCAGGCAACTGCAAAAGCAGTGATGTTTATACCATTAGGTATTAATTATTGTCATGTTTTTTTGCTGTAGAAAGTTCTGAAAATATGTAATTAAACACGTCATAAGAAGTAATTTTACATTCTGACAGACAAGTACTATTAATCTTCAGAAAATTCAGAATTCTACAAATTGGTCTAAGTTGATTGACTATATCCAGACTAATATTTTTCCTTTTGTCATGCTAGTTTTTGTAATAGCAGCAGGAGAGTTGGAATAATATGAATACACTGTTTAAAAAAAAATCTAGGCATAAAATATAATTGTTTCCTTTAGTTGCCTGATGAAGGTACACAAGTTTAAAATTATCTTTATAAGGATTTACTTTTGTTAGGTCAAGCTAGAGGCTGGGCACAAATATATAGCTTTACACTTAGAGTTTGAAAGCTGTAAAATAAAATGTGTATACTAGGCACATGATGCCAAATAAGGAGCAGCAGCAACTCAACAGCAACTATCCCCAATAGTATGGGATGGAATATTGTGAAACATACCATTGTTATGACTGGGTACTGCTGAAAAAAATCCTGTCCTGTGTAATATTGTTCTTCCATTGGACATACAGGATCACATTTTTCCTCAGGAACACCCATGTAAATCCAGGGTAACCCTACTGAAATCAGCGCAGTTAGTCCAGATTTACACAAGTGAAACTGAGAAGAATTTGGACAATAGAAAGAAAAATGGAATTTGAACAAAATCATGGTGTTACCAGAGATGAAAAGTAAACTTGCCATCACCACTTCACTATAGTCTTCAATATGCTGCCAAAGTATATATAACCACAGTGTAGCCAGAAAATTGCACCTCCACCACTTGAACTGAGTGAAAAATAAAAGGGGGGATAGAAAGAAATGTTTGGAATTTTAAACATCACTAAACACTCAGAAATTCCAAGTCATGGGTATGTGACAAAGTGCCTATCATTTTCTAATCAAGGGAGGGAGACAATAGGGATGGGAGAGAAGGGGACCGAGACAACACAGAGGAGAAGCAGCTGCGTAAATGGAAACCTTTGTCCACTGCATTTTGACCCTGACTTTGCACAGGTGTAAATGGCTGCACTAGATATAAGGTGGTAGAGAACCAAACCCCTCCCTTGTATTGTTTCCCTACTATGCTGCTCTGGGATGGGGTTTGCTGGCAGCAAATCATATCAAGGAAATGGATATCTGATGAACCTACGCAGAATGCTTCACAGAATACCTACACAGAACACCTGGAGTATTAGTCAATATGACTGGTACTCTGCAGCTCTAAGTGTCCACAGATCTGGGTAGCAGGGAAAGGACTTGTGAACAATAAAAGCAGGGTGGGGGATCAGGAAAAAATTTAACCTCTGCTTGCTCAAGTAGGAAACAATCAGGAGTTTGAACATTCAGAGGGTTACTTTAGATTATGGCTCCATGAAAGATTCAGGTCTGCCTCCCAGATAGTTAAGAGATGACTTGGCTGTTCCAAAGCACTGCTATCTTTGTGCAGAGCTCACTGATGGCTATACCATTCTCTGCTCCTGCTTCCAGGCAGAAGGATCTGAGCCTCAACCACTTCACTCGGCTTTTAGGTAGACAGATCATGAGATTAACTACAGTTTGCTCTCCAGTTATGGGTGGAAGATCCTTGGAACATGCTGCTCCATGATCCCAACTGTGACAGATGTGTTCCCAAGTCCTGGTTTTCCAAGGATCCTACCTTAATCCACCACAAATGCTTTTCAACAGAGTGGTAATACAATCAATATATTCAGAGAAGTTAGCAACTGAAATTAGTCTTATTGGAAAAGAAAATTAATATGCAATATTAAATGCGGTAATGAACTAGAGTGCATGTGTGCTCTCTTCCAGATAAAATCAGAATTGCTCAAATTTGTGTCATAGGCACTTTGCTGCTATCAGATAATAAAGACTTTTTTCAGCTCAGAAGGTTGGGGCTAGTGCTTTTAAATCAGGTGGATCTGCTGTCACCATCAAGTTCTTAAGCGCTCACAATGTAGTACAGAAGTAATCATAAATTTTAGGGTGACCAAAGCTCTGTTACAGTATTAAAGCTTTGATTAAACTTTCTGGCACAGCAAAAGTAATGATTTAGCCAGGAGAAATGGGCAGATGTGAATCAAACTATTACATTGTAACACAAGTTATTCCACTACTCCTCACCACCAATTAATGCATCTTTATAAATGCTCCCTTATTCCTCTCTCTCTCTCATGCAATTGATCTAAAGGTTTGTCTTTTCTGGTAGCTGTCTGTTTAGAAAGCATCAATGAGAAAAGGAAAATAAATGTTTTAGACATTTTCTATATATATTTTATTGGGAAATGCAATTGTATTCCTTGGAATCTTTTAGCATACCCTGTTTGTCACAGAGCACTGATCTTGGAATCATGCCTGATGCAGTTACTCTGGTACATCTCTCCCCTCTTCTACAGTTTTCCAATCAGGGTGAGCCAATTAAGTTTTATTATTATTTTACATCTCTTTGATTAGAAACTTTTTCAAACTAATCATTGCCCTTAGTTATGTCCGTTAATTACAACTTCCATACCATTCCTGCTCAGATGTCTATCTTTACAGTATCTTTCTCCCTAGCCAAGTCTTCTTCAGTAATCTATTGTCTTAGAGAATTTTGAATTCAATTTAGCACTAACATGATGCAGCTCTCTGGCTACTGAGGGCCAGCTCTTCAGCTAGTGTAAACTAACTTCACCTCCAGCAAAGAGAAGGTAGCTATGCCAATTTATTACCAGCTGAGGATCTAGACTCAAGCCGGTGCTTTGTTTAAGACCAGTACAGCACTCTCCATTGACCCATTTAAAAACAGAACAAAAAAATCTACCCGGAAATTCCAACATTGTAGTGTTCTACAATACAGGTTAATAAGAGCTTAATCCACTTGTCCTCCTAGTGGATTTGCTAGGGGTTTATACAGTTATTGAACAATAAGAGCCATTCTTGCCCAGTGTTTAGCCACCAAGATTGCAGCCTAGATGGTATCACTATCCCCAAGAAATGAATGATGCTCTAATGTCTGCTGACTGGCCCCATGCTTTAAGGTGCTAACAAGATCTTGCATCCCAAGGATGTTGATTTATGGGGCACTTAAACCAGGTTAAAGTGGATACATTTTTAGCAAAATTCTGGCAAGGGCAGGGTTGGAATGGAGAGAAAGAATTCACTGGAAGCTCAGTTTTAAGCACAAATAAGCCTCTCTGGGGTTTCAGTCTACTTTCAGCGTGGGTTTTGGTTAACTAAAATGATACAACCTTGGCAACCAGCCTTTGTCTGGGTCCCCTCTCTGCAGGGATATGCCAACCCCCTGATTATACAAACTAAACCAGGTCATGCTTATGTCCTTATCCTCCACCCTATCCCCAAGCAGCTTGTTCTGGTTCCCCTCAGCTGCTCTTTAAAGTGCTGGATCTAAATAAGATCAGCTGCACATAATCAACTTCCAGCTGGGAGTGCTTCCCTATCCCATTCTGAACCCTGTCTGGAAGTTAACCCCAAAACCTCATCCTCAAGATGGATCTGCAGGGCCTCTTTACCAACATGGCCATAGCATCTCCTCTAGGGGGTACCCTGTAACCTTCAGAACCCTAGTCCTGTGATTTCTTATAGTGCACCAACTTTCCCAGTTCCTCTGCTGACCACAGCCAGTACTTAGACTCATAGACTCTAAGGTCAGAAGGGACGATTATGATCATCTAGTCTGACCTCCCGCATGATGCAGGCCACAAAAGCTGACCCACCCACTCCTGGAATAATTCTCTCCCTTGACTCAGCTGTTGAAGTCCCCAAATCATGATTTAAAGACTTCAAATCGCTGAGAATCCTCCAGCAAGCAACCCCTGCCCCATGCTGTGGAGGAAGGCGAAAAACCTCCAGGGCCTCTGCCAATCTACCCTGGAGGAAAATTCCTTCCCAACCCCAAATATGGCGATCAGCTGAACCCCAAGCATGTGGGCAAGATTCTCTAGCCAGACCCTCAGATTCTCTAGCCAGACCCTCTTCTAAGGGGGTGTTCTGAACCAACTCCTCTTAGATAGGTAATATTGTTTTCTCCGCAATGCATCTCACCAAAGGTCAATAGGTATCCTTCTCATGAAGGATGCAGTACTTCAATGACTTACCTCAGTACAATCTAGAACTCAAATCTTCTTATTAAAAACAAGATTTAAGAACAGAAAAAGAAAATCAAATTAAAATAAAAGAAGCTGTGCAACATCTCTAGTTTTATACTTGAGCAGAGTTGAACTAGGTAAACACATCTCAGATTACTTATAGTAATGGAACAAGATGATGTTTCTAGAGTGTGGTCTGTCTTAATCTAACATGTGTCCGTTTTGGCTACTCTGCCTCTCCGAGATAATTCCCTTCTTCTTGGATTTCCTCCTCTTGTTGTCTCCCACAGCCCTGTTACACCTGGTAGATGCCTTTGTTGTACCTGGTTTACTGTCATAAAACACATGCCGCACAAAGTGGTGCTCTCTGGAGTCCACACATTCAGGATTGTGTTCAGTGTTGTACCTAGACAGTTTCAGTTCCTGTTTCCTGTCCCAATTTTGCATCTTATCCCGCCAAATAAGCACACTCCTCTCCAAGATGTCTACCTTTGCATGTTAATTTTCATGGCTGTTGTCACCCTGCAACCAGTTCCAATTGTTTTTAAAGATACAGGTTTCCTTTACTCTACAATAAATCTTAACATTAATACTACTCTATATCAAAAATGAATCGTGGACAATAAAGCTTGTGTCACCACCAAATCACACATGACCCACATTTAATTACCTTGTTCCTATTAGCGGTGGCTGGCTGGGTAGTTACATTCCCTTTTGATCCCTCGGTGACACCATCATTATCCCAGTTATATGGAATAAAGTAACAGTAACAGGAATAACCCTATTTAAAGTTAACTTAGGTCTATCTTCTCTCTCCTGTCTTGGGTAGGCCCAGATATACCACTTAACAGTTATATGTAATGAGTGTGCCAGTGAAATAAAGACATGGCAATGGATTATTCCAACACAATCAGTGCATGCTTTTCTACAGCAGTCACTTTGACTACATCTTCCCCCAGTTTATTTTCCCTGACAACTCGTTGTCACTGACCCACATATTGATCTCACGAGAAATTGCAATTTATATATACACCTCTACCCCGATGTAACGCTGTCCTCGGGAGCCAAAAAATCTTACTGTGTTATAGGTGAAACCGCGTTATATCGAACTTGCTTTGATCTGCCGAAGTGCGCAGCCCCCCACCCCACCCCCACCCCCACCCCAGAGTGCTGCTTTACCGCGTTATATCCGAATTCGTGTTATATTGGGTCGCATTATATCAGGGTAGAGGTGTATATATTTTTAAAAAATAAAAGATTCATTAGTCAACATTCTAAACTGTATTAAGGATTATTTTACTTTCTCTGGGATAAAGAAGGTGCACAATACTCAGTTTGGGGAACAGTGGGGTCTTAGTATTTACTGATTAGTGAACAGTCCAGCTGCATTGCAGCCAACTATGGAGAAAGATTGGGGTAAGCATTTCCCACATCTCTGGGAATAGCGTGCTTAAATCCTATGCTACTCCAAATATCTAGGAGATAATGAGACTCCCACCAAAAATAGAAAAATGAGGAACAAGATAACTTTAGTATAAGAAGATGGAAATACGAACATTGCTTTTTAAGTCACTTTTGGAAACAGATGCCTGCTTCAGCACACATTTGTGACCAAAATACTGTAGGGAGGACAAAAGATTCTGCCCTGGTTACCAAATGCTAAAACCAAAAATCCCATGAATGTTAATGATATGGACTATTTGTGGAGCATCTTCTGTGCATAGAGTTTGTAAAGCTCATTTATCTGGTTTATTGCTGCCCTCAGTAAATCAGACTTGTCCTGCACTACAAGCATGTTATGGTAAATAATAGCAGCAAGAACCTAAGTAACCCCAACTAACCTGGAACAACAAAGAATTTGCTGCAGCCCTTCTAAGCCTCCCGGATTTTTCCCTAAGCCATAATGTTACTTGAAAATTTCATAATACTTCATTCTCTGTGAAACTGGTATTCTCTGGGTTTTTTTCTTGCAAATTCTTATGTTTGTTTCTAAGCTCTGAACTCCATGTCCAAACTCTCAGAACTTTCTACCTATTTTCCTAATTAAAGTGTTTATTTATGCTCTGTTTTCCAAACATAATGGCACTTTAATAAACAAGAACATAGTTCAATTTGTCAATCTTTTCTAAACATTCTGGCAATTTTAGAAAATTTTTCTGCCTGGTTGACTGCATATAATTATAGTGACCTACATGATGCAGGAATGAAAGAAATGCAGCTGAAAATAATGCATTCATTGACATAAATAAACCAAGATTGATATGAAATGAACCCACACTATTGGCATCAACATCATTGTAGTAACAAAATGCTCTCCCGACAACGTTCAAAATGCTAATGTACTGAAGACAGGCACAGAATTTGTAGGTGCAGTAGGGTAGAAGTGCCCCCAGCTATGAAAAAACCACAGACACCCTTGTGCATAAGACATTATGAAACCATGGCACTTATAACACCATACAAACCTCAGAAATTTCAACAGTTATGTATGAGCAGAACCTTAAAACTTTGGCTGTTGGAATTATAGTCAATCACATTTCTGTGTTTATTGCAGATCTACCATCACATAGGAAGAATGGTAAAACACCACTTACTATTGCTGCTTGGAACTAGCTTAATTACTTCCTACTTAACCTTTCCTTTGCTGGCTGAGACTAGTAACTTATGTTGGGATTCCCTCTGAGACCTTTTCCCACTCGACTTATCCAGAACACCTTGTCTAGTTCTGGGAGAACACTTTATCCAGTTCGCTGGAATCCAAAAACTTGGTTTGAATCCGGACTCATCCCTTACGTGTCTTTATTGCCATTTCATAAAGCTACACCTGAGGTGATCAGGCTCATGTGTAGTGGGGTGGGTTAGGGTGCACTACAATTCCAACGTACATAATTACAAATCAGATTATATAGATATTCTAAAACAGACTAAGACATTCACATTACATTCTACATTGTATCACATGCTTTATGATGGGTTTCCCAATTTTGTGAACCAATCCCTGTATAGATCACGAGCTGTCCATGCACTAAAAAATGTTCTAGTTAGCAAAGCTGCAGCTGCAAGCTTATCACACATTATCTTTTTCTTACTATTTCTTTATCCACTAGCTACATATTATTTACAAGGCCACTTGTGAATTCATGCTTTGTCCATTGTTAACCTCTATTTCTTCACTTCTGTTTTCTTTCATTATTCATGCAAGACCTACAGCTTGCCGCAATAAGAACCAGGACCTTGATACTAGACAAACATATTGAAATTAGAAAAAGGGGTGTAAAACCTCTCGATCCACTGTCTTTTGAATGACATTATCTTCTAGTAATAACTTTTGATAGCTGGTAAGGTTACAGATGCCAAGAAATGAGTTTAGTTAGTTCAGCAGTGACCTCCATTTGGTTAGGTGAGTTAGGAACACTGGGTAGAGCTAGTGATCGAAGAGGATCACTATATACTGCTATCCTCAGAAACCACCGTTAGTACACAGGCTGGGACACAGTGGACAGAGTTCTGGCTAGACCCTATACTTCCCAGCCCCCTCCCCTTCAGCAAATTGCTTCTTCTTGGCCTGGGGAGCAGCTGCAATTCTGGGCAGCCCTTACATGGGGTGCATGGGTTGGGGGAAGGGTGTTATCACACAGCTACATAAGGGACTGATCTGGATTTTGATTTCAGTGCAAGTAAGGCCTTTTCAGAGGGCAGGTGGACCTGATTCACATGCATCATTCACCTGTGACAGGATCTCTCCATAACTCCCTATTATTAATCACTAAAGTAGGGGTTATCAACATTGGAGTCACAATCCCCAAGGGGGCTGAGAACAGATGTCAGGGGGTCATGACCACCCTGCCCTTCACTTACTAAATGAAAGGTGGGTCCCAGCTAGATCCTGGCTAGCCAGTAGGTGAGTCCTGATATGGAAAAGCTTAAGAACCACTTACTGGCATATAACCTAAATTTATATGGTGTACCAGAATATTGTGCTCACTCTAAAATGCAGGGTATTTTCTTGTTGTGTCTTGTTATTTGGTATGCAAGTGCTGTGTTATTTCATTTTTTCCAAATAAAACAAGGTGTTATTAGTAAAGAAGATTTATACTGTTAGCTGCCTATTCCTTGTGCAGGAAAGACTTGTGTACATACTTGATTGATGACTGGTACTGAACGACCACATGAAACCAGCAAGGGCAGCTTATCTGACCCTTTCAGAGTTGTATTGAACTGTTTACTTGTCAAGTCAAGTGGTGTTGAACAAGTGGTGCTTTTTGAAAGGCAGATAACATGGATGCTTCTTGGCACCAGGATATTGTGTATCCAGTGCTGAGAGAAGAGTATTTCTATTTAGAAAAAAAATGTCATGGAATAATGTGGCTTGACTCCAAATGATACAACATGAAGCTTGTAACATGACGTGCGTGAGGAATGATGGGGAATGCCCACATTATCCTCGGATGGCCCCAAAAATGCTTCTGCAGTATGTTTGTTTAATGACTTTTAACCCTTAGTGAAAGATGCCCACCTATTGTTTAGATATTTAATCTATTTAAAGGGCTTCTCTTGCAAGGCATCTAAGAAAGCTGGTCCAGAATGTAACAGCTTGTCTACTCACTAACATAGGTTAGTAGGAACATATTGTCCCTGCTTTGTCACTCTATACACTGGTTCCTTTTTGGGGAAAGAGTTAATGGGTGCAGTACTGATTTTCTAAGTTCTGCACAGTATTGGCTGTGGCCATCCAAGAGCTCACCCTCTCCTTCCACAACGATAACCTCACAAGACAGATTCTCTCCACTGGAAAAATTAAGTGGTCTGCAAACAAGGGAAGACTTATTTGTAGACTCTAGAATTTTCACAGGAGCTGGATGAAGATTATGTTGACTGCAGCATTCTTCCACTGACACAGCTGTGTCTGTACTGGAGGTTAAGTTGCCATAACTACGTTGGTCAGGAGTGTGGTTTTTTCACACCCCTAACCAATGCAACTATGTCAACTTAAAAGTTAAGTGTAGACCAAGCCAAAGATATTTTTGTGTGTACTTCTTGTAGAAGGTGATCAGATAGTATGATGTGGGGAGGCATCGTGAAAACCTAAACAGAGAAATGCTACAGAGTAAAGATCAAAGTATTAAGGGCTTGATTCTGAATTCATTTTAGCCTGTTTTACATCGTTTTAACTCCATTGGCTTCACTGGAGTTATTCCTGATTTACACTGAATAGGTGAGAAGAGAATTGGGGTCTAAGGACTGGATTCTCCACTTGCACCAGTGTAAATCAGCAGTCAATGGAGTTATATCCACATATGTTAAAAGAAAATCAGGTCCTAAAGTCTAAATAGAAAGCAGTTAGCCAAATAAAACTCATCCAGATAACAAAAAACCTACACACCAACCCAAAATTGATCAATTTGCAACAAGTTAGAGGAGTGGGGAAAATAAAAGGTGGTTGTTTTACCTGAGGTTACTGGGATCTTCTTGAATCAATGCACTCACACTCACTCTTGTTGCATCTGACGAAGTGGGTATTCACCCACGAAAGCTTATGCTCCAATAAGTCTGTTAGTCTATAAGGTGCCACAGGACTCTTTGTTTCTCTTGAGGAATGTAACTATTGGTTTTCTTGATCAGGCCTGCACTGCAGGAGTAGCCACACCAGTATTGCCTAAATAGTCCCCAAGTCCTGTCCCAGCAAGTTCTGGGCTCAGTGTAATAGCTGGTATGGTTTTTTAGGGGTGATCTCTTCTTCGCTCATTCTAAAGTCATGGGTGGGAACCTGGAAGGGATTTTCCTATGTAGCAGATGAAAAAACAAGGTAAAGATGCCGCAAAACAGGCAAAGCTAGGCCTATGGAAATAAAGAGGATATGCAGCATGCCATAAAACTAGCCAGGAAGTGACTCTGTGGACATCTTTTGGGAGAGAGCTCCATAGGAGAGGACCTGTGTACAAGACAGACTTGCTTATAGCACAATCTGGATGAAAACAGCGGCCAAGAGCAGACCCACTTTAATTCTGTGCTTTAGATACTTATGAAAGTACAAGAATGTGGCAGCCTTCTGCCAAGAGAGTTATTCACTGGCAGGTGAAATTATTTGATCTGTTCCATTATCTCTGCTGATTTCCCCATAAATTTGAAAGGAAAAACTACAACTGCACAGAAGGTGGGACACCAAGAACAATGTGATGTTAGGTGTGACTTTGAGCAAGGGGTTTTGGGTAAATTGCACCATCCCAGGAGCAACCCCAAAAGACACTGTGCTCTGACTCCTGCACCTGGAGCCACAATCTGAGTAGACCTATCTCAAATAAGCAGGGTCTTCCGCCCCTGGTTGGTCAGGGGAAAATTAGGAAAATCCATCTTCAAATGGTATAATATAAGAGTACTGTATAAAGATGCTCCACAATGAATAACATATAGAGCTTGTTTAATATTTTCATCTGAAATGGAAGAACCTTATTTGGCTTTGCAAATGACGCTCCAGAGAATGCTTTACAATTTGTTCTCTTTTCCTAAGTAACTGAAGCTCCATTTTTTGTTCTGTTTGCTTTTCCTGCCCCTCCTCTCCCGTGTATTTTATTTTCTCAAAAGATATGAAATTGTTAAGAACTGAATCCAGTTTTGCACAGCAGAAGTAGGACATGGATTTTCTGTTCTGTGTTCCTATAGTACATCCTCCTGCAGTTGAGAAGTGATATCAAATAGTTTGAATTTAGAAGCTACAGTTCACCTTTGACTGGGGACGCCAGGTATAAAACCTGCATTTCTGACAAAAATTGCTTCTTTCATGTCTGCTGTGATTTTCACACCCACTGTGCACTGCCTAACATAGATGTTATGGAGTCTTTCATGTTCCTTTTTAGATCACCTCTGAAGCAAATGATAAGAGACAAGTGGTCGACAAAATAATATTCTGAGATTTACTGCAGTACTCAAAAAGAAAAACACATTTCAGAAATAAAAATGATCACTTGACTTAGAGAGAAACAGATGGGCATGAATTACTCAACCAGTTAAAATGTAAAATAGACCCAAAATGAATTAACTGCTAGTGCGATGAAAATTAAGCATTTTTTTCTGCTGAAGTGAGAAAACAATCCTACTTACAATGGAAAATTATTCACTTCTCTGTGTAGCAAAAGACAAAAATCCATCACACTGGAAAAAGGTGTTGCTAGGATGAAGAAATACAAGCCCTTGCCAATGGAATTAATTGCCTTACTGCAGAAAAGGTTGCAAAAATAGTTTTAAAATTAGGCAACCCTGGACAAGAAATAACTGCTGTAGTAAGTAAATATTTAAAACTTTTTAGCTGAACAGGTAGGACTAGCAGAACAAGGTTTTTTAAACATGTTCTAATGTTGCAAATCTGTCATTTGTTATAAACTTGCTAGGAGACTTCACCACCACATTTTCTACCCTTGACAGATCTTGCAGTGATTAGTAATCATTATTGTTCTTCCACAAGCAATAGGTGTTCCGATATACTCTATCACTCCATCTTAGTTTAAGAAGTCTCTCTAATAGGACTAAGACTGCTAAATATCAGTTCACTCCCACAATACTGTGTGTAATAACAACAATAATGACAATTAAAAAGTAACACAAGCCCTACCAAGATTAGGGCCCCCATTGTGCTAGGTGCTGTACTTGCAGGGTATGTCTTCACTGCAAAGTTAATTCTATTTATCTACATGTAACCCACACACCTCCAGGGTGTGGTGTTCTGTCCCATGTAGTGGCACTGAGACCACTTAGAGATGAATGAGTCTGCTCTACAGCCAGGTGTCTTTTACCTAATGCAGTAGAGGCTCATGCATTTAGCTCCAGAGGTCCCTGGTTTGATCCCACCTGCCAATGACCAGGGTCTGGCGGTGTTATATACATTCAATACTCTTTCTCTTGAGTTAGCCTAGTCAAGTGAGAGCAGCCACACTGAAATAACATTCACACGGATGTTGTCATATTAGTGCTGCAGTCACTCATGTTTGGCATGAAAACTTTTGGGAGCACATCCCACTATTCTTTTAGCTACAGCAAGATGAGCCAATCTATTCTCTCAGTGAATTGTGGGAAAACTTGGCTGGCATCTCTGGGCACACAGGAAGAATTGTGGGAAGGGACTGGAGGACCAACGGCACTAGAGTGGAGCTAGTCTGCATCCACACTACAGAATGGTCATGTTAGTAGGTGACATGTTGTGCTGACTTGTACTTTAGCCTATACCCCCTGACAAGCCAGGGAACTTGAGATCAAAGCAGCACTACATTGGAGTTAAGGGTTTTTGGTGTTTTGATAGGACTCAAGTTAGGGGAACACTCAAGTTATAACTCGAATTAACTTTTCAGTGAAGACAAGCCCACAGAGAGCAAGCAGTCCTGCCCCAAAGGGCTTACAATCTAAATACACAGACAAGACAGACAGGGAGTGGGAGAAAAGTATCATTATCTCGATTTAACAGATGAGGAACAGAGGCACAAGAAAATTAAGGATGAAATCCTGGCTCTATTGAAGTCAATGGGAATTTTGCCATTGACTTCAATGGGGCCACTGACTTGTCCAAAATCACAGAGGAACTATGTGGGAGAGCCAGGAATTAAACCAAGATCTTCTGAGGCCTAGTCCAATAATTTGACTACAAGTCATCCTTCTTCTCAATTATAGTTAAATAGAGTTATAATTATTGGACTATAACAGTGAGATAATTATATCTAAGTAGCATTACAGTCAGCTACACGCCCTCCCACCCCAACACCAAACTCTGGAACTGTGGAACTTCAACCACAACAGAAAATACTTTAGAGATTTTTTTCACTGAATGCACATATTTTCTAAAGAAGAATATCCTACCATTTCAATAACTACTCAAAAGAGCTCATTGGGGTGCTAGTTGCAATGCGTTTTTTACCATCTGGTTTTAATCAATCATTTTGTGGCACCATGCCTACCAAACAAAGGTTTCCTGCTGTAACATGCCATGTTATTGCACAGTGACTACTCATTATTTTAGTCACTCTGTCCTCCCAATGTCATGCACTGCCGAGGGGGTCGAATAAATGTATGTGCTACAGAGAAGAGTGTGGTGTAAGAAATATTCATAATGGACTTCTTTACTGTCGGCTGCAATAGCTTTAGACACGTTGCCTACATTTATCAACAAACATTTGAGCACTAAAGAGAATATTTGTTATTAGAAAGGTGATCATCACTGGGTTAAACAGAATGCTGAATATATGAGAGAGAGAAATGGCATTAAAGGAACTGAACAATTAACTTTTTCCTTTGTGTACTTCATGCTAGCAAACAGGGGACCGCAAACAGGGGAGTTTGAGAGGGGGAGAAGGAGATCCCCCTGCTGAACGAACAAGGTGCGAGTACTAACTTTGGGGTGAGTGAGTTTGTTTGGCTGTTCGTGTTTTTCTCTCTCTCTCAGGTTATTTCAGTTATTTCAGTTACTGGGTCAGTTGGGATTGTTTGTGAGGACTGTTTGAGCCTTTGTTCCCTGGATCATCCTTAATCATCTTTGATCAGCCTTGTGACCACCCTCCATCTGTGTGATTAACGAGGGAATAGGGCTGACCTAGGAGAAAAGGCCTTAAAAGCCAGAAGCTAAGCAACCAAGGGGAGCTAGCAAACCGGGGAGTTTGAGAGGGAGTTTTTGTGGGAGGGAGATGTAATATAGTCGCTATGGTTAGGAAGGGCTGCATCGCCAGTGCCAACACTACTCCTGTCTACTCCACCTGCACCTGTATCCGGACATAGAACCTAACCATGGATGCCTCTACTCAGATCCTGGTGTGGATTTGTGGCCTGCATTTCCCACTCACAGAAAGCAAGGCTGGGAGGACCATCCAGTGTGAGAGGTGCCTGCTGGTGGAATCTTTTAGGAAGCAGATGAGAGAGCTACAGGAGGAGGTGACTAGGCTGAGGAGCATCCGTGCACATGAGGAATTCATTGACAGTATTCATATGGAGACTTCCAAGGCTGAGGACACTATCTACCTAGAGAGGACTGCTGTCAGGCCACCGGGGGGAGAGGATATGGCTCTGTCACATGGAGGACACTGGCAGCTGGTTATTTCTGGCAGCAGGCAGCGCTCCACCCCTACTCCAAACCCACCCACCATGGTGATGGAAAACCGATATGCTACCCTGGCAATGAGCAATGAGGAATAACCTCCAGCGGAGGAGAAGAATCCATGTACCCGCAAGGCTGGTGACTCTCTTCTGAGGGGGATGGAGGCACCCATCTGGCATTCTGACAAGGCATCCCGGGAGGTATGCTGTGTGCCAGGGGTCCATATCCGAGACGCTACGGATTGTCAAGGCCCATCCGGCCCTCTGACTACTACCCCATGCTACTCATCCATGTGGGCACTAATGATACTTCAAGGTATGACCCACAGCAGATCAGAAGTAACTACAGGGCTCTGGGAGTAAGGGTGAAGTAGTTTGAAGCACGGGTGGTGTTCTCTTTGATCCTTCTGGTCAAGGGTAGGGGCCCAGCCAGAGACAGATGCATCCTGGAGGTGAATACCTGGCTGCCAAGATGGTGTTGCCAGGAGGGCTATGGCTTCCTTGACCCCGAGAAGCTGTTCCAGGAAGAAGGACTGTTAACCAGAGATGGGGTCCACCAATCGAGGAAGGGGAAGAGCATATTTGGATACAAACTGGCTAACCTAGTGAGGAGGGCTTTAAACTAGGTTCGAAGGGGGCAGGTGACCAAAGCCCACAGGTAAGTCAAGAACATGGAGACCTGGGAGAAGGTTCGGAATTTGGGGGGAACATGGGCTGTTATAACAGGGATAAAGGAGAGACAAGATAGAACTGTGGGCAGGGGAATCAAATCAGTATCTTAGATATCTGTATACTAATGCAAGAAATATGGGGAATAAGCAGGAAGAACTTGAAATGCTAGTAAATAAACACAACTATGACATAGATGGCATCACGGAGACCTGGTGGGATAATACACATGACTGGAATATTGGTATAGAAGGATATAGCTTGCTCAGGAAGGACCATCAGGGAAAAAAGGGAGGAGGTGTTGCCTTATATATATATATATATATATATATATATATATAAATATAAAAGTGCATAAGCTTAGACTGAAATTGAGATGGAAATAGGAGACAAACTTGTTGAAAGTCTTAGGGTAAGGATAAAAAGGGTAAAAAAAGCCAAGGTTGATGTCATGGTAGGAGTCTACTACAGACTACCTAACCAGGAAGAAGAGGTGGATGAGGCTTTTTCTAAACAGCTAACAAAATCATCCAAAGCACAAGACGTGGTGGTGATGGGGGACTTCAACTACTCAGACATCTGTTGGGAAAATAACACAGCAGGGCACAGATTATCCAATAAGTTCTTGGAATGTACTGGAGACAATTTTTTATTTCAGAAGGTGGAGACAGCTACCGGGTAGAAGCTGTTCTAGATTTGATTTTGACAAATAGAGAGGAGCTGGTTGAGAATTTGAAAGTGGAAGGCAGCTTGGGTGAAAGTGATCATGAAATGATAGCATTCATGATTCTCAGGAATCGTAGGAAGGAGAACAGCAAAATAAAGACAATGGATTTCAAGAAGGCAGACTTTAGCAAACTCAAGGAGTTGGTAGGTAAGATCCCATGGGAAGCAAGTCTAAGGGAACAAACAATAGAAGACAGTTGGCAGTTTTTCCAAGAGACAATATTAAGTGCAAAAAAGGAAACTATCCCATTGCGTAGGAAAGATAGGAAGTATGGCAAGAGACCACTCTGGCTTAATCTGGAGATCTTCAGTGATCTAAAAATAAAAAAAAAGTGTCCTACAAAAAGCGGAAACTAGGTCAAACTACAAAGGATGAATATAAACAAATAACACAAGTATGTAGGGACAAAATTAGAAAGGCCAAGGCACAAAACAAGATCAAACTAGCCAGAGACATAAAGAGTAACAAGAAAACATTCTACAAATACATTAGAAGCAAGAGATAGACTAAGGACAGGGTAGGCCTGTTACTCAATGTGGAGGGGATGTGTGTGTGTGTGGGAATAATAACAGAAACTGTGGAAGTGGCAGAGGTGCATAATGACTTCTTTGTTTTGGTTTTCACCAACAAGGTTGGTGGTGATTGGACATCTAATGTAGTGAATGCCAGTGAAAATGAGATAGGAACAGAAGAGGCTAAAATAGGGAAAGGACAAATTGAAAATTATTTGGACAAATTAGATGTTACCAGGGCCTGATGAAATGCATCCTAGAATACTCAAGGAGCTGACTGTGGAGATATCTGAGCCATTAGCGGTTATCTTTGAAAAGTCATGGAAGACGGGAGAGATTCCAGAAGACTGGAAAAGAGTAAATATAGTGCCAATCTATAAAAAGGGAAAAAGGAAAACCCAGGAAATTACAGACCAGTCAGCTTAACTTCTAGAAAACATGACCTATGAGGGAAGATTGAAAAAAATGGGTTTGTTTAGTCTGGAAAAGAGAAGACTGAGAGGGGACATGATAACAGCTTTCAAGTATGTAAAAGTTTGTTACAAGGAGGAGGAAAAAAAATTAACGTCTGAGGATAGAACAAGAAGCAATGGGCTTAAATTGCAGCAAGGGAGGTTTAGGTTGGACATTAGGAATAATTTTCTAACTGTCAGGGTGGTTAAGCCTTGGAATAAATTGCCTAGGGAGGTTGTGGAATCTCCATCATTGGAGATTTTTAAGGGCAGGTTAGACAAACACCTGTCAGGTATGGTCTAGATAATTAGTCCTGCCACGAGTGCAGGGAACTAGACTAGATGACCTCTCGAGGTCCCTTCCAGTTCTATGATTCTATGTTCTAACAGAGAACCATGTAATTAATGTGAAATGTATAAGAAAATGGAATAGCCTTGTAAAAAACACACCACAGAAGCAAATCTACTTTGTGTTTTATTTATTTTCTAGAGATGAAAGTGTCAAATGAGGGATGATTAGAATTGCTCAGTCAATGCTCTTACTAAATACTCACCTACACTGAGAAATGCAATGGACTAGTCTCAGTGAAACCAATAAATTCTGCTATTTGCCAAACTGCAAGAGCTTATAGCAAGATTGTAAATTACTGATCTACAATTTAAACTAATGACTAGCCTAGATACATGTTTTGTGAAAAATAAGTACAAATAAATAAAATAAGCAATGACCTTTTACAGAGAATAATTCTTTGCACTGGTGCAGTGGTTAGTCTGATGAATACTTGAAACTTTCAGCAAGTGCACTGTAAAGCTTTCAGTTCTAAATAAACTATTTATGTACTGATATTGTGTACCACAGCAGAGACAAAATTTAAAACATGTCAAGATTTTTAGGTCTAAATTTGATTTGCAAAAATCCTTTCCTTGTAGGATGAGGGAACTCACAAAGACCTGTTCACCACTCAAGTTCCACAAAAAGAGAGCAATTCTCATCTCAGATACACCAGTGTAAATCAAAATAACTCTGCTGAAGTCAATGAAAATTACACTCGTGTCATAAGCATACAGCTAAGGGTAGCATAAAATCCCTCTTTACCCTGAAAAGGGTTAATTCCTTTTTTACCTGTAAAGGGTTAAGAAGCTCAGATAACCTGGGGGCACCTGACCAAAAGGACCAGTAAGGGGAGAAAATACTTTCAAATCTATGGGGGAAGGTTTTTTGTCTGTCTCTCAGAGCCATCCAGGAAACGGGACAGGGAAATTACATCTCCTTAAGCATATCTGAACTAAGCATCTAGTATTGCAGAAATAGTAAGTAATAGGGAAAAATGTGTTAGGTTATCTTTTGTTTAGCTTGTGAATTTTCCCTGTGCCAAGAGGGAGGTTTATCCCTGTTTTTGTAACTTTAAGTTTTGCCTAGAGGGGAAATCCTCTGTGTTTGAGTCTTTTGTTATTCTGTAAAGTACTTACCATCCTGATTTTACAGAGGTGATTCTTTTACCTTTTCTTTAATTAAAATTCTTCCTTTAAGAACCCGATTGATTTTTCATTGTTCTTAAGATCCAAAGGTTTGGGTCTGTGTTCACCTGTACCAGTTGGTGAGGATATTATTCTCAAGCCTCCCCAGGAGGGGTTTGGGGGGATATTTGGGGAAGGTAGGGCTCCAAGTGGCCCTCCCTGAATGTTTGTTTAAATCACTTGGTGGTGGCAGCGATACTAAGGCAAGGAAGGAATTTGTGCCTTGGGGGAGTTTTTAACCTAAGCTGGTAAAAATAAGTTTAGGGGGTCTTTCATGCAGGTCCCCACATCTGTACCCCAGAGTTCAGAGTGGGGAAGGAACCCTGACAACTTGTATAAAACAGGGTTAAGTTAGATCAGAATCAGGCCCTTATTGTGTAGGTTAAGTAGTATATAGGCCCAGAGAGGGTGGCTTTTGGCACTGGAGTAAATTTCAAACCTAGTGAATATGTTTGTAGATTTCCCTCCCAAAATCAAGTAGGATTTTTAAAGTTAATTCTTCAAGCATTCAAAAATGTAAAATATCACTAATGCTTGACTATTTATCCCCTAATATAAACAAAGCTGTCCATGAACATAGTGTACTACCGTGTGTCACACATGCCTGTACTTGACCAAATGAAGAGACATCTCTAAGCATCAACAGAATTATTAGGGAATTCACTATTCTATATCTATGCTTATTTTGAAATAATTTTTCCTTTATTTCATAGGGTAATTTGCTTTGTCAACACGGTTTCACAGTAATCAGTTCTAATCTCAGATAAATTCTTGCTAATATGTGCACATGCACAGGAGCCGATTTCACAATGCACAACCCCATATCTGAGATTAGGATTAAGCTCTGAGTGTTCTCAAGACTTCTCTGTGTTCTGTAGTCTCCATTTCACTCAAGGAAATGCCAGCTGTAAAGAGGCATTATGCATTGTCACAGTTTCAGTCTAACTGCACCTGTATTTCCCCCTCCATGGTCCACCAAGAGCACCCAATTTAGGCTTTTGGCTCCCAGCCATTGCCTCTTGTGTTGAGACTCGCATTTCTCTCCCTCCTGACTGGGGATTTTAAGACTGCACAGCTCCCTGCCTTACTCTGTGATGTCCCCAAAAAGACAGACTATCTGAAAATGCCAGAGCTTGTGGTTTCCAGGGGCTATGACCAGTATATTGCCCACAGTTTAAAAAGTTATCACACAGCTCTTTCTAAGCAGGCTCATTTATTCTTAAAGTAAAATTTTATAGGGAAAACATTAAAACAATAAAAGAACCTACGTGTATACTAAAATGATTATTAGAGGTCATCTCCAACTCCAGTATAAGGCATTGTTAGGTGTCAGTCCCACAACAGGGTTTTCCCTGTGGTTACAAATTTATCGATCTTAGCTCCACAACCAGACCACAGACTGGGCAGATCAGCCATTTCTTTATACAGATCAGGCCTTTGGTCTTGGCCGTCTGTACCCAGTAATCAGTAGACAGTGATTCTGTCCTCAGGGCATAGCTTCAGAAGGCAGGATTTGTGCATAACTGGAGTAGGGGAATGTGCATTAATCTCTCCACAGGGATTCCCCAGAAAATCCATTTAACACTGATTGTCCCAAAAGTCCATGCTTGTCTGGCACATTTTCAATACTGCATAGGCTTTTGAACTCCCAGATCTCACTTCTGTCACATCTCTACCTTAGAGAATTTACATACACTCCTGTCCCACAACAATACATGTAATAAATACAACAAAGTCTTCCAAGGACATTGCAGGAAACTGCCATATCTGTCACACACATTATCTGCTTTGCCCATTTTTCATGTGACAAAACTCTTCTAAAATGTGTAAGCAAAGCAGTGTTCAGGGGAAGGACAAGTCACCTCTTTCTATTTTTGAAATCATATTCCATAATGTTTATCACCATAAGTTATACAGGTCCTTGAAGGGCACTCTGTTATCTAATCTGTGCCTCAAATTCATCATCACTTTAGCTATAAAGACTGCAGTTATAGGGCTACATAGCAGTAAATGATTGAGTCCCATTGTCACTATGGGGATATCAGACTAAAGCAACCATCCTCCTCCTGGTGCCTAGTTCATCTGGGCCACATTCTGATCCTCTTACTTACACTGAATAGCACCTTACTCTGCAAGGAGACCCATTGACTTCTCTGGCTCAGCTACTTGTGGGAAAAAGTGCTTATCAATATCATTAATGTTGGCTGAGCTTGGTTCTTAATATTTGTAAAGCAGTTTGAATATGTCGAACACTATATAAGAACATAAAAACAGCCATGCTGGGTCAGACCAATGGTCCATCTAGCCCAGTATCCTGTCTTCTAACAGTGGCTTCAGAAGGAATGAACAGAACAGGGCAATTATCAAGTGATCCATCTACTGTTGTCCAGCCCAGCTTCTGGCAGGCAGAGATATAGGGACACCCAGAGCATGGGGTTGCATCCCTGACCATCTTAGTTAATAGCCATTGATGGACTTGTCCACCATAAAATTATCTAATTCTTTTTTTAACCCAGTTATACTTTTGGCCTTCACAACCTGCCTTGGCCAGGAGTTCCGCAGATTGACAGTACGTATGTGAAGAAATACCTCCTTATATTTGTTTTTAACCTACTGCCTATTAATTTCATTGGGCGATTCCTGGTTCTTGTGTTATACGAAGGGGTAAATAACACTTCCTTATTCACTTTCTCCACACCATTCATGACTTTATAGACCTCTATTATATCTTCCCATTGTTGTCTCATTTCTAAATGGAACAGCCCCAGTCTTTTTAATCTCTCCTCATTTGTATCTCTACTCCCTACTGTTGCCCTTCTTTGCACTTTTTCCAATTCTAATACAGTACATCTTTTCAGAGAGGGGGTGACCATACGCACAAATCTGGGTGCATATGGCCCAGACAGTATTCAAGTCGTGGGTACAAAATGGCTATATAGAGTGACATTATGATATTTTCTGTCCTATTATCTAACCCTTTCCTAATGGTTCCTAACATTTTGTTAGCTTTTTTGACTGCCTCTGCACATTGAGCAGATGGCTTCAGAGAACTATCCACGATGACTCCAAGGTCTCTTTCTTGAGAGGTAATAGCTAATTTAGACCCCATCATTTTGTATGTATAATTGGGATTATGTTTTTCAGTTTCCATTACTTTGCATCTATCAACATCGAATTTCATCAGCCATTTTGTTACCAAGTCACCCAGTTTTGTGAGATCCCTTTGTAACTCTTCACAATCAGCTTTGGACTTAACTATCTTGTGTAATGTTATATCATCTGCAAACTTTTCCACCTAACTGTTTACCCCCTTTTCCAGAACATTTATGAATACATTGAACAACTAATGCTGTTCAGTCCCAGTACAGATCCTTGGGGGACCCCGCTATTTACCTCTCTCCACTGTGAAAATTAACAGTTTATTCCAGCCCTTTGTTTTCTATCCTTTAACCAGTTACTGATCCATGAGAGGACCTTCCCTTTTATCCCATGACTGCTCACTTTGTTTAAGAGCCTTTGGCGTGGGACCTCGTCAAAGGCTTTCTTAAAGTACAAGTACACTATATTGACTGGATCACCCTTGTCCACATGTTTGTTGGCATCCTCGAAGAATTGTAATAGATTGGTGAGATATTATTTATCTTTACAAAAGCCATGTTCATGCTTCCCCAACATATCATGGTCATCTGTGCTTTCAATAATTCTGTTCTTTGCTATAATTTCAATCAGTTTACCTAGTACTGAAGTTAGTCTTACTGGCCTATAATTGCCAGGGTTACCCCTGGAGCCTTTTTTAAAATTGGCATTACATTAACTATCTTCCAGTCACCTGGTACAGAAGCTGGTTTAAGTGATAGGTTACATCCCTATC
The DNA here is from genome assembly GCF_011386835.1 of Chrysemys picta bellii. NCBI lineage: Eukaryota > Metazoa > Chordata > Testudines > Emydidae > Chrysemys > Chrysemys picta. The sequence continues at coordinate 47,093,581 of NC_088791.1, read as the reverse complement.
AGTTAGTGGTTCTGCAATTTCATATTTGAGTTCCTTCAGAACTCTTGGGTGAATACCATCCAGTCCTGGTGACTTATTACTTTATCAGTTTGTTCCAAAATCCCCTCTATTGACACCTCAATCTGGGACAGTTCCTCAGATTTGTCATCTAAAAAGAATGACTGTGGTGTGGGAATCTCCCTCAAGTCCTTTGAAATGCTGACTGTGTACTTATGGCCTGTTCGCACTATGTGTGTATATGTGTGTGCATATATAGTTTATAAATACAGTGAAGTCTTCAGAGACAAATCCTGTACCCTTCAAAAAGTCCAAGTAAATAGGCTTTGCAGTAGGGAGTTATACAGTGGCAGGGGATGAGTGGGAACAGTCAAATCCTCCTGCTACTGGTAGTGGAGTGACAATGGAGGCATCTGGCCTGTAGATCTGCATAGTCATTGAACTGTGGAACGTGTCTAGTCAATACCTCCAATAGACTACTTTATAGGAGTGTGGATGGAGCCTCAACAGAGCACAGCTTTGCAGCATACTGTGTGAGTGTGTACGTGTGTCCCTTTGCAGGATCTCTATATCCTGCTTCACGTTAGGCAACGGAATTGCACCAGTTCTTCTTAAGTTTTGGCTTTCTGCAACCTTTAACTGGGCCACACAGCTATGACCCTGAGTATTGTTAATAGTAACAGCTGAATTCTAACACTACCTGTAATTCTAGATGAAGGAAGTGAGGAAGAAGAGGGGAAGCGTTGTTTAGAACTGTTCAGTTTATAGGCCAGTATATTAGCAAGAGTCTGAAAGGTAAAATTACCAATTAGCATTCTAGCAGAATCTGAGTATGAAAGATTACTGTTTATCAGCTAAGAAATGACATTTCCATTCCTATTGCTTCCTGGTGTTAAATCTCCTATAGCTGGGTTAATTTAAATAAATCTGCTATCAGCAGTTCAGAAATTCTTGTAGACAAAAATGATTAAATGTCCTATTCACACTATGCGTGTGCATATATATTTTATGAGTACAGCTAATAAACACAGTGGCTGACATTTCATTATTTTAATTAGGTTATGCAGTGTCCCACACTCATGAGTAAGTTATACAAAGTAAAAGAAAAGGGCCTGCACATTGCATTCTGATTCATATAGAAAGCTACATTACAAAATATTGGCCACATTCTGCCCTGAGATAAAACACACAGTACTGCCACAGGCAGCAGTGAGAGTTGTGCATGTTTATGAGGGCAGAATATTTTAAGGTAGAATAGCTTACTTCTCTTCTACAATCTCCCAGGCAAAGATCTAGTCTCAGTGCTCCCAGTGTCTGCCTTCAGATTATTTGACTGTGAAACTCACTACATGCGGGTCTCAGGGTAAAGGCAACATAGAGATTCCAATTTGTATAAATTACAGCAGCCCATTTTTGTAGTGGGAAAAGCTACACATAACATATCATATCAGGTTTCTACATTGTCCACACACTCTGAATTCACATCTGGTGCACATCTTGATAGGCTGGGGCTTGGCTACATCAGAGTCTGCTTCTTAATTCATGATCCACCAACATTTGTAATATTTTAATAAAGAAACCACTCTGAGGATGCAAGCGCTAGCTAGTTACATTTATTCTTATTTCTAATCCTCTTTTCCAAACAAAGAGCAGACATCACCATACAGACTCAAAAGATGCTCTTGAAGGAGCAGGAAGCCTTTCACAATATCTTTTTCTACTGACATCCTAGCCCAGGTGTTCATGCTTACATAACAGAATACAGCAGCAATTCAAGGATACAAAGGAAAACCAGATCTCACTCACTCATTTATCCTCACACATGAACAACCCCACAGACAATGGGCTACCTGCTCAGCTCAGAGGGGAGCAAGTGTGGGAAGGAAAAGTCCCTGAATACACAGATGAGAGCAATGACTCTGCAACATGTTGTTCCCAGGAAACTGTTCAAATCAAGAGTTTCAAAGTGAGGATCTATGGCTTTTGGGTATGTAGGTCAGGGGCAACTCTGAGGAGCAGCTGCCCTTCACGTACAACCCCCACTGTACTATTTGGATTTCCACTGGAAATCCGAATGGCTGGCAGAACACCTCCACACTCCCTGAGAGAGGGAGTACTCTGGGGGTGGAACCCACTGACACCGAGGCACCAAAGGAAGTTGTACCAAGAGTGGGGTGTCACGTGGCAATGGTAAATTCAAAGAGAGAGTTACTACTAATATTGAACAAGGAACTTAGTTAATATAAGCAAAACAGCATTATCCCTAACACTAGTCCACTAGCCTGCCTCTCTCTCTCTGCTTTGCTGCATTCCTTCTTCTCAGAACCACTCCTGCCTGGTTCCTTCCTGGAGCTTTAAAAACACCAGTGCACATATTCCAATATGTTGGGTAGCCATAAGATTGGTGCAGATATGCCCAAGATCCCAGATCCTTGGTTCCCCTACAGAGTTGACAATTTCCCCACTCCCACTACATTCCTCTGATCTTCTGAGGAAATTTAATATCATCACGTGTCCTGAATTTACTACTTCAGGCAGTATTGCCCCATCTCCAGGAAGCTATCTAGTAACCACCTTCCTTTTATCTTCTCTAGAGACCATAAGCCCTCACATTTTAAAAGATTCCCAAAGTAATCATGCAAGCAAAAAAATACAGCTAGAGGCAGCCAGCTAGATGGAGGTTCTAAACCTGCCATGTCTGCAAAGTTTGGTGAAGCAGTATTTGAAAGGATGAGGGACATACCAATCTACACATGCTTGAACGGTGTAAGCCTAAGGGAGGGAAGGAATTATTATATTGTGATAAGGGTATAATTAAGAGTAATAGGATGAAAGAAAGGGAAATAGCAGGAAATTAGATCTACTAGAGCATGCTGTGGACTAGTCTCCTCAGGGAAGTGGTGAAAACCAATCACAGTGAACACTTTCATTAAGATTTGACAAAGTATTAAGATAGTGTTTGTTAGAAACAATCCTGCATTGGCTGAGGATGACATAATAGGTCTTTTGCAACCATGATTTCTGTGATCAAATGCAGGTGTATTTTGGGAAGACAGATGGACATGAACAGGGAAAAACAGAAAGGTTTTTGGCTGGGAATTTATCTGATCAAACACAAAGGGATTTTGACAGTTTTTTTGCTTTGTTTGTTTGGTTGTTTTAGTGGGTTCATCCATCCCTATTCTTGGCATTTACCAGTGGTCAATTTTCTGCAAATTCTATTTTATTCAGGTTCTTATACTTTGCCAGTCATCATGGTATCTGAGCACCTTTATAATACAGATCTATACAGTCTCCCTCAGATCTAGTTTTCTGTGCTTGTGGTAGAAGCTATTCTTCTAGTTTGCTCAGAATGATGCCTAAATTATCCCACGTGCTATAATATTGTCTCATTTCATGCTCTTCTAGTAGCCTCATAAAGGAATTGCTTATGTCTTCAACAGTCAGGATATTTGCTATGGCTATTCACTGGTCTGAGGTTGCTGTGGTTTGGGTTTCAATGCATTTCTTGAGGTTTTTGCCAGTTGCCATTTTGCATATCAATGAGTTTGCAATTATTGAAGCCTCTTTAAAAAAAATTTTCAGCGGGGAGGGGGCAGAGTTTTATTTCCCTGCCCACAAACTTCCTTGCTATTAATCTTTTTACTGCTCCTGGGGTTTAGGAGTCAGACTGGAGGTGTTGATCTGTGTCAAATTCCTTTCTGTGAATTATCGTCTGTATTTTGCCATCTGGCTGCTTGATAATGAATTCATCTCATTATCAAAAAATGGCTCATTATCAAAAGGACGGTACATATATAAACTATATTTTGCAAGGGATTGTGTCAGCTCAGTGAAGTTGTCTTGACAGTGGTGTCTCATGATCACATATATGTCATCATGCAAACCTTTCCTGTGTTTTGCACTAGATTAGGATTGTTGCACTATGTATTCAAAATATTAGATTACTGATATATGCAACATTTTGAATATACCATAGCAAGGTAATCCCATAGAGACTGAAGTATGTATTATATACAATAAACAAGAAATTACTAATTAGATAGAGAGTGGATAATACTGTTTACAACCACTGTTCCAAGGGCAAATTTATGACTGGGGCTGGTTGAACATTTTCCATCAAAACTGTTCCTAATGGGAGTCCCTGTCTGTGGTGCATCATAGGAAATGTAGTCTGGCCAGGGAACCCTGTTTACAGAGGAGAATGAGGCACAGAACTACTACTCCCATGAGGTACTGTGAAGCATTTCTGAATTGAAATTTCAGTTTTCAGCAGCAATATAGTGATTTGAATTTTTTGCTGAAAAATCAAAATTTTCCTTTGGAAAAAAAAAAGAATTTGGTCAGATCTATTCAGGATGCCTATAAGCAATTAGCCTAATAATTAAGATTAAGTTGGAGCAGTCAGGCATAGCTGATATGCATTTCTTTACTTAAAAAAAGACCTATGTAACCTATATAAAAGAGTGTACCCAGTTGTATTCTATTCTTCTTCTCCTCCTCCACCTTCATATATTTCTTTTAATCTTTGATTGTAAATTCTTTCAGGTATGGAGCATGTCTTTCTATGTGTTTGTATGTTGTCTAGTATGTGTCTAGTGGTAGATGTATGACCTGATCTTGATTAGGACATCTGGATACTACAGTGATTAAACAATAAAGGCTCAAGTTGAAACAGAGTTTAGAGATAACCTTGGGGGCAGAGGAGTTTGTCTGTGACCTCATTTGTTTTGTTGGTTCCCACCCTCACGCTTTAAAGGTGACTCCTCCACATATTTCTTCTTTTCTGCTTGACTGATGTTGGAGTGTCTGAGGAGGAAACATATTTCCCCTTTTCATACCTAGCCAGTTTACATCATAATGGGAAGTTACTCAGCAGTCTTGGTACTTAGCTACTGTAAAAGATTAGTAATAACAATGAAGTATGTATTAAATGAGCTGGAAATGTCTTTGATATTGATTTATAGAGTGAAAGATTTTTATTTTTTTAAAGGTAGATTTTTTTTATTGGGCATCCTGTTTTGTTGGGCAAGTTAAAAGAATCATATTTCATGGTTGTATCAAAGTTATGGAAAGCAGCCTTCTCAACATCAAAGGCATGAGATACATTGTGAGTCATAGCAATTTTTTTCCTAGCCAGCCACAGGATTTTTGCTGCTATATACATCCTGCTTGTGAAAGATGCCAACTGGACAGTCCTGGAAACTGCCAAAGGGACCCAATTGTTACTAGCCATGATGGATTTGGTGATGTGGACATTGTCCACTAGGAACTTGTCTGATGCCACAAAATAGGTACCAATAGGTATTGAAGAAAAGCGACAATAAAGTCATGACTTATCACGTCTCATGTTTTGGATGGTATCACAGTTCCTGAGGGAACTGCACCGCTAACTCCTTCATGGATATGGAGCCCTGTTCTTCTCTCCCTCTACACCAGGGATTTAAGCTGCAATTTCCCCTTTAGTTCACAGTCATCACCTAGGCAAGTCTGACTTTAGTTCAGCCCCTGCAGTCCTGTTCTCTCAAGACCAACGACAGGGTTAATCTGTAACTGGCTAGCCTTCATAAAGCAACATATTACGTATTCATAACAAAAGCTTTAAGGAAACCATATCTTAACAAATAAACAGTTTATATGCATGTCTATCTTACCAGGTATTACCCACCTTCCACACATGGTCCCTGACAGGTTTCAAAGTCCTTCAGGTCCTCTCACAGGGCCTGTCTCTCTGGGTCAACCTCATGTCACTTCTTGGATCAGGTAAGAGCGACCTCTCACCCTATGTTAAGGTGGTTACTTTATACAGTTTTCAGTTCTTTGTTTGTCAGCCTTTACGCCCGATCAAATCCAGACTATGCAATTTTGTCCAGAGGGTGAGCCTTCTCCTGATTTGTGACCTGCCTGAGGATTTGCATTAATTACCCCCTGCCATGATTTTTGTTCCTGAAGCAAACTCCTGTAACTTCACAGTGGAGCTTGAATGCATACAGCCCATACAGGTACATATAATGTTTATAAAGTTGATACAATATTCAGAATATTCCATGTGTCTGGATTATCTTCCACAGATAGAACTTTCAATCACTATCTATTTGGGCTGTATTCAAAATAACAATGGTATATATAAGGAGAATTATGAATCCCTTAAGGTATCTAGTCCCCAGAATGTATATTAGTTGTTAAGATAGTCTGCCGCACATGAGCTTTGGATTCACCTTTCATTCTATAGTGTAGATTGTTATTTCCTTTTGAATTTAAAAATGTTTGTCTAGCTTGAGAAATAATGAAGTGAAGTAACATGGAAAAGAACAAACCCTGCCCTTAATTTGTACACATGCAAGTTGAATTTTCTTCATTTTTTTTTCCTTTTGACATCACAATCTAGGCGACAAGAAGAGTGATATATTTCTATCCCTGGCTCTTTTTGTTTAATAATAAAACTTGTACCTATGTAAGAGATAATAGAAGACTTTGTTTTGTGTAAGTGCTGCAAGACTGGCCTTTGATAGTTTGTGGCTGTTGCTTATTACACTAATTGTCTCACTGTTTCCTTGTGCTCCTCATCTGTTGGTTGTATGTACCTGTTTCTCATCATATGTGCAGTTAGTAAGATTTTTGGGACAGGGAATCTTTGTTTCATTGTATAGTTCATAACAAGAAGGGGCTCCAATTCCTAACTGGGACCACTGGGCTGGGCACTACTACAATTCACACAATAATAGTCTTGAATGTGATCAGCAACTCCTATCAGGATAATATATATTTGCTTCACAAACTCTAAGTAGGTTATGTGCTTGTCCAAGTGAAGGTGTTGGCTTGATCTTCTCTGGGCGCTATATTTTTCATTAACCTATTTATTCACATTTTTATTTTTAAACAGAGAATACATGGCACCAGTGGTGAAGAACAAGTACAATAATAAATCAGATAACGTGTTCTTCACCAGCAGTACATGCTTGGAATGCTGCAAACCCTTCCCTCCCACCTCAAAAAAACCCCAAAAAACCAAAAAACAAAAACAACAGAGCAATTATATTCTGCAATACACCACCTCAGCAAGGGATATCTATTATCAGTTCATGTCAAATGTCTGTCATTACAGCATTTAACTGCTGTCTATGAATTATAAAATTCCAACTCTGTGGAAGTCCAGTCAACTATGCCATCCTACTTTATTTAATCGTGGGTTGCATCGTTGGAGCATGTGTATGGATTTTCTTCTGTTCTGGTTCATAGGGGAATGCTATATCAAAGAGCCAAGTCTTACATTATGATCTGAAAATGGCAAAGCTTGAACTTTTCCGGATCTCCTTTGGAAGGATGTTCCAGAAGGTTGAGCATGCTGTTGTGAAGACCTATTTCACTTTCTTCAAGTAGGTAGCTGGACTCTCTTAAACCCAGTGTGCTAGATGATCAGACCTCACAATTTGGAATGCCTCTTTTGGTTGGGTTTTGGAGGGTGTTGTGGCCAGGGAGAATAATTGTTTGTTTGGTTCCAGACAGAAATTCTGTTTCACTGTAAGCTATGCCTGTCCATAGTCGAAGCCTTGGATAGACATAATGAGGCAAATTCTACTTTAAGCTACATCAGCATAATATCATTGAGGTGCACAGGTGTAACAGAGCAGAATTTGGGTATAGAGAGGAATGCAAATCAGCATTAACAGTTTTCAGGATTTGAAAACATCACGCTAAGCTTAACTTCATTTCTATCAATTCATGTATTTAGAGTCAGATAAATCTCTTTCAGTCAATGAATGCTTGTTAGTGTCATGTAAGCTAAGTCAACATGTTGATGCACAGGCATCAGCCACTGAAGACACAGACTGGCAACAAATGCACAACAGGTAAACTGCATTGTGGAAGCAGAGACCCCTCCTTAGGCAACCTGGTGACCTGAAGCTTCCCAGGGATCACCAGCATAGATGGCATATCAGCAGATTTCTTCTCTATATGTCTGGGCTGAAGACTGTCTCTTTGCAAAGAAACAGTAAACTTTGCAAAGAGACCACTTTCAGCCCAGAGGAAAAATATGCTGAGTGCACCTATTGTGTACTTGTTGCCACGCAATCTCTGTCCGTATCCCCAGCGCCTGATCCCGTGTGAACTCCTGGCCACTGGATAAAGGCTCACTCTGGAGCCTTTTGCAGAGGATGAGAATGAGGAACTTCAGTCACTTTAATATACATCAGTGAGTCACAAATTTTATACCTTCCAGCAAACAACTGGTTTTAGTCTCATTTTTATGAATTTTGTAACCGTGAATGGTTGTCCTGACTAGCATCTGCTCACCCTAACAAGTAAACACTCTGGGCTTTCACTATAGGAAATTAGAAGTTAAATATGCTGCCACCCATATTACTCTTATTTTGCTTCTTTTTATGTCTGAGATCATAAGGGAGTCTTACTTCACCCTCTAACATGTTAGAGTACTGCAGTGTGTTGTTAGATACGACAGCTTAGGGCCTGATTCAGGAAGGTCCCTTTATACTGATCTGACAGCATATCTAATTTACACCGGTTTCATTTGTCTTTTATATCAGTAGTGCAGTGTAAAACCTTAAGAAGTGTAAAGGGGACTCTGTGTAAATAAGAATTGTCCCTTAGATTCTTCCCTCTTTGGTTCTTGTACACCTCTCAACATTTGTTCCATTATTTTGTTGGACTTTCAGCCTCTGGATATTGATTGCCAGGAACAGACATCTTTCCATTTTTTGAAAAATCAGTATTGGTTTTGCCTGTCTCCTTGCTATTCCATGACTCTTCTAAAATGAATGCTGGGGGGTACAGGAAGGTCATTTGCTAATATCCATAATATTCAAGGATGCTGATCGCCCTGACTAGCTGATTGTCTCATAATGGTTATTAAGAATACTATTTATGGAAATATATCATTAGCTGTAAAAGTGGTTATCAAAAGTCTGTTCCTTAAACAAGAAGTCACAGCAGGTTCTGAACTAGGTTCCAATGATTCACATCTACTGCACAATTAGGCATAAGTCAGCTTCATTTCGAGTGAAAATACAGAAATATTTTACAACATGTTTTGATTTAATTAAGACAATTCAAAAAGTGTTCAGTTCTTATTTTCCTCTTCACACACCCAACTTTTGTCATAAAACACAAGAAAATATTGCAGAAGGACAGAGCTCAGGATAAGGTTTTGATTCCAAAATGTGAATTAAAGCATCCTCTCCACATTGTGAAGAGTGATAGCAAATCCAGTATCAGAATTACCAGCAGGTTTAATGAAGAATGGATTTTTGTCTGACACCACATAGGATCCATAGTTCATCTTCATAAAACATTCATTTCCTGGCCTATGAAAGTCAATTCACATGCAATATTACAACAGAAAGCAAAGGAGAATGACCTTTTATTTATAGCATTTTCCCCCTTTAATTTAATTTCAAATTAATGTACCACACAAAGGGCTTTCTCCTCTGCTGGTATAAAATGTCGCTGTTCAATTTAAATCAATGAAGCTATCAGAGATTACACAAGCTGAGGATCTGGCACTAAATATTTAAAGTATAAAAACATGCCTTTAAATTCTGTATGAATCAGTGCAGTTACCACTCTTAGCTGCCTAGAACAGAGCTCCTTGAATAGAGAGAGATTGTCAAACAACCAGCTTTCCCCCCTGATTGCAGCCAAGTTTTAAAGTCTGCAAAACTTTACTGTCCCACTGGTGTAGAGGGGGAGCTGGTTATTTGAACTTCTGTTTATCTTAAATAGCCCCTCCGCAGCTTCAAAGGATACTCTAAAAAATGGCAAGAGCCAGGCCAGTGCACATGTAAAAGAAGAGCAGTGACTAGGGCTTTCCCAGCAGATTACAATTATGTAGGGCAGAGTTTTCCCATTGGACAATACAGTGGAAACAAAGTGTCAAATTTTGCTCTTCTTTCAGTGGTCTAAATCCACTATAGTCCATTAATACCAATGAAATTATTCTAGATTTACACCACTGTGAGCAGAATTTGATCCAAAAAGTCTATAAAACCCCTACCCTGCAGCACAACAGCAGGGGTACATGCACCTCATGTAAGTCTTGAATGAAAAAGGATTCTATCTGGGTTCCATGAGCATATATAAGAGTTTTTACTGAATTTGATGCTAATTTCTTTCTTTCTGTTGAGTTACTACCTGTAATTATCAATTTCAACTATACTGTAGCAGGCTGCAGCCCTAGCCAGCCCTCAACCAGCTCCATCCAAACTGGCAGCAAATACTTCGAAACAAAATAACCTCAAAACACTACCTTCATTGCAAAGTCCTTTCCTCCCAGGCATCTCTGTTGGAACATCCTTGGAGACCAGATCTCTCACATTATGATAAGGGAAGAGGCAGTTTATATGCTGACCATTTTCCCAGAACTTGTCTTGGTTGGCTGAGAATGAGGAGCCTTGGCCCACCCTACACTACAAGGCTCTTTAGCCTGGGCCCTTAAAGAAACAGTCACCTAGATTTTTCCACAGACACTGGAACCATGGGACCACCTTCTCTTCCCTCTGCCATTTCCTACACCCTGATCTGCTCCAGAAACTTTGTAAAGGGGTAGACTGGCCTCTCAGTCTTCCCCCTCTGGCCTTAAAGGGCCAGTATATCCCTTGCCTTGATGTTTTTTCATTAGAAATAAAAAGACTAGATAAAAAACAAAACTAATCACTGCCAGTAGCAGCAGTGAAGGGACAGTGATGAAGCTACAGACTTCCCTTAGCAGGATGGATGGAAGATTCTGAGCTGTTCTGGGTGGGTAGCAATTGAGGTACTTCTCTTTGGGTGTGAAAGTGATGCAAGACAGGGGCAGAGATTGAAAGCTTCCCCAGAAATTGTCCTTGACCACAAACTATTGAGAGGATGAAAGAATACGGCAGTTAAAATCACTGATATATTCTTTCCTTTTGGAACTACACCAATGACACAGAGATGATTCTTATACATGCATGTAGATTTGCATTAATGAAACCATTATTACAAATTATGTAAGCACTTAACTGAGATGGCACCACAGGCAGGTGTGAGAACTGAGAGCTTTGTTTTGTAATAGATTTTATTTTTAATGGAAATATAAAAGTCATGTGACTTTCTAGGGAGTCTTTAGTAAAGCAATAGTCTGGCAGCCATAAAAAGTCATATTGACTTTAAGCAGTGCAAGATCCCATACCAGTACTTACTAGCATTTAGAAACATTCACATTCAATGCAATAGAAAAATAGGAGTCATTCCTGTTATTTGTGTGCTCTTTCAGGGTCATATTAACATGTAGGAGGTTGAATTGGGTGATGAATTTGGAAAAGTCAATAATATATTGTAACACATCAGCCAATGTTCAACCGACCAGATTGTTCAATTAGCTCAGCATGCCAATATCTTTTTTTTCCAGGATAAATTATTAAATGGTTCTGAACAGCTTGTAACTTTGTACTGACTACTATGTATCTTACCAAAAATGAACACTAGTTCTAAATGAAAACAGAAATGGGGTATTGCCTCCTGCAACAATACCAATAGAATGTTTGGGGTGGGCTTTTAAATGTAGGTTGTTTTTATAAATTGGCCAGTCGGACAATATGTTTTTAAACAGTTTATTCTTCATCACGGAAAATCCTTATCTGGATGAAAGGGAATATAGTATCTACTGCTTCACTGGGATACCTATAATATATTTATTAAAATCCTTATCTATCTAGCATCAGGGATTCACACCGTATATAGTAGGCCAAAGTTTGATCTTGATTACACCTGTAGAACCTGTGTCTAACTATGGGCAGGTTTTGGCCCAAAGTCTTTAGCATACCTTTTATGTACAACTGCTAATGAAAATAATATTTTGCCTTTATATGGCACCTTTCATCTAAAGCTCTCACAGTACTTTTAAGGTAGTTAAGGGTTACTAGCTCCATTATGGCCGATGGGGAAAGTGAAAAAAGAGAGGTTAAGGGACCACCCAAGAGCCCACCCAAGTCAGGGATAGAGTGGCACACAGCAGAACTCAGACCTCCTGATTTCCTGTTCCCTGCTTTAACACCTTGCCACCACAATATAATTTTACAATTCACGAACAAAAGACTTAGTTGATAGTATAGTTCAGTGAACTACAGCTACCTCCCCAAGACCAATATTATATGTTCCCCTTTCGAAAACCCAAATGTATGAAAGCCTGGAAAGGGGCAACTTAAGGATGCAGCCAGATCTTCACTGCCACAGAACCTTCCATCACTCACTGTCAGTCCACCCAACCCCCTTGGTTTTATCTCCTTATTTTGTAATGGAAATATGCTCTTGGGTATACCCGGTTGATTATGTATATTTTTAAAACTGAATGTGTGATAGTTTAAAAGGAGTCTAGAGCCTCAGTCCATTAGATTATGTTAGAGTTTTATATGCTCTCTTATAGGGTGGTGTGCTGGTGGAGTAGAATTATTTGATGAATGACTGATCTGGATGGTGTTCTGAACTGTGTTGATTAGATGATGATTACATTTATGGAAATATAGCTAGACCTTGCAAGACTATTTTTAACTACACTTTGTAGCAACTAACATAAGTAGTTAATTTGAGTAATGTTGTAATATGTATTAGTGCTATGGCATATTAGAAATTGATCCCTTAAATACCAAACAGGATTTTATAGGTCTTGAGTGTAAATTGGGGGTGGGGGGACACAAGGAGCTGGCTGTGGCTCCTTGATCTGGAGTCACCCAGCTTTGGGGCAGGTTAGAGCCACACAGGACTTTGAGGACTTATAACAGAGGAGAATCATATGGCAGAGCTCTGCTCTGTCACATTCCCTTTCCACCCCACCCATAGAACTGCTCCAGTATGGCCCTTCTCTCCTTTTACTCTGGAGGTTAGGGGAGAGGATAATGTAATGGGGTTCTTGCAGGTGGGAGAATACAATACATAATCTCATAGTAATTTGTTATTTTTGATTTTTGCTTCTATTTTTGTAAAAGTTAGAGGGCAATGTTAAGGCTAGGTGTGCGGAGATTGTTAGGTGGGGTGTCAGTGAGTGAAAAAGTATTGTACAGCAGTGGAGAAGTGGCTAGATCCCTTTTTCTCTTCATTTCCAAACACATGTTGTTGTTGTTTTCTAAGGTAGGGAAGTTTTGTAATATTGTTCCATAGTTGTAATCTCGGCTCCACTGAAACACACTTTCAATCTTAAATCTTATGTAATTAAGTGTTAGGCCAAATAATGCTGTTATGATGCAGGGGCTTGATTAGAGCTGGCTGGTTTTATTTTATTTAGTAAAAAAGATGCATATTGTTGTTTCATTTGAAATCTTTCTTTTTTTAATGTAAAACTTGCATACTAATTTTTTCAAAATGAAACCAAACATTTTGTTTAAAAAAATTGTTTTGAAATGTTTAGGGCATGGGAGAGGGGTTCCTGAATCTGTCATTTTAAAAAAACTTTCCCATTTTCCCCCCACCAAGTTGAATGGAAAATTTTGAGAATTTAAAAAAAAAATCAAAACTTTTATTGGAAAATTTTCATTCAAAAATGTGTTGAAACATGAAAAGAATTCAAAGAGATTTTTTTCTTGCAGAAAATATCATTGTCATTGAAGTGCCTTTTTTTTAAATTAAAAATTATGACTATGTCTAGAGCTGCCTCTCATTTACATTAAGGCCCTTTCACATTGCTCTGAGCATAAGGAGCCTTATGTATGGATGTAGATTACATTTACACTTCCTTTAAAGGCCCCTTTACACTGCCATATCTTTTGTGTAAATGTGAATCAGGCCACATATGTCTCTTTGCACTGTACCTATCAAACTCAGCAAGACTAGTTCAGTGGGAAAGCTCCATCCATGAGTGGTGAATCTAAAGCAGTAACAAGTATGGAAAGCACAACAACCCTACCTGTGAATAAACACCCTTCTGTCTCACTCCCGGGTTCAGAGGTGCATATGTTATGTCTGAAATATTGTTTATTGATACATTAGCTCCCAATTATTCTCTGTTAGAGTGCTACAGTATATGTCTGTAATGTGCTTCAATGCCAGCATGTTCAGCAGAGTGTAATTTATATTTGATTTCATACAAAAATTAATGACATTTCCCAAACCAAATTTAACAGTGTCCCGTTTTCTCTGTTTTTCTTCTCTCTCTACTGCCATCTCTCCAAGGGGAGAAAAGGGTCAGGTAGGCCAGTCTAGTACATCCAAATCACCTGTCTGGAGGATGGCAAAGTAATGTTTAATACACTGGAATTTTTAATCCCTTGGAAATTGTCAACACATGAATGGTTCATATATACAGCGAGACCACAGTAGCACAGCAGAATATTACAAAATAATATCTAGTTTGAGAAACAAATTATTGTGAAATAACCGCTGCATGGGCAGATGCCTGTGCTTGCGGGGAGCCCCACTGTGTTCAGTGTAGTTCTACAGATGATCCCTCACTCTCACAGATCTTGGGAGACAGACCTGTCCTTGCTTACAGACAACCCCCCAACCTAAAGCAAATACTCACCAGCAACCACACATCACTGAACAAAACCACTGACCCAGGAACCTATCCTTGTAACAAAGCCTGATGCCCACTCTGTCCACATATCTATTCAAGTGACATCATCATAGGACCTAATCACATCAGCCATATCATCCGGGGCTCGTTCACCTGCACATCTACCAATGTGATATATGCCATCATGTGCCAGCAATGCCCCTCTGCCATGTACATTGGCCAAACCGGACAGTCTCTACGCAAAAGAATAAATGGACACAAATCAGACATCCGGAATCATAATACTCAAAAACCAGTGGGAGAACACTTTAACCTGTCTGGTCATTCAATGACAGACCTGCGGGTGGCTATTTTACAACAGAAAAACTTCAAAAACAGACTCCAACGAGAGACTGCTGAGCTGGAATTGATATGCAAACTAGACACAATCAATTTAGGATTGAATAAGGACTGGGAATGGCTGAGCCATTACAAACATTGAATCTCTCTCCCCTGGTAAGTATTCTCACACTTCTTATCAAACTGTCTGTACTGGGCTATCTTGATTATCACTTCAAAAGTTTTTTTTTCTCTTACTTAATTGGCCTCTCAGAGTTGGTAAGACAACTCCCGCCTGTTCATGCTCTCTGTATCTGTGTATATATATCTCCTCAATATATGTTCCAGTCTATGCATCCGAAGAAGTGGGCTGTAGCCTACGAAAGCTTATGCTCTAATAAATTTGTTAGTCTCTAAGGTGCCACAAGTACTCCTGTTCTTTTTGCTGGATTAGGGTCAATTTAACTTTAACTCACAAATGTAGAGGGGAAATAGGGGTGAGAGCTGGAATGGTGAACTCGCCAAAACCCTTGACTCAAAAATCCTCCTATTGCTTTACATTTTTGAAAGTTTTATGTACAAGCTTTAAAGTTACAATACTTCAAGAACAACAAACACAAGTATAATTTCATCTATTTGGGGGCATATTCTGTTGTTACATTACACCCCAGTCCAGGAAAGCATTTAAGCATGTATTTAACTACATCCCTATTGGGGTAATTAAGCATGTGCTTAAGGACCACTATGGGATTAAAACATTGCTTTGCTGAATAGAGATGCTTCCCTGAATTAGGACCTCAGTTAAGACCATACTGATAGCAATAGGAGCATTGCATGAGTGTGACAAATAGTATGACAGAGCGAGCGAGGAAGACTACATGTCTCTGTTAGTACTCTATTAAATACCAGAATGCATGCTATTCCCTAGAAAAAAATAAATATGAATTAAACATTAAAAATATACAGTGAGACTTGATAAAACTTGATATGATGCCATCCTGAAGTAAACGACTGTCAAGGTCTTATTGGTGAGAACTGGTAATTCCCAAAGCTAAGTTAAAAAAACAAAATACATTAGTGCTTAATAGTAGCAGCTTTGCAGCTGGAAACAATTTCAGAGAACAACGTACACATTCATTCCCAGTGGAGGCACAAGCCATAGATAAAATATAGTGTTCAGGACAAAAAACTTTGTCTATCAAAATTTTTACAGGTAAAAAAGCCTCTTTTTTTTTTTTTTTTTTTTTTTTGATTTGTTGGTTGTGGTGTGTTGAGGAAGAGAAGGCTGAATGTTATTCCTGCAATTCTAGCTCCAGTATCACTGCCTCAAAAACAAGTTAAGTAAAGCCTGTCCTCTTGCGCCTCATTCAACATAATACAATAGGCACAGAAGTTAATTTTAGCCTGTGCATAATAACAGTAGCATACGTAGCCATATAAGAGCTAGATATTAATTAGTATTATTGTAATGCACACAAAAGATGAAAACACATTCAAGAGATCATATTCCAGCAGGCATTTAGACCACATTAGATCTATTTCTCACATTTCTCTCCTTACCACTAGCCATGATGCTATTTCTTGTGATGTTATTTGGTCATTCAAAGCGCTTGTTTCATAGCAATTCTGATAACTCCTCTTCTGACTGGCTGATTGCAACCTGACCATTGATAAAACCATGGAGAGAATGTTATAAAGCTGACTTCAACCTCCTAGCAATGGCAAATCATTGCAAGGAGATGCACAACTCTTACACCAGTAAAACAAACACCTTGAATTCTTAGTGAGACCTGAGTTTAGATTCCAGTAGGTGTTTCTGTGTACAAGAAACCTTGGAATTTCTTATTCTCTTCCCACGTTTTCCCCAAAGCATGATGAATTAGATATTGTACTCATCCGGTATTCAATATCTACTCTAAAATGCACTTTTGAAAAGAATAAGCACCCTGGAATCACAAACACTCCTACAATGCTCCAGTCTAGGCTTTCAAATTATCTAGTAATTAAGAGACTCCTTGTGCTCCAGATATCTACAATAGAAATTGAAATTTTACTCTACTTTCTAGGAGGCTAAGTGAAAATATTGTTTAATTATAAATCCTGTTTGAAAATGTCCAGTTGTCTGTCTGCTAAAGTTCAGATATAATTTGAGAGGGGAATCTTTGTAATAAAGGCCCTTACTCACATGATTGTGCCTCCTTATATAGAAAAATATTTCATTGATTTCAATTACAACTTCATTACAACAACCTGTAACCCACTAACCCTCCTTTGTCCTATGACTGCAGAAGTGTTAATTGTCCACTTCATCTTGAACGGTCTCTTGCAATATGTGTTAACTCCTTATGCTCCAGACTCTGGCCTGGTCTACACTGTGGAGTTAGGGTCGATGTAAGACAGGTCAACATACACTAAAATGTAGTTCCCACCGATGTAACTCGCCCACTACACTAACTTAATAACTCCTCCTCCGCAAGAGGCATAGTGCTTAAGTCGATATAGTTAGGTCAACACAGTGTCAGTGTAGACACTGCAATGACTGTTGCTGCCTTTCAGAAACCATCCCACAATGCCCCACACTGGCAGTTAAATCAGTGCAAGTGCTCCTGGTGAGGATATGCACCTCTGACACAAGGAGCATACTGTGAACATGTAAAACCGATTCAAATACTGCAGTGGCTGTACATCAACATAGCTTAGGTCAACTTAATTTTGTAATGTAGACTTGCCCTCTAGTACACCTTGTATTTAGCTGTGACATTCATTTGAGAGATGATTTAAAGGCTTAGGTCTTTAATATCAATTCATTTCCTGTAAATGTGTATGCTATTTAATAAACTATTTGATGCCACGTATCACCCCAATATGGATAAACCTGCAGGAGCCTAAGCGTGTGCCAACAAAACTTCCACCAATTAAAAATAGGCGAGTTACCGGCAAACAGCCCTAAAAGTGGATGGAGGGAGGATGGGCAAAAAAACTCGTCTAGTCTAATCCCATATTCATATACTATGAAACTATTCTTACCTCATTGCTAGTTGTATTGTGATTAAACTAATCACATTTTAAAACAAAAGCCTTTTTATTTATTTTCATTTTGCCTTTGTTTTTGATTGTGCATGAAAGGGATCAAGTCTTCAGAAAAGAGTTTACTGTAAATAGGAAAAATAGCTCAGCAATAATGGTTTAAAATGCAAGTATCATTTTACCATAGATACTCTGTGAAGAATCTGTGGTGGAATTATGTCATCTGGAATAAGTAATGTCTATAATCCACTTATTCCATTCTTTCTTTGTTCCTTTTAGTATTAATTCAAATTTCAATAGTATTGGAAAAACACAGCTATTTCTAGTTGTAAAGTCTGTTATTTCCCTCGTATTTAAAGAAATAATTGATTCAGTGAGATGTAATCTATAAATCTGGCTTTTAAAAACAAAATTATATACTGAACCATGTTTGTCCAAGCTCCTTCTGGCAAACATGCATCATTAACCCTCTTTCCCATCAATACACATTTATATGTTTTGAATGTGATCAAAGGGATACTATCAAGACTTTAGGCACAAATATTAACCTTCACTGAAGTGGTCACTCTCCGGGGGAAAGTTCTCCAGATTCAATTCTAAGCAATCCAGACCAGAACTCCCTTGTGTGTGCATCTATCAAAGGAAGGTTATGGTCCTTTGTGTCTTGTTTTTTAAAAAAACAACAAATGAAACACACACTGAGACCATACACACACATATATAATTTCATTGTATTCATTTTTTTTAAGAAGAGACCAAGGACCATGTACTACATATAAAATATTTGATAGTATGTAGTAGTATAAAGGCATGTAGGGTATAAAGATGATATCAGCATGATTTTGGGATAGCAGTTTTACACATAGTGTCAAACCAAGAGTAAGTCATGCAGACCATCCTAAAACCTTTATACCTCATACAGAATACATGATGTTGTGAGATGCCACGTGTTACAGAAAAAACATTTTAGTAAGGTTTTAGAAATGTTATTGACCTACTTTTCATATCCCTCTCCCTGTAAATTCAGATGCTCCAGTTATCAGTGCACCTACAGAAGGTTCAGAGGAAGCATAAAAATCTCTAATAATAACCTATGCCTTTCAATCCCATCATTTTGGGACATGCTAAGACTGATAGCTAGTTCTGGGTCCCATTGGGAAGCTATGACCTTCTCATTCCCAAGTGGATAAAACTCCCAGTTCTAGCCCTGGAGGGTCTGAGATACCAGAAGCTTTAAATTCATGACATTTTTATGTATGGAAAACCTGTTACTGGTTCAAGATTGAATGTTATTTGTCCTAGACTTCAGTCGGGTGTCATTTTTTGTATGGGAAGGAGAAGCTCGGCGAAGAATGCTAGTTAGTTAACAGTAAAATAGCCCAAAATGCATGTGTTTACTTGTATGCTTGATTCTCATATATACTAAGGTCCCTTTACACCAAGTACAGTGGGAAGTAGTGTAATATAAATTCACTTTAAGGCCCTTTTATGCTGTCAGACCGGTGTGAAGGGGGTCTTAGTGACTATTAGAATCAGGTCTATATATATAATATTACACACACTACTCCTGAGGGAATTCTGAGGCAAAAATATAAAAATTCTGCAAACAATATTTTAAAATTCTGCAAATTTTATTTGTCAAATAAATGTGAAGGCTCCAGCATGGCATTGGGGAGCACAGGCCACTGGCTGCACAGAGGTAGGAGATCACTGTGCAGCTCCCCCTGGGACATGGAGTCAGAGGTGAGGCTGCAACCAACCCGGACGCAGTGCAAGGACTGGGCCTGCCCCAGAAATAGCCCAGGGCCCTGCCCCTCTGTGCCAGGTCCACCAGGTGCGGGCAGGCAGGCTCAGCAAGGCAGGACCCAAGTGAGGAAGGGCTTAGTGTGGGGGGATCCAGGTGTGGGTTGAGAGGGTTCTTTGTGGGGCAATCTGGGTGCAGGCGGCTCAGGAGGAGATCCGGGGGGGGGATCTGGATGCACAGGGGCTTGTTGGGGGGGGTGGTTCTGGTTGCAACGGTAAGGGGACTCTGTGGGGGGGGTCCAGGTGAAGGTGGTTGGGGCTCAGCGGGGGGGGGTCTGGGTGTGGAGGGGATAGAACTTGGCAGGGGGGTCTGGGTGTCTGGGGCTCAGTGGAAGGTCCACATGCAGCTGCTTGGGGCTTAGTGGGGTGGGGATCCAGGTGGCTCATCGGTGTGGTCCAGGTGCAGGGGGAGTGGGGCTCATCGAGGGGGGGGTTCTGAGTTTGGGGGTGTGAGGCTCGGCGGGAGGGTCTGGGTATGAGAGAGTCTGGATGCACAGGGGTTGGGCTGATCGGGGAGCAGCTCCCTATACAGGGATCCTTGCCCTTGCAGCTAAGTAGTGATGGGTGCAGGAAGTGGGGAGGGGAAATTTGAAGAGCTTCCTTCAGCCGGGGGAGAAATCTGGGGGTGGGTCTGACCCAGCTCTGGATGCTGTGCAAGGGAAGAGGAAGTCCTGTCCTCCCCAGCCCAGCTGGGAGTCCTGTCCTCCCCAGCCCAGCTGCACTGGGCCAGAGCCACCAGCCGGGTTTTTCCCAGTCCCGCCTCCTGCCCCACAGTAAATACCTCTCTTCTGGCTGCGCTGGGCCCCTGAAACATACTTCTGGGGAGGGTGGGATGACCACTCTTGTGGCTTCCCTATCAGAAAGTCATTTTTCTGTGGGGAAGCAAAGAAATCTGTGGGGGACATAAATTCTGCGCATTCACAGTGGTGCAGAATTCCCCCAGGAGTAACACACACACACCGCACATGGGTTGCTTGGAGGATGACAATTCAATTTCATGGCAACTTTTGAGATTTCAAAGGTTTCAAAAGATTTCAAAACCTTTTGAACATTTTCCTGAAAACAGAATTGTGTCAAAATGTCCATTTTTGATTGGGAAAGTAAGTGTACATCCTGGTGGGTGGGGCACTGGTCTGGGATTTCAGAGATTTAGGTTCAAGTCCCTGCTCTCCCTGAGTCAGAGCAAAGTTTTTCAGCCCAAATCATCCTAAATCTGGCACACCTGGGACTTAAACCAGGCTGGCCCACATCCAAGCCCAGAGCTCTAATCTCCAGGCAATAGAATCTCTCTCTTTCTTTCAGACTTCCCAGTAAAAATGTCATTTAAACCAATTCATCTCCTTAAATGTTCTAACCAGCTCTAATGCATACTCTTTGCAGATTCCACAAAACAAAAGCAAATACAACTTCCCCCCCCACACACACATTTTGCATTATTCTGTTGGTTCCTCCTTACCAGTTAACTAAAAAGCCCTCTTCCAAGTTCTGCACTGACATTAGTCAATGATGCTTGTCTACGAACAAGAAGGTTTTGTAATGAGTGTGCTGTTCAAGTGGAATTTTCTGTTATTATACAGAATAGCCATGTTCATTTCATCTCCAGTCAAAAAATGCAGGGAAAAAAGAAATAAATGTTTGCCAGAGGAAAAAGAGCAGGCTTGGATAGGTAAAATACAGTTTGTTTGTTTATTTATTGGAATTATATCAAAGTAGCGTTTAAAAATCTTGTACACGAGCCATCCAAACTAACATTACCATCTAAGAAAATATATATCCCAATGTCTGCTTCTCGGCAGAAGGACTATATGAAAATGCAGTGACCAGTACTAATTAGTACAACATCACTGATCACCTACACACACAAAACATAATGGAGATGGGGAAAATTAATGTAAGAAAATCACCAGATTCATCTGAAAGACAAAGAGAAAAATGTTTCTAGATACAATTTTAATTCAACAGCCCAGCAGGCTGCTTTGCTCCAGTCCTGGCATATGGGGATCTTATGGTGGTAGAGAACCACCATAGTGGCTCCTTCACCCCCATGTCTATATGTCTGGGGCCAAGGCTTCCCTTTGTCAATCCTAGCAGCCATATTGGGGATCCTGGTAGCTGATTTAAGCTAGAGCAGCCCTGAGGCTGCTATGGAGAGCTGGCTACTACACATCTGGCCTAGGAGTGATTAGTAAATCCAGATCAACTTCCTTATCTGGTTCCAAAACATCAGAATTCTCAAGAACATTGCTTTCTAATTTAAGAGGCAGTTGCAAACAAAAGTGTGTGTGTATGTATGTATGTATACTCACACACACATACACACTATCTAGATATACAAAATGCAAACTGTTCTAAAAGTATCTTAACAGCATCCTTTAACACTATAAGCATAAGCCGATTTGAATATCATTAACTATTATCCATATGACACAAAGCTGCACTACAATAAACACAAATATCCACAATGCAATAAGCATCCTTACATTTTGAGAAGTCTTCTTTGCATCCTTCATAGTAGAGTTCCAGTATGCACTATATTTGGTTAAATGCCACATGTAAGGCATCAGTGGAAAAGACAGCATAATCTTTCCTTGCCTAAGGGATGAACAGCTTATGCAAGTGGGATATCATTAAATCCTTCAGTAAATCATTAGATTTTCTCAGTGTCCTACATCTATATATGTATAATTATATCTGCAGAGCATTGTAAAGCATCCTCTCCCTAACTTCAAACACCATAGAAACTACAGATGTTCACATTAATTCTCCTATGGGTGTGTTTGTCCACGATAATGCCTCTTGCACTAACATGTAGCCCTTGTATCCATTGTTTTCTAGCTTTCCTTTTCTCCAACCAGTTTGTTAACTTTAATATGAAAGCAACAGAGGGTCCTGTGGCACCTTTGAGACTAACAGAAGTACTGGGAGCATAAGCTTTCGTGGGTAAGAACCTCACTTCTTCAGATGCAAGTAATGGAAATCTCCAGAGGCAGGTATATATCAGTGTGGAGATAACGAGGTTAGTTCAATCAGGGAGGGTGAGGTGCTCTGCTAGCAGTTGAGGTGTGAACACCAAGGGAGGAGAAACTGTTTCTGTAGTTGGATAGCCATTCACAGTCTTTGTTTAATCCTGATCTGATGGTGTCAAATTTGCAAATGAACTGGAGCTCAGCAGTTTCTCTTTGGAGTCTGGTCCTGAAGTTTTTTTGCTGTAAAATGGCAACCTTTACATCTGCTATTGTGTGGCCAGGGAGGTTGAAGTGTTCTCCTACAGGTTTTTGTATATTGCCATTCCTGATATCTGACTTGTGTCCATTTATCCTCTTGCGTAGTGACTGTCCAGTTTGGCCAATGTACATAGCAGAGGGGCATTGCTGGCATATGATGGCATATATAACATTGGTGGACGTGCAGGTGAATGAGCCGGTGATGTTGTAGCTGATCTGGTTAGGTCCAGTGATGGTGTTGCTGGTGTAGATATGTGGGCAGAGTTGGCATCGAGGTTTGTTGCATGGGTTGGTTCCTGAGTTAGAGTTGTTATGGTGCGGTCCGTGGTTGCTGGTGAGAATATGTTTAAGGTTGGCAGGTTGTCTGTGGGCGAGGACTGGCCTGCCTCCCAAGGTCTGTGAAAGTGAGGGATCATTGTCCAGGATGGGTTGTAGATCACTGATGATGCGTTGGAGAGGTTTAAGCTGAGGACTGTAGGTGATGGCCAGTGGAGTTCTGTTGGTTTCTCTTCTGGGCCTGTCTTGTAGCAGGAGGCTTCTGGGTACACGTCTGGCTCTGTTGATTTGTTTCTTTATTTCCTTGTGTGGGTATTGTAGTTTTGAGAATGCTTGGTGAAGATCTTGTAGGTGTTGGTCTCTGTCTGAGGGGTTGGAGCAGATGCGATTGTACCTCTACAGCCAAGCACTGAGGTACAATCGCATCTGCTCCAACCCCTCAGACAGAGACCAACACCTACAAGATCTTCACCAAGCATTCTCAAAACTACAATACCCACACAAGGAAATAAAGAAACAAATCAACAGAGCCAGACGTGTACCCAGAAGCCTCCTGCTACAAGACAGGCCCAGAAGAGAAACCAACAGAACTCCACTGGCCATCACCTACAGTCCTCAGCTTAAACCTCTCCAACGCATCATCAGTGATCTACAACCCATCCTGGACAATGATCCCTCACTTTCACAGACCTTGGGAGGCAGGCCAGTCCTCGCCCACAGACAACCTGCCAACCTTAAACATATTCTCACCAGCAACCACGGACCGCACCATAACAACTCTAACTCAGGAACCAACCCATGCAACAAACCTCGATGCCAACTCTGCCCACATATCTACACCAGCAACACCATCACTGGACCTAACCAGATCAGCTACAACATCACCGGCTCATTCACCTGCACGTCCACCAATGTTATATATGCCATCATATGCCAGCAATGCCCCTCTGCTATGTACATTGGCCAAACTGGACAGTCACTACGCAAGAGGATAAATGGACACAAGTCAGATATCAGGAATGGCAATATACAAAAACCTGTAGGAGAACACTTCAACCTCCCTGGCCACACAATAGCAGATGTAAAGGTTGCCATTTTACAGCAAAAAAACTTCAGGACCAGACTCCAAAGAGAAACTGCTGAGCTCCAGTTCATTTGCAAATTTGACACCATCAGATCAGGATTAAACAAAGACTGTGAATGGCTATCCAACTACAGAAACAGTTTCTCCTCCCTTGGTGTTCACACCTCAACTGCTAGCAGAGCACCTCACCCTCCCTGATTGAACTAACCTCGTTATCTCCACACTGATATATACCTGCCTCTGGAGATTTCCATTACTTGCATCTGAAGAAGTGAGGTTCTTACCCACGAAAGCTTATGCTCCCAGTACTTCTGTTAGTCTCAAAGGTGCCACAGGACCCTCTGTTGCTTTTTACAGATTCAGACTAACACGGCTACCCCTCTGATACTTTAATATGAAAATTGATGTTGCTCAGAACTCACCGTGTATTATTTCCCCAAATGCATGTGAAATGAGTCACCATCAGTGTTTTACTTACATATTACATTTCTTCAGAAAAATTAGCAGTCACTCTTCTGTATGCTCAGTTTGTATGGACTGTCAGTCGGGGAAGTGATAGCCAGTGGGAAGATTACAATAAGAAAGGCCCACTACTGGAATTCACACGTGTCATAGGCCTTTCAGGTGGAAAGCCTTCAGTTTCTGCTGGTGGCAATTACGGTGGAAACAAAGAAGTACCGGAGTCCTTGGATTCCCATGAGTATCATTATCCCTCTGTTTTATGGCATGTAATAAGGTTCATTTTCACATGTACAACTTTAGCTTTCCCTAATCAAGAATTTTATTCTGGGCTCAATATACATAGGTGGAGATATTATACATGCATTCCTAGGATTAATAGATTCAAATAGCACATCATAGCTGTTAAAAATAACATTTCAGCACTCTTTGGGGTTTCAACTTGAAAGAAACCTAGGCTCCTGAAACTTGATTTTTACATTAGAAATTCAAGTTATGTCTAGCTCAGAAGATTCCAGTACAACTGGGAAACTAGTGAAACAACAACATCACAAAACTCAAGAGAGTGAAAAGTGAACAAGTGAAAGGTGAAAAGGGTTTTTTAGTTTGACTACTTAAGATTGCTATTCTTAACACTATTCAACTTTAATGACTAAGTAACATTTTGGAGAAAAATGTTCTTAGAGATTCAACTGCCTGCCCTTTCAATGAAGGTATAAGAATTCACAGTATATCTCCTCTGAACCACTCAGTAGCTCTCCTGCAAAAAAAGGGAAGACCAGACTTGAAATTCCTGGTATTTCTAATGTAAAAAACAAGCCAATTTTTTAAATGAGAAAGAAAGAAAGAAAGAAAGAAAGAAAGAAAGAAAGAAAGAAAGAAAAAGCAGAGCTCACAAATGGAACATGGCCTCATTGTGAACGGGCTCTCCGAAGATACTGTGATGTATTTGAATCTAATTTACTAAATACTACAAAGCCTGCTGAAGAACTGGCTCAGAAGGTATTATATTCTCAGGACCTAAATATCAAATATTTCACTCTGTGCCTGTGGACCAGCAGAGATTGTTGTTCATATTCTCTAGTGCTTTAAAGAGTTAACTTGTGGGATAAGCTCAGGAGATGCCAATATTTCTTTCAGCCTTCCGGACAATTATCTGAGCTGAGCTGTGACAATTCATTTCAGAACTGAAGTGTAGGCCAAGGCATCCAGATATGAAGAGAAAAATACTAAAATCTAACAGTGGATTTTTAGGTCACATTGTGTCTGAGCAGGATTATAATGTGTTTTGGGTGCTGGCTAGGATGATTTAGTTGGGGATTGGTCCTGCTTTGAGCAGGGGGTTGGACTAGATGACCTCCTGAGGTTCCTTCTAACCCTGATATTCTGTGATTCTATGGGTATAATATGCCTTCCAAGCCCCTCCACACTGTGTTAAATGGCAATAATATCAATGCTGCCCACATGGGCTAGATGAAGAATTCCAGGCAGGAAGTGGTAATGGTAATGCCAATGCCAGATTATTGTGCTATATCATATGTCCTTCAAAATCAAAGTTTCTTTACCCCTCATTTTAAAAGAGGCCATTGATTCTCTTAGGTCAGGAACAGGGTTATCACAAACACAATGTGCAAAATAAATTGGAAGTGAAGTGCCCATTTCACCTTTACATATCTTCCAGAAGCAAAAGCCCATCCCTTATGGTACACTGAGGCATAACAAAGATTATTTAAAAGGAAGATGGGCATATTTTGGGAAGCCTTAACACAGTGTTTTGAAAAGGAATACAGATAATTTATCTCCTTTCTTAGATTTTCAGATCTTAAGGATATGGACAGTCATTTTGTTCTATGTTTGTACAGTGCCTAGCACAATGGGTCCTGGTACATGACGGGGGCTCCTAAGAACTACTTCAATCAATCAATCAATCAATCAATCAATAACAATAAAGAAGAAATTATTTACAGGCTTTTTGATTCTGTACTTTAGTATTTATATACTTCATAAATATGAATGGATTTATCCTCACAACATTCCCCATTTTACAGATGAGGAACTGAGGTTCAGAGAGATGTGAATGACTTGCTCAAGAGGGTCTGTGAGCACTAGATCTGAATCCCAGTCCAATACCATAACGATAAGATTGTCTTTCCTCTCTAAAACTGTCACTATAGTAACTGCCTTATTAAACATTTCTCTTATTAACATGGAAATACAAACATCTGCCTAAAACAACCACACTTACTATATCAATAATATCAGCTAAGTATTTTTTCATTGTTTTTAAAAAGAAAATAAATATGAACTGTCTATTTTTGGTTACATGATCTTTTGAGTGACATGATCTTACACAGAGTTGAGAGGAAAGAGAGCTGGATGGTGTAAGACTAATTGTAAAAATTCCTTTTGGTTTTGCAGCAGCTCAAAGAACAAGCAGTAGTAGTGTTAACTTGCACTGTCTTGAATATTATTTGGAGATAACACAATTGCATTGCCATGAGCTGGTACAACTTATTTGCTTGCCATTGTTTTCCATGCAGAATTGCTTCTGAATATCTCAAATCACTGACACATGTTTGCAAAATTGCATGTCACGTAGAACCAACCAAGGGATAAGGCATATCCCTACTGTACGGTATATAAGGATCAGCATAAATTAGAGCTAACACATGATCGGCCCTTCTGTGGGCAAAGAAGGATTTTCTCCCAAAGTAATTAGGCTTTTTGTGCAAATAGCTTTTTTTCCCCATTACTTGTTTATAGAAGCCTGATCAGATACTAATCTCTTTATCATTTTTTTAAACACAGATTCTCTGGCTGTTGCCTAAGGTTTTTTAGCATGGTACTTTCATCATCATGAAACTGATAATAGTGCCTCAAATCCACAATTTTTTTCCTTTAACCTTTTCATTGCAGATTGTGATATGAAAATCACATATATTATTCCCAAGACTCTTTTTAATACACTTAGCACTTTGACTTGTGAAATACCAAGCTCTCTTTTTTAAAATGTCCTCTGTTTCTTTTTGCA
This sequence comes from Chrysemys picta bellii, assembly GCF_011386835.1. Lineage (NCBI taxonomy): Eukaryota > Metazoa > Chordata > Testudines > Emydidae > Chrysemys > Chrysemys picta. Next base: position 47,065,877 of record NC_088791.1, on the reverse strand, counting down.
GATCTTAATACTTGCAAAAGGTACCATGTCACTAGGGCTGAAAATTGAAGATCTATTTTTAATCACAAAATGGATGTAGGCAGAGACAGAACAAGCTTCCCACACTGTCCTTCCAATGTACTTCCAACCTGACATGGGGTGTGGGAGGCTATTTCAGGGGGTGAGATATGCGCTTGCTATCCATCTCCTTTTAGCCATTAACTTCTCTTCTGAGAAAAGCAGCTAAAAGGTGACAGCTGGAATGATGGTTTTTATGATGAAGATCTATCTACTAGGTATTGGACTGAAATCATTAAGGGCTTGTCTACACAGAAAGTTAGTGAATGGCAAGCCAGAGTGTGTAACATAACTAGCTGGCTGCGCACTATCTCGCTGTGTGGACCCTGTTACAATGCACAAAAAGTTCTGAAGTGTGCTTTGATAAGCTTCCAAACTTTGATATATTTGTCCAAGAACTGAATTTCGGTATGGATTGGTCCATCAATTTTCCAAGCAAACTATAATCCTTCTCTTCCCCCCGCCCCCCAAATTTTTTTTCTAAAACTTATTCCACATTTTATCTGCAAAATTTGCTGCATGTCATAACCACAGCACATATACTTCATTACAAAATAATAAAATGTCAGAACTCTTTCAAGAAGCTAGAGGTGCTAGGCTGTGTCCCAATTTATTCTTTTATTAGCTACTTCAGTAGAATGATCTTTAATGAAGTGGAGATGGATTTCATCAGCATCTAATTAAAAAGGGTAGATTAGACAGTTTATTGTTGGAGGGTAAGAGATCAGGTTATGCCCCAACAGGATTAGCTGTATTAGGCTAAAATACTGATATAACCTAATTTGTATTAAAAATAAAAAAAATTCTGATGTATGGGATTTTTAAATGAACTGTGTTGTTTTTTTATACATGAAGGTTTACACTTATTGAAGAATATATTTTCAAGGAACTTTCTTTTATTATGTTATGTTTGAAGTCTGCAGGGAAAAGAATAACAATGTAGAACAAAGACAACACAAGGGTTGCTTATAGCAACTATAACATACACGGCAATTATATATAAGACCTGGGTGTTGTATAAAACTCCTTAAAGAAGTCTGGATTTAATAAAAGTTAAAAGTTAAAAACAAAAATAAAAAGACTGATGCTCAATGTTACTGTTCGTTACAAAATTGTGCAAAGAACTGTGTTGATCATCAGGGGTTCAGTTCCACAAGATGTTGTGCACAAGCATGAGGTGAGGAGCACCTTCAGTCCTGTCACAGTTAATGAGAGGTGAGGGGTCTCAGAACCTCACAGGAATGCTCATCACCTTGCAGAATTAAGCCGCAGATTCCTGTTTGCTTTATGTTCTGTTAAGCTATGGTGCACATCCTAAATTCTATGAGCCAATAGTGAAGTATAATATTGTGTTGGTCCATATTTCTTATTGCTCAGTGGCTCTTTCCCTCTCTCCTGTCCTCCACTGTGCACACAGACTGCTGGGACACTGTGCTTGTAAACACCATGGTGTGGTTTATTTACCATGTTCCCCCATCACCCTTAAAGCATTGTGCAGCCCTGTATTTACAATAACATGTAAATCCTTAGCCCCATTAAACCAAGGTGAGGAGAGGGAAGAGATCTCTCCCTTCAAGATCAGGCTGAGATCCTGCCTTGCTTGAGCTTTCTTGCTCATCTCTCATCCTGCTGCATATTCATTTCCTCCCGGAGCTAATGGGCTAATTAATGTTTTAACTTGCCTCAGACATTCTAACTTAACAATTAGGCACAGTTTTGCCCTTCAGGTTTCCCACTCTTCCCCCCCCCCACCCCAGGGCAATTTAATTGGTGATACAGTGATCAGAGTAATGGTACAGCGGCTGACTCCTTATCAAGGCCCCAGTTCAATGTGACTTAAGTACATGCTTAAAGTTAAATACGTGTTTAACTGCTTTCCTGAGTCAGGGCCCAAATTAACTTAGATTTTACTAAAAAAAGAAGAACAGGAGTACTTGTGGCACCTAAGGTGCCACAAGTACTCCTGTTCTTCTTTTTGCGGATACAGACTAACACGGCTGCTACTCCGAAACCTTAGATTTTACTGAAAAGATCCCCCTTCCCCCCGCAACTGTGAATCCACCCTACAAACCCAGCATGGGATCTGAATATCAGACTGGTTACTCTCCTGTTGCAACATCACCAGTAATAAGAATTCTGTAGCTTGAATCTCATTAACAATTCTGTTGATGATGCATGAGCCAGGATACAATCCAACTCACTCTCCCACAGATGTCTTGGTTTCACAGTATGAAAAGGGAACAGACCTATTAAGTAAAAAAGTTCCATTTTTTTTTTACATAGCCACTCTACAGACCACTTTAAACAAGACTGCTGCATGGAAATAAAGTAACCACTGCACTCATTCTGTCAAGCTGCAATGATCCACCATGCTTTGAAAATAGGTTATCCTCATTTTTATTGATTTATTTAAAAAAAATTCTCTCTGGAATATTCCTTGGAGGGTTACAAGGTCTTTGACAACATGACAAGGCATGGAACAGAGACATATTAGGCAGCTGTAGTGGTAATGTATATAGTAAAAGAATCTATATAAATCCAGCATCTCATCAACAATTTGTTCCCAAATTTATGGTAGAATTTAATTCTACTGTTTAATATAATTATTCAGAAGATCTGGTTTTCATTTAACATAGATGTTTTAATGATTTAATGCTATGCTAAGAAAGTGGCAAGAGGATTTATGAGCATGAGATAGATCAATCCATAAAGAAAAATCAGAACAGTAATTGAAATGACTCCTATTCACTTTTTTACTTCAAAATAATAATGTTCTTGGTAGATCGCATCATTTTAATTTTTTGGCCAGTTCAATAAAGATGTTTTAGAGATTTATTCTGTTCTCTTCTTGGTGTAACATTTACAAAGAACAGACAAATGGTGCAGGCTGAGTCAGTCATTGTTCTACCGACACAATACAGTACAGTAATTCCCCGTCTTATAAAGCCTGAAGGAATAACAAAATCATGCTATTATAATGCCATGTGCAGATTTCCAAACTAATCCTTATTTTTTCTCAGAGTGAAATAGGATAAAATACAGTTTTATTGAACTCACTCTAATAAACTCACAGTATGGAAAGAAGGAAATGTTAATATTCATTTCCCTGGAAACAGAGCTTGCAGGAGTATCTATTATGCAGTGTTTTAGGTTAGGAACAGAGTTCAGATCCTACTTTCTGCACAGTCAAAATTGATTATTCACTGTGAATATGCAGTGACAAGCTCCATGTTGTGACAACCTCCACTGGTATGAGTCTGGGTAGGTATCACTTCTCAAAAACTGACTGACTCACTTCTGTAAGCTTTCAATAGCAATCACCCAACCCAAATACTCTGTAGATTGTGGGACACTAGTTTGTTTTTTCCCTTATGGATGAATTTTCTTTTAGTGATTCTGAAAGTAAGCTACACTGAACTACATTCTGCTCTTTGCACACCTATTGCCACCCCACTGACTAGGTTTACAGAGAGGAGCAAAGTGCAAAACAGGGCAGCATCTCACCCTTTTTAGTTCTAGTTGGACACTGCAAGCTGGACCACATGGCTAAATCCAGACCTGAAACATCTTTACTATTTCAGCATAAATTTCTTGTGTGCAGAGAATGTCAATTGTGCCAGATGCTGTTGTGATGTGGGCCAATGACAACTGCAACCAAGCAGTTTAAATTTAATGCATGCTGTAAGTCAGCCCTGAAACCCAGTAGCTCCCCAGGTTCAAAAGGCTCATGAAACTCTCTGCTTTGGAACCTTTTATTGTTGGCACAATCACTATTTTGAAAGAAAAAAAGAATGTATTGAATTCTGGTTCTTTTAATGCATCTACGGCAGCTGCTGAGAATCATTTGAAAATCCAGTGACTAAGCATCTAATACTATCCTCAGCCAAAAAACAGACTGGAAGTCCTTTATCTTTAAAACAAACAGGGTGCATTTGTGTGTGTCTTTCTCTTTTTTGTCTATCTCTTTTGATTTAGTTTGCTTAGTTCATTTGCTTTTTGTTGTTTATTACCTTTGAACTTCCCATGCAGTACATGTAAGTTTACACCTCAGATGACCTGTATGACTCTGATTAACATGAGCAAAGGTTGGAGAATGATCTAGATGTGCAAGGGAGCTTATATAAGGCCTATGCACCATATAAGTCCCATTTGAGCCTTTTAAGTTACTGATAAAGTCAAACGTCACAAGGGAGGAAGTCTGGACTATATACCATGCAGTTAGACGCTGGAGCAGGGTGGGAACTTCACTTGGTAATAGTACCAAATTACTATACACATTTGAGTGAATGGCAATGGGTAGTGCCTTGCCTAAATGCCTAAAATTGTCTTGTTAATTCAGCACCTCCAATTTATTCAACACATACGAATATGAGGAATCCAAATTCATATCAAAATGCTGTCAGCATTGTTTTCCCACATTGTATTACACCGCTCAAAGACAGCTATGTAGGTGCTGATAACAAGCAAGATCTATTTTTTCTAGAATCATAGACTAAAGCAGTTTGCAGGAAAGAGGGCGGTGTTTCAGAAGTCTCTTGTCATCCACTCCCATGCAGAATACGTATCACATGTTCCTCGATGCAAGATCTCAATGAGGTATTAAATCCAAAGGAAAGGGGCAGAGATAGAAAGAGAAGAGTATATTTATGAATGTCAAATGCAATTTATACAATCTTTATAAGAAAAACAATAAAAAAATCTCAAAAATAGTACAGCATGGGAAGCTGCAATATACCCAGTCCTTTGGCATTGTGTATCAGAAAAATATATGCATCTCAAGTTGATCCCTCCATGATCTCTCCATCTACAGCATATCATTTATTCCAAGAGACTATTAAGAGCATTTATGAAGTGCAATATGTTTCCCAAGATCTTCATCAATGAGAGTTACTGGTATGGACCTAGAGCAGTATATGAATTGAAATCCTGTTTTCTTTAAGTTAACCCTTGACACTGGCATTTTTCAAATTGCTGGCAAATTAATGCTTAGAAGATAAACACTGTGTATGTCTGAACTTTCCTAAGGGTTATGTTTTAATCTACATATATTTACTATCTCAGATCTTCATAGCTTTCAATACAATTATAAGTTTGTAGTTATAAGTTTGTAGTTATTATTAATTGTTGTAGAGCCTAGGACCCCAGCCATGGATCAGGATCCCATTATGCTAGGAGCTGTACAAACAAAAGATGTTCTCTGTCCCAAGAGCTTTTATTTTATTTTTGAAAAAGGTCTTTGCATTGTGTCGTATCCAGCCACTATTAACATTTGGGATCTGCATGTGTCCCCCAGGAAATTGCACAACTGGGCATAATGATTATATCACACCCCTTAATTTCTAGCCTCAAGATAAAAATCTACAAGACCACCTCAGCAAAGAGTCCATCCTTCTTAGCAAGATATTACTATAAATGTACTCTACTAACTTCGCACTCAGCAAGTTCATTTTATATTTGTCAGAAATTTCAAGCTGCTAGGCCTAGAGATTCCTACTAGGTTACAACCCACAACTGAATATCATAGCCATATTTTTGTGCTTCTAGAATTCTTCTCAACCTGGTGAAAATCTTTGGCTGATTGCCACTTATCTACAATTTTTTTACCTGGTTTTTCCTTTGATATTTCTAAAGCAACGCCAACTGTTTTGCCGGAACAGCTTATTCCAGCCCTCCCAAGTGAAATAAGTTATATCGGCAAAAGAGCTTATGACTGTGTCTATGCTAGAGGCTTTTGACGGCACAGCGAGGTCAGTCACAAATCACACCTCATCACACCCATGACCCAGATATGCCAGCAAAAGTTTGTAGCATAGACCTGACTTCACTCCAGGAAGATAGGTGGGTTAAAAGAACAGCAGGGAATGTTATCAACTGTGTTCACGGTGGATCTTTGCTTCTAGGAGGATATGTATGATTAGAGAAGTATTCATATGCAAGGAGGCTGTTCATTGTTTTAAAATCTTTTTTTCTGTAAAGCTTTGTTCCAGTTGCTAAATAAAAATACTTTGCTTTTAAGAAGGTTGGTCAATTTCACTGGTTTGTCAAAGGAAGGCTCATGCAGGTAGAATGGCTAAGACAGGTCTGTGCAGTAATAAGCAATTGTTATCCACCTGATCATGCATCCAGGTCCTGGTCAGAGATTCTAAGAACTGCGAGATTCCACCAACACAGGTAATGGCAAGAAGCCAGAACCTTAGGCTTCCTCTTAGAGACAGTAGACAGTGGGCAGAGGTGCAGCAAGACTTGTAAGGTCACAGTTTGATTTAAAGATGGACCCAAACACCTCTGGTGTTCTGGGAGCGTTTAGATCTATAATGCTGGATCCAGATCCACCTCCTACTCTTTGGCTTGGATTTGATCAAAAACACAGGAAAGACCAAATTTCATTAGTGGAATTAAGAACTGGGAATTAGAAATCATCTCAACCCTTAACTCCTCCAAGGTCCCACCCATGATTGCTGGTTTTGAAGAGGCAACCCCAGAAGTATTGCTAACTTCAAGGGATCAAAAATCATTAAGTGGGACACCCTCAAGAGAGATCAAAAACGTGAGTCAGACCCCCAAAACCATAAGATTGACCTAAAAATCATGAGATTTGAAAAACCATCTAAGTATGGTTTTTTTTAGTCTGTCTTTTGACTTTTTAACTCCCCTCTATTCTTTTGCCAATGTGTGTGTGATAATTGCAGGTTGAAAAGTCAAACTGGAATGCACAAGAAAATGCCTAGCTGATCAGATGCTGACTCACTTACTCTTTCCTCAGCTGTGAGACAGATGAACTGCCATCCATTTCCTATTACTGTCTTGACTCCCTTCCCCCCTAATTTATTTCCTCTGATAAAAGAAGGGCTGGATGGTAAATAGTTTGAGAACCGCTCTTCTAATTAATGCATCATGATTCACACTCGCACATAGAACTTATATTACTTATATTAGGGTTGATGAGTTACAGATATGCAAATTAAAGAACTTTACATTAACTCCTTTCTGAATTTAGCTGAACAGGGTGCAGAGGAATATGTCAGGAGAGGAGGTCTTAGACAAAAATGAGCCTTGTACATTGCATACAACAGCAAAAGAGAAATAGCTCTGTCATTACATTTGAATAAATTCAAAGGTTTTGTGCCAGTGGGAGAGGGAGATGAAACTGTCTTCTGTTCCTGATATTCCAATACACCACCTCAACAGTCCTATACATATAACACGTTTTGGGGTCCAGATCAACGTTCACCACAAAGCACCCCCACATGCCACTTTCTCCTCTCATTCAACACCTTGGGATTGTGGTGGATGGTGAACCCTTATTTCTTAAGGTGCCAGACACCAGGTTCAATATACAAAAATGTGCCTGGCACAAGGAAAACACAATGTTTCTTAAAATTTCCACCATTTTGCTTCAGATGCTGGTCTGGAATTCATACCTAAAATGCTGTCAGCTGAGCAGTCAGATAAAAATCTGCATCTTAAATTCTAATTTTAGAAATATCTATGTCTGGACATAGCTGGGTAAGAAATTTATCACTTAAATAGACAGGGTTTGGTTTTCCTCTCAATTGCACCAATTTTGCACTGAAGTAAATGCATGAGTTCAGGGGCGACAGGCCAGGTCTACACTGAAATGTTCAGTTGACCCAGCTACATTGTTCAGGGGTGTGTGAAAAATCCACTCCCCTGAGAGATGCAGTTAACACCTAACCCCTGGTGTTGACAGCGCTAGGTTGATGGAAGAATTCTTCTGTCGACCATGTTACCACCTCTCGGAGAGATGGATTAACTGCAGAGATGGGAGATCCCGTCCCATCACTGTAATGAATGTCTATACTGCAGCGCTACAGACACAGCCGAGTTGTTGCAGCTGTGCTGCTGCAGCATTTCTAGTGAAGACATAGACTTAATCCTCACTTATATTGGTGTAAGTGAAATGAGACTCAGGCCCCTATTTGTTTAGTGAAATGGAAGCTTATAACATATATATATATATTGTCCTCAGATACAAAGTTACAGACTCAAGATGAGAGCAAAACAAATTTTAAAATTATATAGCTTGCTCATCTTCCAGACATGACAATGGAGCACATTCTTTCCGAGAGCTACAAAATGAAATGTTGATCTATGGCAAATATGTTTAAGCTTTAAAAACATAATTTTCACTGTGAAAAACTTTTCTGAACATCATTTATGCTCAAATAAGTGTTTTATAGCCAGATAGGTTTTAAAACTTCAAACCCTCATATGGGCACCAGATCCTGGCGGGGCTAGCCGCGGGAAGTTCAGTGCGTGGAGCTCGGGGACTGCCAGACGTTCACAGGGACAACACTGTGGCTGTCAGTTGTCAGGGTAAAACTATTTTTGTGGTGGGTGTTTTTGTTTTTGTTTTACTTTATTTTATTTCAATTGCTGAAACTGAGGTATATCTCCCAGGTTTTTGTTTTTTTTATTCCAGCTTTGGAGAAAATTAGCTTTCCACTTACATCACAGCTGTGAAATTTAGCTAATGGAGAGTGAGTTTAGGGTCATCTGCTAAAAATATTTCTATATTTCAGAGATGTAGAGTGGCCTAAGAAATCCTGTTTTAAGACACACACATGGGAGTTTTGACATTGATTTCAATGGGGGCAGAATTTGATTTTGGGTGATGGCATTGCTATTCTTAGTATGTACTTCATTCTGTTGTCATTGTTTAGAAACAGCTTCTGATTCTCAGACAAGATCAGACCAACTCTTGCCCTATTTCAGAACAATAGAAAAACTGGGGAGAAGTTAAAAATGACAATTGGCATTCATCATATTATTTTTCTAAGCTCAGATAGTCTTCTGTGTATTTCTCTTATTCTGAAGTGCGCAGAAAAATCTGACAATGAAGTATTGCATACTATCAGCATTACCTTTTGTCTTCTAATTAAGAACTGACTAATTGCCATAAATTAGTAGATACTTCAGGCTTTTACAAAGTGTATAGAAGTCTATAGAGACTGATGCTATGCATATTGGCAATATATAGCAAGCAGAGAAGGTCAATTAAAATCTCTACCAGCTGCTCTGTAAATGGAGAGGAAAGCACATGTACTTTGCTTGTACTAAGCCTATTTACATAGTCATTAATTGCAGTCTGCTGCTCAAACTGTCTCCTGAACATGAAATAAGTGGAATTTAAATAAATGGATTGCTCTTAGTTCAGCATGCCCATTTGAAAAAAATTATATAAAGCTTTAGTTCAACAATGTAGATGCTATCCCCTGTTTTATAGCTTTTAGATATAAGCATTCAAAATCAGGGATGTTTCCCTATTTTCTTATTTTAAAACACAAAGTGAATCCATTCACTTAGAACAGTTTTGCAAATTGTGCCATGAGTGGAAAGCTTACTGGTGACAAATAGCCTCAGCAGAATTACACTTAAAGTCTTTAAAGTAACGTCACAATTACAGTTCCCCCTTATTTAACGTGTTGTGCTGTTTTGGGTTAAAAAATACTGGACCAGATTCTGTGGTCTGGCTGTGATGTGCTACAAGAACAGGAAAGAAGAGAAAGGTGATTTTGTACCACGTTTGTGGCATCTGGATCTTGGGGCCATCTGAGGACAATTCTGCTCTACTGCCTGAGATACAACACAGCACCTCTCAGGCTCTGTGACTTATGCCTGACTACTCAGAGCCCCAAAGGGCCATTACAACAGGTAGGGATAGCCAGAGCACCAAGATGCTCCATCCATACCCGCTTTTCCCCAGAAATACCTGTGTACCACGAACCAGCATGAGGGTGAATAAGAGCTACTATGCCAGTTGTGACCCAGCTAGGTATTCCTCTTATAGAAGGGTCTTACAGGTGGCTGGATAAGCAGAATCTAGCCCACTATATCTCTTTTGTTCATTAGGTCAGGCTGCTACATGTGACAGTGATGCTGATGATCTTGCAGATGATATTCCATTCTAGACCAAGGACTCTCTTATGCCAGACATTGCTTTCCTAAGCATTTTGTCACCTCAGGCACTTTTATTCCTGCAACATTTCACATCCGCTTACTCTTTACTCTTAAACTGTGTGGAGCACAGAGATTCTGTTTTGTGAAGGATTTTGAGATTTAGAAATTTGGCTTTGTTCCAAATCAGACCAAAAGCTGAACATTTCTAAATTCTCCACAAAGGAAAATTCTGAAAACAATTTTTGGGGGAATTAATTAAGATGTTTGGTGTCAATTTTGACTTTTAAAATGTATTATATTGATAAGCAGATGTCAAATCTTGCAGGAACAATATATCATATTAATACAAAATTTTAAAAATCAAAACATTCATTCAGGTGATGTAGAATCAGGACATTTCTACATTGTCAGAACTTTATTTTCCTGTTTTTCCTCTGAAACAAAATTTCAGCACTATTTCAGGAAGCATTTTGATTTCCACAGAAGCTTATTCTCCAATAGAAAATGGTTCTGTCAAAGTTTTCCTGACCAGCTCTAATTTCACATTTCTCTTTTCAGAGACACAGGCAGACACATCATGTATCTGTGAAGATCTTGTATTTTGTGTACAGTTACAGCACAGATTTTACCACTATAATGGAGCCCAGAGGAAAAAAATGCAAAAGTATATTATCTACTGTTACTGAAAGTCTAAAGAAGGGTTTTTGTTACAAGCAGGGTTGGCTCCAGGCACCAGCCGAGCAAACTCGTGCATGGGGCGGCAGATTCTATGGGGCGGCATTCCGCCCAATCCTAGCACGGCACGGCCACTTTTTTTGTTTGTTTGTTTGTTTTGTTTTGTTTTGTTTGCCGCTCCGGCCGCCCTGTAGGGGGCGACGGCGCAGAGGAGGGGAGTGCCCTGCTGGGAACGGGCTGCGCGCTTCGTCTGCCCCAGCCGGTGCCAGGTCTGTAGCAAGCCCGGCAGGGCAGCCCGCGTCCTTCCCTCCCCGACGACTGGAGCGGCGCGGAGTCCTCCCGGCAGGCGGTGCGGCGGTCGGGACCACGTGGCGAGCGCCCCACTGAAGCCCTGGCCTCCCCCCTTCTCTCTCTCCCCCCCGCTCCCTCCCCTCCCCCCGCTAGCCGGGGCATGTCTGCAGCACAGGGAGTCCCCCTGCACCCTGGATCCGGCCGCCCCGCAGGTTGTTTTTTTTCCTGCTTTGCCGCTCCGGCCACGCCGCAGGTTTTTTTTGTTTGTTTTTTTTTTGCTTGGGGCAGCAAAAAAGCCAGAGCCGGCCCTGGTTACAAGAGACATCTGTTGCAGTTACTAGACTAACTACATCTCTGACCCCTCTTGGTTTCTTCATGCGCACCCCCTCTCAGGTGTCAGGACAGTAGCTGTCACCAGTCTCCAGGGTTCAGTCACATGATTCTCCCACTCTGAGACTGGGTCTGGTCTGCAGTCCCCTCGTACTAACCATGATTACCTCAACAGGTCTGACTTAGGCTCAGACACTGCAGTTCTTTTTCAGGAGCAATGACAGTGATATCCAGTAACCCAACAGCTTGTTTAAAGCAAAGTATTATTTATTTAGAATCAAAGCATTTAAGAGAAAACAATAAACCGCCTACACTCTTGCCTGTCTTTCCCTAAGATTTACCATTTCCTGGGAGCCAGAAAAGACCTCAGTTGCTTTCAGACACTCCTATGGAACTTCTTTCTGTCAGCCTGCTCCCTGACAGCTTTGACCATTGACTCCTGCTCCTTGTCTTCTCCTGAGAAAGGCTTTTTCATTGTTTAGTGTTCTTTTTATCTCTTCATTCTTAGCATTGGCAGTTATGTCACTTTGGCCTGGGGCCTGGAAGAATGCTATTGTCCTGTAATTGCCTCTCCAGTGTTTGCTGGGAGGTTGCTTTTATATAGTTATTGTGATGCGTGTTTTCCCCACTGCCCCTTATTCAGCTAGAACAATACATTCATACGAGAAAGAATTATAAACTCGAGTTGGCAGAATTTGATTATTTTTTATCTTTTTGACAGATAATACTATTTGTAAGCTTTTTTTAGATTTTCATCTATTTAAATTTTCACAGTTGTATGGAATTATGGGGCAGGGAGGTGATAGGGTGCTCAGGGGGCCAGGTGGTCTAGCTGTTAGCACATCGGGCCTCTGGCCCCTTCCCTCTCTGTTGGGGTGGCACAGGTGCCTGGTCCCTTACCCTAAGCCAGGAATCTTCTGGCCTTCACCCACATCTGGGCCTCAGTGCTTAAGGGGACGTGGTAGCTAATGTTGGGGCAGCTCTCTGTACTTGCAGAAAAAAAATCATGGAGGAAAGTGTTCTAAACACTGAGAAGATACACAACACTGATGAATCTATGTTTTGGGAAATGATATCCACTCATCCATTAGCTCAGAGCACCAGGGAGGCAGCACACAAGGGTTACAAAAAGATGAAGACTAGACCAACTGTAGTTTTGTGCCCCTGCAATTGGTTGCCATGAGCTTTTCTGCACTGGCTGTTATGTAACTCCTTGATACGCTAAACACATTAACGTATGAGCACTCCTATAACACAGTACTACTTCCAACAGCTAGAAGATCTACTGAAGACTTTAAGAAAAACTTGGTGCCTTCTGTTAAAAATTTTCTCTGCTGCAGCAAAATGTCTGCCAAAGCCACTCTGCTTAGAGACAAGTGTCCTGACCACTCAGTAATCCTGCCCATGAAAATACTGAAAGGAGAAAATGTATGGTTTTCTACTCCCAAACATCACATTCTGTATTCGGTCTCTGGATCAAGATACGGCTTCTGTCTTTTGAGGCTTTATCTTTGAATATGTGATCACTGACTTTGTGAAAGGCTTCATCTGTGTAGGGGAGTGAACTGAATTGTTACCATGTTGCAAACTATTGGGTGCACTATTTGCTTGGTATGTATTCTGAACAAAAAAGGGAGGAAAGAATGTCAGATAGTTAGAATTTCACATGCAATATTGCCCCAGTAACGACTGAATCACATTAGCCTATGTAATGCATGTGTAAATGGGTAGTAAGACTCAATATTGGTCATTTGAGTGTCTAAAGACTGCAATTGTGCATGCAATCATGGTACACATGCAGAAGTCATATTCACATTTGCCTGTACAGTATTTAAAATATTGGCCACAAACAGACACACTGGGCAGGAGAAGGAAACTGGGAGGATGATGGAAAGACTTGAATTGACAGAAAATGTTTTCAAGGCAGCTGAAAAGTGGCTCCATGCCCATGACCAGTGACTCAGACTATGACTGACAATGAAATTGTTCAAGGAGTCACGAAACCTAATGAACCTTAGAATGAGCACATTGATGAAATGAGCAGAGTAGAGGAGCTAACACAACCAGAAATTGGGGTTTCTGAATATAGAACTTCACTGACTAGAAAGACAATGAATTGACTCTATAAAGGTACTGAACACAGAGGCAAGACTGTGCTTATCCTGTTCTCAGACATGTCAACAATGGGGTATCAGGTTAGGATTAAGACAATTCTCAGACCAGCTCAGTGACATCTTTGCAGCTCTCAGGCTTGCTGGGATCAGGGATGACTCAGAAAACCGAGGTTCTATTCCATGTTCTTTCACTGACCTGCTGGGTGACCGTAGACTAGCCAATTTGCCTCTCTGTGCCTCAGTTTTCCCATCTGTAAAAGGGGGATAATTTTTTGCAAAGTGCTTTGAGATCTATTGATAGAAAATAAGAGCTAAGTATTACTATTTAGTGCCCTGAATACTGACTACTAACATGTCAGTAGCCCCAAAATACAGAATTAAACTATTACTAATATGCTGTTTTTAATCTTATTTGTTAATTCTCTTACAGGGATTTTTTTATGTTTTCCTTTTTCTGTTGTAATTTGTGGTATTTTATGTGGGGGAACAATAAAAGAATTAATCTCAGGGCTTGTCTATCCAAACACACAGTTCCCAGCAAGCTGGGGTGTGAATCTGCTGCCCTAAGTGTCCATGTGAACCCTGATGATCTTTCCTGCACTTTAATCTTCTCCCATTTCAAAGCAGGGTACATCAAAGTGCCCTGAGGAAATGTTATTGTGTGTCAGCAGGGTCCACAAGCAGCAAGCTAGTGCAGGTTAGATTCACACCCCGGGTTGCCATGAAATAAATATACATACAGACACGCTCATAAGAAAGTAGCTAATGCCAAAAATGCTCAGTAACATTATAAATAATTTCACAAGCTTTGCGCACATACTTTTTTTTTTAAACAGTAGGAAAATGAGCAGGATGATCTGGCTAAGATTAATTTTGTGATCTTCTCAAAAAGGCTTAGGAAGATGAACAGCAGAAGTCTTTGAAGTAGCACACCCCACTGGAAGCTGCAGTTAAGCGACTGTCTCAGAGTTTCACAGGAATGTATTGTGGGTCCGATTTTTATTTTAATTTAATGAATTGCCTTTGGACTGAGGGCCCTATCCTGCAAGCTTTTGGCATGCAGAACTCTCAGCAAACTGGATAGGAAGTCCACATGCTAATGGCATGCAGGACTGAACCTTTTGGGTGCCATTAAATAATTGTGAAGAGCCATGAAATGCATTTAACCGAATCTACTCCCTGCTAAGGGTGTCAAGCCAGCCTGCATACTGTTTGTCAGGGTGCTGACTAACTAGGTAGGAGACATCCTATAGAGAGTTCATGTTCATGTGAATTCAGTAAATAGATATCAAATTTAGGATCACATTATGTAACATGCATTCCCCACAGTGGTAGCATCTTCTAAACCTCCTTCACTACCTCTACAGCCAGCTATTACACCTTGTATTAATCTAGACCATAAATTATTTCAGGGCATGGACTGTCTTACCCTGAGCAAGTCCAGTGCCTAGCACTCAGATTCTGATTGTGGCCCCTGGGCACTATCATAGTACAAATAAATAATAATGAGGTTTTGCTACTTCATACACCACCTTTTTTAGACATGGATTTTAGTGGGGAATGTGTCATTTCATGGGTTTTACCAGTGTAACTTTAGTACCCTTGTGGCCAAGATGGAGTCTGCTCTGCAGGCAGCTCTGGCCAAGAAAAGGAGGGCGCAGGAACACAGCAGGGAAAGTCCCTTCCACCGCAGGGGCACCTGTTCCAACCCCCCCAGAGTGAACACACACTCACCGGAAAAGTACAATGAATAGAGGAAAGAGAAATATTTATTCACAGAGAGATGAATGGAGAAAAACCAACAGGGGGAAATATAGGGGGAGTGGTAAAACTGGGTTGCATTCAACGCAAGTCCCCACAGGCCTTGAAAGGTCAGACACCGAGCAATGTGTCTGCACACAGAGGGCAAAGTTCCAGTCCAGTGGTGAGTCTTGGGTGCTCCTGGTCATCTTTGGCACCAGTAAACTTTCCCCAACAAACCCCTCTAGGCTATAGGCACTAGCAAACCAACCACGTGCTTGGGGTGGCACATTTTCAGAGGCGGCATTCCGGCCATTTTTTTTTTGCTTCGGGTGGCAGAAGCCTAGAGCCGGCCCTGGCAGCAGCAGCGCGGGGGTACCCTGGGGCCGCTGCGGTTCGCACCACGGGGGAGCAGTGCCCGCACCTTGTGGCTGGGCCAGGCAGGCTCCGAGCGGGGGACACTCGGGCTGGGAGCCGCCCTGCGGGGCACACGGAGCCACCTGCAGGTGCCACAGGGCGGCCTCCCTCCAGCGCCGCAGTCAGGGCTGGGCGAAGCGGCCCAAGCCGCCCAGGGACTGCGGCAGGGCAGCCAGAAGCAGCAGCAGCAGCGGGGCCATAGAGGGCAGGGCGCTGCCGGGCGGGGCCCGCGTCCCGCTCTCCGGGGCTCCGCTCCCTCTGGGGCTACCCTGCCCCAGCTGCTCAGCCTGCCGCCGGGGCGGTCCCCCGGCTCTGCCCTCCCGGGTCCCGGCTGATCCTGGAGGCGGGAGCCCTGGCTGGAGGGACCCTGGGCTGAGGCGCAGCCCGGGAGCCCCACTGCTTATCCCAATCCTGCCAGCGACGGACCGGCTGGAGACGAGGGGGGAGCAGGCGGAGTCAGCACTGGTGGGGGGGAGCCCAGGGCTGGGGCGGCAGGGGGTAGCCAAAATTTTTTTTGCTTGGGGCGGCAAAAAACCTAGAGCTGGCCCTGCCTCCAGTGCCCTCTTCTGTTGCTCTCCGCAAACCCACACAGAGTGACCACTTCCCCACTTAACTAGCTAGCAGCTTGTCTCCTTACTCCAATGCAGTCACAAGTGCCAGTACTCATGACCCCATGCAGCTCCGGGCAGCAGTGACACTGGTTCCAGCTTTGGTTTGTCCTTCTCAGGAGATTCCTCCCTGGCACAGTGCTCCTCCTGGCTCCTGTCCTGGGGTGTCCCCGGTCGGACGCTCTGTCCCTCCCAGACTTCGGGCACGTTCTTGGCTGCTTCACTCTGTGAGGACCTGCTTGCTGCAGCCCTTCTGTCTGGAGCTCCAGACACACACCCTGTTGCTCTCCCTCTCTCCATGCTCCCCATCCCCCAACCACCCAAAACACTTCCTTTTCCTGGAACAATCAGCGCTTCCCCCCTCAGGACAAAGATTTAAAGGGGCCATGTTCTCTAAATGCCAAAGTGGTTAAACCAGCGTCTTCTGCTTTATGTAAATCAAGCTCTTTCCTTGATTTATCAAACTTTTGGTGAGTTAGTCCCAAACATTCTTCTGTCCCAAATCATTTCACTGATATCAGTAAAGGCACAGTCTTTAAATGGCAACTTTTACTCTGTCACAAGCTGTTCTGTGGGTTCATTTGTCTCTTGTACTCTGAATACTTTTGGGTTATCATTCATCAAAACTATTTTAATATGACCTTGGCTCTTTTTTTCCTCTCTTCAGCTAACATATCTAAGTGTAAGTATCACAACCCTCCTTGCCAGCGCAGATTAGCAGATAACAATATTTTTCTCTCTCAATTTTGGGTTTTCTGGGATGCTTGAAAATGAGCTCTTCATGTTGCTTGCGCTTCAACTTTGTACATGTTTTCCTAATTCATTTGAGGCAGATGCATTATGCTGGCCAGTTTCTCTCTTAGGCTTGTTTCTGCACTTACAGGGCTTCTGACACCTAGTAACGTTTTGTTCACTTACAGGGGAATAACCGGCTGGCAGTACTTACTCCTTGGAAGGATTCTCAGAGAGATTCAGCCAGAAAAAATTAGGAAGGAAACCAATGTTATTATTGATATATTCAGCTTCTAAGAAGAACTGTATCAAAGCTGTCAATAAGCATTTTCTCAAGATCTAACTCCTATACACATTATATAAACAGAATTAGCAATTACATAATCTGGTAGCTACCAAAGATGTTACTTTGAAAATATCTGTAATGGAGGAAGTCTCCAGTCCGGGGTCATAGGATTTTCTCCAGAGGCAGTCTGCAGCATAGGGGCAGGAGTGGAAAAAGCACATGTTGAACATGAGCCAGGGTCGAGGTTAGTGTAACAGATGGCAAAGCGGGAGTCAAAGTGGAAGAGAGAGTGGAGTGGATGGACAACAGCTGACTCAATGGATGTGAGAATAACAGGTGGGAGACTTTGAGCAGCCAAAAAGTCAGGAGACTAAATGATTTGGAGGTAACAAAAAAGCTGCATGGAGAAATGGGAAATAGGGGTGGAAAGGAGAATGTTAAAGGAGATGAGGTAGTCATTGGAGGGAAGGATCTTAGTGCTAGAAATATCTGAGAGAGAGCAATGCTTAGTGAACTCAAAGCCAAGTGGGTGGCCATTTTGGAGGATAGGAGAGTTGAAAGACAAAAGAGTAGGTAAGAGGGAGGAGGCAGGGGACTAAAGGAGCTGGATATATCATCAACACAAAAATTGAAGCCACCAAAAATGAGGTTGATTCATGTTCCAGGAGCGCTGAGAAAGCAGACGGTATTGCCATTGATCCTGTTTGCCTTTGTACCCTGTTCAAGTAGCCATTTGGGATAAAGAAATACAGACTAATGTCTGAACCTGGCTGTCTGTGTGTCTAGTCTGAATCTACTTTACCTTATCTAAAAGCTCAGCAGCACAACACACCATGCAACAAGGCAGAGAAAAGCAGAGTACACATCTATAGGGAAGGTCTGAGTGTTCCTTGTGTGTTTTGGTTAAGTCCCCTTTTCCCTGAGCATACATCTTACAGCCATGTCACACTACATGATCAGCAGGTCTTCACATTCATTGCACCAGGCCCTCCAAATGGGTTTTAGGGCTGCCAATTGCAATGGTCAGCTTCTTTTGTATATCCTCATATTTGGTCAATCATTTGGCACCTGGTCACTCAGTGATAGGTGAATTAGAAAAGCAGATGGATTGAGTTAGGTAAGATAATGTGTTATAAATTTATGTTGGGCCCAACGCTTGGTATACAAACAAATCCCACATCCATTGTGGATAGTGTCCAATGCATTAGTTCTCTTGTCAGACATAAGTCCAGGAGAGGCAGAGAGAAAGTGAAGGTGGACGGGGGGGGGGCGGGGGAGAGGAGGGGTCTCAAAGGCCCTCATGTTGTGATGCAGCTTCTCCTACACTTATTACAATTTGGAACTTGTCTGAACTACACAGGGCAGAATGTCACTTTCCAGTGTGCACTGTTTGGGTGATGAGAAATCTGGATGACATTTGCCAATGATAAGTCACTCAATGGATTTTCTGCCTGTCCCTTAACTATTTTCATTTTCTTTTCCTTTGGGGTTGTCCAGTACTGCACCAGCAGTAGTCTTCTTAGCAGATGCTTTTCTTAACTTATTGAACACAAATTTTTCAAACATCTTCCTACAACAGCAATTCCTTCTGTGTATCATCATTCCATCTACTAACAATGTTCCCATAACAGATTGCTTTGCTGGAAGCCTTCCGATTCAGTGCAAAACACATGTTATTCTGATGTACAGTGTGTTTTCAGGTTGCTTGGCAATGGTGAATGTGGGCGTGTGACTCCCTCCTCCATCTCCCCAGCACCACTTGCATTTGTCTTGGCCTTTCTTCTTTTGTTCCCACATCTCAGTGGGATGCTGGTTACAGGGAGGTTTTCAACTTTGCTTTCCTCTGAGTTTCTGCCTTCAATGGTTTTATTTTAAATCAACACTATTGCCATCATTGTAAGAAGCACTGATTTCACCTAAAAGTTCCTATGTGTGTAATGGTGTTACTGATAGGTGGACACTACGAATATGTCTTCACTGCAGAATTAACTCAGGTAATCAGCACCCAGGTCTGAGTATCCAGGTTAGCCTAGCCTGGGTGTGAGCAGCCACATAGCACAGGTCTACCTGTTACTTGTCCTCACTGGTGCTATACTCACACATGTGTGTCATTATGACTTCTGGGGGAATAACTGTTGGTTCTTTGCACTGCACTAAGTTGAGACACTTTATGATTCTTTCCTAGTGAATTGTAGTTAAACTTGTCTGTCCTTCTGGGCACACAGGGGTGTCAAGCTGCCTGGAGTGGTTCACCAACGAGAGTATCAATCTCAGGGCAGACTGTTACAAACCAGGGCACAAACCCTACACTGATTGTGAGTTCTATACTTAGATTTCACCAGCCAGCTATCAAGTGTTAACTCCTCAAGTACTATAACAGCCTTAACATGGAGTCACAGACAGTCCCTTGCATGCTGTGGTCTATCTTGCCACTCAGGCAAGCCTGCCTTTGTGATAGATGGTCCCTTACACCAAAAATCACAATAATATTCAGGTTACTCCCAGTCCCAAAGGACCGGTCACTCACCCCAGGTCAATTGCACCTCAGATCTCAAACCAATGGCGACGCTTTTAGTCAATCCTATAATAAACTATCTGAAGATTTATTAACTAAGAAGAAGAAATAAGAGTTATTTACAAGTGTGATGCATGGCCAGAAAGGGTTAAGCATCCTGCAGGATAGATGACCCAAATTCAACCCTTAGAGACATTTTGGTAGATAATGTTTGTGTTTTTGTGTGTTTACATATATATTGTTAGAGGTTAACAATGTAATCAAACAGTCCCTGTCTATGCTGTATTCTGTTAATTCAGAGATCAAAAGGACATCTTAACATTTCATAGAATATCAGGGTTGGAAGGGACCTCAGCAGGTCATCTAGTCCAACCCCCTGCTCAAAGCAGGGCCAATCCCCAACTAAATCATCCCAGCCAGGGCTTTGTCAAGCCTGACCTTAAAAATCTCTAAGGAAGGAGATTCCACCACCTCCCTAGGTAACCCATTCCAGTGCTTCACCATCCTCCTAGTGAAAAAGTTTTTCCTAATATCCAACCTAAACTTCCCCCATTGCAACTTGAGACCATTACTCCTTGGGTTCTGTCATCTGGTACCACTGAAAACAGTCTAATGAACTGTAAACATAGGATATTGCTGTATTCATCTCTCTTTGAAATGTATAGCAAATCACCTGCAAATTGTGGAAAACAGGCAATTGCCTTATGTTAATCCATGTAGCTAATTACAGGTGATGCTTAGGAAATAGATCTAATTCGAAGTCTCCATGATTTCCTATTGTTCACCTAAGGACTCCAACCTGTCAAGAGAAAGCCGGGAACTGTATAAAAACCCCTGGTCCTTTTTATCTCAGATTTGTTTGATGATTCATGCAGAGGACACTTAAGTCATAAGGCTGAGATCTCCAGTCCTAATCTGGATCACCCTGAATATGAATGTTGGTCTATAACCTATGGACTAATTCTGAAAGAACTCTTTGCAACTACAAAGCTCACCATCTCTACTACAAATCTGATTTCAGAGCTGTACTCATGTCTGTATGTATACTGATCTTTTAACCAATATTCTCTTTTCTTTTTTAATAAATTTTAGTTTAGTTAATAAGAATTGGCTGTAAGCGTGTAATTGGGTAAAATCTGGAATATTCATTAACCTGGGAGGTAATGTGTCTGATCCTTTGGGATTGGTAGAACTTTCTTATATAATGAATAAGATTTTCAGTAATCCTCATCATATTTGACTTGGGTGTCTGGGTGGAGGCCTGAGGCTGGGTTACTTTAAGGGAACTGTGTTGTTGGCTTCTGGGTAACCAGTCAGGTATTACAGAAGCTGTTTTGGGCTGGCTTGGTAAATCTAAGTATTGGAATATCAACCAGCTTTGGGGATTGTTCACCCCATTCTTTGCAGTTCACCCTAATTGAGTGACCTCAGCGTGGCCGCCTGGGACCCCGGTCACAGCCAGGTTAAATCAGGTAAACATACACACACAAATTAGTTACAGTCTTAGGTTCTAAAAGTAATAGAAGCTGCTGTAATGTGCAAGCTCTATATGTTCATCAGGGCTAACTCAAGCTAAACAACCAGGATCCCTTGCTTATGCTTAGAAATCTTACCCTCTCTTTGAAATCCAAGCAGCATAGGGATAACGATTTCTTATTGACAGGGATTTTTATTCCCTTTCCCCAGAGTTCATGCTGATGGGATGAATGTTTGTGCACATCTCCTCTTCCTGGGTGTGGGGGGAAGCAATCAACAAAGTCTTTTGTGCACTGATGTTCCACAATGGCTTGTCTGGTATCTATGGGGCTTCTTTTGTTGATCAGGAGATGATACCTCTTGTGGTAAACTAGTATTTCACACTTGGTAATGCTTCTCTCCTGACTGTGGGGGTTTCCAGTTTCATAGCAAACTCTTTTATAGTTACAGAGCAAAACACCTAAATATTACCTTATAGCATGGGGTACAGATATTATAAATGAGATTAATGCATGCAGCAACTCACAAGCATTTCATTAAGTCTAAACACTAAACACGTTTCTATAAATCAAATGCCTATTTTAACAATGCTAACACAGGATGAGCCAGTCTGGTTTCCATCTATGCATTTGTTAATGTTCAGTGAGGCCTGGGGGCTTTAGCATGAGCTAGCACCTGGTCTGCCAGCATCATGGGGGAATTGTGGGAAGGCTTTGGAGTGACTATCAGCCTGCATCCTCACTGCACAGTGGGCAGGTTACCAACCCAGGTAAAAGCAACACCTGGGCTATAGTCTATAACCCCAGCTGTGCCAGCTAGCTGGGTTGGAAGCACCAGAAAACTTGGGTGAGAATATTTTGTATGTAGACAGGAAGGGGGTTAGCCCAGGCTGACTCTGCAATGACAACATAACCTAAGAGTTTGCAGAAATACAAATTGCCACACGTGAGAAAGATAAGTGATGTAATGCCTAGTACTAGAGCTCAGTGTATAACTAATAATAAATAATTGGTTGCATTTCACCTGCTTTTCTGTTTGTGAAATGTTTGCAAGCAGATTGCAAAATTCTCAGTTGTATTCATTATTCAAAACTATTTCCAAATTCCTTCACAAAAAATATTTCCTGCATGCATAACTGCAAATAATTTGTAACAAATATTAGATATTTGAGCTTTGAAATTCCTGCTTTGTTTGGTTAGATAATTAAATCACATTAACATTTCTGTTCCTTGAGTGGATGACATATGTAACTAACCACCACAGTGCAAATTGCAAGCTTTGATTATTACCAAAAAACATGCAATTTGAAATTCATTTCCAGCCAATATTTGAGCATGCAAGCTTAATATTCTTTTATCATGAATGCACTGGCTATGCATTTTCTTAATCTGGTTCTCTAAACATCCAGATATCTTTACCTAAAATAAGGGAAAATGCAGTGAGTAGATCAGAGCGGTGCTCTCCATGCACAAAGCCTTTGAATTATACATTGCAGAAGGCTTCTCATTTACAGTATTTCTGCAAAACTGGGCAGGGCGGGAACAACAGAAATTTGAGTATCAGGACCATGGACACCCAATTGAAGGGTAAGCTGCAGAACACTTTTTAAGGTGCTGAATGCCCTGAACTCTGACAGAAGTCAGGATTGGGCCAGCCCTAATTCATCTCTGTGATGATTGCTATGATTCACCTTAATCTACTTATGTGCTTGCAATTCTACTTTGTGATTAATGCCTCTAACTGTGTTACCAGGTTATTGACAGCTGACCCCATGACAGTTTAGCAGATTCTTTTAAGAGCTGGTGTGTGTACAAACTGGAAAGCATTTTGGGCCTGATCCAAAGCCCAATGACTTCAGGCCCTACATATTTTTATTTATTTTGCACCTTGCATTGTTCATTCAAAGCATGGATTTATGGAAGTGGATTTTAAATAATTAACAATTAAAACTAGGTACTATATGTTGATTATAACTGCAATTTCCAAGAAAAATACATAAAATAGTGTAATGTTAGAAAAACAAATATATGCTGGTGAAATACTGAAGTAGATGAAAATGGTTTAAGGAAAATATGACAGTCCAAATATTGAACTGACACCTTAAAGAAGCAACAAAAGGAATTCCCTCCCCAGGCTTGTAAGAGCCATTTTGCTCTCATGCATTTTAATTTCAACAGTTATAGTAAGAGATATAAAAAAAACTCTTGAAAATTTCTTCCAACCCTACAATCTACATGCTTTGAATATCATTAAACAAGAGAGGGGAAAGCACTCCTCCTTTGCCAAAATCTAATAGAAAAAATATTATTGAATACTGGGAAATGATGGTAAAATTGTAGGCATTGTGAAGATACCACTTAGTTATTATTAGTTTAGTTGGATATTTTTCCATAACCAAAGTCTTCCATTAGAACTGTGTGAGAACACAGAAAATAATCCAAATTAAAATAATATCTTAAAATATATAGTCCCTTCTATCTCAAAGGATTCCAAAGCACTTTTTTTAAAAATGGGCTTGATTCATCACTCCGCCATTAGTCCATTGCTTGTAATTTGTGCCTCAGTACAGCCATGGGGACAGAGGCCTATATCATTACTGTCCTCCTTTAGGCAGCTTTCATTTACAGCAGGAGTTCCCCAGTCTACTTTCTGCACTGTGCCAGCTGCCTGGAATCCCCCAGCAGAGCAGATGTTTTGGACAGCTTATACTGCTGTTCACACACCCAGGTGCAAGCACACAGAGCCTGCTTCCGGGGTTCCACCTGCAAAATCATTAAGGTCAAAGTTCATCAATCTCTGACACGCAGCTACCTCCAGCATAAGAACCCACCAGTTATTTAACGAAAAGCTCCACCGCAATTTAGGATATGATGATGAATAATTTATGCAATGAAACTGCAGAAGGAACTCCGGTTGGCGGAATGTGATTGCCTAAATTAGAATTCAGCCAGGGTATCTTCTCTTCCAGAATATGTCAGGGACCCTAAAGGACAATAAATGGATAGAATGTCATTTTTGCCCAAAGTTGCAAGATCTCCAAAATACCCCCAGCAATGCAGTGCTCTTTAGCACCATAATTGGGCATTATTTCAATACCAATTCAAGAGGAAGATTGACACCTACTGATTCTCCTACACCATCACAGGATTTCCTTTGAGGCCTTCCATCCAAATACAGATCAGATACAATCCTGATTGACCTGTAAGATCTGATAAGGTCACAGCAGAAGGTGGTATGACGACACATATAGCTGATCCAGCCACTTCAAATATCAGTACACTTGTTGTACAGGGGGAAGGGGAAACATATACTTATCTGATGTGCCTGAGAAGTAAATGTAGACAAGAATTGACTACACAAGAAAGCAAATGCAAGCCTTTTCTTTGTGTTCACACAGAGGTTGTCTTGGGTTACTATGGTGGTATGTCATATTATCAATTTTCTGCTGGCCCTATTGATTTCTGCAGAATGTGAGATTTTATTAAAGTTTCAAATGCTCCTGGGTGCAAAGAAAACACTATGAATTTGCATCAATGCAGAGGTGGTTTCCTGAGTGTTCAGATGGACAGATGGCACAAAAACTCTTAAGAAACATCTATAGAGACATTTCTAAGGCAGCCATCACCACAACATTTGGACACCAGATGCATAATTATGAAAAATATTATTATTGTCTGAATGGACCACAATTTTCACATTCTTCCCTGTTTACATTAATCTAGTGTCATTCTTGTTCATCTTCAGGAGCCTGATGGATGGGCTATTTTGCAGCCACTTTTACTGTGGGCTTGCATAAAGACATGGATTTTATGTGGAAATCTAATGATAGAAAGACTTGGGCTGTGGCATGTGACCTGCCCCCATTTATACTAATGGGATGTTATCTCTTGAGTAATGTTCTACTGCTTCTCATACCTTACCCAAATTTGGCCTATGCTGTGCATCGATTTCTTTCCCACATTGTGCTTTTCAAGTGGGGAGGGTGATTGATTTAATTTTTATCTTTCCTGAAAGTTTCTGTATCCATAAATGCCAAATGTGGTAAATACATCGTATCCGTTTTCTTCAAAGAAACAGCTAGGAAGACGTCTCCCTGAAATATTGTACTGTAATTAATAGTGGAAGCTATACAAGACTGAACACTAAACTGAAAGCAGGACAGCAGGGATGGCAAATGCTGTTGGATTTTTCCTAGAAACAGGCTAGAAACTTTCTGGTCCCCCTGATTGCCCCACCTGCCACTAGGTTTTGCAGTCTTGCCTGTGGCTCTTTAATAACACACAAAATAAGTGAGGAAAATTGCATTTCATCCAGAAAATACATTTAATCTGGAATCCAGTCTTAGAGATTATTATCAATCACCTCTCTGTGAACATGGGTGGCACCAGCATGAATAACTTTTTTTAGTGTTCATTTCACACATATGAAAACACACAGATGGCCAATTATGCCAGTGACTGCACTCAATTATTATATATAATTAGAAAGGGGACCACGCTTCAAAGTTAAGAGAAGTTTAGATCTGAATATCTTAAGTCTAGGATTTGGTGGGGGGGGACATGGTTTAGGCCCTATCTCTATATATGTTTTGGTACTATGTATTTCATATCAGGCAATCATGCAAATACTTGGGAAACCATTCAGACTTATTAGACTGAAAGCATTAAACCATGTTGCACTTGTTTTTCATTATTATTTTTTCCCAGTGGAGAGAGCACTGGACCTGTACTCAGAAGGCCTAGGTTCTACTGACAGCCTGCCGTTGACCTGTTGGGTTACCTTGGGCAAGTCATATCTCTCTGTGCCTCGGTTTTCTATCTGTAAAATAGGGATAAATGATACTGACCTCCTTTATAAAGCACTTTGATATCTAGGGATGAAAAGTGCTAGATAAGGGCTAGTTATTGTTATTATCATTTATTTAAATAGATAAATGAGCTGAAGAGGAATAAATCCTCATCTTCTCCTATTCAATCCTGCAGTGCATTGGTGGCATTCATTTCCACTCTCACACGTCTGCCATAAACAGGAGATTATAACTTCACTTTGGGGTCAAGCAGAAAGAGACTAGAAAAAATAAAGCTTTCATCCAAATTCAAAGGTTTGAATTAGTAGCAAAGGAAACACATGTATGTTGGTATTTGGTTGGATGTTCTCATCTTTCAAGTTTATGCCGGTATGAAATTATTTAAGTAGAGTTGGACCTTGTCTATTCACATGAATGACTGAATGATTAATTGGGACTTTCTAAATTTTTCAAATGTTTACGCAAGCAAACCAACATGATGGAAAAAATGAGAGAATGCATGTACTCAAAATGTTCTTTGATTAATTTGATAAGCATTGTTTAATTTTATTTCTGATAATATTTCATAATGTGCTACTACTAATAAGTGTTCAGAGTTGTATTTTGGAAAAAAAAAAGGACATCATATTATGAGGTCTCTACTGGTCTACTTTACTGCTATTAAATATTTGAGGAATGGGGAGAGATTGCTGGTATTATGAGCCAGTTATGGAACATATGTACTAGTAAGATTCTACTGTGATTATTTTTAAAATATGTTGTGTTATCTTTTAAGTGCTTATGTTCATATAAACGTATAGTAACAATGACTGGTAGTGACCACTATAGGTAAGGTTGCAAAACAGTCTCTGTAATAAACACTTGTTAGGGTTGCTTGAAAATTATTAATTGAACGCATTTATGAAATGTGGATATTATTATTTAACTTGTTTTATGCATCATTTTTTACAAATATAGTATTCCTCAAATATTGTTTCAACAAAGGATTTGCCCCCCATTGACTCCAAAGTCCTAGATGCAATGTCAACTTCAAAGCCTTATTGGGATCATTTAAATGCTATTATTAAGAAATAGGGTGTTTAAAAATCAAATTATAAGCATAAAACTGCATTAGCAAGATTAAGACTGCAAAGTTAAAAATCATAAAGTAAGGAAATGCATAACTCAAGTCTCAGTTAAACAGGCCATGTTGCACATAATATTTCCTAGTTTGTCTTGTAGCCCAAAATATATCTCATTATGTAATGACATATGTACAAAAGCAGTTCTCAAATATTTTACACCTAATTACCTCTTTCAGATTTATCTGAAGGGATGGACCCCCTGACTAATGTGTTTTTCTTTTTTAAATTGTAACCATTATTACAACGGTTGCATTTATTTTATGCAAGTTTGAGGCATCTTTGATCTTGCCTGGGCTACAGGAAGTTCCTTGTAGTGTATTATCAGAGTGAGCTCTATTTGCATTGTTCTGTCATGCATATTAACAATTCTAATCAATTAGAGCTTCACTCTTTTAATTACTCCCTGTATTCTGATTCTCACTTCCCCTTCCCCCAGGTTATGTGGATGGATTTCAGTTACTTCAGATCACACTCAACCAGTGACAACAGTCAGAGTAACTATTTATTCCAGCCAACCATTAGATGAGCTAAGTAATAGCATAACTAAAACAGCTCAATATCATTTCCCAAATACTGCCAGGCTGAAGCTTCTCCTTTCAAATGCTGATGTGGAGCTGGTAGTTCATTATGATCCAGGTATGTCTGGTTTCAAGATTAAGTTAGATAAGTTTATGGAGGGAATGGTTTAATGGAAAAACATATTAGCCAAGGAATACCGAGCAATGGCAGGTAAATAGTATAATGGCTAACAAGGGTCAGGCTGGAGACTCTTGCCTACATGCTCGGGGATTTACTGATCGCCATATTTGGGGTCGGGAAGGAATTTTCCTCCAGGGTAGATTGGCTGAGGCCCTAGAGGTTTTTCACCTTCCTCCGCAGCATGGGGCAGGGATCGCTAGCAGGAGGGTTCTCTGCCAATTGAAGTCACTAAAACACAGGATTTGGGGACTTCAACAGCAGAGTCAAGGGAAGGGGTAGGGATGGTTTTGTGGCCTGCAGCATGCAGGGGGTCAGACCAGATGATCAAAATGGTCCCTTCTGACCTTAATGTCTATGAGTCTATGAGGTAGGTAATCGTAATTCCTCCTGAATTGGATTCCTACAGAGAGCTGTATCATGAGGCTAGGATTTTCAAAGAAGCCTAAAGCTTCTGGCTTTCATTGGGTGCCTAAGGTTATGTCTACACTTAAAACGCCACAACAGTGCAACTGCGCTGCTGTAGCGCTTCAGACACTATCTACGCCGACAGGAGGGGTTCTCCTGTCCGAGTATGTAATCCACCCCCCGAGAGGCAGCAGCTAGGTCAATGGAAGAATTCATCCATCAACCTAGCTCTGTCTACAGCGGGGGTTAGGTCGGTATAGCTACGTCTCTCAGGAGTGTGGATTTTTCACACCCCTGAGAGACATAGCTATGCCAATGTAAAATCCTAGTGCAGACCAGGCCTAACTCCCCTAAGCCTGTCACAGTCCCAACCTGGGACAATAAAACACAGTTCATTCCATATGTTTCTGCTGGGGTTAGGCTACTAATTTTTGTTTCCATAGTAAGCGATTCCTGAATGCTTTCATTGGCTGCCAATATAGTTTACAACGACTTTAAGACTCAGTGAAACTTGAAGGTGCATGGAAAGAACCAGACTAATGGCTGAATCTCTGTGTACATCCTGGAAAGTAATACATTAGTGCACAAGAGGTGCTGCCTTAAAGAAGTGGGGAATTAAATCAAGGTGTGCTGTGCATTGAAATGGCAGCAGAATCCCAATTTTACCAAGGACTTTGGGACACCAGATATCTGCATCAAAACTAGCTGAGCACCATTAGAAGCAGAATTCCTGTAGTGCTCCATTCATATGCTGCTTATCAGCTGCATTGGACCTTAGCTTAAACTCTGAGAATCTTAGCAACTCCACAGGATGAAAGCTAGAGGCTCCACTCTTGGGTAACTCCTAGTTAGGAACAGAGCTTGAGCCAGTGCAACTGGGGGATACAATTAACCTTTGGTTAATCTTGACTTCTGTTCAATCTGTCTAAACATATCTATCTGTCACCATAGTATCTAGGAATTATATTGGAGTGAGATAAAGTGTAGAGAAACTTCGTTGTCTCCATTGAACAAGGGGTTAAACTTCTTTTTGTACAGATGTTCAGCTAACAGGCTATGTTTGGGAAACAGAGGTGGGGAGAACAAATCTATTTACCTTAGATACTGATATACCCCTTCCTACCCAATACCATAATATTTGAGCATGTCACAATTTTTAATGTAGTTATCCTCACAACATCCCTAAAAGGTAAGGAAGTGCTACTATCCCCATTTTGCAGGTGGCAAACTGAGGCTCAGAGAGAGTAAGTGACTTGGCCAAGGTCATATAGGAAGTCTATAGCAGAGCCTGACATTGAATCTAGATCTCTTGCTTTCCATCAGACCATTTTTCCTCTCTGAAAACCCTTGTGGGAGGGAGAGTTCCACAGCCAGATTCATAGGACTTGGTTGAGCCCCTCACTGGGGAGCTTTTTTGTTTATTTAATTCAGTTTTGTTTTGTTCCCTTTTAGGAAATATGCCCCAGTCCTAAGCTGTGGGCCCATTAAACCATATCAGAAGAATTAAAAATTACTTGAAAAAAAAGCTGTAATAACTCTACAATCTGCATCCCGTCATCCACAAATTATCAGCAATTTATAACTCCATGCAATATTGCCCCAAAGGTCAACAGATCTGGGGTATGAAGCAGCTTTCCTTGCAGCTCCCCTGGCTGTTGCTGCTATCCCTCTGTGGAGGATCCACTCCCTGAGAGAGCCTCCATCCTCCTCTTGTTTAAACCAGGGAGGGCTTTCAATTGATTGGTCTGAGAGGTTTCAACTGTTGCAGTATCACGTGGGGACAGAGGCAGTTTCCCAAGATCAAAGTGGTAGTCAGTGCAAATCCTGGAGTACAAAACTCCTCACTTAAAGTCATCCCGGTTAACGTTGTTTCATTGTTAGGTTGCTGATCAATTAGGGAACATGCTTGTTTAAAGTTGTGCAGTGCTCCCTTCTAATGTCATTTGGCAGCCACCTGCTTTGTCCACTGCTTGCAGAAAGAGCAGCCCATTGGAGCTAGCTGGTGGGGGCTTATAACCAGCGTGGACCGGCAGCCCCTCTATCAGCTCCCCCTATCAGCTTCCTGCTCCCCTAAGTTCCCTGTGCTGCAGCTGTCCCTCCCTCCACTGCTGTGTGCTGCTCCTGCCCTCTGCCTTGGAGCTGCTCCCAGAGACTCCTGCTTGCTGTGCAGGGAAGGAAGGAGGGGGCTAATGTCAGGGTGTCCTCCTCCCCCCTGCTCCTGCACCTCGCTTACCCCTTCTCCATATAGAGCAGGGAGGGGTCACAGACGGAGAGAGACAGAGAGAGCCTGGGGCAGCAGCTGCTGTCTCAACTTCCTGATCCACTTAAAAAGACAATGCACTTAAGAGTAGGTCAGCTTACTTAAAGGGGCAGTGTGCATCTCTCTCTCCCACACACAAGGTGTGTGTCTGTCTCTGTCTGCTATGCTGTCTCCCTTCCCTCGTGTTCGTGCTGCCTTGTAGAGTGTGAGGCTACATTAACAACAATATGTTAACCCTGAGGGCTCAGCCGAGTACTAGTTCATCATTTAGCAGCAAGGCATTCCCTGGGAAATATCCCTCCCTCTTCCACCCTCTAACTTCACCACCTCAACCAAGCTTCACAATCATCATAGCTATGAACAGTATTAAATTGTTTGTTTAAAATGTATACTGTGTGTATTTCTATATAATATATAGTTTTTTGTCTGGTGAAAAAAATTTCCCTGGAACCTAACCCCCGCATTTACATTAATTCTTATCAGGAAATTGGATTCACTTAACATCGTTTCGCTTAAAGTCACATTTTTCAGGAACATAACTACAACGTTAAGCGAGGAGTTACTATGCTCCCTGCAGGAAAATTGCCTCATCCCCCATTTATTGGAGCCTAATAAATGAGCTAAATATAGCTCTGTCCAATTAAGCACAAGGGGCAATAGGTTAGTTGATAGTGTCAGAGTGTTTGCTAGTACCAATACATTACACAATGAATCCATTCCTTCTGATTTCATATTTGTATTACATTAATACCTAAAGACACCTACGAGGTCAGGGCTCCATGTCGGTAGGCAGTGATAGTTTTAGTTTAAGACATGACTCAACAGGTGGGTGTAACAAACAATGCTGGCTAGA
Source organism: Chrysemys picta bellii (assembly GCF_011386835.1). NCBI lineage: Eukaryota > Metazoa > Chordata > Testudines > Emydidae > Chrysemys > Chrysemys picta. The sequence continues at coordinate 47,034,567 of NC_088791.1, read as the reverse complement.
AAAAAGTCTTTCTCTCCCACAAAAAAGTTCAATTTTTTTGAAAAAACTTTTATCCTGAATCAGGATGAAAAGTCAAAATTTTGTATTTTTTTTCGTGGGAGGAAAAGACAGAAAAAACTCTGGAAAAAAACAAAATAGATTTTTTTTGTCTTGTTCCCTGGGCTGCCTGACTCCCCCATAGGCTGTGTGATTAACAATGTACTAATACATTGGCATAGTGCTAGGAGCATTTGTGCTGCAGGCGGTTGCCTTTGGATGAGATGAAGAGCTGGGGCTCTGACCATTTTTGTTTGTTAGGAACCTGCTACATGCTTGCAATGTTATCCTCCAATCGCTGGCATGTTTTGAGAGTGTCAGACAAGTTTCCCGGGGGAGGGGAGGAGGAATGTAAAGAGTAAGCTATAGATCAGGCCTGCACAACATGCGGCCCGGGGGCCGCATGCGGCCCGCGTGGGCTCATTGTGCGGCCCGCAGGGGTTGAGTAGATGGGCTCACTGTGCAGCCCGCGGGCGGAGGGGGGGTGAGTAGACAAGCGGCGGGTAAGGGAGGGGGCTGAGTAGGTGAGCGAGCGGGCAGTGTTAGGGAATGAGTAGGCGATCCGGGAGGGTGGAGGGCTGAGGAGGCGAGTGGGCGGGCAGTGGCGGGGGGTGAGTAGGCGAGCCGGGGCAAGGGAGCTGAGGAGGCGAGTGGTGAGTTGGTTGCTGACCTGTTCTACTGATCTGGTCTTGCTTCCATCCCCTCTCCCAGGGCCGGCTCCAGGCACCAGCATAACAAGCAGGTGCTTGGGGCGGCACATTTCTAGGGGTGGCATTCTGGCGCCGGCCATCATAGATGCCGACTCCGGGGCATGGGAAAAAAGTGCCCTTGCTGCCCCAGCTCGCCTCCGCTCCGCCTCTACCTGCTCCCCTGAGTGCGCCGCCACCGCTCCGCTTCTTCTCCCTCCCTACCAGGCTTGCTGCGCACGAAACAGCTGTTTTGCGCAGCAAGGCTGGGAGGGAGGAGAAGCCAAGCGGCGGGGCGCTCGGGGGAGGCAGCGGAGGTGAGCTGGAGCGGGGAGTGGTTCCTCTACCCCCCCGTTACTTCCTGCACCCCCCCACCTTAGCTCACCTCCGCGCCGCCTACTCCCCTGAATGCGCCGCTGCTCTGCTTCTCCCCCCTCCCTCCCAGGCTTGCCACGTGCGAAACCGCTATTTCGCGCAGCAAGGCTGGGAGGGAGGAAAAGCCGAGCAGCGGGCGCTCGGGGGAGGCAGTGGTGGTGGAGCGGAGGTGAGCTGGAGTGGGGAGCGGTTCCTCTAACCCCCCCATTACTTCCTGCGCCCCCCCACCCTAGCTCACCTCTGCTCCGCCTGCTCCCCTGAATGCGCTGCTGCTCCGCTTCTCCACTCTCCCTCGCCTGAGAGGGACGGGGGAGAAGCAGAGCGGCGGCATGCCCGGGGGAGCAGGCAGAGTGGAGGTGAGCTAGGGCGGGACGTCACGGGGGGCCCGTAGGAAGCAATGGGGGCGAGAAATGCGGCACACCAGGGGAGGAGGCGGTGCTGGAGATTTGGGAAGGGGTTCGGAAGGGGTGGAGTTGGGGTGGGTCCGGGGGCACGAAAAAGAAAGGGGAGGCGGCCAAAAATTTTTTTGCTTGGGGCGGCAAAAATCCTAGAACTGGCCCTGCCCTCTCCAAGCGTTGCAGCTGTCCAGAGGTGCCTGCCTTCCACGCCTTCCTCATTCACACCTCATTCATTCAACAGGGCAATCGATTACAAAGTGGGGGGGAAGATCTTATTCTACTTCTAGCAAAAAGACATTTTTTGTTTACCTTAATTATACTACCTTAGGGGTCGCTATAACATATTACCGAGGTTCAATATTGCTGTTTCAGTGGGGCGGCGCTGGGGAATAGGGTTTAATTCCGTGGAGCAGATGGCACGTGGGGGGGGGGGAGTTCGGCGGCGCTGGGGAGGTTGTTTCCGTGGGGTGGGCGGTGCTGGGGGGGGGTGTTGTGTTTCGGGGGGGTTGGGTGGCGCTGGGGGGGGGTTGGCGGCGCTTGGGGGGTTTCGGCCCTCAGTTGTTTTCTTTGGAGTAATATGGCCCTTGCCGCTTTACGGGTTGTGCAGGCCTGCTATAGATAAACTAGCTCCTGTTTATGCTAGACTGGTTATTATTCGATGTTTTAGGACTTCTAAAGAGTACATTGCTTGGATTAGCAGTCTACCACCAGGAAAAAATATTTTCTTGAGACAAACAAAGGCAAGACTGAAAGCCCAGGAATGGACTGCATCATTAAAAGATGCAGCTTCATATGAAATGGTCATTTATAAGTTGCATAATAATGAAGATAAGTATGGGGACATCTGTGGTCCTTATCTTTTATACTGTATAATAGCAATCAGGAACTTTGATCTCCCTTCTCTGACATCTTTCTTTCTTTCTTTCTTTCTTTCTTTCTTTCTTTCTTCTTAAGAAGGCTGAGGAAAATGTTTGCTCTATGAATATATATTCATCCGTCTCAGCTCCGTCATCTGATCAAATTCCTGCAGGACATTGAAGTTGCAGATCTGTTTGCAAGTGTAGCACTGCATGAATTTATTTCTTTTGGTTGTCCTTTTGTGATTGTGGATTATGCTTTCAGTAGCTACCTCTCCCGCAGAGAACTCACACAGAGCCATAAAAATCCATCACTGCAGGAACTGGCATTACACTAAAAATGGATATGCCCTGTCTTGATACAGCTGGTGGTGCCCTTTATCAGGCAGTATGAAAACTGTTAAAAAATTAATGTTCATGCTGCATAATAGCTTATGAGAAGAGGAATATTTCCACAAGACAACAATGCCATGTGAAATGAGAGAAGGAGAAAAAGTGCAACATGCAGAGCACTCAAATGTTCCAGTTCATAAAGAAGGAAGAGAAGTATTGGTAAAGGATCTTTATATGTTTGTGAGATACTCCCTTAATTGAGAAAATAAGTTAATCAACTGAAACGTGAAATTATAATTAGCAATACAAATGCTAGTAGGGAAACTTGCATGGTTATTGCGCTCTGCACCTGAAAATTCCAAAGCACTTTATAAACCCTGGGAGGTAGATGTCTTAGGGCCAGTGCAGAGATAGAAGGGATGTGGCTTGTGCATCCCCTATTCAAGGGTTGCCATGGACCAGTGTACCACCGGACACAGGCTAGAGCAGCCCTGAGGAGGGCCCCAGCCATAATCTTCATCTACTCCGTCCCTCCTCTGAGTTGCCCCAGAAAATACTCTCTTCACTGAAGCTTTCAGGGGTGGTGGTGGTGGTAGTGGTCACAAACGGTCTTTGAACCAAAAGAATTAATTGAGGGTTGTGAGCGGGCCACAAGACAACTTTGAACCAGGCCCTGGGCCACTGTACCTAGTGTCAAAGTGCAAAGTGTAAAATGTCACTGTTCGGACTTGCACTGGTATCAGTGGTGACACAGTGCAAGCCTAAGAAGAATCAGGCACATTTCATGCATTCTGATAACTCCCTTGTCTGGTAGGTAAATGTTATGGTAGATTGTGAAAGTTGGCCTCTTGTTTTTGGGTCTGCAGTCTGTGCACAGAAAGATTGTTAGATCGCTTGGACATTAAGGTACCTGCTTTTGTAGGTTCAGTCTGGTATCTAAACATCATGATGATCCTAATTACAAGTGCATGATTAAGCCTAACCAATTGCAGGAGCAAAATCAGAGGCTGGGTTAAGGCCATGCTGAAAGTCTGGTTCTATTCTTATTTTACAGTTCAGTTAGCTAAGTACAGTTAGGTAAAGTGCTTGGCACCCATATGGTCACACTGTGACAGAACTAGAAAGAGATCCAATGTTACTGATTCCTAGGGGCTTGATTCTGGTGTAGGTCAGAGGTGCACAATTGGTGTGAGATCAGAGTCGGGAGTCTTCTTGACGCCATTTAACTGTTATCTTCTCAGCCAACCATAATCAAAACAATATGTCTATTTCCCTCCCAAGACCCCATGCAAATTAGTGATGGTCTATTCCAGAAGCACAATTAGTAGCAAGTCATGACTGTCCAACGTCACTTAGGGATAGATTGTGGAACCCTTACATTACCCTGTGTCAGTGAGCAGTGGCAGAATTGGGAATAAAACCCACGTTTCTTGACTCCCACTTGCCTGTCCTAACCACCAGTTCACATGCAGCCTTATGCTTCGTGGATCATTCTGTTATAATAGGAGGAATCCCAAATGCTGTGTATGTACATTCTCTTCATTCTATCAACTGTTAATTCCCTGGATCTATGCCTAAATATTGCTACTGTGTATGTTCATAATGTTCCTAGTACCACCGACAGAAATCGGTCACTCCTTTAGAGATCTTGGTCTTATCAGCAATAATAAAAATCCTTAGTCTGCTCAAGTGAGGACTATGACATGTCAGTATCATAATTCTCCTTTACTCAGTTTACTAGTGAGATGAGATTCAAGAATATTCTACCTGAAACCCCCCCTCCCAAAAGATTGGTGTTTGTTTTTTCATAGAAATTGAAAAGTAGTTTCATTCTTACCAATCTATACTTTAATCCTGTCAGTGATTTTTATTGAGTTCTCAAAATGCAGTTGAGAAATATACCAGTCCCTGCTACGTATGGTTTTATGTGTAACAGTCTTTTTCTATTGTGATAATTCGTGGATATAAAACACAGGATGGGTTTGTCATCTGTCTAGCATTTTGTGGAGTCATTTACCACTGTGTCAAGGGGGTACAAAATGTTACTCCACCAGTGTGAGTGGAGAATGCTGATTTGGTAACATTTTACATCCACTTACATGGGGCGCTGTAGACTCTAATTGTAAAATTGAACTTCTGGCAAAAGACAACTATCCTATTCACTTCCCTATCTACAGTGTAATATACCCAGCCTTCAGGGCCAACACAAAGTGATGGTGATTGTTATCACACAATAGCACAGCCTGCAAATAAATGTGAAGGAAAGCAAATAAGATGATAGGATACATTGCAGATGAAAATTTATGCACAAAGACTTGACTTTAACCATACTAAATCAACAAATATTCTAGCTCTCTGGCACCCCCCTCCTGCAGAGCTAGCACTGCAGTCAGGTGTAGAGCTGCATGAATGCTGTGAAGATTTGGGAAATCTGTCTGTACAATTTATTAATTCTGTGTCAGATTATGAATGCTCTGTATGTATTTTTATCCAACTGAAAACTCCATTTTGAATGTAGGGACTAATTGTCTTTTCTGCTGTCTGCTTGTCTCTATGTTGGACTAAAACGCCAAGTCTTAGTGATACAGGGTTGACTATAGAGGGTCATTGACTTAAATGCTCTCCCATTGCAACCGGATATCGTAGGAATAACTGAAACGTGGTGGAACGGCAGTCACGACTGGAATACAGGTATGGAGGGGTATGCGCTGTTTAGGAAAGACCGGAACATAGGTAAAGGTGGCGGGGTGGCATTGTATGTCAATAGTGAGATAAGCTGTAAAGAAATAATAGTTGATGGAATAGATAACACGGAATCCGTCTGGGCAATAATCACACTGGGTAAAAGGACTACTAGAGTCTCCCCAGAGATAGTGCTTGGGGTGTGCTATAGACCGCCGGGATCAACCCAGGATATGGATAAAGAACTATTTAATGTGTTTAGAGAAGTAAATACTAATAGGAACTGTGTAATTATTGGGGACTTTAACTTCCCGGATATAGATTGGGGAACAAACGCTAGTAGCAATAATAGGGCTCATATGTTCCTAGATGTGCTTGCTGATCATTTCCTTCATCAAGTGGTAGCAGAACCTACGAGGGGGGGGGCATTTTAGATTTGATTTTGGTGAGTAGTGAGGACCTCGTTGAGGAAGTGGTAGTAGGGGACAACTTGGGCTCCAGTGATCATGAGCTAATCCGGTTTAAACTAAACAGAAGGAGTAACAGAATTAAATCAAAGACTAGGGTTTATAATTTTAAAAAGGCTAATTTTAATAAACTAAGGGGACTGGTAAGGGAAGTGGATTGGGCAAACATATTAATGAATCTTAAGGCAGATAAAGCCTGGGATTACTTTAAGTTAAAGATGCATGAGCTGTCAGAGGTCTGTATCCCAAAAAAGGGAAAAAGATTACTAAGCAAGAGATTTAGACCGAGCTGGATGAGCGACCGACTCAAAGGGGTGATTAGGAAAAAACAGAAAGCGTATAAAGACTGGAAGAGGGGAGTGATCAGTAAGGAAACTTACCTTAGTGAAGTCAGAGAATGTAGAGATAGAGTGAGAAAGGCCAAAAGCCGTGTAGAGTTGGACCTAGCGAGAGGAATTAAAAGCAATAGTAAGAGGTTTTACAGCCATATAAATAGGAAGAAAGCAAAGAAGGAAGAAGTAGGACCGCTGAAGACTATAGCCGGAGAGGAGATTAAAGATAACCTAGGCATGGCGCAATATCTCAACGAATATTTTGCATCGGTGTTTAATGAGGCCAATGAAGGTATTAGGGATACTAGCACCGAGACAGAGAGGCAAACAGAATGGGGGATTACTGTTTCCGAGGTAGAAACAAAACTCGAACGCCTTGATGGGGCTAAGTCGGGAGGACCGGACGATCTTCATCCGAGAATATTGAAGGAATTGGCGCGGGAAATAGCAGGCCCATTAGCGATAATATTTAATGAATCTGTAAACTCGGGGGTGGTACCGTTAGACTGGAGAATAGCTAATGTGGTTCCTATTTTCAAGAAAGGGAAAAAAAAGTGATCCGGGTAACTACAGGCCTGTTAGTTTAACATCTGTAGTGTGCAAGGTGCTGGAGAAAATTCTGAAAGAGAAAGTAGTTGAGGACCTCGAGGTTAATGGCAAGTGCGATAAATTACAACATGGTTTTACGAAGGGCAGATCGTGCCAAACGAATCTGATCTCCTTCTTCGAGAAAGTAACGGACTTATTAGATAAGGGAAATGCGGTGGACCTAATATACCTGGATTTCAGTAAAGCGTTTGATACTGTACCCCATGAGGAATTATTGGTTAAACTGGAAAAGATGGGGATCCATATGAAAATTCAGAGGTGGATAAGGAATTGGTTAATGGGGAGAATGCAGCGGGTGGTATTGAAGGGTGAACTGTCAAGTTGGAGGGAGGTTACCAGTGGAGTTCCTCAGGGATCGGTTTTGGGACCCATTTTATTTAATCTATTTATAACTGACCTCGGAACCGATTGCAGGAGTGGACTGATAAAGTTTGCGGATGATACGAAGGTGGGAGGCGTTGCCAACTCAGAGGAGGATAGGGATATTCTGCAGGGAGACTTGAATGAGCTTGTGAATTGGAGTATCAGAAATAGGATGAAATTTAATAGTGAAAAGTGTAAGGTGATGCATTTAGGGATAACTAACAACAATTTTAGCTACAAGCTGGGGACGCATTGGTTAGAAGTAACGGAAGAGGAGAAGGACCTAGGGGTTCTTGTAAACCGCAGGATGACTATGAGTCGACAATGTGACGCGGCGGTGAAAAAAGCCAATGCAGTCTTGGGATGCATTAGGCGAGGTATATCTAGTAGGGATAAGGAAGTGCTGCTTCCGTTGTATAAGGCGCTGGTGAGACCTCATCTGGTCTCCCATGTTTAAAAAAGATGAACTTAAATTGGAATGGGTGCAGAGAAGGGCCACTAGGATGATTAGAGGAATGGAAAACCTGTCGTATGAAAGGAGACTGGAGGAGCTCGGGTTGTTTAGTCTGACAAAACGAAGGTTGAGGGGGGATATGATTGCTCTCTTTAAATATATCAGAGGGATAAATACAAGGGAGGGAGAGGAATTATTCCAGCTTAGTACTAATGTGGACACGAGAACGAATGGATATAAACTGGCCGTGGGGAAGTTTAGGCTTGAAATTAGACGAAGGTTTCTGACCGTCAGAGGGGTGAAATATTGGAACGGCCTTCCGAGGGAAACGGTGGGGGCGAGGGACCTGTCTGGTTTTAAGATTAAGTTAGACAAGTTTATGGAGGGAATGGTTTAATGGTAAAACATATTAGCTGAAGAATACCAAGCAATGGTAGGTAAACAGTATAATGGCTAACAAGGGTCAGGCTGGAGACTCTTGCCTACATGCTCGGGGTCTTACTGATCGCCATATTTGGGGTCGGGAAGGAATTTTCCTCCAGGGTAGATTGGCTGAGGCCCTGGAGGTTTTTCGCCTTCTTCCGCAGCATGGGGCAGGGATCTCTAGCAGGAGGGTTCTCTGCCAATTGAAGTCACTAAGACACAGGATTTGGGGACTTCATCAGCAGAGTCAAGGAAAGGGTAGGGATGGTTTTGTGGCCTGCAGCATGCAGGGGGTCAGACCAGATGATCATAATGGTCCCTTATGACCTTAAAGTCTATGAGTCTATGAGTCTATGAGTCATTGAAATGGAATAGATCTACATAATAGGCTGGCTCCTACACAGGAGAATTGATTTGTCAGGGAAGGGATCACCTGGCAACAAAGTCACCTGGCAGAATTCTGTGATCCTCTGTTGAAGCTTATCTGGAGGGCACCTGACCGGGGGACTGGAAGGTTAATAAAAGGGCAGGAGCTGATTTATTCAGGATCTTTGGCCATTTTCATAAACTCAAGATGAGGGAAGCTGCTGTAGGAGCCTCATGAGGCCTGGGGGAACCCTGCCTATCTGAACAAAAATGGTCCCGCAAGGACTCACAAGGGAAGGTCGAGCTAGAGTGAAGGACACTGCATTCAAGTTGTTTGGTGTTTTCTATATGATCTATACTTTCTGTGTATTTCCCATGCTTGAGTAAATGCTGTGTTTGAGTCCTGTGCAAAGCCTATATGTGGTTATGCGCTACACCTTATCAAGTGCCTCCTGAGAGAGTTAAATGATAACCCAGACAGCTCACACCTTGGGTGAGATTGTGAGAGAGGATGTTTTTAAGATACAGGCAAGCTTGAGGGGCCAGTACTAGTTCCAGTGACTGGGCAGCAGGCTGCTCTCAAGAGGGGATGCTAGATAGAAGATCTGCACTCTGAGAGTGTGCCTAGGGACCCCAGAATAGGGACAGTGTCTGGGCTCTGTGCTCCAGCAGCTGGGTCCTCTTGCAGCAGTCTGGTGAGTGGCCAAGGGGGGTGCTCAACTAGAGCTGTGACACACACTGTTAATCCTTAGCATGGCCATCCGATTCATGCAATCCCACTTGCAGGAGGGGCTGGTTCTATAAATGGCAGGTCTTCCATTTTGGATTCATTCTCTTGCACAGCAAACCAGCCAAAGCAGGTAGCTTTTAAACAGGAGGAAGGGAATAGTAAAGAAAGGAGCACACAGAAGGAGAGAGGTGGAAATTTCTGGGAGAGTGTACACCCTCTGTCTACATTCAAACTGTAAAGGAAAGTTGGGAGTCAAAGGAGACAAAGCTGTTACGTCTTGGAGTTCTCTGGGGGTAAGGGACATCTCACTATCACATCCCCCTGTATTATATGTCTGAATGTCCCTTCACAGGGTGAATTGTTTAATCAGTCCCAGAAGACCTAAAAAGGAAAGATAAATTCCTGGTTGGGCTACTACATAAGTTACAGTTAGAAAGCATCACTATGAATATGGAAAACACAATTCAAGTCCTCTGTAACAGTTGAGAGGCATCATCGTAATTCTTAGTTCAAAAGTTGAAGATGCGCCACCAAACAAAATTTAAGTGCCCCTAATCCCCTTTCCCTCATTCAACCAAAGGTCCATCCTCTCTCATGCAACCTCAAGCCTCCCTGTAGTATTACTTATTCACTGAATTCCCAAAGCTCTAGGTACTGTAGAGATACATGGAAGAGATGTAAAAAGCAACAGAGGGTCCTGTGGCACCTTTAAGACTAACAGAAGTATTGGGAGCATAAGCTTAAGCTTTCGTGGGTAAGAACCTCACTTCTTCAGATGCATCTGAAGAAGTGAGGTTCTTACCCACGAAAGCTTATGCTCCCAATACTTCTGTTAGTTAAAGGTGCCACAGGACCCTCTGTTGCTTTTTACAGATTCAGACTAACACGGCTACCCCTCTGATGGAAGAGATGCAGTCCCTGCCCCAAAGAGCTGTTGATCTAGATTAAATAATTGCTCAATCTTCACCTGCTGGCTACTCCCTCTCTTTGCCACCTTCTTCACTTGCTGGCTACCAGCTCCTTAACTATTTCTGGTAGGAGAAGTTGCTGAGATTTGGCAGCTTTCCCTACACCTTGCTGTGGCCGCTCTCCTTCTGCACTGGTTGGAGGCCTCTGCAACCCTGCCCCTTCTATTTCTCCACAGCCTCGTTTCCACAACCCAATCAGAAGCAGCGCTGGAAGAGGCAATCTGGGAAACTCACTTTTGTTTGCTTATGTTGAAGTCTGGCGGCTACCTCCTGGGCCATTCATTGTGCTCTGTTGCACCCCTGAATTAATCCTAGGGGAATCCAGCAGTGATGTGCTGGAGAGAAGTTCTTGGGCACTCCCAACAGCCCATTGTTAAAAATCTACCACCAACAGAGGGGAGGGTTGGAGTGACTGCCCTTCCATTGATAGACTTCCCCCCCTCTCTGGATACGTCTGAATGTTCCTTCACAGGGTAAATTGTTCCTGGGATATATAAAAAATACTCTGATGAGAATTTTTTTAATGGGCTAATTTGCACCAGATGGCAGCTAATTAAAAAAATCATACGGAAGAAGATGCCACAATTCTCTGTAAGGTCTTCGCCCCCACATCAAACTATACAAGCTGAACATTGTGCTATAAATAAATAAAGATATCCTATCTCCTAGAACTGGAAGGGACTTTGAAAGGTCATCAAGTCCAGCCCCCTGCCTTCACTAGCAGAACCAAGTACTGATGTTGCCCCAGATCCCTAAGTGGCCTCTTTAAGGATTGAACTCACAATCCTCAGTTTAGCTAACACTCAAACCACTGAGCTATCTCTATTATTAGTGTGTACTAACAATACACTCAGTATATTTTTCTGGAACAAAGTATTAATGTGTCATAGAATCATAGAATCATAGAATATCAGAGTTGGAAGGGACCTCAAGAGGTCATCTAGTCCAACCCCCTGCTCAAAGCAGGACCAATTCCCAGCTAAATCATCCCAGCCAGGGCTTTGTCAAGCCGGGCCTTAAAAACCTCCAAGGAAGGAGACTCCACCACCTCCCTAGGTAATGCATTCCAGTGTTTCACCACCCTCCTAGTGAAATAGTTTTTCCTGATATCCAACCTGGACCTCCCCCACCGCAACTTGAGACCATTGCTCCTTGTTCTGTCATCTGCCACCACTGAGAACAGACGAGCTCCATCCTCTTTGGAACCCCCCTTCAGGTAGTTGAAGGCTGCTATCAAATCCCCCCTCATTCTTCTCTTCTGGAGACTAAACAATCCCAGTTCTCTCAGCCTCTCCTCATAAGTCATGTGCTCCAGACCCCTAATCATTTTTGTTGCCCTCCGCTGGACTCTTTCCAATTTTTCCACATCCTTCTTGTAGTGTGGGGCCCAAAACTGGACACAGTATTCCAGATGAGGCCTCACCAATGTCGAATAAAGGGGAACGATCACGTTCCTCGATCTGCTGGCAATGCCCCTACTTATACAGCCCAAAATGCCGTTAGCCTTCTTGGCAACAAGAGCACACTGTTGACTCATATACAGCTTCTCGTCCACTGTGACCCCTAGGTCCTTTTCAGCAGAACTGCTACCTAGCCATTCGGTCCCTAGTCTGTAGCAGTGCATGGGATTCTTCCGTCCTAAGTGCAGGACTCTGCACTTGTCCTTGTTGAACCTCATCAGGTTTTTTTCTGCCCAATCCTCTAATTTGTCTAGGTCCCTCTGTATCCGATCCCTACCCTCTAGTCCTGCAAGTGCACTTAATATTTGTTTGCCAAGTGGTGCCTCTCTTGTTGGTTACGTTTGAGAAAGCATTTTTATTTTAATAGAAAGACAAATTATAGACCCCCTTCATCCCTCCATTCTCCACTCTATCAGCATATACACCCTTCCTATGCAGGGTTCCTTAAAAGAAAAAAGGGTAATGTATGGGAGCCCTTTGTTTAAAACATTGTCAGTACACGATTGGAGTTGAGTCTGGAAGACCGGAGTGAATCTCTCAGTCATATCAGCAGGCATGCTACCGCTGTGTTCATGTGTGAGGTAGGGGTCAGACTATAATGCTAGAAAAGACATGTTGTGATAAACTGCATGAGGTCTCTTGAAGAATGATTATTACTTGGTGCTGCTTATCAACATTATTGTAGTAATGGAATTAATCCTGATTTACAGTGGTGTAAGGGAGAAGAGACCCAGTTTATCCACATATATTATTCTTAAATGAGCTTGTTTTTGTCATATCTTGCCTATGTGATGTCTTAAGATGTATGCCTCCTATGATGGCAGCTCCAGGTCATGATCTCACATGTGAGAACTTTAGCATCAGAATATAGGGCCAGATTCCCAACTGGTATAAACTGGCATAACTCCAGTGAAATCAATGGAAGAACACCAATTTATATTGGCTAGGTAGCTCTGGCTGAAGTCTCAGACATTCTCTCTGTTATAAACACTACAGAGACATGGTTTTGTTGCTACTGTCTGAAATAAGTATGTGCAGGAATCTTGCAGAGAAGTCTGTCTAACGAGTGTTTGAATGCTATGGTACCATGAAAACACCCACATAGCAATATCTGGGAGACATGTACTAAGCTGTCTCATGAGTTAGCCGTGATGTGCTACCAGTACAACAAGCAAGTAATATTCTCTGTGAAAGACCTTGTTGCAATTATTTTGTATCAGAACACATGGCATTTGCAGTACTTTGCGATTTAAAAAAAACAATATTTAGGAGGCACTATCATATTAAAAATTCCAAATATTTGGGGCCAAGTCATATTCCCATTAAAGTCAGTGGGAGATTTGCATTGACTTTGAAAGGAAAAGGATTAGACTCTAAACAGCTAATTTATGAAAGACAAGTGTTATTTTGATAGACTGGGGGTTTTTTTCTCCAGAGTATTTCAGGAAATTTATTAATAGCAACTGAAGAAATCTGAAAAAATACTTGAAAAAATGCTAAATTCCCATAGCAACCTCTGCATCACATACTGTAAGATCTCATGCCTCTAGAGAGGCACAGCGCTAACATGACCAGATGACTTCTTTTAAAATGTCATATTTATTAAAATTCAGACTTTACAATATAAGCCCATTTAAAGACAATCACGAAGATAGTTCCTTTTTGATGCTTTTTCTAGAGCAGCTCCACTGACATTTTCATAAACAAATTCACGATACAGTCTTTATACATTTTAAATGATGTTGTTGTTGTTGAAGCAAGGATGGCACTGAGATGAAGAGATTTCCAAAGGATGTGTGATATTCTTGTGATGAACTGGGGGGCTCTGTCTGTACATCTTATGAATTCTGGATGATAAAACAGTATCCTGAAATTACTGTGTCAATTAAAGCCTATATGTATGTGGACCCCCCCACCGCTAACAGGATATGCAGCAGGTACATCCCAGACTGAGGACAATGGGAAGGTACTTAATGAGGGTGCTTTGACCAGACAATGGAGATGCTCAGCAGGGAGAAAATACTTCCTCCTCTGTTTGAAAGGAGAGGAAAGTCAGAGCAATGGAAAGTTATCAGACACAGAACAAAGGAGGGGCTTAAATAAGGAAACATGTTAGAAGCTGGGGGAAAGAGAGAGGAAGGTCACAGATACTGGGGAAGAAGTCTCCACGAAGGAGCAGCAGCCCAGCATGTAGCAGTCTCACAAGCCAAGGGGCCCGGCCTGTTTCCTGAGTCCAAATGGTCCCCAAGGACTCCCAAGGGAAGGGTGAGCTAGTGAGGGGCACTGCAGATAGAATGTTTGTTGTGTTCTAAATGATCTGTACTCTCTTGTGCTTTATATGATTAAATAAACGAGCAACTGTGTTAGACTCGGGGCAAAGTGTCTCTGTGTGGTAAATGCTTGACAACAGCTACAAGCTTCCAAAGAGAGTTATACAGTAAACCAGAGGGCTCAGACCTTTCAGTGGAGTTCTGGGAGAGTGTGTGGTTAAGTACAGGGGAGTCTAAAGGGCCAGTCCTGCACCCAGAAGGGCAAGGTAGCTGGACAGCAGGTTCCTAGGGATGCTAGGTGTCCAGTTTTTGACCGGAAAGTTCAGTCGAAAGGGGACCTGTACAGTGTCCAGTCAGAAGTACTGATCGGATACCAAAAGTCTGCTTACTGCCCAGAGGGGTGCCAGAATGGGGGGCCAAAGCAGCGTCCACTGCAGCGTGTGTGACCACAGCAGGGCACTTGCAGAGAGCTGGGGGCAGCATGGCTGTGAGCCAGGTGGGTACCAATCCATGCCTCTGGATTGAGTTTGGATCGCATCCTATTTTCCACCCTCCTCTCTGCTCCCTGGCTCTGCCCTCGCCCTGCCTGCTGCAGAAACACCCCATCTTCATGGGAAGCCGCTCCAGGGGCTCTGAGACATGCGTGACCAGCACCGGAGCCGCAACCTGAGCCAGAGATCCCATGCCGGGTGGCCGCTTCTCCTCAGGGCAGAGGTGACTTTGCAGCACCAGCCTCCTGCCACTCAGATGGGAGCTTGGCAGCCTGGCCCAGGAGGGTGGGCGAACAGCACCCTTAAAGCTCAGAGCATGTGGCTCATAGCGGAGCCTGACCTCCAGCTTGCACACACACTGTGCGGGGAGGGAAGGGCATTCCCCCTAGCCCGTCCCAATTCGCCCAGACAGACAGACTGATACCCCCTGCCCCACTGCCTTCCCATCGCTTCCTGCAAACACCACCACCAGTCTAGCCCAGGGTGTGGGGACACGGGGTGCCAGGTCATCAACCCGCACCAGCCCCTTCTCAGCCAGGGATGACTCCTACCTGCATTTTGTGGGCAGGCTCCACTTCAGCTCCCAGCCCAGCTTGCAGGTGGCAAGTGAGTCCCAGGAGGGAGGGGGGAGCAAGCAAGCAAGCAGGGGTGGGAGAGCTGTTATGTCCAGATTTAAGAAATTGGAAAGTTGGCAACCCTACAGGTTCCAGCTCTCAGGATAGGGAGTTAGACCAAGGGTCTGTACCCCAACGGTATGCATAGGGACCCCAAGACTCCATTCAGGCCCCAGAAGTTAAAAACATCCAGGGATTCAAGGACCCAGAGGCTTGGATTCCCCTCACAGCAGTCTAGTGGGTGGCTAGAGAGGACACCTGACTGACTCTGTGTCAATTCTCAAGGGACCTTTCCTTCCACAGATCAGCCTAATTTAGAGAGGAGGAAAAATCTGGATCTCTTAAAAAGTGGAGCGTGTTTAAAACATACTATACATATTTATTGACTGACACTTGATGCACAGTACAGTATATATATAGTAGGAAAACCAAGGAAACGTAGGAGGAAAATATATTATGATGTATTCATTGTGATCAGGGCCGGCTCCAGGCCCCAGCCTGGCAAGCAGGTGCTTGGGGCGGCCACTCCAGAGGGGGGCGGCACGTCCAGCTATTCGGCGGCAATTTGGCGGATGGTCCCTCACTCCCTCTCGGAGCCACCGCAGATCGCGATCGCGGCTTTTTTTTTTTTTTTTGGCTGCTTGGGGCGGTCAAAACCCTGGAGCTGGCCCTGATTGTGATTCAGAGTTGGTTGTTAGTAAACTGTGCAGTCTAACTGTTGAGAACAACATTACTTTGTTATTAGCCTCAACCACCATGATGGCCTCAATCAGGCAAAACACTTTCAGAATGTGAGATGCCCCACTGCTCCAATGGGCTTTGGATCAGGCCCTAAAAATATTTTGATGGATTCGGACCTATGTAATCGGTAGGGAGGTCAGGTAACCAGAGAGCACCCTCTCTTGCATTTGCTTATAACTTCTGTAGGCTTTCACCCTTGGGGACTCAAATATTCCAAACTTGATATCTGCCCAAGGGACATCTTTCTTTTTAATTTTGAGGGGGGAAAAGGTATAGCGATTTTTGAGAATGAAGACAGTGAGGAAATAAATCCGCTTTTGCCATTATAAATACAAATATCTGTTTGTCCTGTTGAAATTCTCTGTCTTTATCTGGCATACACAGAGTTGTACTGTGCACTACAAGATACTACACATGTATATTTAAGGTTGTAGAAATGTATATATTATACTTTGTTATCTGATTCACAGGATGACCATGCAATGAAAGATTGTACTGTAACACATACACCCAAGGTAAGGGCCTCCCAGGATTCTGATTCATTCTAGCTAGCTCTGATTGTTTACGAGAACAGACCTTATTACTAAAATAGTATCCTAGCACCTACAGAACAATTCCATGACAATTGTGGGGTGCCCAAAGGGAAGAAGAATACATCTTACTAGAGGAAGCAGGGTGTACATTCATTTTACTGTATTTCTGGCGATATATAGCTCACTTGAAGAACATTTTCTGACAATAGTAAAATAACACTCTCTGAAGACTAGCTATTTAACCCCCCTGCTGGATGAATCCTGACAAGAATTAGAGGGTTTTATTAATTTGATAGCTTGAGAGAGTTAAGCCTGTGAGTCATTGCAGAATGTGCCAAAACAAGTGAACTACTGAAATCTTCAAACTTTCCCTCATGATACATTACCTTTTATTAGAACCTCACCCCTCATACACACACTAAAGTCAATCATTTTACATGCAAAAGGAACTCTCTTGCCAGAGTTCAGTGCAAGAAAGGAGTCTATAAAAGCAGAGGGGAAAATGTAGTACGACGTAATGCATTTTTGCCTCACTAAAAATTGCTAATGTCCCCTGAGCACTGAGTTAGAACGAATGGCTTTTTAGAAGTATGACTCTGTTGTGCTGACTTCCCCACTTTGGAATGAAGTGTTCATGCTGCATTATGGTGGCAAAGGAAAATGAAGTTAATTTAAGCTACCACCTTCATAGGGGCACAGAATCTCGGGTAAGAAATGTATAGCGTATTTTTAAAGCCTCAGTAAATATATCTGTTCAATTACTTCTGCTGTAGCATAGATCAGTTTCAGGACCCTCATACACTCCAGATAGCTTAGCTTAAAAGGTGTTTGATATTATGCGTCATTACTGAATGAGCAGTCTTACCTTTTTATATACAAGACATCTTTACATCATTTGCATTTGAAAGTACTGCGTAATTTTCAGCTTTGAGAGAGTTTAGCCCACGTTTCTGCACATAACTTTGTATTCCACTTAAAAATTCTCTCTCTCAGGCTGCAGCTTTCATATTCCTTTTATGCTTGTGTTACCCAACATCTCCTGCCCTGCCAAGTTTGCCCAGTATCTCTCACGAGTACTGCTCAGGAACACCCACAGAGGGAGATGAAAGCTCAGTTCTGCTCTGCATTTCTTCAAACCACTTCACTAGTGTCTACTGAGGATTATTCATGGAAAATAATGTAAGAAAAGAGAATAAATTTGCTATATAAATCTTATTTTGGCTTTGCGTATTATCTTAATCCAATTAACATATGCACTACTCAATACTAGTCACCTTTTTTTAAATAAAAAAAACCTAGCTTCTTCCCTCACTGCATTCAGTAGGGCTCTGTGCAGGTGCAAATATCTACATGGATGGAACTACTAGAAAGGCCTAAATCCTCCCCATAACTGACTGCCTGTTCTTCCTGTCTTCTGCATCTTCATGGCCATAAAATCCTACAGTTGTGTCTTGTTCAGCACTATGATCCTAAGAGCCTTTTAATGCCAAAAGGCAGGTGCAGATATCTACATGGATGGATACACTCACTACACCTAACGCACTGTCATCATAGTATTAATCTGTAAAGCAGGGATCGGAAACCTTTGGCATGTGGCCCATTAAGGTAATCCGCTGGCGGGCCATGAGACATTTTGTTAATCTTGACCGTCTGCAGGCACAGCCCCCTGCAGCTCCCATTGGCTGGGAACAGCAAACTGTGCCCACTAGGAGCTGCGGGGGGCCGTGCCTGCAGACGGTCAACATTAACAAAATGTCTCGTGGCCTGCCAGCGGATTACCTTAATGGGCCGCATGCCAAAGGTTGCCGACTCCTGCTGTAAAGAGTGTCATGTGTGTAGCAAATGAAAGCTGGTGACACACCAGTTGTTAGTACCATTGTGTGATGTATGTACAAATGGTGTGTAAAATGTATGTATGTATGCTGGAACTATATTCCCAAAATATGTTTGCGGGAGGAGGACTTGATAAACAAGTTTGTCCTACACAAAAGACTGTTGCTTTGCCTAATTGCCCGTGTCTATCATATACGTTGAGCAGGATGATGCCAGAGACAATGGGCAGTTCACTTGCATCTGAAGTAAGCACCAGTTATCAGGAGGATGAGGAAACAGCATGGTGTCAGCTCACTGGAGCACAAGCAGTAGGGGAGAAAAACTTTATCTGGGGATACACTTCCAAAGAGCACATCTCAAAGGGTTACTGGACTACATGAGAAAGGGGAGAGAACCCCTTTTTTATCCCTTACTGAGGGATAACAAAGAAGTTAGAACAGGAGTACTTGTGGCACCTTAGAGACTAACAAATTTATTAGAGCATAAGCTTTCGTGGACTACAGCCCACTTCTTCGGATGCATATAGAATGGAACATATATTGAGGATATATATATACACACATACAGAGAGCATAAACAGGTGGGAGTTGTCTTACCAACTCTGAGAGGCCAATTAATTAAGAGAAAAAAAACTTTTGAAGTGATAATCAAGCTAGCCGAGTACAGACAGTTTGATAATAAGTGTGAGAGTACTTACAAGGGGAGATAGTCAATGTCTGTAATGGCTCAGCCATTCCCAGTCCTTATTCAAACCGGAGTTGATTGTGTCTAGTTTGCATATCATAGAATTGATATGCAAACTAGACACAATCAACTCCGGTTTGAATAAGGACTGGGAATGGCTGAGCCATTACAGACATTGACTATCTCCCCTTGTAAGTACTCTCACACTTATTATCAAACTGTCTGTACTCGGCTAGCTTGATTATCACTTCAAAAGTTTTTTTTCTCTTAATTAATTGGCCTCTCAGAGTTGGTAAGACAACTCCCACCTGTTTATGCTCTCTGTATGTGTGTATATATATCTCCTCAATATATGTTCCATTCTATATGCATCCGAAGAAGTGGGCTGTAGTCCACGAAAGCTTATGCTCTAATAAATTTGTTAGTCTCTAAGGTGCCACAAGTACTCCTGTTCTTCTTTTTGCGGATACAGACTAACACGGCTGTTACTCTGAAAGAAGTTAGCGCTCTTTGCATCTATGAACAGTGGATCTCCAACTATATGCAGGAGCGGCGCCAGGGTTTTTGGTGCCCTAGGCGGGGGTCCTTCCACGCTCCCGGTCTTCGGGGCACTTCGGCGGCGGGTCCTGGAGTGAGTGAAGGACCCGCTGCAGAATTGCCGCCGAAGACCCGGAGCACAGAAGGACCCCCCGCCGCTGAATTGCCGCCGAGGGCGGCAAAATGCCACCCCCCCAAATCCTGGTGCCCTAGGCGACCGCCTAGGTTGCCTAAATGGAAGCGCTGGCCCTGATTATATGGGTTGCTGATGCGGAGAAGTATCTGTGAGAAGGCTGCTTTATAAAGCTTGGAGCCTGCTAAGAAGTGGCTTAGGGTAAGACAACAGCCTTAGACAAGGATTGTAACACATTAAGCTTTAGTCACCAGCAAGCATGATTATATTTTTGTTTTATTTGTAACTATTTTCTGTTTCTATTATCTCTGCTTAGTATCACTTAAATCTCTGTTCTTTATTAATAAACTTATTCTTATTTCATTATAAATCCATCTCAGTGCTGTTATGTTAAAGTGAAGGAGGAAACCTCAGCTCAGCCAGCAGGCTGCTGTGTACTCTGTCTCTTTGGAGACAGCAGATTTGTATTTCTGTAGGCATCCAGTGACAGGAGCTGGATGCTGCGGAGGAACGCTGTTCCGGGGGTTTTGGACTGGGGTCACCAAGAGTTCCCTGCAAGGCAAGGCAAGGACTGGCGGGGTCCCGAGAAGTTTGTTGGGCTGTCTAACAAACTGGAGTGTCAGAGAGTTGGCACACAGTTTTGTAGCAGCAAATATCTCTCTTGCTGAGGCAGAAGGGTAACAAAGTGACTTACAATTCTGGACACCCCAAGAAAGCATCACAAGCTCTACAAATTACTCAGAAAAAAAAGTCATCAGGGCTGTGTAGAAACAAAACTAGAGTAGGAAGAGGGCTTTTGGGTCTTCTTACCAATCCTCTGCCAGTGCCGGACTGTTCCATATGGTACGCACAAGTTGGGAAATATACATTACAGCACTGAAGCCTCTGCCTCTTTTCCTCAAACGCTGCAGTTTCTTATGTTAAGTCAAGGGACATAATTGAAAGGTGAGTGCTGAGTTTTTTGAATGTATTAAGTTTTATCACTAGAGACACTTGTCCCAATTACTTTTTAAAGTAAATCTGCCTTCAAAACAATATTTTTTCCAGGTCTCTGAACTAGTATTCTGTCTGCACCCGCTTCTTAGACAGAGTCGTTATTGGTACTAATGATTAGTACTGGAGTTGGAAATCTCATGTAGCATGCTCGGCACTTCAGCCAATCTGTAATAATGTTAAGTGTTGCATGTCTAATTTGTTATTTTAACTGCCCATA
Organism: Chrysemys picta bellii; assembly: GCF_011386835.1. NCBI lineage: Eukaryota > Metazoa > Chordata > Testudines > Emydidae > Chrysemys > Chrysemys picta. Next base: position 47,013,979 of record NC_088791.1, on the reverse strand, counting down.
GAGAGTTTCCTTTATTTCTTGTTTTTATCTGGAATGGGCTAGTTCAGTCAGGAATTGAGACCATATAAAAGCAACCCAATGTTACTGATGAACAGCTGACTTACACAGGGCTTCTTATTCTGATGTGCCTTCTCTAACCAGGTCTTTGCTGGGGATGCCTATATTAGTACCTACATTATTACAACAGAACTAAGTTTACTGCTCATTTTTATGTTACTGTAGTTCTTATGAAATGTGTTAGATTGATAGTCCTGAGAATGAAGTCCTCTATCCACATACCAAGTTCAGTACAGACAACAGGCTTCCCTATCTACAGCAGACTACTCGGAGGGATCTTCATGTGAGACAATGCAATAGTTCAGTGTCTACACTCATTAGACATGGAACTCAGTGTGTCCCACTTCTAAAGCTGAAGGCACCTTTGAAAAACCCTGACAATGGAAGGTCTGGATTACTAAGATACAAGCATCATTTGTGTTGTTTCTGTAGTTCTTCAGACAAAGGTAATATGAAGGAACCTCAAGGGAATGTTGAGGTCCAAATAACCATGTATACAACCTGCAAGGCTGTGACGTTCCCCTGGTGTTATCTAGACCAGTGATCTGCTAGGTCACTCCAATCCTTGACTCTGGGAGCCAGCCTTACCCTGCTCTGCTGTGAGAACCCCCACTCCTGGGCTGTTCACGCACAGCCTCTGGCATGTTAGCTGCTCCTTGGATTGTACAACCGAATGACACTAGCCAATATCTCCGGTCCCAGACACAACCCTAGGAACCTCCATCTTGCAATGTCCAGTTATGCCTGCTGGACGCTGCAAGCTTATATGAATCCTCAATTTAACAAAGAAATTGATATGTACCAGGCTTGTTCTCCCAAGGGGAGTCTCTGACACACTTCAAACCAAATGCACTGCTTCAGGTAGAATAAACAAACAGATTTATTAACTATAAAGATAGATTTTAAGTGATTATAAGTCAAAGCACAACAAGTCAGATTTGGTCAAATGAAATAAAAGCAAAACGCATTTTAAGCTGATCTTAAGTATGAGGGGGTAGCCATGCTAGTCTGGATCTGTAAAAAGTGACAAAGAGTCCTGTGGCACCTTATAGACTAACAGACGTATTGGAGCATAAGCTCTTGTGGATGACAAAGTGGGTATTCATCCACAAAAGCTAATGCTCCAATACGTCTGTTAGTCTATAAGGTGCCACCGGACTCTCTGTCGCTTTAAGCTGATCTTAACACTTTCAGTGTCCTTACAAACTTAGATGCTTCTCACCACAGGCTGGTTGCTCTTCAGCCAGGCTCTCCCCTTTGATCAGCGCTTCAGTCTCTTGGTGTGGTGTCTGTAGATGTAGGTGGAAGAGACAGGAAGAGTATGGTAAATGTCTCTCCCTTTTATCATGTTTTTTCTTCCCTCTTGGCTTTGCTCCCGCCACCACCACCACTTCAGATTCAGGTGAGCATTACCTCATTGCAGTTCCAAACTGACCAAAGGAAGGGGGGGGGGGTGACTCACTCGAGAGTCTAACACAGGAGAGGTCAACCTGTGGCTCTGGAGCCACATGCAGCTCTTCAGAAGTTAATATGCGGCTCCTTGTATAGGCACCGACTCCGGGACTGGAGCTACAGGTGCCAACTTTCCAATGTGCCAGGGAACGCTCACTGCTCAACCCCTGGCACTGCCACAGGCCCTACCCCCCACTCCACCCCTTCTTGCCCCCTCCCCTGAGCCTGCCATGCCCTTGCTCCTAACCCTCCCCCCCAAGCCTCCTGCACACCACGAAACAGCTGATCGGGAGGTGCAGGGAGGGAGGGGAAGGCGCTGATTGGTGGGGCTGCTGGTGGGTGGGGGAGCTGATGTGGGGGCTGCTGATGTATTACTGTGGCTCTTTGGCAATGTACATTGTTAAATTCTGGCTCCTTTTCAGGCTCAGGTTGGCCAGCCCTGGTCTAACAGATCTTTTGTTGTTGCCTAGGCCTGCATCCTTTGTTCCTGTGAGGCTGGGCTGGGTTTGTCCAATACATGCCCTGATGAGGTGTGAACTGCGTCTCTGTTCTTGGAGAGTTTTTGCCTGGGCTTGCTTTCAACCATAAGGATACATTTTCAGCCTCATAACTATATACATGAAATTATAACTATAACCTTACTAGAACATTACTGTAACTATTATTATAACATCACTATAACAACCATGCTCAGTGCATCATGAACCTTCTGAAGACACCCAACATGACAAACTTTGGATACCACACAATCATTTTATAAAGATGAACATGGGGTTCCCCCAAGGTACAGGGGTGTTTTCCCCCAGGCTAGTGAGACACAGAGAGTACTTATGGGAAAGCTGCTGGGAAAAGGTGAATCTGATCAAAGGGTAAACATACCTAGCCCAGAAAGCACAGATCACAGCCCTCTAGGGGGCAGGGAAAGTGGTAGTTTGCCTGAATACAAATGACCCCACTGACAGAGACGGGGGTGTTTTCCCCCCAGGCTGGTAGATTGGAGCCTTCCAAGATCCTTTGTTCGTTAGGTGTTTCTTGATTGGGCACTTAACTTGCACATTCCTTTCTCAAGAAGCTGACCAAATGCTTTACTAAGGCTACTTACAAATCAATCAAGTACACAGCTAATATTCATAACTTCGAATACAACGATGATACCTGCATACAAACAGGAGGAATATATTCAGTAGATCATAACCTTTACAGAGATATGTTACATGGCATATGTAGCTGTGACAGGTTGGATCACAGAAACCTCCTTGAGAACTGCCAACCGATGTGCCAAGACTACTTCTGCCCCTGTTTTCCCTGCCAGCCTGGGAATCCAGCACCCTGTCTTGTTGAGCCAGACACACCAGTCTGCTCCAACACAGACCCAGGGTCTGAACCACATGCCCCAAAGCTGCAAACTTAACTGAAAACAACTTACAGAAATGTTCCTGTCTTTAACACTCAGATGCTCAGCTCCCAATGGGGTCCAAACCCTAAATAAATCCGTTTTACCTTGTATAAAGCTTATACAGGGTAAGCTCATAAATAGTTTGTCCTCTATAACACTGATATAGAGATATGCACAGCTTCCCCCCCCCCAGGTATTAATACATACTCTGGGTTAATTAATAAGTAAAAAGTGATTTTATTAATTACAGAAAGTAGGATGTAAGTGATTCCAAGCAGTAACAGACAGAACAAAGTGAATTACCAAGTAAAATAAAAGAAAACACGTAAATCTAAGCCTAATACAGTAATAAAACTGAATACAGATAAAATCTCACCCTCAGAGATGTTTCAATGCGTTTCTTTCACAGACTGGACAGCTTTCTAGTCTGGGCACAGTCCTTTCCCATGGTACAGCCCTTGTTCCAGCTCCAGTGGTAGCTTGGGCATTTCTCATGATGGCTGCCCCCTTTTTCTTTGTTCCACCCACGTATATATCTTTTGCACAAGGGGGGAATCCTTTGTCCCTCTGGGTTCCCACCCCCCTTCTCAATGGAAAAGCACCAGGTTAAAGATGGATTCCAGTTCAGGTGACATGATTACATGTCACTGTAATACTTCATTACCCATTTGCCAGCACACATGTATACAGGAAAACTTACAAGTAAAACAGAGCCATTTGTAGTCAATTGTCCTGGTTGATGGGAGCCATCAAGATTCCAAACCATCATTAATGGCCCACACTTTGCATAATTACAATAGGCCCTTAGAGTTATATTTTATATTTCTAGTTTCAGATACAAGAGTGATACATTTATACAAATAGGTTGACCACACTCAGTAGATTATAAGCTTTGTAATGATACCTTACAAGAGACCTTTTGCATGAAGCATATTCCAGTTACATTATATTCATACTCATCAGCATACTTTCATAAAATCATATAGAGTGCAACGTCACAGTAGCATAAAACATATTCCAGTTATGTCATATATACATTCATAAGCATACAACCAGGGTTGTATCTGGGACTGGAGGTATTGGCTAGTGTCATTCGGTTGCACAATCCAAGGAGCAGCTCACATGCCAAAGGCTATGCGTGAACAGCCCAAGAGTGGGAGTTCTCACAGCAGAGCAGGGTAAGGCTGGCTCCCAGAGTCAAGAATTGGCATGACCTAGCAGATCACCGGTCCAGATAACACCAGAGGGGAATGTCAGAGTGGCGCAGTGAGCAGGGTCTATATACGGCTTGTTACTCCAAGTGAAGTTCACACTTTAGGCATTGATATTTGTGATTTTAAGTGAGTCTTAAGTGCAGTGGCTTAGAACAGTCAAGAAGAGGTCACAGTTTTGTTATTTTCTGTTTATTTATTTCTGGTGAGGGAAATAAGCACAAGAGAGCAGAAAAATGACTACCAGTGAGGCAGCTACAAAACTAGAGCTGGCCAGACTGGAAGCTGCGGAGAAGGAAAAGGATGTCGAGTTTCAAATGTGGCAGGCAGAAATGAGGCTCCAAGAAGAGGAGGCTCCACACAGAAGGGCTATGGAAGAAAGAGTCAGCCAGAGAGGCAGCCAGGGAGGAGGCTGCACACAGAAGGGCCATAGAAGTAAAAGAAAACGAAAGAGAAGAAAGAGAAAGAGTAAGAGAGCAGGAAGAAAGAGAAAAAGAGAGAGAGAGAGAGAGAAGAAAGAGAGAGAGTGAAAACACCAACTGGACCTGCTAGAGAAGCAGAACCAGAACCTTCCAACCCCAATGACTCCCATCACTCAAAAAATCCACAAATGGGAACACTTATGTCCTGCGTACAGTGAGGACAATGATATTTCTGAATATCTGACTACCTTCGAAAGGCTGTGTGTAATCCATGAAATCCCTGATGATAAGAGAGTTCCTACCCTGATTGCGAAATGAACTGGTAAAGCTCAAAATGTATTCAGTGGAATGCCCATTGAAGATGCTTTAGACTATTGTAAATTTAAAGATATTGTTTTGCGAAGTTTTCAGATTACCTCTGAAACATATAGAGTTAAATTTAGGAATCTTAAGAGGGAAATTGGGATGAATAATGGGGAATATGTCAACAAAATCAAAGATTTGTTGGGAAAATGGGTGGGGACAAAGAGGTGGCAAGTTTCGAGGGAATGTTGGATCTTGTTGCTCAAGAGCTTTTCCTAAGCATATGTAAGGCTGATGTAAAGCAATGTCTATGGGACAAAGATATAAAGTCTGTGGATGAAATGGCATTTTTAGCTGATGCCTTCAAACAGAATCAGGCGTCTATTGAGGGCAGACCACAGAAAGAGGGTTTAAAACCGGTGGGAAGGGAGGATCCCATTTTGTCCCTGGGAAGAGAGAAGCGGGTTGGGAGCTGTCATAACTATAAAGGGAAGGGTAACAGCTGTCCTGTATACAGTAAACATTCCAGAGAATGGTCCTTCAAAGTAGGAAACCAAGTCATGGTCTTAAAGGCGCTCCAGGCCCATAAAATGGAAGCGTCGTGGGAAGGACCATTCACGGTCCAGGAGCGCCTAGGAGCTGTTAACTATCTCATAGCCTCCCCTACCTCCAACATAAAGCCTAAGGTATACCATGTTAATTCTCTTAAGCCCTTTTATTCCAGAGAATTAAACGTTTGCCAGTTTACAGCCCAGGAAACAGATGACGCGGAGTGGCCTGAAGGTGTCTACTACGAAGGAGAAAGGGATGGAAGCGTGGAAGAGGTGAACCTCTCCATGACCCTTGGACGTCTGCAGCGACAGCAGATCAAGGAGCTGTGCACAAGCTTTGCACCAATTTTCTCAGCCACTCCAGGATGGACTGAACGGGCATACCACTCCATTGACACAGAACTCCAGGAAGAAATCACAGCCAGTGTGGAACCGAACGTCCAACACTATCTGTGATTTGGGGGGCGTGTCATAACTATAAAGGGAAGGGTAACAGCTGTCCTGTGTACAGCACTATAAAATCCCTCCTGGCCAGAGACTCCAAAATCCTTTTCCCTGTAAAGGGTTAAGAAGCTCAGGTAACCTGACTGGCATCTGACCTAAAGGACCAATAAGGGGACAAGATACTTTCAAATCTTGGGGGAGGGGGGGGAAGGTTTTTGTTTGTGTTCTTTGTTTTGGGAGCGTTCGCTCTCGGGACTGAGAGGGACCAGACATCAATCCAGGTTCTCCACATCTTTCTAAACAAGTCTCTCCTATTTCAAACTTGTAAGTAAATAGCCAGGCAAGGCGTGTTAGTTTTCCTTTGTTTTCTCAACTTGTAAATGTACCTTTTACTAGAGTGTTTATCTTTGTTTGCTGTACTTTGAACCTAAGACTAGAGGGGAGTCCTCTGAGCTTTTTAAGTTTGATTACCCTGTAAGGTTAATTTCCATGCTGATTTTACAGAGATGATTTTTACCTTTTTCTTTAATTAAAAGCCTTCTTTTTAAGAACCTGATTGATTTTTCCTTGTTTTAAGATCCAAGGGGTTTGGATCTTGATTCACCAGGAGTTGGTGAAGGTTTTTCAAGGCTTCCCAGGGAGGGAATCCATTGAAAATGGTGGCAGCGGACCAGAGCTAAGCTGGTAGTTAAGCTTAGAAGTTTTCATGCAGGCCCCTACATTTGTACCCTAAAGTTCAAAGTGGGGATACAGCCTTGACAGGAGCCTAATCATTCTCTTACCCAAAAACATTCCTCTACTGGTAACTCCTATCCCAAATCTTCTGTAAAAGCAGAAGAGCCCAAAAGGTGCTATCAGTGTAATTCCACTAATCACCTGAGGAATAAATGCCCTGTGCTAGGAGGAAGCAGGCAACCAATAGCTCATGTTAGTTCGGATGTCCTCAACACAGAACCCCCCCCCCCCAATGCAATTGAAACCTATCATATTGGTTTTGTGAGGTTAGCCTCTGCGGAACCAGATATGGAGCATGTTACGGCTGTCCAAATTGATGGCGGGGAATACTTGGGGCAGAGCGATATAGGGGCCCAGATCTCTCTGGTTAAGCAGAGTGTGGTCCCAAAGGCAAGTATGCTACATGGCCAAATGTCAGAGATTGTGGAGGTGGGCGAAAGCAGATTCTTCATACCACTAGCTAAAATCCATGGGTGTGGAAAGGCCTGGAAAGTGTTTTGACTGTGGGGATAATAGAACACCTCCTAGTCAAGCTGCTTCTTGGTAATGATTTTTTCCATGTAGCTCAGGTTAAAGTATTTGCCTGGAGCAGGAGGGAATTTTATGCTGGGACCCCCAAGGGAAAGGATAAGGTCTCAGGAACTCCTGAGAGAATGGGAGAGAGTCTCCTTGATTCTTCTGCAGCAGGGAGAAGCCACATCTTCCAGGTGGGAGGGTGGTTGAAACCAACTCCTACACTGCAGCTGGAGACAACACCACATCAGGAAGGGATGAGGGTGTAATGCCTGCCAGGGAGAGAACTGTCCAGGTTGATAGCTGCCAGCAGGTTGCAGCTGAATCAGAGGCAAAACCGGCTCTAGGGAGCATAGAGAAATGTGTCCCAGAGGAGAGCCCAGAGAAGGAGCAGAAGATCTCAGAAACCACTGAGGTGGGTGAGGATTCCTGTGACTCTGTAACACAGGGAAGCAGTGTGGGAGGGGCTGAGACTAGTCCCTTTCTAGGAGAAGGCACCATGCCCTCAGGCGCAGGGGCAGGAGAAGTGTTGTCAGTGATTAAGGAAACTGTCCCACTTGTTAGCTGGCAGAGTTTTGCAGATGAACAAGAGACAGAACCCTTCCTATGGAGCACCGAGAAATGTGTCTTAGGAGGGGGCCCAGAGGAGGAAACTGGGGCAGGAATAGTGGGGGTGCAGGAATGTCTCCTCACTAGTCACTTGGGGCAGGATGCCCAGGACACTAAGAGGATGGCTGGGTCAGCATCTGTGCACCCAGACACTCAGGCTGTGACCCAGGTTTTGAGAAGGAACTGTGTATCTGACCTCGTGGAGGGGAGCAGTCACACAGCTGATTTCTCAGGGAAAGAGAAAGGGGTGGTGGAGGATACCCCAATCCAGGTCCCAATTTTTCAGGATGCTATTTCTGATAAGTTTTTGAAAAGTAATTGTGTCTCTTTAAATCAAGATGCAGTTCCAATGCCTGTGATAACAGAGGAGTTGAGACCAGGAAATTGCCAGGTGGTAGTTTGCCAGAATACAAATGACCCAACTAACAGAGAAGGGGGTGTTTTCCCCCCAGGCTGGTGAGACACAGAAAGCAGTTATGGGAAAGCTGCTGGGAAAAGGTGAATCTGATCAAAGGGTAAACACACCTAGCCCAGAAAGCACAGATCACAGCCCTCTAGGGGGCAGGGAAGACTGACTCAGTGCTGGGTGGGGGAAACACAGGGTAACCCCAAAATGATTTTCTGCATATGTACAATCCTGGGGTTGGGAGACTGCTCCCCAAAGGGCAAGATCTCCCTGAACACCTATTTTGTCAGACTCCCCTTGGGATAACAATTTCTTTGTTAAATTGACGAACTCATATAAGCTTGCTGCGTCCAGTGGCATAACTAGACACTGCAAGACGGAGGTTCCTAGGGTTGTGTTTAGGACCAGAGATATTGGCTAGTGTCATTTGGTTGCAAGTAGCTGGGAGCAGCTTACATGCCAGAGGCTGTGTGTTAACAGCCCAGGAGTGGGGGTTCTCACAGCAGAGCAGGGTAAGACTGGCTCCCAGAGTCAAGGATTGGAGTGACCTAGCAGATCACCGGTCTAGATAACACCAGAGGGGAATGTCCAAGGCCTAGCTACATATACACACTGCTGCTCCGGCAGGGTTTGTTTACTTCTGAAACACGGAAGACAGTAAGGGCCATGAGAGGGCTCCAGCTGAAGGGATTGTCCAATTCCTATACACCACATACTCCTCCCCGTTTAGTGTAAATGTACATAAACAAAAAGAATTACAGATCCTGTAACAGGGTGCTGGCCAGGAGAGCCTGGCCAGGTCCCTGTTAGCCCCTCTCCAATTAAGGGATTAGTTGGGGCTGGCAGGGAAGACCAAGCCCAGATTACTTGAGCATTGGCACCTGCGGGCCTAATCAGCCAGCCGGCCATATAAAGCTGGCAGAGGGAAACTAAGGGACGGGGACACAGGAAGGGGGGAGCATATGGCTCTAGGTCCCTGCTGGTAGGGAAAGCTAGCAATCCCCCATGGGGTTGGCCTGAAGAAAGTGTAAATAGCTGGTGGTGGGTACTAGCACAAAGGAATAAAAGAGCACTGGTGCATACATTTGGTGTGGTCTCCGACTAAGTTTTGTGGAGGAGCCAGGAGGGTGCCGTTACAGATACCAATCATTAAATAAGCAACATGTTGCAAATCAAGTCTGAGAGTTGGATTATGAGTTCTCTTGCATAAAGTCTCATAGGCATCACAACAGTGTGCGAAACAGTGTCTGTACTTTCTGGTGTAGCTGTATCAGCAACATCTTCCCGCTCTGTAGCGTTAGGGTCTCATGTACTAGAAACAAGGACATGAGGCTCGCTAGTAATATCACAAGTCACTGTCTGGGGCTGTATTGTAGGCTCAGTATTTTCAACAGCATCACTGGAGTACAGCATCCCACTGAACATGTGCTCGAAAGCTGGTTTATGTGTTTGTGACACTTTTATCTGACAGACAATTGAAACTCTTCAGATGTTTACTGAGTTCCAGGGTCACAATTTGATCAGGAATTCCCATCCATGAAAACAATTGTCTTAACACTTCCACCACGTGCAGTGATTTAGTTAAATCCATACAGAATACCTTAGGACATTTAGAATGGACATCTACTGCAATCCAAAACACATGTTCCATACATGATCCTGCACAGTTCATGTGGATTCTTTGCTATTGGATTGTTGGCCATTCCCCAGGATGAAAAAAAGCATGTTTATGCATCTGTTGCATTCACTGACAACCTTGACATTGTTTTGCCATTTTCTCTACCCATGTATCCATCTTTGGCCACCACACAAAACCCCTGGCAAGGATGTCCATTTTTACAATTCCCAAGTGGCCTTCACTTAATTCTTGGGATACATATGACCTGAGGTTAGTAGCAATAACCACTCTGATGCCACATATTAAGCAACCTTGATATAAGTTAGGGTCACAAAACAGTATCTCAATACAAGAGGGCCAGGGGCTCGCTGGTCTCTGGTAGTGAATTTCAGAGGGCCTGACCAGTTCAGTGTACTCCAACTTACTAAAGTCAGAACCGATATCTAAAAGGTGGCATGTAAGATAGTAATAGAAAGGGAATTATGTTCTTAAAGTGTGTGTGCCAGGCAGGGTTGATGTTATCCCACCTTCGAAAAAGGAATGCCACCTTGAAGGTACTTCCAAAGTACTTTAAGAGACAATGGAAATGCATTTACAAAAAAGGTAAACAAAACCATCAAACTAAAAAGGGGAGGTGATAACCTCTCTGCATCATGGCAGGGCAAGGAAATTGCAGGAACAGTTCAATTTGCAATTTAGCAAATACTAGCAGGGAAAGAAGCCAGCATGGAACTTCCTTCATCACCAGGCTCCATGTCTCCTTTCTCACAGCTTGAATGAACTTTACTTTGGAGGTAACCTTCAGAAGAATCCATTTCAAAGGCTCGTTGGATTAGAAAAAGAGGGGCAAAGACCCTATGTTATCTTTCACCTAAGACGACAAAGGAACCGAGCACTTTTGACTTTGTAGAAGATCCTGACTAAGGGGGTGGTCATCTTTCTGGAAGGTAGTGTGGTAAAATCTTACCTTGAACCAAGACTGTAGTTTTATTAAGTCTTAGTCTCTAGAAAGCATTTTCTACTTTTATTTGCATGTAACTATTGCTAACTCTATCTTTTCTACTTGAGTTCACTTAAAATCCTATCTCCTTTTGTTAATACACTTGTTTTACTTATATTCTAAACCAACCCAATGATGAGTTTCAATTGAAGTGATAGTTAACTCTCGTTAAAGTGATAAGCTTGCAGTTTATCCCTTTAGAGGAGCAAACAAACCTTGTTATTCCTCTGAATTGCCAAGGAAAGGGCTGGAGATTGCAGAGCACATGGTTTGGGGAAAATTCGGAAGCGGGGGTAGGGGGTGTTGGAGTCATCTTGCTAGGTGTAACCAATGCTGGTAGAAGTCAGAGTGCGGCTGTTGTGTAACAAGCAGGCTGCTGGGGTCAGAGCTGCTGGTCCAAGGCTGCTTATCACACAGACACTGAGTGTGTGCTTGTATGCTGGCTGTGAGCATCCAGACAAGGGTGCTACCGCAGCAGAGCATTTTAAGATGCCCAGGATTACAGGACAGGTGATGATACAAGCCCCCACTGGTCTGGATTGCACTCCAGAATGTGGCAAGGCTTAACTGCTCTTTTCAAGGAAATAAAGCTGGAAACAGTTATCTGTTAAGTCCATGCATTTGTTGTAATGTCATACACTTTAGCGAGAATGTGGTTGTGACAGATATTGCAAACATATTTGGGAAATATGGTTTTAACTTTATGAACATTTGGGGTGTGTGTGTGTGTGTGTGTGTGTGAGAGAGAGAGAGAGATCCTATTGTACCCCTTTGTAAAAGTTAGCTGCGTGAGCCAGGAACTGACATCAGTGGGGGATGATTACTATGAATCCTCAGATGGGTAAACAACTCTAAAAAAGTACCACACGTAGGGAGAATTACATACATTGGTTCAGACTGGGTCACAGAAGCCCAAGGAGAAAAAGAAAGGGCTTTTGTTATAAAAGGTGAAATTTAAATTAAAGGGCCTTCATTTTTTGATGCAACAAATGGACATGACTCTTTGCTCAAGGGCTGCTAAACGGTTGGAAGGACTTTGATCTCCCAGGCCCCCAGTGTGGAACAACTGGATTTTTGTTGTTTGATTTTTTTTCTCTATCAGACCTTTAGCCTAAAATAAATGTACTTTACCTTGTGAAAGCTGGCTAGTCACTGGTAAACCACTGTCTTAGTCTCTAGAGAAACAGAGTGAAACTACAGGGGCTGAGCTAAGTCAGTCATGCTGGGATAATCGCAGACAACTGCACGGGGGACAGCAAGCCTAAAACCCCACTCTGGAGGAAAAGGGATGCGAGTCCCTGCTCAGAGAGAGGTGTTGGCCTGAGATGTAAGAGGGATTCCTTGCATAGACCATGGGGTAGGGGTGTGTGTCAGCAGTGCAGTTACCTCGAAACTGAAAGTAGTTGCTAATCCAAAACCAGCTATTGACTGAGGCTGGTTTGTTCCTAAAATATGCATTAGAAATTGCTTTATCTATGTGTGACACTCTCCTCAGAGTGTCCAAACCATAAGCCACTACCTCTCTGGCTCAGCAAGGGAGAGCTCCGGTGTGGCTTACACTGTGTGTCAGCTCCCTGCCACACCAGTTCTGTTAGCCTCACCAGCAAACTCCCTGAGACTTGGACAATCTAAACCTTGCTTTGCAAGTAACATTCAGTGCACTCCCGTTCCCCAGAGATGTCTCTCTGCAGTGTCCAGTCACTCTCACTGGACAGTCACAGAATTTACTAAGTCCCCCATCTCCAAAGAGACAGAGCATATGCCATCCTGTTGGCTCACTGAGGACACACTCTTTACCATAATACACAGCACTGAGATAGTTTTATAATAAAACAAGAATAAATGTATTAATAAAGAACAAAGATGTAAGTGATATTAAGCAAGAGAAAAAGAGACAAAAATGGTTGCAAATAAAATAAAAGTAAAAACACACTTTCTAGTGGCTACATTTAACATCTTATAATCCTGGTGTGACACTACACCCCATATTCATCATGGGGGTATGACTATGATATAATTATGACATAATTATGATGCAGTTTGTACAAGATGAATTATGAAAGCCGTCAATGGAAAAGTTGTGGTTTGCTGAAAACGATTATCCTATTTGTATGCATGTATCATTTTTGTATCCAAAGTTATGACTATGTATCTGTATTCCAAATGTAGTTACACCTGAGTGACATCACGTGGAGGCAATATGCTTCCATTCTAGATAGCTGGTTGGGAAGGGCCTATTCAAGGTAATGGGCCACCAGCAGAAACAACAGGCCTCAGGAGAAGCTTATCTCCCACCTGGTGAGCCTTCCTGAGAACCCTCCAGACAGCCTATAAGCAGAGGTGAAAGTAAGACAGTATGGTCCGGTATGGCATACCGGACTGGACCAGCTTCCCCATTGGTGATTTAAAGGGCCAGGGGCTCCGGCCACTGTGGGGAGCCTCAGGGCCTTTAAATATTGAAAGGCCACGCCTTTTCCGGTTGAGGCCATGTCCCCGCTCAGGACTCCGGCATACTGGTAAGTCCTTTAAGTTACTTTCACCCCTCCCTATAAGTAATGACTGCTATGACTCAGCAGGGCATACAAGGGCATGTGACCAGACCACATGACACTGATCTCCATTTTGGGTACCTGTATTTTTCCAGAAACTGGGCTGGGAACTGATTTTGGAACAAAGGGTCCCGCCATATGTTAAAGCTAGATAAGGTGGGGTGTGACATCATCGAGCTGCCTGACTCCCCATACAAGAGAACTCCTGAAAACACCTGAGGAAAAAAGACTGGAATGGGGGAAGTGTTAGTCCCAGGCTAAAAGGATTTCTAGCCTGTATATGGGAACCTGGTGAACTCCTTGTATCATCACCCAGGGTGAGAGATTGCTAATTCATATTCAACCTATCTAGTATTTTAGGCTTAGTTTGTGGTTTTGTTTATTTGCTACGTAATCTACTTCTGTTTGCTATCACTTATAATCACTTAACATCTATCTTTTGTAGTTAATAAACATGTTTTAATTTAAACCAGTGTGCCTTTGACTCATGTGCCTGGGAAAAATCTCAGCTTGGTTTAACGCAAGCATATGGTGCATATTTCTCTATACATTGAGGGAAAGGCGAACCGTATCATAAATTCATACTGATCAGGTTTCGATCAGGGCAGGATGGTACGACTCTAGGGTCCTAGGCTGGGGTGGGGGGTTGGGGTTATTTTGGCTGTAGCCTCTCTATTGTTGATTCGTGCAGTGGCTGGTCAGCCTGTGTGAAGCTGCAGCTGGGTGTGTCCCTGCCTGTATGAATGCTGGTAGAAGTATAAGACTGGAAGCGGTCTATAGCTTGTCACAGCAGCACAGTGCTGAGATGGAGCACAGGCTGGTGAGTCAGAGGTCTCAGTGGTACCCCAGTTCTAGGTGGCACCCCGGGGGGAAGCTGTCACACCTGGTCTCATACAATTTCTCACCTACAGTCAGTTCCCAGCGTCTTCAGCCCACATGGTTGAAGGATCCACCTTACACAGATTCCATGAGTGCTGGCATCTTTTGTCCCTTAAGCAGGAGTTCACTTTCTTACCTTTTATAGTTGAGAAAACCCCTGAAATGTATTATTTGAAAAGTAAACCTAGACTGAGTTCTTCTCCCATGTTGATTATTCTTTCAGATGCAGGTGCCAAATCCCCTTTTCATCCACTGGTCCATTTGCTTTCTTGTTGGCTTGATTACTTTGTTTACCTTAGATGTAAATATACTTCCCTGGTCTCTGGCCTCACCTTGCTCAATTTACATTGGAGACACAGGCAAACAGGCTAAACAACATTCCTATGTGTAGGACAAACATGTTTATTCACTCTACTCAGATTGCTTGGTCTGGACATATTTCTAAACATACATAACTTTTTTACACAATCCATATATATATCACACAATGATATTCATGACCAGTGTGTCTCCATTTATATATGATACTTTACAAGGCGCTGTTTGGCTAAATATCCTTACAACAGTGTTTTGGCCCTTTGCCAGTTGACATAAAGGGACTCTTAGGGTTACACAATGGTGTATCAATAGCTCCTAATGATACAAAGGACATAAGAACATAAGAATGGCCATATTGGGTCAAACCAAATGTCCATCTAGCCCAGTATCCTGTCTTCTAACAGTGGCCAGTGCCAGATGTTTCAGAGGGAATGAACAGAACAGGTAATCATCCAGTGATCCATCCCCTGTCGCCCATTCCCAGCTTCTGGCAAACAGAGGCTAGGGACACCATTCCTGCCCATCCTGGCTAATGGTCATTGATTGACCTATCCTCCATAAATTTATCTGTTTCTTTTTTGAACTCTGTTATAGTCTTGGCCTTCACAACATCCTCTGGCAAAGAGTTCCACAGGTTGACTGTGCATTCTGTGAATACTTTGTTTTGTTTGTTTTAAACCTGCTACCATTAATATCATTTTCTGACCTCTAGTTCTTGTGTTATGAAAAGGGGTAAATAACACTTCCTTATTTACTTTCTCCACAGCCGTCATGATTTTGTAGACCTCTCTCATATCCCCCCTTAGTCGTCTCTTTTCCAAGCTGAAAAGTCCGAGTCTTATTCATCTCTCCTCATACAAAAGCTGTTCCATACCCTTAATCATTTTTGTTGCCCTTTTCTGAATTCCAATATATTCAATGTTCCAATTCCAATATATCTTGTTTTGAGATGGGTTTACCAGATCTGCACACACTATTTAAGATGTGGGAATACCATGGATTTATATAGAAGCAATATGATATTTTCTGTCTTATTATCTATCCCTTTCTTAATTATTCCCAACATTCTGTTAGCGTTTTTGACTGCCGCTGCACATTGAATGAATGTTTACAGAGAACTATCCATAATGACTCTGAGATCTCTTTCTTGGGTGGGAACAGCTAATTTATACTCCTTCATTTTATATGTACAGTTGGGATTATATTTTCCTTCAATAGCATCATGTTATTTGTGCAACAAATGAATTGGGGTCAAGCAAAAAGCACACTCAAAGACGGTTTCCCATAACATAAGTGCAGTCTGAAATTGGAGGTGACTGTTAGTTCAAGGACAAACCTTGTAGAAACTGGGACACACACAGGAAATGTGCACACCAGTACTAAACACACAACCATCACCTCATGAGAGCAATACCAGAGAATTTTAGTTTCCTCAGCTTGCAGATGACAACGTGCAACATGGACTCCATTGAGAACAATATAGCATCTCTACAACTGTTTAATTTACAAGGTAATAAATGAATTGTTATTTAATGGATTTCTTTACAAGCAGAAAAAGTAATACTTAAAATAGAGCTTGATACAGGGTCTGCTGTTTCAGTAATTTCACAACAAAATTAGAAGAGACTACTTAGAGGTAAAGGTGCAGAAAACCCCCGTGCTTCTAAAAACTGATTCAGATGAAATCTTCACTCCTCTGGGTGTTGTTACAGTGAAGGTAACATAAGTGTAAACAGCTTATGCTAAACCTCTATGCTGTGAAGCGAGGAGATCCTGCATTGTTTGGTAGAAAATGACGGGGAGAGGTTCAGCTGGACTGGCAAAGCACAGAAAGCCTGCGCGGTTCAAAAATTATGAACTTCATCCTAAAATAAAAATTAAATTACAATAGCATTTCAGTATTCCATGAAAATGATTACAAGAAAAGTTTAAATCTAACCTCATGGCAGTGCCTTTGCAAATTCCATCTCTCCAGTGATGCTGAAGTCTTGGTGGTGGCAAGTTGCAGAAGTGCTGTGCTGAAAGGTTGCTTCTTCTTGATGCTGAGTTATGGCTTCCCTGTTCTTAGTTGTCTGTTTGCTGGCAGAGAGATGAGATGAACAGGTGGTAGAGGATACACCTCTTTCAGGAGCTAAGCTGGGCTCAAATATCAGCCATTGTCACCTTTGGCTCAATACTTCCTGGAATGGCCTTAGTAACATTTTCAGCTCATGGATATCCAATCCACTATGTATACACAGCAGGGCTGTAACTGCTTTTGTCTTTGTGGTGGGAAACTCTCAAAACATCTTTAAAGGTAGAGTTTTAACTCTTCCTCAGTCCATTTTAGGTTCATTAGGGTTTAATAGGATTTGAAATTGTTGTTTCAAATGAGTCCAAACACTCCTATTTCCTATACAGGACTCTTCCAGTGCTTAAAATAGTCTTTTTAAATGTAGATGATTCTATAAAAGAGTGTCTTTAGATTTAAATGGTCAAAGAAATGATTGTATTTTCTTAAAACCTGGAGAGATGGTTCTTGTCTGAATTTGGTAAGGAGTTACTTAACCAATGTCAGCTAGCTAATTAATTCCTCTATAATATTAAAATGTTTATATTCAAAGAACATTTCTTCCTGGCAGATATAAGAACACTCTACCTTGAGAGACAGGAAGAATAGAAAACTCCTGAATCCTGCCAAATTCCACAATATACTCATAGAGACCTCTACCAAACCAAAAGCCCAGTAGTAGCAGTAGTAAAGCATATTACAACCACTTTCTTAGGCTAGGACTGACGCACACATGCACACACCCTCCCATCCACACAGATCACAGCAGCACTTGAATGACCTGTGACAGAAAAATCAATGAGGAAGAAAACTTGAGTGGTGCTGGCAGAAGATACAGCCTGACAGACACAGACTCAGACACAAGGGCTTTCTGGAAACATATACCACTGCCAAGAAGACAAAGAGAGGCAGAAAAATCACACTGTACAGAACTTTTCCAGACCATAAATCACTTTATAAAACTAGACTTGCTCCACTGAGCTACAGAACTCAGCTCTCCTCACTAAAATGAATTATCTTTTTTTTCCAAAGAGGCGATCACCAGCATCTAGATGGCTTCATGGACTACCAGTAATAAGTCAAGCACAGGGGCAGAATCACAATGCCTTCATAGCCAAGCTTCAGCCCACTCACATAAGAAGTAGTCATGGCCCAGCAGTCAGGGTCACCAACAGTGACTCAGATCTCCTTTCCTTCCTGAATGGCAGTAACTCCTAAGGCCTGATTCTCATTTACTCCAAACCACCTTTACATTGCTCTGGCAATTTAAAGGGAAATCTCACTTTCAGGCCTCTTAACAATGTCAGTGGGGCCTCCATTGGCTTTAATGAGAACAGCATCAGGACCTTGGCCCAGAGCCAATGCTATGAAGATACACCATACAACTATGGTATAAAACTTCAACAACAAATAGAACACAATGTTACAGAACCTTTTAATTTTTCACTTAACCACTGTCTTTATTTCCCTAGGGTAAGAACACACCAGTGTCTCTGGAGTTAAAATTAATTTGTTAGCACTCGGTGTCTACAAGAAGTTTATTTGGTGATCTGAACTTTCATTTTTGTTGCCTGCATATTGGAGAAAGATGGAATAAAAATCATCTCATATGCTGGTAAAGATTAAATTAATTAGAATTACTGTAAAGGCCTGATAATGGGTTATCCCAAATTCAGCAAAAAAGGCTCAGCTCGATGCAATTAATTAGATTAAATAACCACTCATGGAAACTGTATTTCCATAAAAGTATTTTCCCCCTCCTATATAGACTGTTGTCTAATGACTGCATAATTATTGGAATGAATTCCGCTCATCACTGCTGGGTTTGATGGCACTCTGGCATTTTTCAATACAGATTTATTATTAGGAAGAGAAAACAGCTTTTGTCGCAACATTACTTTTGTATTTTTAGCCTGTGAAGTCTGACTAATGGGTCAAACTTCCTATTTGCTAAGCATGTGCCAAATTCATCCCTGGTGTCAACTTACTGCTTTAAGATTTACTTTGACTCTGGTTGGCTTTTCCCAAGGATAGATCAAGCCCAAGGAATTTTACTTCAGAGTTATCGGGAGGGAGTTTGCAAGACTTAGACTGTACAGGTGAAGAAATTAATTTTTATATTCTCCTGAAATAACCTTGCTATATAGAAACGGGGCTGGCCTTAGTGAAAATGGCACCTGACACTGAATCAGAAATGGTTAAGCAACTAGCAGGCTAAAATGACCCAAATTCAACCTTTCAAGACATATTAGAAAAGTATATAAATGGCAATTAGGGCCATGCCTTATAAGTAGCTAACAAAGCCAAGTTAGATAGACTAGAGCTTTGAAATGCAAACCTGCATTGTTAGAGAATTAGAGGTAAAGCCATAGTAGCCTGCCAGAGATCTATAAAAGAACTGTAGGACCTGATCCTGTCATCTCAAATCTCTTGAACCTTTAGCAGGGGGAGTTTTGAGTCGTAAGACTGAGGTCTCCAAGTATCCTGGACTGTCCTTGCACATTCTTATGGAAGGATTTGAACAAATGCTATACATGAACTGCTTATTTGGATTATAACCTATGGAATTGATTCTGAAAGAATTTTTTGCAACTCAGCAGCTAACCATCTCTATTATGAAACTGACCCAAGAACTTTATTCTTATCTGTATATATAATGATCTTCTAACCACAATACTCTCTCTCTTTTCTTTTTTAATAAATCTTAGTTTAGTTAATAAGAGTTGGCTGGAAGCGTGTAATTGGGTAAAATCTGAAATATTCATTGACCTGAGGGTAATGTGTCTGATCCCTTGGGAATGGAAGACATTTATATATGATGAACTTTATATATGATGAACCTGTTACTTTTTCACTAAAACACTAAATTTGGCTGTCTGGGTGGAAGCCCGAGGCAGGGTTGCTTTAAGGGAACTGTATTTTTGGCTTCTGGGTAACCAGTAAGGTATTGTAGAAGCTGTTTTGTTGCTGGCTTGGTGACTCTAATAATTAGAATAACCACCAGTTTTTGGGATCGCCTGCCCCATTCTTTGCAGTCTTCCCTGATTGAGAAATCTCAGTGTGGCCCCTCCAGGCACCAATGGTCACAGACAACCTGGGTGAACTTTCTTTGGCACCCTGTAAGTACTGCTCTCTGAGGAAGCAGGCAGAGCAGCAGCAGGTGGAGCCGTGGCGGCGCTGCAGGTGTCAGCTGCCAGGAGGATGGAGAGAGGACACATGCGAGCACCTGGCTCCTGCCCCATAGCCCCCTTTATTGCCTCCCTCTGCCTCCTGGGTGGACACAACCCTTCTGCAGCCCCTTGAGCACAGCATCTCCCTCCCCTGACCTTGGCATGCTGGCAGTCACCCACCCATAAGGCCAGCCCTGTACAGAAAAAGCAAGTGCATTTGAGCTTGCCCTCTCTTATGGAAAAGTCTTCTAGAATATATCAAGGAGGGAACAAAATTACTTTAAAACCTATAGAATTTAATAGAGCATGATGTCATTTCTGTGTTTTCCTGTGGAATTCTATAGAAGGTTTATAGTCCTCTATTAAATTCTATAGGATGATTAAAAAATCTTATAGAAAAAATATCATTTTCTAGAGGATTTTACTATCACAGTTTGGAACCTACTGCATCCACCAAGTGCTATAGGCCAAATTCACATACGATGGTAACAGTTACAACACCATTAGATCCAAAGGAGTTAGAGCCAAATGGTCTGAATGTGGCCCATTAACTGTGGGAATAATGTGACTTTTTAATGTAACAACATTGCATATATGCCACCCGTATTTGGTAAAGTATGCAAGATCTTGCTGTGATCAAGCAGTGTGAGCAAAACAGTTTGCTTGCGTGTAGCCATCCTTGGCTCCAGCAGCATTTTAAACAAACCATTCTCAAATATCTTCACACATATATTTTAACGAATTCCTTGATTTTTTAGGGAAAGGAACAAAACTACCAGGCAGGGGAACAGCAGAAGCAACAAACTATCATCAACAGTTTGTGCTGTCTGATTAAATTGGTAACTAGTTAGCAAGATAAAGACAGGTGGCACTGGATTAACACACTTCTTCAGAACAGTGCAGAATATCAGGCTCTCTTAGGAGAGGCCCTCTTAGGAGGGCTGCCAGAAACAGAATATTGCCGTAATTTACCTAAGTAACTCTTATGCCCTTTGTCAACTGCACACTGAAGTCAATGGAATTACACTGATTTACACTAGTCAATGATTTGACTCCTTTGCAGGAGGGACTTGAGGTTATACTCTCCCCCAAGGTAATTTAGAAAGAAAAAACTCCTGGCACTAGGTGCACTCTAGTCAATTCCAAAGAAGTATTTGGAGTCCCAAGGGATAAGGCATCACTGTCAGGAATTATTTAGCAGCAGCAGGAGAGAGATGCCTCCATCAGATGAAAGGAAATCATCCTAACCCTTGCCTCAGTTTGCTGGCAGAATTTCAGTCAGAAGTTTCTAGGAGCCCCCAGAGGTTCCTTTTGACATATCACTGAAAGATTTCGTAAGTTGCAATTGCACAATGAGAAATATTTACTCTTCCTTTGCTTTTATTACTGCAAAAAAAGGCCCTGATCTGCAAACCTCAATCCTTACCCCTTCGTGGAGTCCCATTGACTTCAAAACCCTTTGCAGGACTGGGGCCTAGAACAGAATTTTTGTGTATACAACCTGAATAGAGTGGGCTAAATTCACTATGGAGAAGTTTCTAGCTGATAATTTGCAATTTGAGGACCACATGAAAATATTTAAGACCACTGTGCATCTCTTTGAAGATTTGAGCCAAGATTAAGCTAAGATAACCTTAAAACTGAAAATGCTTTTAAAAGATGTGCTCCTCCTAAAACATGTTCACAATCCTGATCCTACTAAAAGCAATGGCACAACTCTCAATGATTTCACTAGGAGCTGGATCTGACCCTTAAAAATGTGTATGACGCTCAGAGTATATAGCAATTGGATAGTTGATAAAAATGTATTAGTAGTTTTGTGTACGGACAATACGTGTTTGACAGAATTGTGAAAAGATCAAATATTGTATTCTTGATTTCTTTTCTTTAATGCTTATCAGATTGTTTTTCAGCATTTTTCCACTTTTAGACCTGATTCTCTGGCTGCACAGACTGTCAAACCTACCTAACTATAATGGAGATATTTTTAAAATCTTCTCGCTTAGCTCACCAAAATAGAATAGGTATACAGGTTTCCTAACTTTAGTGCAACTGTAAGTCGAGAACAAAGGATAACATTTAAGACAAAACCCATGTGTTTTTCTCTCAGGTGATGTAGTTGAAATCCATATCTCAGCTTTGAAATAATTATTAATAACCTATTTCTATAAATGTGCACATTCATTTTAAAGTACTTTTCTAAAAAAAAAAAAAAACCACAGTTTACACATTCTCAGTAGAGACTTAGAGTTTGGCAGCTACATTTTCTGGATTTCATCAGGATTGAGCATGCTCTGTCCCCTCACAGTTCCTACACACTGACCAGAGTGTGCACGCACCATTCCCTTGCAGCTCCTACATACTGATCAGATTACACATGTGCCATCCCCACAGAGTGACTGAGCAATGCTCCAGCCCAGGGCTTCTTTTTCTGACAAAGCTCATAATGGGATATGCAGAAAGAAGGGTACAATTATAAAATTTTGTGGATAGCAAGGGGAAAACAGACAAAGAACTTTAAACAGAAATTCTGGAAATGTTTTCTGCTATGTTGCTTCTACTTTATTGAAATTGTCTTTGCTTACAAGCCCCCCCGGAGAACATTATTGCACTTTTATGATCACCTGCCATGATTTGCATTAATAATGTCAACCTGAATGTTCAGACAGTAGTGGCTTCTTAGTTAGAAATTATATTGAGCGAAAGTGCTTATACATTTCTAACACAAATCTATCATTAAAGAAAGGAGGATGCATTCACATGAACTTAAGAGTGCTATGCACTCTTTACATGAACACTATGGTGATTAGCTATTTCAGGAATGAAGAAGTTTTAAAAACTCCCTTAGGTTAAATACAGGATCCTGTGTGCAAGCAGAGTTGCTATGGTGACATCGCTTAGTACTTCTATCACTAACTTCTATATTATAATCCTGTAGTCTTCTATTTTCTAATTCCTGTTGAACTTTTAAAAACTGTTCTAGATTAATTGCTACAAGGCAAAAGGTGTTGTGAATTATCATTAAGAAAAACTACTAATATGGCATGATTAAAAACAATGAAAATATTTAATTCCCAATTAAAACAACTTCATTGAGATAGAGTTCAGATAAGATTATAATTATAGCTATTAATTTACTGTTGGGACCTGGTAGATACAAAATAACAAATTCTTGAAAGTAAGGCTTGCATCTGGAGTTAAGATTACAAAAATTAACTGTTAAATGTCAGGAAATTATAATGCTGTCATTAAAAAATACTAAGCATCAGAAAATTTGGAAATATTCAGCTAAGGTTCTGCCAGTCTGCCCCCTATGCCTTGCTTAGCCTCCACTTATTGGTAGGGAAACTCCACTAGTTGCCACTTCAGAAATAACTAAGTGTTCCCTGTTATGAATATGGATACTACTATTATTGAGTAATATTTATATTAAAGTAACATCCAGAGATCCTGCTATGGTAATTACTGTACAAATATAAATTGAACAACGCAGCAGGAGTAGTTTCCCTTAGAAAGGAGATGAATACGAGGGACATGTATAAGTTTATAAAATAATGAATGTTATAGAAAAGGTCTATTGGGAACTTCTGATTTCCCTGTTTCATAAATGCAAAAATAATGAGACACTGATTGAAACTGAAAGGGGGTGTGATGGGGTGCTCACCCCACACTGGAGTGGAAGGGGTTAATAGAACCTCATGGGCCTGCCGCACCCCATCCCAGAAAGGAGCAGTGGAGGTGAGTCCTCCAAGCAGCCTAGAGAGGCTGCACAGGAAGCAGACAATTGGAGAGAGGCTGCATGAAGCAGTCAATTAAGGCCCATAAGGCTGGTACAAAAGAAGCTTCTGGGTAAAGCAGGGTCGTTGCTGTGGGGAGCCCAAGGAGTGAGGACTGTGTTCCTGGCAGGCTGCACCAAGGGTAGCAACTTGGAAAGAGCAGTTGCTGGCAGGGACTAGGGGAACAAGAGGGAGCTCCTGGCTGGCTGCTCAGACTTGCTGGCTGAAGGCCCTGAAGAGAGGGCAAAGAAGGTGCTGGGGCCGCGGGGAGGGGCCCAGGGAACTGAAACAGCATTGAACCAAGTTAAAGAGATGCAACAGGAGGCTGCTATCTACAGAGTCCCTGGGTGGAGACCTGAAGTAGTAGGCAGGCATGGATCCCCTCATTCACCACTGGGGAAGTGGCTTGACTGGTGGACAGTGACACCTAACCCCGGAAGGGAGAAACATAGATGGTGACACAGCCAGAGGGCCGAATCATGGAGGATGCTGAGGTACTTGGACTAGGGCCGGTCTGCAGGTTGAGAAGATGATGAGAGAGGCATGACCTGGAGAGTTAAGCAACCATTCTCTGGCAGGGGGAAGGCATGAACAAGAAACTTACATTTCATGACCAGGACAATTCAAACCTCATGTCCACAAAAGATTGTTTTGCCACTATAGCTCAGCAAGGATGTTTCTAGCACAAGAAATTGAATTATAAAGCGGGGAAAAGAAGGCTTGACCTCACTCTCCTTCTTCATCTCCGCTCAAGACACCAGTGACTCTTAAAGAACTGAATTGGGATGGGGGAAGCAAGCCAGTACAGACTGCTGTAAGCTTATGATGAGAAAAAACTTTTACTTTTAAGTTCACTTAGCTTTTTAAGTTAGGCAGTTAGCTTGTGTTTTATCTTTTTTATTTTCTTGGTAACCAGTTCTGACTTTTAGGCCTCATCACTTGTAGTCACTTAAAATCTTTCTTTTCTTTCTGTAGTTAATAAACTTGTTTCACTGTTTTATCTGGCCAGTGTGTCTGGATTAAACTGTGGGTGGGGGGACTCCATTTGGGATAACAAAGCTGGTGCATAGCATTTTCCATTGATGAATGATGGACTTTATATGTGCTTGCATTGTTCAGCAAGGTGCTGGGCAATACAAGATGCACATTTCTGGGGGAAAGTCTGGGACTAGAGAATCTGCTGGTATTCTTCTACAGTATAATTTATGAGTGGCTAGCTAGTAGCACTCAATACTGCGCAGGTGGGAGCAAGTTACATACTGGAGGCTGTGTGTTTAACTAGCCAGGAGTGGCTGTTCACCAGTAAAGCAGTGTAAAAGACATCCCAGGTTAGAGAATTGAGGAGACATAGTTATTCCCTGCAGAGGTGACGTGTGGGGGGAGGGCGGGGGGGAGGTATGCGGAGTCACATGCCCCTCCAGACTGCTCAGTCAAATGGTGTGACCAGGCCCGTCTCCCTGTGGGGCAGCTGAGTCGGAGAGGCAGAGACAGAAGGAACAGCTGGGAGCTGCAGGGAAGGGCCGCTGTTTTCTAGGAGGGGGGATTGCTTGGGGGTCATGATTCAAGCATTTCCACAGTTGTGCGCCGCCCAACCCCCACCCCCACTATCAGCAGGCACACATCGTCTCTTGTACCCTGGGTAATGTCACAAGTTGTTACTTCTGCAAAAGCCTAAAACCCAAGAGTACATTAAAGAGAGTGATGGTTATTAGAAAAGAAACAAAAAAGCAAAACAAGTCAGCTTTTCAAAACAAGCTGTATGAAATCATATCTACTCTATGGTCTGGATAACAGCCTTGTGAGATAGGTTGAAATCTTGTAGTCAAAATCTTATAGTTACACTTGAGTTTAAACATGCATGAACTCTCTTTATAGAATTCATGACCCTTCGCAGCCGCTACTAGCAGTTTTCTCTGCCTCATTACTAGCTAGAATTAGTCAGAAAATCCTTCCCCTCCCCCCCCACTCAGAAATTTCAAGTTTTTGGGTGACAATTTCAGGTCTCGCATCTTGGTAATGGGAGGTGGTTCAACATAGCAGTCACATGGCTGTGGTGTATCCTGGTGACGAAGTAAGTTTGGAGCAGAGACTTTCTGTGAAAAATTCCATTTTGTCGAAAACCCAGTTTTCCCATCAAAATCAGTTTTGACAGAAAGTTTTCCGCCATCTCTACTGCTAGCATCACAACACATCAGATGTGGAGTCTTCCCTCTCTCCCTTTCTCAGTATTGTGTCATCCCACTTATACTGTTGGGTGCTGTGAACATATTTATTCAGTGACATCTGATCAAACACAGTTTATAATAGAGGCATGGAGAGAGAGATTCCACCTTTCATTGTTTGAATGAAAATCTGCATCCATTAATGCGCAATTTGTTTTTCAGTCTTCTGTCACTCTATTTCACACCAAATGCCCCTCTAAACCTGAGCAGATACAAGTTATTTTACATATCCCTTCCGCTGTCACCCAGCTGCTTTTACCCTTACAGATTATATTATTGGTTACTTATTTGTAGTAGCACCTGCTATGTGCCAGATACTTTCCAAACACTCAAGGATGTTCTTTGTTCACAGTCTCAGGACAAATTAGTAGACAGAAGTCAGGAGAAAGGGAATAACTGCAGGCAATTGATATATAAATCAACTTGATTCACTACTGACAGCATGACAGAAGTGGAACTTTAAAAGGGACTTAAATGTGGACAGGGTAGGGGTCAACCTAATGTCTTCTCCTTTTCTGGGTATGAGTAATTACATTACATAGGTTTTCTTTCCCAGACTAAAGAGTTAGTTTCTTTTGGACTAGTGTAGGATCTCCCCATTATCTTTACATGGAGTATTAAGCCAAAGATCTTTCCTTTTATAAACATAGTTTTCAAGTTCCCATGTTTCTTTCTAATTCCTATTCATAATCAGGTAGAATATATCTCAACATTGTCTCAATGTAGAAAAATGGATCTCTGCCTTATATCAGGAGTGTGAGGTCTCTATACAATAGAGGGAGGGAGGATAGGGTAGGGTGGGCTATCCCACTCACAGTAGAGTGGCTGAGGGAGGCAGAATCTTGTGTATGCAATATTTTGTGGAGGGTAGTATGTTAGGTTTTGCAATCTTTGGTCCTTCCAAGGGCACTGTAGCTTATAGTCTCTATCCTTGAATTAGAGTGTCTCTGAGGGGCTGGGGAAGTTGCAGGTTAGAAACAAACATGTAGTTTTCCCTGAGATAATGAGGGTCCATGGCTCCTAGATGAATCCTAAAGGATTGTGCTTTGGCCTGAGAGGCAGACCCAGAGGTGCTGGAACTAGCAGCTCTGGGGGTGCTACCGCATCTCCTGGGCTGAAGTGGTTTCCATTATTTACAGGGTTTGCAGTTTGGTTCAATGGCTCTCAGCATCCCCACTATACAAATTGTTCCAGCACCCCTGGGCAGACTTAAGATTGTCACTACAGCTTCGGACAATTATTTCCAGAGTCTGATGCTTAGGTTTCATAAACTACAACTTCCTAATATCCAAACTTTCAAGTGTTGAATTTGTAACCTTGCCTCTGTCAAGAGGAGATTGCAAGGAGGTCCCCTTGCAAATTACACCTAAATATAAGGAAACTGCGGCTATGAAACATAATTATTATGGAAGGATGGTTTATGACTCTACATATGGGTGTGTAGAAGCTTCTATTTTAAACTTAAATACTGGAAAGTAAATACCTCAGTAGAAGAAACACAGAGCTATTAAACAGGTGAGAGGGACTGTAGGGCTCAAAGGTTTATAAAAGGTCTATAGAACCTTGGACATCACAATTACCAGTTCAGGTCAGGACTATTCAGAAGTTTTCCTTACACTGTTCAACAACTAAGTGAAATGGGTTTGGTGGTTTAAGTCCAGTTCCAGCGGAGAGGTGTCTGCATCAGAAATCATCACCACAGTTGTCGTTGCTTATAGCAGAAAGGCTTGGCGATAACTTATTCTTTCATCTTTAGAGGTTATCTTTCCAGGTACGGCTGAAGTTCTCTGACAGCGGCAACATGGGGATGCCTGCATTGCCACTGCTGCACCTGTTTAATGGATAAATGCTGGATTTCAGTCTCCAAGGCTGTCAGTCTGGTCATTTTCACAACCACTTAAATCACATAAAAATTCCATCAAAATATATTTCTTCAGGCTAGTATGAATAAAGTTTGTTTTGCTGGGCTAAGCCAGTCCTGGGATCACAGCCCCACTGCTGCCTTCTAATGAGGCATTTGAGATCTATATGGTAGAATAATTTAGACTGAATGTGTTACATAGTACATGCAACCCTGACAGATATTTAGATTCAATGAGACAATTATTGCATGTTATATAAGGATAAAACATGTTTAAAGGTTAAGTCATGTAACAGACATATCTATTGCATAGCTTTTAAATCACAGTAGCTTTTTAAAAAAAAATTAATTGGTGTCTAGCTGACATCCCGGTAAAATCCCATTAAGTCTAGCTCCTAAAATGGAATGACAGTTAGCTGATCCTTAGAATGAGTAGGTATACATGTCACTTTGGGTGATTTACAAGGTTAGAAGTTAAAAGCATTTCTTATTCTTTAATGTAGTATTTTTTCTGGAATCATTTAGGCTCTTTAGAGAAGACCACATGATTCTGAATTCTCAAGGATCCAACCATTTCCCATCCTTTACCACTTATCACCTTCAAGAATTGGAACCAAAATGGCTTTCTCTCCTGACCTGAGGAACTGGATGGGACATTCTTTGGAGACCATCAACACACATACTCGGCAGCCAGAGGGGTCTCTGAAGAATGGCATCATCATAATAATTATTAATAATAATAATTAATAATACAGTAGCACATAGAGTAAGAGACAGTACCAGCCCCAAACTGCTTACAATCTAAACAGACAAGACAGACAAAAGATAGGAGAAAAGAAGTATTATTATTCCTGTTTTACAAATGAGGAAACAAAGCACATAGCATGTAAGTGACTTGTTCAAGATCACACAGGAAGGTGTGGCCTAGCTGAGACCTGAGCCTCTTAGACTATGGGTGCCTTAGCTTTGAAGATGTTGAGAGGTATGGCTTTGATGCATCGCAGCTACCCAGATGGAGAGAGAGAGAGAGAGAGACCCACACCTTAACCATAACACAGACAAAGACTAAAACTGCACCTTTTAACATTCTTGCTATTTTTGAAAGAATAGTCATTTACAAATTGAGACGTGTGCAAATACCAAGGAACCAGTTTCCAAAGCAACCGTAACTAAGAGCAGCCCAGGAACCAAGTCGTGATTTTTTAGATGTTTGACAGTAGGGATAATAAACGTAGGTACGAAACATCCTACCCATGTGTATAGCAGTTGCCTTTATTAATTATTAATGATTATTTATGTATTATTTATTAGAGAGAGAATTGTGAGATTTTGTTAGAATAAAAAAGGGTATAGAACATAATACAAAATACTTGTCAGTGGAATCAGCCATAACAGAAGGATAGTGGGCATTTTACACTGCAGCAGATGTAAATGATGAGCTTTGGGATCAATTATAGTTTAGTATTCACAGTATAATCCCTAGTCTGACTAATGAAATGGCAATAACTAGTTTCCTGTTACCTGACTGAGACTGGGCCAGATATTATGATGAGAGAGAAGGAAGACAAAAATAAAAATTCAAAGAGATGGCACCAACTCCTTCGATCCCTTATATAACTGCTTTCATTGGTGTCAAGAGGATTGCTTACAAGACTAAAGATTATTTGAGTGTGTAAGGTGTTGCTGAATCAAGTTGGAATTTAAAATTATAATCAAGTGTATGGGATAATAATTGTCTTTTACAAATGTGCTAAAAATCTTATTCTGCACATAGCAAAATATACAATCATCTGCTTTTTATAATTGTGAAAACTATTAAACTATTTAAATTGGACTGGTTGAAAATGTTCTATTGAAACTGGTTTTTGACAGAAATTTGCATTTTTGATCAAATGAAATTTTTCACAAAAAGCCTCTGCTTTCTGTGGAAAATTTAGATTTTTAACTGAAAAAAAACAAAATATGAAAAATGAAAATTTTCATCTGAAAACCAAAAGGTATAGTCAGAAACCCAAAAGATTTCTATTTGAAAATTCTGTGCAGTGTCTCATGGGAGTTGTAGTTTGGGTATCTCATTCCCCCATTCTCTTTTTGGGACGGGTTCCCCTACGGCTCGCATGGTGTGGCTAGGGACTTCCATGGTGCACCATGGTAGGTTGGCAAAAGGGGAGACAATGGTGCATGATGGGATATGTAGTCTAGCCAGGATGCCTTGTGTACAAAGAAGAATGTGGGCATGAGGCACCTGAACTACCATTCCTATAAGACACCATGTCAGTATGTCCAAATCAAAGTTCTTCATTTTCAGCCAAAAATATTCTTTTTTTTTGGCCAAAAAGTTGTACTTTGCTATGGAAAATTTCTACTTTTTTTTTTTTTGGTTTGACTTTCCTCCAAATTTTCAAAGGAAAAATTGCTTTTTTCCTATCATTTCTAACACTACACATCATTAGTTCAGAGCTGGTAGCCTTACTATGAAGCCCACTTAATAACACATTAAAATATATTCATAATAAGATATTACTTTAAAATATCAGTGACTGCACTAAAATGAATAAAGAGAAAAGAAATGCAGAATGTTAAATATAACACAAAACATCAGGAATGTTCCAACAGCCAGAGAGCATGGAAATGTTTTGCATCATTTTTATAAGAACCACCTTCTCTCAAATACTGGACTGGTCCTGCTGGCTCCCCCTAACCACTACACCAAGAGGTATTCAGCATTCTAACCTCTCATTAGCAATTTCAGATGTTCACCCACCAGTACAGGAGTCTGTGTTCTCTCACCCTATCTGTGCACCTATAGTGATGAGTTTCTTGAAAGGCTCACTATATGTCTTTCTTCTTCTTTGGGATCCTCCCCTGTCCTGGGACTTAAATGTGGTGCTCATCAAATTGATGGGACTATCTTCTAAGCTACTGTCAGCATGTTCTCTGTGCCACAGCTAAAGACTCCATTTCTAGTGGTAATTGCATCATCTCAGAGTGTCTGAAATCCAGACACAAATGCCCAGTTCAATTTGTTCATGTTCCATAAAGATAAGCTGGGGTGGATAATATGCCCACATCCTGAATTCTTATCAAAGAGGAATTCTGTTTTTTCACCTCGAACAGTTAATTAGTCTGCCTTCATTTTTCCCCAAGCCCCACTCACTACCAGTGAAGTCTAGACTTTATTGTTTAGATGTGAAGAGGGAACACAGGACCTGATCCAACTTCCATCAGGAGTCTTTCCATTGGCTTCAATTGGCATCAGATTGGGCCTTTTGTTACTATCTGTACAGTGGTAAATGATTATGTAGGTTGCAAAGCATTGGAAAATCAAACCCTAACACCCTGCCTTTTCCTGCAGCAGTAACCCCTTAAGTATTTCAATATAATGCATTTCCTACACAATGGTTTATAAAATTATACAGCAAAGTGTACTATAAACTCATATAATGATATTTCATGAAGCAAAAGACCCTATCATTGCTGCATGCACTCATGTGGGGAAGGGTTAAATACAAGACACTCAGAGTTGAGGCCACAGCCACCTTGTGATTAATATTTCGACCTTGCCATTTTACTAATAATGGGCCAAATCCTGAACTCTTTATTTCAGCATTATCCATCACTCCATTTAAAGTTTTGCCTAAATAAATTTTAGAGTAAAATCTAAATAAGTACCTTAGGATTTTGCTCATAGTTTTTTTATATATATATATATATAATTTTCTTTTTAAAAAAAGTCCAAACAAACAAACAAAAAAACCCAATAAAAGTTTGGAGAGAAGTACAACCTGAACAGCAGGCGAAGCTTCTGTAGGAGATTAAAATAGCAGCTGGATTCTGTTAAAAAACAACTCCTTTTTTCTTTGAGGTCTTTCAATCAAGTACTGACCAGGACCAGTGTAGCTTAGCTTATGAAATCTGACAAGCTCACAGCCCATGGCTGTAAGATAGTGATTTTTTTGTTGATGTATTCATTGAAGCTCTAGGGAACAAAACAACAAGATCCGGCATCAAACAGAGGTCTCCAACATATTGCAGAGCACTGCATCTAGGTCACCAGGCAAGATGTCAATAATACACATATTTTACTTTGAAAGATTTTATTCAACAATCACTACATTGTTAAGACCAGCTGTTTCTGTCAAAGAGAAGCATCAAGTATACATGCTCAGGTAATCTCAAGAGGCACTGTGTACAATATTTATATCATCTTACTTTTATGATGAGATGTATATTTTTCTTATAAATCAATTTGATCTATTAATTACATTTACTTTCGAGCATAACAATGATTCACAGTGGGTTTGTTGGGCACAGGTAGCTTCTTTTTATTTTCTTTTTAATTATTTTTGTTTTTTCATTGATATCAATGGGAGAAAACAGGCTTTTATGATCTGAGTCAACACCACTAAAGTCAATGTGAGTTTTCTTGTTGACTTCAACAGGAACAGGATTGAAGCCTTAAAGTTGAAATGTCTCACAGCTGTCTTAGGCTAGGTCTACACTACCCGCCTGAATCGGCGGGTAGAAATCGATCTCTCGGGGATCGAATGATCGCATCTCATTGGGACACGACAATCGATCCCTGAATCAACGCGCTTACTCCACCAGCGGAGGTAGGAGTAAGCGCCGTCGATGGGGAGCCACGGAGGTCGATTTTGCTGCCGTCCTCACAGCGGGGTAAGTCGGCTCCGATACATCAAATTCAGCTATGCTATTTGCGAAGCTGAATTTGTGTATCTTAAATCGACCCGCCCCTGTAGTGAAGACCTGCCCTTAGTGCCCTCTAGTGATACTTAGAGCTACTGTTGAAAGAAACTGGCAAGGACACAGAATTCTCTAAAATTCATAACAAAAGTCTACTGAAAGTGTGCTTTCTTGTATTGAAGAAGTGAGGTTTTTACCCACAAAAGCTTATGCCCAAATAAATCTGTTAGTCTTTAAGGTGCCACCAGACTCCTTGTTGTAAATGTATCTCTTGAATGTCAGGCCATTCTGAGTTTTTTTTTTTCCCCTAGCAGAGCAGGTAAAATATTGCAGTATCAAAAGTTTTGAAAACTCCACAGAAGAATTGCAATTGAAGAGGCCCATTCTTTAGTTCTTTAATGACCAACACCCCAAATTTCTTTTTGTTCTTCTCCAGGGTCTCAAGCTTCCTAGTAATTACTGGAAAGAATCACCTTTTTCTAAAATGGAGTGGAGGTTTTACTTTCTATAAAGGAGCTGTTGGGTTAGGTTTACTTGCTCATGAAGGAGAAAAAAAAATCTAACTGCTCTTTTCCTATCATCCAAGTTAGAAGAGGCTGGGAGCAAAGTAACAGCCTTTATGCCAGACCTCCTGCAGAAATGCCTTCTAGTGGGATATTCTCCAGAACACAGTTTTGCTTGTTCATAGCCTGAAAACTCTTGGCCTTATGTGGAGATATACTGAGGACCCACAGCTCTCATTGAAGTCAATGTGAGGTGTGTGTTGTGCCATGGGCTTTTCAGAATAAAGCCTGTAGTAGCCTGGTTAACTACCTAACACTTGTTGGCCAGATCATTCTCCCAGTTATCACAAAGTGGAGAGAACCCTCCATGCTGATCTTCTCTGTTCTGTGTGAACATTGGAGCTTCCACAGCACATCACTCCAACCTCAGACCCTGTAGATGGTTTTGATGTCTAATGCTGGGAGGAAGTGGGCCAACAACAAGAAGGTGCTGACTGGGAGAGGGTGGGAAGGAAGGCACATTGTTTTTCCTGGACACCAGCAGAAAAGACAGTGGAAGGTTAATGTATGCAGCCTGATAGTTCACTAATTGTTCCATGACTCCCCTCCACATTTGGGAAACCCCTTTGAAGAGAAGAATCCCAGAGGCAGCAGCAGCAGCTAAGGGAAAGTCTGGCAGGTTGACTTGATGGAGTAATCTTTTCTGGATGGCCCTACCCTTGTATAGATCAGGGGGTTCTCAACCTTTTTCTTTCTGAGCCCCCCTCCCCCCAAAACATTCTATAAAAACTCCACAGCCCACCTGTGCCCCAATAACTGGTTTTCTGCATATAAAAGCCAGGACCGGCGTTAAGGGGTAGCAAGCTGGGCAATTGCCCAGGGCCCCATGCCATAGGGGGCACCATGAAGCTAAGTTGCTCATGGTTGGAATGGTTTGGAGAAAACTCCATGAGGCAATCCTGAGTCTGCCTCTCCCCAGGCCACCACCCATAGATATTTGCAGTAGATGGATCATCCCAGGCTCTAGTCTCCTGTATTCCAGAATTCCTAAGGAGTCCATGAATAAACGGATAAACAGGATTTGTGGGGCATAAAACTTAAACAGATGGCAGGGCAGAGATTGCAGGAGACGTATTGGCAGCCAGGTTGAAAGGAAGATCACGTTTTGGGGCTATGCCAAAGATTTTCAGTACTGAATGGCTCTGTCAGCCTGCAATAGACTAAACCCAAGAATCTGAACGGTTAGCTCAAAGGCCAAAGGAAGTTAAAATAAAGGCAACTCATTTTATTATTGTTGTGCTTTGTGAGCAACTGACTTTGACTCTCATGAAATCTTAGCAATCTCCTTCCCTGTCAAAGCCTGTTAATAAACATTTTGAGAGTAACAAAGGGAGCAGTAACTTACTTTTATTTTATTTTAGTAACTGATTTCCTTTGCAGTAGGAAGAATGTTTGTATTTCACACTAAGGGATAAAGCAAAGCAGTGAATAATACTTCTTTTTTTTTTTCCATTGAACCAAATTCTTAAGCCCTTGCTTAGGTTTTAGCCATGCTTTACTCAGGCAAACTTTCACTAACTTCAGGCATACAGTGGTGTGTTTGTGTATCAACTAGGTCATTAATCACTTCAATGGGAGATTGTTTCCCTGTGTTAGGAACTGAGTCATGATCTTAGAGCTGTTACCAGAGTTTGTAATACCCTCATCTGTGGTTGGAAGCAAGATTTCTTTTTCTGGAGATGAGCCTAAGCCACAAAGTTCTGCTCCAGATGGTTGGATGCTGAAGGGTCTCTCAATGCAGACATTGGTTCTGTCTATTAGAGAGGTGTGCTGGTCATGAATCCAGAGCCTGAATCAGAGCAAAACTTCCCCAAAGTGTCTGCTTTCATTGTAAAGGCTGAAATTTAACTTAGTTGACAATATGAACATCATTGACAACAGTACCGAGTTGTAAACGAAAGGCAATATTCTTCTCTCTAGTCCACAAAGCAAAACTCTTATAGCTATTTATTTTCTTTCCATTTAGACAATACAAATTACCCAGACCCCTGGTGTCCTGGGTTATAGTTACAGAACCAAGTATACCCTTCCTACCAATCAGCAGCCCTAAATATAAATAACACCTCCCCAATGCACTGGCCAGTACTTCAGTCTCCCATAACACTTTTCAAATGCCAGGTAAAACAAGTAGGTCCTGCAAGTCATTAGGTATACAGCATGACTCTCTACTCTATTTTCTATCTTAACTAATCTCACTGATGTATCTGTCTATGTTCATCCCTGTGGTATCTAGGCACCTATTCTGCTCTGATGCTACTCATGGAATTCTCACTGGCATCA
Organism: Chrysemys picta bellii; assembly: GCF_011386835.1. NCBI lineage: Eukaryota > Metazoa > Chordata > Testudines > Emydidae > Chrysemys > Chrysemys picta. The sequence goes on along the minus strand of NC_088791.1, from coordinate 46,978,890 downwards.
GAGATCTGTACTGTAAGAAATCCACAATGTGGATTGAAGAGAAGAACATTGAGTAACTGGTAAATAGTCATTTGGTTAGTACAACTGTTTAAAGATTAATAAAAGCAATTCACTTCAGATGGTGGGAAAGGATTCATACCTAATCAGAGCATCATCCATAGGATTACCATACGTCTGGATTTCCCCGGACATGTCCGGCTTTTTGGTACTCAAATCCCCGTCCGGGGGGAATTGCCAAAAAGCCGAACATGTCCGGGGAAATAGGGAGGCAGCATAAGCCAGGGTCTGCCCAGCCCCAGCACGACCTGCAGGGTCCGCAGCGCAGCCCAGCCGCTCGGCTACATTGTAGCGAGCTCGGGCGGGGGTAGGGGAGGCGCAGCCACAGAAGGCGGCAAAGGGGCTGCTGCTGCCCCCGGAGGCCGGGCGGACCGTGCGCCCCAGCCGAGCCTGCAGGACCACGGGGAGGCCGGGCCCAGCCAGTGGCTCGGGCTTTCCTCACGGGCAGGCACTCCCTGGCCATTGGGGGACTCTTCCTGCGGCCCCGTCACCCCGTGCGGCAGGAAGGAGGCTGTGGCTCGGGGCAGGGAGTGTGGCGTGTGCCGGGGCTGCAGGGACCCGCACTGTGCCGGTGGCCGCTGAGCGTCTGAAGCCCCCACCAGACAGAGGCTGCTGGGTGAGTGGGGGAGCAGGGCAGACGGGGGGCGCAGAGGCTGCAGGGGTGGGGGGGTGCAGGGGCTGCAGGGCGAGTGGGGAGCAGGAGGCACAGAGGCTGCAGGGGCGGGGGGGTGCAGGGACTGCAGGGCGAGGAGGAACAGGGCAGGCAGGGGCAGGGAGGCGCAGGGGCAGGGCAGGCGCGGGGGTGCAGAGGCTGCAGGGCGAGGAGGAGCAGAGCAGGCAGGGGCATAGAGGCTGCAGAGGCAGGGCAGGCAGGGGGCACAGAGGCTGCAGGGGCGGGGGGGTGCAGGGGCTGCAGGACAAGTGGGGAGCAGGGAAGCACTTAGCAACCCTCAACCAAGATCAGAGCAGGAGGGAGGAGGGGGAATGCGGGGTGCTCACAGGAGGGGGCAGAGTTGGGGCAGGGACTTTGGGGAAGGGGTTGGAATGGGGGCGGGGAAGGGGGTGGGGTCAGGGCGGGGAAGGGGCGGAGTTGGGGTGAGGCCAAGGGCGGGACCGGGCCCCGTGGAGTGTCCTCTTTTTCAAATGTTTGAATATGGTAACCCTAATCATCCAACCTACTAAATTGATAAACGATTTAGTGAGTGCAAAACTGCCCCATTGTATTTCTGTCACTGGCACTGGATTTTGTAACATGCTTGTCATGAGCAGAGGAAAATAATGTGTATCACAGAAGCATATGAAATAAGTGATTTCACTGTGCTGTAACTGTGGAGTGCAGCTGGGAAGTACATCCCTCCTGCCCAAGGTGCACATAACATTCCATTAAATGCAGTAAACTGACTTTGCAAAACATGCATAATGGGAGGAGTATATTTTAATCTTCTCCTTTCTTTTCTCTGAGAGAGACACAGAAGCTTATTAATTAAATCTAGTTGTAAACATCCTAACTAGGTTCCAGGCACTGGGGGTAAAATCCTGATCCAAGGCCGGCTCTAGGCACCAGCAAAGCAAGCAGTTGCTTGGGGCGGCATATTTGCAGGGGTGCAAAAATCCAGCATGGGAGCTGAGAAACAACAGGGAGCCCTGGGAGCTGTAGTTCGTTGGTTAGCTCCCTGCCTATAGAGCCAGCCCTGGAACAGGGAAAGAACTACATTTCCCAGCAGTCCCTCTGCCGTTAGTAACAGGAAAGGGAGGGGGAAGGAGTGTGGAACTGAAACCTCATGCTGCAGCTTGTTGTGAATGGTAGGGACAGAGCTAGCTCTTGGTTTTTTGCCACCCCCCACCCCAGCCCTGGGCTCCCCCCTCACCCCTGTATTGCCCCAGCCCTGGACTCTCTCCCACTCACACCCCCTGCCAACCCAGCTCTGGCCCCCACCTGCACCCCCCTGCTGCCCCAGCCCTGGGCTCTCCCCTCCCCCCGCACCCACACCTCCTACCGCCCCAGCCCTGGGCTCTTCCCCCCCCCCCCGCACCCTCTGTTGCCCCAGTTCTGGCCCCCACCTGCACCCCCTGCCGCCCCAGCCCTGGGCTCTCCCCTCCCCCCGCACCCTCTGCTGCCCCAGCCCTGGAGTCTTCCCCCTGCACCCTCTGCCGCCCCAGCTCTGGCCCCCACCTGCTCCTCCTGCCGCCCCAGCCCTGGGCTCTCCCCCAAAGAAAGAATTGGGTGGACTAAATGGACAGTGTCCCTCTCTATCTGAAGCCTAGCAAGGGAGGTACGTGGATCCCACTAGAATTTAAAATGAAAAGTAAGGGAGGGAAGGCTCTACTAGACTGGGCAGCTTTAGATACAGTACCAGGCACGTAGGAGGATTTCCACTTCTGAGCCATGGAAGCAGAAATTGACTTTTCTTTTCCAGATTTGAACACCCTCAAAATTCAGGAGTGCTCAAGCTCAATTTGGGCAGCTGTTACTTCATTTCTCCCAAATCAAATATACTGATCCACTGTAACTTGCTGTAGAAAAAGTAGAATAAATTGAGCAAGAAATGCTTCCCAGTGGTTATTAGGACTGGAATTGCTATTTTCAACAGCCATTGCTTTTTTTTTTAAGTTTTAGTTTTAGTTTTATTTGTTTAAAAGGAAGACCGTGATATTGCATTGGCAAATTCCCCATAGAAACAAAGAATGGAACAAAAGAATAATAAAGGCATCACAACTTTTCCTCATTTATGTAGGACAATCTTATAATATGCATCCAGATATCCTCCAATCACACAAGCTGAAAATTGTTCCACTTCACTGCAGTTCTGTAACCATATGGGAACCAATCCTGTCTGTGTTCTGTGCACATCCAAAATTCCTGCTGAATGACCCGCCCTGGGAGCGAGTTACCAGTGACCCAGGGCTGTGGCGGAAGGAGGGTGCAGTTGGCGGGTGGGGGAGCCCAGGGCTGGGGTGGGGGGCAGCCAAAAAATTTTTTGCTTGGGGCAGCAAAAAACCTAGAGCCGGCTCTGTCCTGGTCCCACTGAAGTCAATGGCAAAACTCCAATTGATTTCTGTGGGACCAAGAGTTCACCCTAAGTTTTTTAGCTGTTACGGAGCTCTTACAATTGAAGATCAAAATGGGGACTCCACTCTGACAAAAGAAGAATATATGTTCCACACACAAAGCAAAATTTCCCCCTTGGATCCACACAGCAGATTTTCTCTCCAATATTCTCTCTAACTATGCAAAACATTTGTAGGAGTTGCACACATAAGAGAATATCAGAGCAGAGATCTGCCATGTGGATCTGAAAGCAGCATTTTGCCTTCAGATTTTAATGTATTTGTGAATCAAGATGCAACATTTCATATCAAAGGCAGAAAGCAGTATACAACAGAGAGCTTTGTCATCTAGCTGAGGTGTTTCTGGGGTGCCTATCACTGTAGTATTTAAGGAATGTAATGAAACTGGAAGATATTTATATTCCCACTAAAAGGTACTTATTTCATTTTAAAAATATATTTCCACAAGAGCCCTGAAGAGTTTTGTTTTCTGTGAAAGCTATTTACAATACATAATTATTCTGAAACAGAAAAAAATGTGTTAGTACATTTGCATGCCCTCTTTTACAGTATGCATCTTCAATTGCAATAGAAATTACTCAGTGAAAGAGATTTGTCATTATCATTGACTCATTTATATGGCACCAAAATATCATTTTGTGTAGGTGGCGTGGGCACCTGAATATCTCCAACACATGTTGATTTGTTCTGTTACTACATGTTCTTTGAAATCATCAACATACTGAAAAATGAATCTACCATATGCCTAGACTCAATCATTTTTATTCTGCCTAATACACAGCTCCTAATTAATAGAGCACCAGATTCTGCCATCCTAACTCTTGTTGAGTGGTACCTTGCCCCTCAAGTAAAGTAATAGATTTAAGAGAAGAGACCATTATGATTATCTAATCTGACCTCCTACATAATTCCATCTAGTCAAACCTGAATCAAGCTCAACACCATGTGGTTAGCTATATGTTTTATAAAAATATTCATATTTCTTATCCAGTACACCAATTCTGGGATTAGGTCGGTCTCTCAAGGTAATTGAGACCATCTATAGATGACTCAGAAAAGAGGGAAATAGATACAGTTTCTGCTCCTCTTTGAAGATTTATACATTTGCTAATAATAGAAAATAACACAGTATTTTTGAATGGTGCAAAAATAAATCAATCTCTTTCCAGTTTTAAGATTATATTTTTTTATCCTTAGCTGCTGTACGATTATTGTGATTGATTATTAGGAATGGATGTCAAGGTCTGTGCTTTATATATATCAGTGTTGTTTAGTAGACTGACCACAGAACTGGGAGCCTGGAATGTTTGAGTTCTAATACTGGTTCTGTTACTGTTTCACTCTATGGCCTTGGGCAAGAAACTTCACCTCTTTATGTCTCATTTTCCCCATTTGTTAATAATGCTTACTTATCTATTTCAAAAGGAGGCTCTGAGGATTAATTACTTATTGTTTGTCAAGTGCTTTGAAGATACAGAAGTGCTGTATAATTATTATTATTAGATGTAAGGTTATGTGACTTTGATGTTTCACTAAAAATGAATAAATGAATATTGAAAAGTCCCATTTCCTTTTATTCTCATGTATGCATATAATGCTGTGTGAGTTGCTAAGGTGTTTGCAAAATATATATCTTTTCATTTTGGAGGCATGGATGAAATATGTCACACAAAGAAAATGATATTAAAACAGCAATAAGGGTCTATCAAACTCACCAAATCCTTGAACATCAGAAATAAGCTTGAAATTCCAACTTTAAGACACCCTTCAGCTCCTAGGAATTCTGGACCAGATTCTGAATTCTATTACACCAACGTATATCAGTGTAACTCCTTTGGGGTGAAAGGCACTACTCTGATTGACACTGATGAAATGGAGATTAGAATCCAAAATCTGTATTGTGCCAGTTGGTGAAGCATCCTGGTGAGTGCATATGTGTACCCTACCCTCAGCTGGGCAGAATCAGACCAGAATAAGTGCTAGTGCTTATGGGCCTGGCCCAGCTCCCATTTTAGTTAATGGGGTGCATTCTCAGTAGGCCACATCCTTTGTTGCTATAAATGATCAGTGTTCCACTAAAGCTAATGGAGCTACACATTTATACCAGGTGACCCACTGATTTTAATAGGATTAGATTGAGCCCTATGTCATTCCTCCAGTGACAAAAAGAACGTGTAAATCATACTGACAAGAATGGCAATTCTCTGTTAATATCAATATTAGAAGCTTGTGCATTTGGAGCTAAAGTTCCTGGGTTCTATCCCCCTGGTTGCAAATGTGTAGTATACCTGATTTCTAGGAGGTGTTATGTATGCTGCTATGGATTTACTCCAGCAGCACAGTATGGAATAATTTTGCATAATTATTACACCAGCTCTGATATCCTAAAGCATTACATCCTATTGTATGTTACCATGAGAATGCCGCAGCAGTTTCTTGTGATAATAAAGAAACTAATGTGTGTCACCACCATATGGCTGCCTCTGAATGCCTTCATGGAAAAGTTACTGTGGAGCGTTTCCATGGAAAATTTCTCCAGAACTGGACCAATTTTCCACAGAAATGTTATAATTTTTTGAGAGAGAGCTCTATTGAATATTTCAGTAAGGGTACAATAGCCCCATCATTAAACAGTTTGCTGTTATGTGGGTGTTGCTGAGTATTAAAACAATTACTCAGCAAAAAAAATGAAATTCTGTTTGAAACAGCAGGCTTCTGTGCATTGGGTTATTGCAGCTTGTGGGTGATGCTGGTTCTCTGAAAGCTACTGCAGTCTACAGCAAGTGATTTAGACACATCTGGATTCTAAAGACATAGAGTTCACTGTGCAGAGAAAGCTCTGGGCACAGCTGACGGGGGAAAGCCACAAAGGAGCTGTTTGTGTTTCCCTGATCCTGGGGCTGGTCAGCAACCATTTCTGACCAGTGTATAGCAGGCTTAAGGTTGTTCTGCACTATATCTTGCTGATTATGGCCCCAAAAAGCCAGAGAGCCAACCGGAGGTTGCTGGAGTGCATTCAGCTCTGGCCACAGATCTGAGTATGCCCCCATGCCAGATGCCAGGAGGAGGGTGTCATAAGAGGGGAATTTCCAGCTGGAGAGATCCACCAGCTTTCCAGCCCCTTTGCTTTTAAATAAAAAATTAAATAGAAATATAAAATACTAAAGGCCTAATCTTAAAGTTAAAAGGCCAGATTGTGACAGGCATTTATGTGGGTAGGTTGGGATAGAGCTCCCTCTGGGTCCGTGACAATGCGGTTCTGGCGGAACCCAACTGAGAGTGCCAACTCAGGACAAATTGCTCAAATAGGGCAGTTACAGCCCAAGGCTGGGGTTCTTTCCACCTCTAAGGCAAACCAAACCAGCCAGACTAAGAGGACTTCAGTCTCACCCCACTGGCTAACTGCAAGTCTCACAAGCAATCTCCTTAGACACTCCAGTTTCCCAGTATTACCACCAGTGCCCTTGTTATGGGGACAAATGGTTATGAAAACCGATACCCCAGTAAAAGAAAAAGGTTCTCCTGATCCCAAAGGACCAAGCCCCAGACCCAGGTCAATATACAAATCAGATCTTACCCACAAATCACGCTGTTGCCAATCCTTTAGAATCTAAAATCTAAAGGTTTATTCATAAAAGGAAAAAGATAGAGATGAGAGTTAGAATTGGTTAAATGGAATCAATTACATACAGTAATGGCAAAATTCTTGGTTCAGGCTTGCAGCAGGGATGGAATAAACTGCAGGTTCAAATCAAGTCTCTGGGATACATCCCCCGCTGGGATGGGTCCTCAGTCCTTTGTTCAAAGCTTCAGCTTGTAGCAAAGTTCCTCCAGAGGTATGAAGCAGGATTGAAGACCCGATGGAGATGAGGCATCAGCCTTATATAGTCTTTTCCAGGTGTAAGAAAACCTCTTTGTTCTTACTGTGGAAGATTACAGCAAAATGGAGTCTGGAGTCACATGGGCCAGTCCCTGCATACTTTGCTGAGTTACAAGGCGTATCTGCCTTCTCTCAATGGGTCCATTGTATAGCTGATGGTCCTTAATGGGCCATCAAGCAGGCTAGGCAGAGCTAACACCAGTTTGTCTGGGATGTCACCCAGAAGCATAGCATAAGTTTGAAATACAGACAGTATAGAGCCAATATTCATAACTTCAACTACAAAAGTGATACACACATATAGACAGCATAATCATAACCAGCCAACCATAACCTTGTTTTAGACACCCCATTTGACCCCCTTTATACAAGATTTGCGTGCCACTACAGGACCTTGGTTGCAACAATGATCTATATGGTCCCAGATTATATCAATAACGTCACACCCCCAACGCAAAATTGATGCAGGAAGGGATGTCACAAACATCGCTGACTGCATCCTAAGAGCTCTCCACCCTGGACAATGCATCAGCTACAATATTTTCCTTTCCCCTTATGTGGACTATATCCATTTCATACTCCTGAAGGGCTAAACTCCAACGCAGCAACCTGGAGTTGTTGCCCTTGGCCCTGTGCAGCCAGACCAGAGGGGCATGATCACTCAACACAGTGAATTTTTTATTGTACAAATAGGGCTTAAGTTGCTTGACCGCCCAGACAATGGCATAACATTCCTTTTCAATGGTAGCGTAATTTTGCTCAGTGGGGGACAATTTCTTACTTAAATATGCCACGGGATGTCTCTTCCCTCCTTCCCCCTCTTGCATTAGCACTGCCCCCAGCCCAATATTGGAAGCGTCTGTACATAATAAAAAGGGCTTTTCAAAATCTGGGCTGGCCAAAATAGGCTCTTTGGCCAAAGCGCTCTTTATGCTTTGAAAACCCTGCTCACAGGCCTCCGTCCATAGCACCCGGTCTGGTTTTTCCTTTTTCGTCAGGTCTGTGATGGGAGCAACAATGTCGCTGAATCCCTGCACAAATCTCCTGTAATAGTTGGCCAGACCAATGAAGGATTGGACCTGCTTTTTAGTTCTAGGGGTTGGCCAGTTTTTAATGGCCTCTACCTTTACAGGCTCTGGGCGCAGTTGCCCATTGCCCACCCTGTGCCCCAGGTAGGTCACCTCAGCAGCTCCCATTCTGCATTTAGAAACCTTAACCGTTAGATTGGCCTCCCTGAGCCGGTGCAGCACAATCCCTATGTGGTTCAGGTGATCTTGCCACGAACTGCTGAATACGGCCAGGTCGTCTATATAGGCCCTTGCAAAAGATTCTAATCCCCGTAGGACCTCATTTATAAGTCTCATGAACGTAGCCCCTGAATTTCGCATCCCAAAGGGCAGCACTTTGAACTCATATAAGCCCGATTCCACTATGAAAGCGGATTTTCCTTGTGCCTCGGCATCTAGGGGTATTTGCCAGTACCCCTTAGTCAGGTCCAGGGTGCTTATAAACCTTGCCCCTCCCAGTGTATCCAGTAGATCCTCTATTCTGGGTGTGGGGTAAGGGTCAGGCTGGGTGATAGCATTTAGCTTCCTGTAATCCACACAAAACCTCATGGTCTTATCCTTTTTTGGCACCATTACAATGGGAGAGGCCCAGGGGCTCTGGGATCTGGTGATTATTCCCATTGTCAACATGCTCTCCACCTCTTCCTGGATCTGTCTTTGCATCTCTCCCTTGGCCCTGTAAGCTCTGCTAGGGGCTGGGCGGGGACCCACCGTGTGAATGGAGTGTGTTATCCTATCTGTGAGCCCTGGCCTATTGGAGAATGTTCGCTTATGGTGTCTTAACAGCATCAGCAGTTCCTTTCTTTGAGGGGGGGTTAAATCCTCCCCCATCTCAATGCTCTCAAGAGGCGTTTCCTCCTGGCTTTCAGCAACCATGTCAATTAAAGGGGCAGATCCTGCCTCTTCCTCAGCATAACAGATTGTGTTCACATTTACCTCCCTTGCATGGTAGGCCTTCATTCTGTTCACATGCACTGTCTGCACACTTCCCTGGACCTGGGGCTTCCTCACATCATAGGTAACCTCATTAATCCTTTCCACTACCTCCATGGGTCCAGACCAAACATCTTTCATTTTGTTCTTCCTGACAGGATCTAGCACCAATACCATGTCCCCTATTTCAAACGCCCTCTCTTTAGCATCTCTGTCATACCAGGCTTTCTGAGTATCCTGGCTCTCTTTCAGATTTTGCTCAACCAACTTCATCATCTCCTGCAAGCTCTCCTTGAATTGAGCCACATACTCGGCCACCGGCTGCTCTGCCTCCTCCACATTACCTTCCCATGAGTCACGAACCAAATCTAGGGGCCCCCGGACCTGCCTCCCATAGAGCAGTTCAAATGGAGCAAACCCTGTAGACTCTTGGGGCACACTCCTGTATGCATACAATAGATATGGCAGCATAACATCCCAGTCATTCTGGCGTCTATCCACATACATTTTCAACATAGACTTCAGGGTTCCATTGAACCTCTCCACTAGACCATTAGTCTGGGGGTGGTAGGGAGCAGCTTTCAGGTGCTTCACCCCACATCACTCCCACAACTGTTTGAAAACCACAGACATAAAGTTAGACCCACGGTCAGACAATATTTCCTTGGGAAAACCCACTCTGCTAAAAATAGAGAACAAGGCCACTGCCACCGTCTCTGCCTCGATATTAGCCAAGGCTACAGCCTCCGGATATCTGGTAGCAAAATCTACCAACACCAGGATGTATTTCTTCCCATTTCTGGAAGGTTTTGGGAGTGGCCCCACAATATCCACAGCTACTCTGGCAAAAGCCTCCCCAATAATGGGCAGAGGCTGGAGGGGCACCTTGCTAGGCCCCCTTAACCCCTTACGCTTCTGGCACAGCTCACAGCTCCTGCAGTAATCTCTCACTGACCCCGAAAGGTGAGGCCAGTAGAAATTCTGCTCTAGCCTGTCACACGTTTTGCCTATACCCAGATGTCCTGCAAAGGGACTATCATGAGCCAACTTCAACAAATCATTGCGGTAACTCTCAGGCACCACAAGCTGTTTGCGAGCTGCTGCTTGGGAATTCTTCCTTCCCCTAGGCGGTTCCCTATACAACAGCCCATCCTGCATAAAAAACCTGCCTCTCTCTTCACAGGCCGGGACCTGACTCTGAGCATCATTCCTGGCCCTCTCTAGAGATACATCACTCTGCTGAGCCACAATAAATTCACTCTGGGTTTTGTTTGGATTCAGAATCATCTCTGATATTTCAGACAAACCCTCACCTGATCCATCTTGAGAGGCACTCTCTGTCTGTTTGCTGCCCCCCTCACTGCCATCGGGCAGGGTATCCGCCCCAGCCCCAAATTCTTTCTGAGACCTGGTCACTACATTCACTTGGCCCGGCGCCCCCAATATGTTATTTCCTACCAACACATCAGCCGGAATCAAATCCCGGACAGCAGCCTTCACATCCCCTTTAAAGCCATCCCACTCCAGGTGGATTCTAGCCATTGGCAGGTTCACAGAATACTCGGATAACGCCACTACCGTCACATACTCCCCCGGCAGCATGTCCTTCGGCTTCACCAGATGTCCCTTGACTATAGTTACATCCGAGCCAGTGTCTCGCCATCCTGTGCATTCAACATCATTGACCTTTGCCTCCATGATAAACCTCTCACTCCCCTGCCATGCCTCAGTCCTGACATAACTGGTGAGCTTATCACCTCCTCCCATGCCACTGGAGACTATGGGGTTAACATTAGCTACTGCTGTGCTTGCACCTGAACTTAAGGTGGAGCTGTTGTGGCTTGGTTCAGCCTGAGTGCTCAGGGTAATGGAGTTGGCATTTATCGTGGCATTTGGGGTTGCTGGCTTTGGGCTGCCCTTCAGGGTCGGGCAGTCTGGTCTCATGTGGCCCAGCATACCACAGTGATAGCATGTAATCTGTTCCGTTCTGGGATGAGAGTTCCTACCCTCCGGGCCCCCTTGAACTCCTCTAGAAGAGTCAGGGACAGATTTACCTTTAAATCCCTCCCTCCTCTTGAACTGGGGAGAATGGTGATTAATTTTCCCCGGGGTTTTACACCCTTCTCGAGCCCTGTTTTGGGTATGGGCATCCGCAATCTCTGCTGCCCGTAGGACTGACTCAGGGTCCCTGTCACACACAGCTGCTCTCACATGGTCAGGCACAATATCTAAGAACTGTTCCAAAGTTATTAAATCCAGCAATTTTTCAAAACTCCCATGCGCCTTGGCCCCCACAACCCACTTTTTAACAAAACCCATCAGCTTATGAGCACATTCTACAAAAGTACAATCCTTAGGCATTTTAAACTCTCTAAATTTAACTCTGTAAGATTCAGGAGTAACCTTGAATCGCCTTAACACAGAATCTTTAAACTGCCCATAATCCAAGGCTTCTTGTTCCCCCAAGTCATTAAATACTTCCCTGGCTTTTCCAGTCAGTCTGGTCAGCAGGACAGGCATTCGCTGACCCTCAGGGATCTGGTACAGATTGCAGAGGCGTTCAAAGGTAGACAAAAACTCCTCTATATCCTCAGTATCGTTGTAAATGGGACACATCCTTTCCCAGTTTTTCTCATGGCGGGGGGGAAGTGGAGTACCAGGTGGGGATGACTTTCTCCGCTCTTCCATTACTTGGAGCTGAAGTCTGGCCGTCTCCTGTTCCATCTTGTGAGTCTCCTGTTCCATCCTGTGAGTCTCCTGCTCAGCAGCGAGCAGCTCTAGACGTCCCTTACGAGCTCTCTCTTCTCTCTCATCAGCCTCCTTCTTTCTTTGATCGGCTTCTTTCTCTCTCTCAGCAGCCTCTTTCTCTCTCTGAGCGGCCTCTTTCTCTCTCTCAGCAGCCTCTTTCTCTCTCTCTCTTTCTAACTCTGCTACTTTTTGCTTCTCCAGCAATCGAAGATCTGCTAGCTTCTGTTCATGCTCAAATTGCAGTTGACTTGTCACCCTTTGCATTCTAATTTTTTCTGTCTCTTCTGCAGCCTCAGGTAAGGGCTGTGCTCTTGCCCCCTGATCACTGGCTATTAACAGATTTCTCAGTTCTTGATTTGTAGCTTTCTTTCTAAAGCTTATCCTCTTATCTGAACACAAATTTTCCAGGGCTTTTTTGCCAAGTCCCTCATATGCTCTTTGCTCAGCCATTGCAGCAGCTCTTTAACCAACCAAACTCTCAATCCCAAAATTCAAATTTGGACAGCGTGGGGTTCTGACCCAAAGCTTAATTGACCTGGTTCTGTGGATCCAAGCACGACTACGCCACTGTGACAATGCGGTTCTGGCGGAACCCAACTGAGAGTGCCAACTCAGGACAAATTGCTCAAATAGGGCAGTTACAGCCCAAGGCTGGGGTTCTTTCCACCTCTAAGGCAAACCAAACCAGCCAGACTAAGAGGACTTCAGTCTCACCCCACTGGCTAACTGCAAGTCTCACAAGCAATCTCCTTAGACACTCCAGTTTCCCAGTATTACCACCAGTGCCCTTGTTATGGGGACAAATGGTTATGAAAACCGATACCCCAGTAAAAGAAAAAGGTTCTCCTGATCCCAAAGGACCAAGCCCCAGACCCAGGTCAATATACAAATCAGATCTTACCCACAAATCACGCTGTTGCCAATCCTTTAGAATCTAAAATCTAAAGGTTTATTCATAAAAGGAAAAAGATAGAGATGAGAGTTAGAATTGGTTAAATGGAATCAATTACATACAGTAATGGCAAAATTCTTGGTTCAGGCTTGCAGCAGGGATGGAATAAACTGCAGGTTCAAATCAAGTCTCTGGGATACATCCCCCGCTGGGATGGGTCCTCAGTCCTTTGTTCAAAGCTTCAGCTTGTAGCAAAGTTCCTCCAGAGGTATGAAGCAGGATTGAAGACCCGATGGAGATGAGGCATCAGCCTTATATAGTCTTTTCCAGGTGTAAGAAAACCTCTTTGTTCTTACTGTGGAAGATTACAGCAAAATGGAGTCTGGAGTCACATGGGCCAGTCCCTGCATACTTTGCTGAGTTACAAGGCGTATCTGCCTTCTCTCAATGGGTCCATTGTATAGCTGATGGTCCTTAATGGGCCATCAAGCAGGCTAGGCAGAGCTAACACCAGTTTGTCTGGGATGTCACCCAGAAGCATAGCATAAGTTTGAAATACAGACAGTATAGAGCCAATATTCATAACTTCAACTACAAAAGTGATACACACATATAGACAGCATAATCATAACCAGCCAACCATAACCTTGTTTTAGACACCCCATTTGACCCCCTTTATACAAGATTTGCGTGCCACTACAGGACCTTGGTTGCAACAATGATCTATATGGTCCCAGATTATATCAATAACGTCACACAGCCCCTTTGCTTTTAAATAAAAAATTAAATAGAAATATAAAATACTAAAGGCCTAATCTTAAAGTTAAAAGGCCAGATTGTGACAGGCATTTATGTGGGTAGGTTGGGATAGAGCTCCCTCTGGGTCCTCACTGACCAAGGACAACCACTGTGAGTGGGGTGTGGTGAGGGAGCAGAGAGGGGCACGGTACAGGATTTTTTGGTTGTAGAACTCAAGAATCTGAAGCAGAAGACACTGCCCAATGTACTCTGGAGTGGGTGGTTTGCTCACCGTTTTATGTTTATGTATCCTACTTTAATTTCCCTCAATTAATGTTAGGTGATTTCCCTCCTTTCATTAAAAGTTTATTTTCTACACTCAGACTCTGTGATTATGAGAGGGGAAGTATTGCCTCCTAGAGGTGCCATGGGGTTGTGTGTAATTTTACCAGGTTACTGGGTAGGGGCTCGAGCCAATTCTGTGTTGTATTTTTGAAAAAGAACCTCTAGATATTGAACCCAGCCCTCATTGCTGCCAACTCCATCTGGCAGAAGGGTTACACATATATCATGTAATTTGCATGAAAAAGTGGCATTTTCTTTTCAGCAGAGTGCTGCAGAGAAGTCTCATATTACTAAGACTTCATTATTTTTTTACCAAAGACATCACAGTACGTTTCTTAGCATATGAAGAAGTATTTTCAGTAACTAAATCTACCTGACAACTGTCAGAATAAAGAAACAAATTACATGTTGCAAAGCATTCTCCTTGGTTTTTCAATTCTTTGTTCCCTGCTCATTTTAGAATTTCAAAAACTGGTAAATCTCTCAATCGTTAAAGAGAATTAATGAGGTTCTTCTGCACTTCTAGCTTTGCTGTAAGTCTATGTGGAACTAACCCAAGTTCCCAAAGTGTTTGTTCCAGGAAGTGTTGGTTGCAAAATTTAAGATGGAGTCTTTGGAGGCTGCCTCTGCTTTGGTTCATCCAAAGAGCTAGTCAGGAACATAGAGGGGATCTTCCTAGGATAGTAATTACATTAATTTAAAATATGTGTGATTCATTTTATAATTAGGGCCCTACCAAATTCATGGTCCATTTTGGTCAATTTCATGGTCAGAGGATTTTATAAATCATAAATTTCATGATTTCAGCTATTTAAATCTGAAATTTCACGGTGTTATAATTATAGGGATCCTGACCCAAAAAGGAGTTGGGGGGGTCGCAAGGTTAGTATGGGGGGTTGCAGTACTGCTACCCTTACTTCTGCGCTGCTGCTGACAGCGCCGCTGCCTTCAGAGCTGGGCAGCTGGAGAGCGGTGGCTGTCGGCCAGGATCCCAGCTCTGAAGGCAGAGCCGCTGCCAGCATTAGTGCAGAAGTAAGGATGGCAGGGTATGGAATTGCCACCCTTACTTTTGTGCTGCTGCCTGCAGAGCTGGGCCCTCAGTCAGCACCCGCTACTCTCCCGCTGCCCAGCTCTGAAGGCAGCAGCACAGAAGTAAGGGTGGCATGATATGGTATTGCCACCTTTAATTCTGTGCTGCTGCTGGTGGGGTGCTGACTTCAGAGCTGGGCGCTTGGCAAACAGCCACTGCTTTCTGGCTGACCAGCTCTGAAGGCAATGCAGAAGTAAGGGTGGCAATATCACGACACTCCTAGAATAACCTTGTGACCCCCCTGCAACTCCCTTTTGGTTCAGGACCCCCAATTTCAGAAACACTGGTGTCTCCCCTGTTAAATCTGTATAGTATAGGGTAAAAGCACATAAAAGACCAGATTTCATGGGGGTGAGACCAGATTTCACGGTCTGTGAAGTGTTTTTCATGGCTGTGAATTTGGTAGGGCCCTATTTATAATCTAGTTTTATTGACAATTAGCAGATATTTCATATTCTCTCTTATTTTAGGGATTTTCCCCATTAGCATGGAGAGGCACAAAGAGAAAATCAGTCTGCCCTATATCTGCCGAAACAGAGTGCTCCATTATAAATCACACACCTGTTTTCCAAACACAGCAGATTAAAGACATTCTCAGTCACGGTATGTAAACAGCTATAGGAAGAAAGTTTATTCTTTCATATACTAATCCCCAAGCACAACATACAATGGTTTAGAGTACTGAGCAATGCTAGTACTGTAGTGTGATTATGTGTTTTGCAATATAGCAACTCAGACAAAAGTTCTGGAGAAAGGAAATGTTCACTGAGACCGGAAATGTTGGCTAGAACACTTGAGTAATTTATTGTCTGCTCTTTCCCAGGGTGCTGTGGGATCTTTAACTGCCATCTGAATCATTAAAAATCCAATTTTCTTCTCTCCATTTGTACATCACATACACAGGACAATAGTTTTCACAATAAAATACATTACTGCACCATAGTAGGTATGAGCGTAATGTTGAACCCACAGCTTTCTGGGCCAGAGGTCAGGGCCCAGGGCCCAGTTCCCCACTGCCTTGCTCCTTCGCAAAGTGAATACAAGCGAGTGAAAACGGCTACCAAATCAGAACTCTCCATTCACTTGCACTCACCTTGCAATCCTGGGTATGAGTGGCATGTGAAGCTTCCCCTCAGAGAGGCTAGCTCCCCATCCCGCTTCTTTCACCCACACTCTGCCCCAGACCCCTCACCTCCCCTGCTACGTGCATCCCTCCTCCCCCCCCCTGCTGACCCCCTCCCACTGTCACGTGTCTTTACTTTCCTTCCCCTCCCTCTCCCACTTGGCCTCCCACTGCCGCTTGCCGTGTCCCTCCCTGCTCTATTCCCCCTCTCCTGCACAGTCCCCTCCTCCAAAGCCCCTGCCGCTTGCGCTCTCTGCCCCTCCCCCAATCTGAGCGCTCGCCCCACCCATCGCAGAATTTGAACAAGTGAAAAAAACTGGGGGGGCACATTCGCTGCCCCCGGGTACCTCTAATTGCCGCCAGCCTGCTGCTTACCAGGAGTGCTGGAGAGGAGTAGCCAGGCAGCAATGGATGGAGAATGTCAAGCTTTCATATGTGCCAGGCAGGTTCCCAGACAGCTGAGGACGCGGTATCTGCTACTCAGTTTACCGGGTCCATCAATAATCAACCTGGGGAGTCCAAGGGCCCTGGAAGCTGAGTAGCAGATACCGCCTTCTCAGCCTCCCAGAAACCTGCATGGCACATAATAAATAAGCAAAAACTTCTGATGGAAGCCCACTCCCATTAGGGAGGTGAATAGGCAGGGCCACCACAGCCCAGGCATCCAGTGGCGGGTCGGCGGTGGTTGCACCAGGGGAGGCTTAGCCTGAATGTAAATGACCATGCAATGTGCACAGCTGTAGAGAATCAGGTGCATGGGGCCACATCCAGATCACCTTATTCATACAAGTAATTAACTCATTAGGGCAGGGACTTTATCTTCATATACTAGGAGCCTAGTAAAGTATTGGCACTAGATAAATAATCATTAATGATAACAGTCCCATTGCAGACAGTGGGACTACTCAAGTGAGTACAGTGAGAATGATTTGGCCCCTGACATATGACCAACATACCAACTTCGATATGACTGCACTGACAGGTGCTTGCATTCCATGCAGATTGACAGCATTTCATTACAGCTTTGTGCCCCCGGATAGCTATAAAATTGCTACTCACAGGATGGCATGCATTACTTAACCACAGAGCTGGTTGGGAATTTTCTGATGAAACTTTTTGTGCTGGAAAATGCCAATTCGTTGAAACCTAAACAGAGAAAGGATCAGTTTTAATGAATCTCCCAATTTAAAAAAATGGGGAAAAGTTTTGAAATTGTCAAAATGTCCCATTTTGATATTTTCTAAACAAAAAGTTTCATTTTTCTGTTTGAAATGACTCTCTTGTTTTGCAATGTTAGTTAATTTATACTAAAAAAGGCACAAAAACATTTAAAAGGTTGTGTGATGGTTGTGTGATGCTGGAGGCCTCAGGATTCTGCCACACCCATTCCAGGAAAGGAGCAATGGAGAGGTCTCCAAGCAGCCTAGAGTGGTTGTGAGGAAGCAACCAATCGGAGAAGGCTGCTGGAAAGGCAAGTCAATGTCCAGGAGGGCCCTATAAAAAGGAGCTGCAGAACAGAGCAGCAGTTAGTTACTGCTTGGAGCTGGAGAAGAAAGGACTGCAGGCCTGGCTGCCTGGAAGAGCATCAGGGCCACAGACAGCTCAGTCTGCGGGTAGGGACTGTGGGAGTGAGATGCTCCTGGCTGGCTGCTAGGACTGAGCCAAAGACAGTTTGCTAGCAGGGACTGGGGGAGCACTGAGAGCGCTCCTGGCTGGCTGCAGGGACTGAGCTTGGGGAGGGAAGATAGTGTCTCCAGGGAGGAAGCCCTAGGGATACAGCCCATATCAGGGCCGGACTACTTAAAGACCAAGGCCCAGGAAGGGCTAGAGAAACATCACCAGAGGGGTACTGATATAGGCCCCGGTGGACTGTATACCCCGGAAGGGGTCTGTTATGGTTAACATGCAGACAGTGTGTGACTCGGCTGAGTTGCTGAAAAAAATGCCTGAGAACCACCAAAAGGGGTCACCAGTACTGAAAGTATGCAGACACACCCAACCAGAATGGGGGTGCTCGTGAGAGGTGAGTGCCAACCCCATTACAAGTTGATATTGAAACAAAACTTTTTGAAATAACTGAAATAAAATGTTTTAGTTGAACTGATCCAATTTTTTTTTTTTTTTTTGGTTCATCAGTTACATAAAAAATTTTGAGATGTTGACTTTTTGTCCAGATTCAGAATGGAAAAAATGTTCAAAAGTTAGGAAATTCTCATGGGACAGAAAAACTGCTTCCCACCCTATTACTGAAAAAAAATCTCCAGTCTCTATTTTGCATTTCTGACCTCTATTCTGAATAAGCAAAAATCACTCCACTCTGAGATGGATGCTGCAAACCATGAGCGTGCTCAGTAAGAATTTAGGATCTCTTAAAAAAAAAAAAAAAAAAAACAACTCATGACAAAGAGCCATGTGGGTGTGGCTTGGCAGAATCATAGCTCTGAGGTAGAGGACAACAGTGAGCATGTGCAAGATTGGCAACGACTGAGCACGTGCAGTAAGGGGTGACAGAGAGGTCAGTCAGTTAAGCAGCTGGCTGGTCAGAACCCACTCATACTGGTCCCAACTTGTTTTAAAAGTCAGAGCTGTCAATCAGAATTCTGAGGTAATGATCAAGACTGAGAACGTGTGAGTCAGGTAACTGTTGCTAAGATTAGAAAGGTATATAAGGAAAGAGCTACAATGTAGCATAAAAGGACAGCTGCCAGCAACAGTTTCAGAGTCCAGAGGCTGCGTCTGAGCAGGAGAAAGGTGAGCAGGAAGAGCCAGAAAGCCAGCAAGAGAAGCCAAAGAAGAACTGCTGCAGAGAGAAATAAGAAAGCTGGAGCGGAGCTGACTGACTAGGAGCTGAAAAGTAGCAGCAGTTATTTGATTTTTAAAAGAAAGCAGCAATGGATTTATAGAGTAAGCTTAATATTCTTTTAATTATAGTTTAGTAAAAGTAGTTTAGAATAGTATATAGTATTTAACATGTGTGTGTGCTTGTGTTTTAATTATATTTCGCTTATGTAAACTTTAAAGTAATTTAAGACATGCTATCAGCAATTTGCTGCAAATTGGTCACTTGCAATAAATTGCTTCCCTTAGAATCTTTTGAACTATATGCTATTGCTCCTTAACTTGCAGTAAGGGATTTGTGTCTAAGGGATTTTGTGCCTCGTTTAGGATTTTTAGATCATATTGTACTAGGGATTATTAGTTACTTTAATAAAAGATACTTTGTTTTGGAAAGAACACTGCCTGTGTCAATTACTTTATCAAAAGATTATATCCGTGTCCTTTGGTGATTCCTTAAAACCCCCTGGAACTTTTACCTCATGAAGAACAGACTAAAGAGGCAATAGGTGGGTTATTATAGCAGCGCCCCAAAATCCATTTTTCAAAGTAACAACCCAACTCTAGTTAACAACACCCTCTTGCAGTTTAATTATAAATAAATACAGAAATAGCATCCACTAGACAGTACAGTACAGGAGTTTATCATCCACATTATATGACATATTGTGATATGTCACTTTGTACTCACTGCTAATTCAAACAGTAACTAATGTCACCAATGGAGGTAAGAAAAAAGCTCCTGTATAGGAAAAAAAACTACATGACATTTGAAAGATATTGGGTTACTACCAACAAAAATTAAAATTCACTTGCATTGTTCAAAATCTGTTTATAAAGGCATTAGCAGATGTACATTATTTGACTGCCAATTTTCTTCAAGTCTCTCATGATGTTAGTACTCCTGGGTGGGGGTGGGTGGTGTTTGTTTTTTCCTAATGAAAACACTTGCCTTTGCAATCAAATAATTGTCTACAGGCCCCCTACTGGACAAGGCCTAACCAGTGTCTAACTTGAATCTCTAATTGTATCTTTTGCAGTTAAGGCTTTGTTTGGCTGAAACTTTATCGATTTATCAGGCTCAACTGACAGTCACAGTTTTAGCTAAAAAATGGAACTACTTCAGAAAAGCTGACATTATGACATTGCATCGTGTATTTTTATATATTCATGCAAGGTACTCAGGATGTGCCATTTACTGTGCTGAGAATGTTTCTGGAAAGTCTTTATCCTTTAGGTGAGTGTGACAGGGTGTACTTGCCCCGCACTGGACAAGGAGAGGTTAACCCCATACTTTGGGTAGAGGAAGCCATGCCCCCTTGACCCTACTGGGAATGCTCCAACTGGAGCGTCAGTATAAAGGGGAACAGCCCAGCTCAGTCAGGGCTGACCGCCAAAGAGAGAAGATGCATGCTGCAGGCTCCTGCCTGGGAACTGCTGGAGCACAAGACCGTGGAGGCCAAGCTCACCGAAATCCGGACAGACACTCAGCTACCTGTGGACACCCAGGAGGTGTCAGAACTGTCGGAAGCTTCAGAGGTTGGAGACCCTGCCACTGGAAGACACGGTAGGAAGTAACCCAGGGGAACTAGATATTGATCCAGTTGTAGGACTGGGCATTAAATCAGCATGTTTTGGTCAGATCCCCACTGAACCAGTGGCGAGTACACTTGCCATTGGCAGGACCCTGGGCTGGGATCTGGTGGAGAGGGAAGGCCTGATGGTGGCCTATCCCCCTCTACCAATCAGCAGCCCTGTGAGGAAGGGCAGCTGTATTGACTCTGGCCACTGGGCACTGTAGTCTTGCAAGAGAGGGCAACCACATTGACTCTGGTCCTTAGGCCATGCAGCCCTCTGAGGAAGGGCAGTCGTATAGACTCTGGATGCTAGGCCATGCAGCTCTGTGAGGAAAGGCAGCCATATTGACTGTGGTCCCTCGGCTGTACTGCCATGAGATTAAGGGCAGTCAGGTGGACACAGCCGAGGGACTATAAGAGAAGGATACTCACCTTGTGCAGTAACTTAAGGTTCTTCAAGATGTGTGCTGTGGGTAGCCTGCGGGTTCTCCACTTCAAGTGTCAGTGCATCCCGGTGCCGTCAATCGGAGATTTACAGTAGCAGTGTCCACACAGGTCATGTGTGCACAGAAGGCATCTTGTGATGCCATTGGTGCCACATGTAGTGCATGCACGACAGTTCCTTCTCTACCGCAGAGTCCTTACTGTGAACTCCAAAGTAGAGGAGAGGAGGGTGGGTAGTGGAGCACCCACAGGGCCAAACATCTCAAAGAACTTCAGTTACTGCACAAGTTGAGTAACCTTTTCTTCTTCTTCGAGTGCTGTCCATGTGGGTGCTCCATTTCAGGTGACTATAGAGCAGTGTCCCTCAGAAGGCAAGGAGGGACTTTGGGTTCATTTGAGTCATAGAGGTAAGTGTGGTTAGGTCAACTATGGCATCAGCCCTGGAGTCTTGAGTGATAACCTAGTGCTCAGTGAATGTGTGTACAACGGCCCAAGTAGTCACTCTGCAAATCTCTAATATCGTAACATTGTTCAGGAACGCTATCAAGGTTGAATCTGATTGCATAGAATGCACTTTGATGTGCACAAGAGGGCCCATATTCTGAATACAATAGCAAGTTTGGATGCATGTGGAGATTCGTTTAGACAGTCTGAGTGGATATTGTGCACCCTTTCGAACGCTTGGTAGTCAAAATAAAAAGTCTAGGAGATTTCCAGAAAGGTTTGGTCCTTTCCAGGTAAAACGCTAACACCCGCCTGACATCCAATGTATGCAAGGCCATCTCTGTTGGAGTCCCGTGGGGGTTGGGATAGAACGTAGGAAAATGGATTGGTTGGTTCATATGCAAGGATGATGTTACCATTGGTAAAAATTTTGGGTGTGGATGTAGTGTATCTCACTCACCCATCTGGCGGAAGTAATAGCGACCAAAAAGGCCATTTTTGTGGATAAGTGTAGGAGGGAACAGGTGGCTAGAAGTTCAAATGGTGGTCTGGTGAGGTATTTCAATACCAGATTGAGGTACCAGGCCACAGTAGGTTGGCGAACCTCAGGATAAATGTTCTGAAGGTCCACAAGGAAGTGTTTAGAAATGGGGTGTGTGAAGATCGAGGTTCCGTCAATCTCATAATGGCTCATAATGGCTGCAAGATGGACTTTGATCAAGCTCATTGGTAATCCAACACTAACGGCAGTTGTGTAGTGGAGGCCGTCGCATGTTTTTCTTGACACCAGGAGGAGACTCTTCCATTTTTGAAGGTAAGTATTATGCATGGTCACTTTCCTGCTGTTCAATTTGTGTTCCAAGCAGGCTAGTTCGCCATAATGGAACCATGCAGGAGCCATGCTTGAAGGGGGAGTTTCTTTGGATTGTGGTGAAGAGTGCGACCATTGTTCTGAGACAGCAGGTCCGGACGGGGAGGGAGAACTCAAGGAGCGCATATCGCCATGCGCATCAGGTAAGGATACCATGCTTGTCTGGGCCACGTCGGGACTATGAGGATGACCCTGGCCTTGTCAATTGATATCTTGTGAATCACGTGTGATATCAGGGGGGTTGGTGGGAACTTGTACATGAGTTGTGCATCCCATGCAATGAGGAAGGCGTCCACCAGTGACCGTGGTCCCATTCCCAGTCTCAAGCAGAACATTGTGCATTTGTGGTCCATTGGGGATGCAAACAAGTCAATGAGGGGAGTGCCCCACTGGTAGAATATGGATTGAAGGACTCCCCTGTTCATTTCTCATTCGTGGTCTTGAGAGAAGTACCTGCTTAGCGTGTCCGCCATTACATTCTGACAGCCAGGAAGGTAGGAGGCCGAAATGTTTATGTTGTGGTGTATGCAACAGTTTCATGGCTTCGGTGCATAGTGAGGGTGATTGAGTGCCTCCTTGGTGATTGATGTAAAACATGCAGGCAATGTTGTTGGTCATTATGTGAATTGATACATCCTGTTATGAGGTAGGAAATGTTTGCAGGCATTGCGGACCGTGCGTAGCTCTAGTAGATGTGTAACTGAGTCTCTGCAAGAAACCATTTGCCTTGAACTGAGTGCTGATGCATGTGTGCACCTACCAGCCTAGCAGCGAGGTGTCCATTGTGATTACTACTGATGGGGATTCCTGTTGGAATGGGATGCCCATGCATACATTTTCTAGTCTTGTCCACGAGCGAAGACAGTCTAAGACACAGGGTGGTACTTTCAGTTATTTGTGTAGGCTGTGCTTGCTGGGTATGTATATTGAGATCAACCAGCCCTGTAGGCAGCGCATATGTAGTCTTGCGTGTCGTACCACAAACGTTGTGGTTGCCATGTGTCCTAGCAGTTGCAGGACAGTACGAGCCGGTACTTGGGGGCTGACTCTTACCTCTGAGATTAAGGTTTGTCAGCGTTGTGAATCTGTTCAGGGGCAGGGATTCTTTGGCTTCTATGGCATCGAGATGTGCCCCAATGAAGTCCAGTTGTTGGACAGGGATTAGAGTGGATTTTCATTCATTTATCTGTAGCCCTAGATCCCTGAATAATATGATCATTGTCTGGACTGTGTCCCGTGCTTCTTGTTGGGTTGGGCCTTTGAGAAGGCAATTGTCCAAGTACAGGAAGATCATTATCCCTTGTTTGGGTACATGTGCTACTACTACCTTTAAGGTTTTGGAGAAAACTCTTGATGCTGTGGACAGGCCAAACGATAGTACTCTGTACTGGAAGTGTTCGTGTCTTACTGTGAACTGCAGGAATTTCCTGTGAGCGGGGTGTATGGTAATATGAAAATAAGCCTTTTGGAGGTTGAGAGCTGAAAACCAGTCCCCCTTTTGCAGCGCTAGAAGTATCATGCCTAGTGTGAACTTTTGAGTGTGTACGAACTTGTTGAGCTTCCTGAGGTCCAAGAAAGGTCTCCATCCCCCATTCTTCTTCTGGCTCAAGAAGTAATGGGAGTAGAACCCCTTCTCCTTGTATTGCGAAGGTACATGTTCCACAGCCCCCAGCTGCAGAAGATGATTGACTTCTTGTCATAACACGTGCTCATGAGAAGGGTCCCTGAAGAGGGAGGGGGGTAGGGTAGGTGGTTGGGAGGTAAAAGGGATGGTATATCCCGATTGTACGATCTCTAACACTCATCGGTCCATGGTTATTGATGCCCAGACAAGGTGAAAGCGATGACGAAAACACGTGGATGGATCAGATGTAAATGCTGCCTGGTGAGGGAGGTCATTCAGACCCTCAACCAAACTTCAAAATTGTGGCTTGAGCGGAGCCGATTGAGAAGATGACAGTTGAGATTGAGGTGCTCTCCGTCACTGTGAATGTTGGCGTTGTCTTTGGTGCTCATAGGATCATTGCTGTTGCCAGTTAGAAGAGGAATCACTGGATCTCCCATAAGGTTGGTACTGCCTTCTCTTCGCCAGGTGCATTACAACAGCCATGGCCGTGGTTCTGGCCACCGTGTCCACCTTGGAGGGCTATTTTAGTGATGAGTTGACCCTCGTTTAAATGGCCTGAAATTGTGATTATTTCTCCTCTGGAAACTCTGCAGTGAACGAGCTAAGTTTCCCATAATTATTGTAATCTTATTTAGCCAGCAAGATGGAATAGTTGGCGACTCAGAATTGTAACATCGCCAAGGAGTAGACTTTGTGTCTGAAGAAGTCGAGCCTCTTGTGTTCCTTATTTTGTGGGGTTGAGCTAAACTGTTGTTTGCCGTGTTGATTAGTGGCATCGACCACCAAGGAGTTGGGAGGCAGCTGTGAGAAGAGGAAGTTCACCCCATTGATGGGGACATAATACTTCCTATCTGCCCTTTTCCATGTTGGCGGAATTGAGGCCGGTGTCTGCCAGACTGTCTCTGCTGGCTCCAAAGTCATGACATTGATGGGCAGAATGATTTTGGATGTAGATGAAGGTTGTAGAATTTGTACCAGCTTGTGCTGGTTTGTCTGCATTTCATCCAACGGGATGTCCTGGCTTTGGGGGACCCGCTTCAACAGTCCCTGGAACTGCATGAAGTCATCCGCCGAGGTAGGCAGTGGTGGCATGTGTGCAGAAAATGTACCTTCCTGATCTGTGCCCATCTCAGTGTCATCACCGACATCCTGAGCCTCCGTCGTCTGCAGGGTGGAGGAAGTGGGATGAGATCTCCGCTCGCCTCTGTGAGCCATGGGTGGCCTAGAGTGAGGGCCCCTGTGAGCTGCCTAGGGTTCCCAATGAGCCCATTGCATTGGGAAGGCCATCGGTGGGTACAGCACACCAATTGTTGTTACAAGGAGGAGGGAGAAAAACTGTTGTTCTTAACCTCTGAGGATAGGACAAGAAGCAATGGACTTAAATTGCAGCAAGGGAGGTTTAGGTTGGACATTAGGAAAAACTTCCTAACTGTCAGGGTGGTTAAGCACTGGAATAAATTGCCTACGGAGGTTGTGGAATCTCCATCATTGGAGATTTTTAAGAGCAGGTTAGACAAACACCGGTCAGGGATGGTTTAGATAATACTTAGTCCTGCCATGAGTGCAGGGAACCGGACTAGATAACTTCTCGAGGTCCCTTCCAGTCCTATGATTCTATGATCCACGGCGATCCATACCATGGGTGAGCCATCTGGTTTTAAGGGTGTTTGGACCCTATATGGATCCAGGGTGGCCTTTGATCTTGTGGTGATGAGTGCTGTGGTTAGAAGGTGCATGGCATCTGCATATCATTATCCTCGTCTTCGCTGGACAAGTGTAAAGCGGCATGAGGAGTATGGGGATCACTGCTATAATGTTCAGGAGAGCCCTCGGTATTGAGTAAGGAGGACTGTGGTGCAGAACAGATAGCCAAGTCACTCTGTTGTAGCAGATTCTGTGGCGTTTCAGTTGTCGGTACCATCGGTGCCGATGGGGGCGCCCTCGTCAGTGTCGGTGCTGTCAGAAGTTGTGGTAGTTAAGGTGGTGCGGTCAGTGCCAATTTGGCTTTCTCTACTGGTGCCGACTGCGATGTCAGTGTGGAGGGTGGAGGCATGGTGCCTGAGGAGATACTCGATACCAAGTCCCTAGCAGGTGAGGTTGGTGCCATGGAGGAGGCATGTCTCCGTCTGTGCCTCAACTCCGTCTCCTTCACTCGGGACTCGGTGGTGATGGAGCTACCCAGAGCATTATTGGTGCTCACCCGAGCATGTGTTGGCATCGGGGCTAGAGACCTGGCAGGAGACCATAGTTGTTTCTGTGGTGCTGTCTGCGGAGATGTCTATGCCCTCTTCCTCAGTCTTTTAGACGAAGACATGTCTCCTTTCCCTGAAAGGGGGCTGCCCAGAGAGGTGGTCCATTGGTCGGTCTCTGGTTGGAGAGATTTCTCCATCAGGATCACTTTTAGTCGGAGATTCTAGTCATGCCGGACTCTTGCCTTCAGGTTATTACAATGTGCTTATTTCTGTGGTATATGCGCTTCACTGAGGCATTGGACGAATTAGTGCCCGTCAGAAATGGGCACTGCTTCATGGCAGGAGCCGCATTGCTTAAAGCCTGAGGAGCCAGGCATCTTTAACTGTTAACTGACCCCATTGCGGGGAAACTACAGGGAGGGGAAATTGGGAGAAAGTAAAAAAAAAAAAAAAAAAAAAAAATTCTAAACAAAAAACTAAGACTATAAACAACTTTATAACTGCTTAACTAACTATTTAAACTACTATTTTTAAAGGTTTGGGGAGAATGGTGAACACTGCCCCAGAGCTTTGTCTTCAGCCGATGATGGTTGAGAAGGAACTGGAGGGCTCGGGTTGTGTGTGTGCTAGATGCGGCAGCAAAAGACACTTACTGTGCATGTGGACACTGCCACTGTAAATCTCTGATCGACAGGGCCAGGACTCACCGATACCTGAAGTGGTGCACCCACAGGGACAGTACTCGAAGAACACCCATTTCCCCATCCCAAAGTGGATGGGGTATACTTGCCCTGCAACACATGATGGAGAATGCGGGCAGTGATCAGGACTTGCCGAAAGACCTGAACAGGGAAAACTGAGAGGGACATACCCTTTTTTTTTTTTTTTTTCTCCCGTATCGGTCACTGCGAACTAGAATGGAGACTGACAAGTTCTTGAAGTGGCTGCTGGAGAGCCAACAGCAGCAAGCAAGGCAACAACAGCAGCACCAGGCACAGTTATTGCAGCACATTACCACTCAACAACAACAGGTGATGCAGGAGCTGGCCGCCCAGCGCCAGGCCCAGCAGGAATGACTGGTCCAGCAAATGGTGACGTTGCTGCAGTGGGGAGGGATGCCTTCCACCACCCCAGCAGAGCTGGACGTGGGAACCCTCCCAACTAGCCTCTAGGTACAGCTCACAAAAATGGGGCCCAGTGACGACCCTGAGGCCTTCCTGGTGACCTTTAAATGTTTGGCCACCTAAGTTCCCTCTAAGCTGTGTGGCCACGTGACCGCCTATTAAGCTCAGAGCTACGGTGAGGAGACATTCCTCTCCCCAAGCCCTGGACCATCTGCGGTGTCCCTCCCCTGGCCCCAACCTAGCCCAGTCCCGGACCTGCCGTGGCTGGGGGACAGGCGCCTCTCCCCCTCAGCCCAGGTGCTGCTGCAGGGAGAGAGCTGGGGGGGTTTCCTCTCTCCCCACAGTAGCCCCAGGGAGCCCCACTGCACCCCATACCCCTCATGCCCAGCCCAACCCCAGAGTCTGCAGCCCCAGCTGGAGCCTTCAACCCCCACACTCCAATCCTCTCCCCCAGACCTGAGCCCCTCATCCCTGGCCCCACCCCAGAGCCCACACCCCCAGCCAGAGTCCTCATCTCCCTCCCACACCCCATCCCTGAGCCACCTCCCACACTCTGAACCCCTCAGTCCCACCCCTCCACATGAATTTTTTTGTGTGCACCAATATGGAGGTGATGTGTCACAAATCACCTCCATATCTGTGTACATAACAAAATTCATTCCTCACATGGGTGGGAAAAATTAGAGGGAACACTGGTGACCACTGCTGCCCAATGGCTTCTAGAGCACTAGGCCATCTTCCTGGCCGCATATGTGATGGGGGCCAGTCCAGTCAGCGTACCGGACGCTGGATCCCCTAGACACCCTGAGATATGGAAAAGTGAAAGTGGCCATCCTAGACCAAACAGGCATCAGCCCCAAAACTTACCGCTAACACTTTTGCCAGGAATGGTAGCCCTGGGGCTAGGCTGAGGGCATAGCCCAATGCCTCCGAGACTCTGCCTAGTGGTGACTGGAGCCAGAAAAATGGTCTGAAGCCCAAGTGACTGATATAGTGAAGCTGGAGCAATTCACCCAAATCCTCTCTGCCAGGGGGGAAAGAATGGATGCAGCGACATCGGCCGGCAACGCTAACCAAGGCTGTTGGATTGATGGAGGATTACTTGGCAGCCGAAAGTACAGTACTGCAACCCCACACACCCGAAGATCTGGGAGGGAAAGACAGACCAGCCACAGGAAGCCCCCAACAAACCAAGCCAAGGGGATCGTGACACCTTCCCAGAGCACTGGTCCTTCTCCCTCCCGCCACCCTGACTCCATCCAGAGACAAACAAACAACTGAACCCTGACCTGGAGGGAAGAAGACTCGCCGGAGGGTCCCATCCTGACAAAACCAGATGCATTGGCCAGAGAAGCTCAGGACCGCTGCCACAAGTAGATACAAGAGGGGGTACTTTCAACAGGACTGCCCATATATGGACTGTAGCTATGGCCAGGTATGGGTAGCCAGCTCCTGGGCCCAGAAGGGGGGCCCAGAGAAAAGGGACCTCAGTGACAGCCCTGATTGACTCTGGCTGTAGCAAGACACTCATCTGAGGCAGCCTGGTCCCAGACCCCAAACCAGCAGGGACCAAGATTCAACTACAATGCATCCATGGGGATATACGGCTTTACCCAACTGCCCGGGTAAGGCTGGAGATCATCCACTATGACAGTCCTTCAGGTCAGCCTGGCCCCGAAACTGGCCTATCCTGTGATTCTGGGGCATGATTGGCCGTGGTTCCAGGAGCTCCTACGGGAATGTGGCTGTCAATCACTGAATGGTGAGAAGGAAGGACCAGCAAGAAGGGGACTGCTTGGTCGACCCACAGACCCTGACCTGGGGAAAGGGCTCTTTAACCCTCCGAAGGCTCCAGGTGAACCACGCCCCAGGGCAGAAATCCCCAGGGTGCCCAGGTCGAGCTGGAACACAATAGGAACAGAGGGAGGATCCTACCCTCAGCCGAGCCTGGGAACAGGCCACTACCCCAGACCAGGCCATCCCCCTGACCACCACAGGGACTCTGCTTTGAGATATGCGGGGAGGACCTTCTCTACTGGTGGTTAAGGACCCCCAGACCCAGGAAGACTTCCGGCAGTTGTTGGTCCCATGGAGGTTGCAGCAGGGCGTTCTACACTTAGCGCATTCAGTGGCCTGGGTGGGACATCTCAGGAGGGAAAAAACCCTCCAGAGGGTGGCACGGATGTTCTTTTGGCCAGGCATCCATTGGGAGGTGAAGAACTACTGTGCCTCCTGTTCCGAGTGCCAATGCACTGGACCAAAGGCACCCTCATCCCACTCCCCATGGTTGGGGTACAATTTGAGTGCATTGGCCCGGCCCTCATAGGACCGCTGGAGAAGAGTGGAACAGTCTAGTGATTGTTGACTATGTGACTCAGTACCCCAAGGCCGTTCCCTTGTGGGCAGCCATGGCCTCCAAGATTGCCACCGAGCTAGTAAAGGTCTTCACCAGGCTAGGGATATCCTGAGAAATCCTAATGGACCAGGGCACCAATGTGTTGTCATGGCTAATGGCTGAGTTATGCCACTTAATGAGCGTCCGGGCCCTCAAGACTTTGTTGTATCACCCTCAAACGGACGGGATAGTAGAGCAGTTTAACAAGACCTTAAAAACGATGCTGCGCAAGTTTGTAGAGGATGACTCATCGCACTGGGACACGCTACTCCCTGCCTTGCTGTTTGCTGTGCGAGAGGTCCTCCAGGCGTCAATTGGCTTCTCCCCCCTCAAGCTCCTCTGTAGAGGTCAACTCCATGGCAGTCTCGACCTCGTAAGGAAGGAATAGGAGGAACAGGAGACTCTGATCAGGGGTTCAGCCCACTATGTGTTGCAACTATGAGAGCAGTTCTGGATGCTCGGGGCCTTCACTCAAGAGAACCTGCTACAGGCTCAACAGGTGCAGGAACAACAGTAAAGCAAAGGGATGGGGCCACGTTATGTAGTTTTGAGCCGGGAGACAGGGTCCTACTCTGCTACCCTCCACTGAGTCCAAGCTCCTGGCCAAATGGTAGGGTCCGTTTGAGGTCACCCAGCGGGTAGGGCTGGTGGACTACAAGATCCAGCTGCCAAAGCGGCAAAAAGAGATGCACATGTACCATGTCAAACTACTAAAAGCCTGGTAAGCCAGGGAGGGCCTACTCATCACTACTTCCCCCCCCAGAACCCAAATTAGGGCCTCTGGTCGAGGGACCACTGGAGTCAGGACCAGTCATGATGGGAGCCAAGCTTAGGCCCAAGGAGCAGGGACAACTGTAGCAAGTCATACAGGCCTTCCCAGACATCTTATCGGCCCGCTCAGGGTGGATGACGACTGCGAGTCACCCCGTTGCTACTGTCCCAGGACAGAGGGTTCGCAACAACCACCAGCCCCCCCTTCCCCTTGGAAGATGTGGGATGCCATCCAGAAAGAATTGGAGATTATGTTGGATTTGGGAGTGGTGGAGTCGTTACGGAGTGAATGGCACAGCTGATAGTCTTGGTCCCAAAACCAGATTGGATGATTCGCTCTTGTAATGACTTTCAGAAGGTTAACACCATCTCCCGATTTGACACCTACCCAATGTTGTGGGCAGAAGAGCTCCTGGAATAGCCGGGACGGACCAAGTTCCTATCTATGTTATACCTGATAAAAGGGTACTGGCAAACATCCTTGACACCAAACTCATGAGCGAAAATGGCCTTCCCTAAACCATTCGGCCTGTATCAGTTCATGATGATGCCATTCGGACTACATGGGGCCACTGCCACCTTCCAGCAGTTAATGAACCAGGTTTTGCAGCCCCATGATCAGTATGCTGCCGTATACATTGATGACTTCGTAATATACAGTAACAGTTGGGAAGATTACCTCCAGCACCTCTCCAACGTGCTAAGGGCCATTAAAGAGGTCGGGCTCACAGCAAACCTGGCCAAATGTCATCTTGAGCAGAAGAAGGTAATGTACCTAGGGTACATGACAGGAGGAGGGAAACTGCAGCCCCTAGTAGATAAGATACAAGCTCTACAGGAGTGGCTCGCCCCGATAACGAAGAAGCACGTACGGCAGTTTGTCAACCTGGCTGGATACCATCGCCAGTTTGTGCCAGACTTTGCAATGCTAGCAGCCCCCCTGTCAGACCTCAGAATTCACAGCCCTGAAGGGTCCAGAGGTCTGTGGAATACGACACAGCCTTCCAGGCCCTGAAGGAACAGCTGGCACACCCTGACTTCATGAGACACTTCATTGTACAGACACATGTCTTGGCGATGGGGTTTAGGGCTGTATTGTCACAGGAGACCAACGGGGAGGAACATCTGATCCTCTACCTAAGCCGCAAGTTGTTTCATAGAGAGACCCAGTACTTGATGATCAAGAAGGCGGCCTTGGCTGTGAAATGGGTGGAGGACACCCTACGGTATTATCTGCTGGGGAATACCTTCCAGCTGATCACCGACCATGCACCCCTTTGATGGCTGAACAGTATCAAGGACACCAACACCCGAATCATCATGCACTAGTACCTCTTCCTTCAGTCCTATGATTTCTGCATGCCACATCGGCCAGGTAAGGCACATGCTAACGCAGACTTCTTCTCAAGATTGGGCAGGGAAGAGGAGGAGGTCGTGCACCCGTCAGGTACCCTCCAGAGGGGAAGGGTGTGTGACAGGGTATACTTGCCCCACACTGGACTAGGAGGGGTTAACCATGTACTTTGGCCAGAGGAAGCCATACCCCTCATCCCAGCTGGGCATGCTCAAACTGGAGCATCAGTATAAAGGGGAGCAGCCCAGCTCAGTCAGGGCTGACCACCAAAGAGAGAGGATGCATGCTGTGGGCTCCCGCCCAGGAGCTGCTGGAGCCCAAGACCACAGAGGCCAAACCCGCCAAGATCTGGACAGACACTCTGCTACCTGCAGACACCCAGGAAGCATCAGAACTGTCGGGAGCTTCACAGGCTGGAGACCCAGGAGAGACGAAGACCCTGCCACTGGAAGACACGGTAGGAAGTAGCCCAGAGGAACTAGACATTGATCCAGTTGTAGGACCAGGCACTAAGTCAGTATGTTTCAGTCAGATCCCTGCTGACCCAGTGGCAAGTACACTTGCTGCTGGCAGGGCCCTGGTCTGGGACTTGGTGGAGAGGGACGACCTGGGTCCTCCTGACCCAGCCACCTGGCCTATCCCCCTCTAGCCATCAGTCCAGCGAGGCAGGGCAGCCGTATTGACTCTGACCACTAGGCCGCGTAGCCCTGCTAAGGAGGGCACTCATATTGATTCTGGCTGCTAGGTCATACCACCCTGAGACTAAGGATAGTCAGGTGGATGCAGCCATTGGGCTATAACACCCTCTTCCCCATCCCAAAGGGGCTCAGGGTGTATTTGCCTGGCAACAGTGGGACTGATGCCTGTTTTCTGCTCAGGGCTTCTGCTTGCCTCAAACATCTTTCAGTTGGATATATAAGCCTCCTTTAAAAATAATAATTTTTTTTCTGTAATGGAGTAGCTCAGACAGAACAAAAATTTGTTAGTGAATGTATAAATGAGATATATTGCAGAGACTAGATATCAGTTACCAGCTCTGCTTTAGCTAGAAACTGAAGATAATTATATGCCTCCCTACCAAACACATTTTAATAATCCAATCATGTCATAGCTTAGATTGTATGTCTAGGTTTTCAAAGAAACTGGAAGCGTATTTCAAAAATCACTTTAAGGTGATTGCCATCGGTTTAAAAAAACCCTTTTCAAAGCTGTCTGCTTTTATTAAGCCAAATGCATTTTCAGTATTAACAATACAATATGTTTTATAAAAAACTCTTCCGTTATTTACTATCTGCTACTAAAGTGATGTTCGTCTAAATAATCAGCGTTCTTAGACTGAATGTGGGAAACAATATTACATAGCAGTTATGAAGGAAAGAGACCTCATACATAAAGGGTTTCCACTTTAATTTCAGTACTATGCCTTCCTTCCTTCCTAATCCAATGGTAGTGTTGCCTGAGTAAAAATTTGAGACAGGGTCCAAAATCACAATGAATTTGATCATGGATATAATGGACATGGTGCATATTCAGTGAAAAATAGTCTTAACAGTTTAGGAAAGTTATAGCCTCCTGCCAAAAAAATAGCTTTTTAAAGATTTAATTTTTTACTATTTCCTATTTCCCATTGTATCAAAGATGCGAGGTCACCCTTGGAGATTGACAGCGAGGGACAGCCAGAGGCTGCGCTCACCATGCCAGAAGTAGAGGGACGGGACAGGAACTATAAAAGGCAGGCCCTATAGTTCAGTTGGGCTGGAGCTGCCAGGGAAGACTGATGCATCTAGCTGCCCAAGGACTGGCAAGTGCTCCCAGACCTGCTGGCTGATGGAGACGCTGAGGACTGGCCACAGTTTCCAGTGCTGTTGGCCGACTGAGGAGCTGCCATGGCTGCCACCTGAGGACTGATCAGAGGTGCTGGCTGACTGACACTGAAGAGCTACTGGGGCTGCTGCTGGCCACTTACCTGGGGGAGACTGAGGACAACTACAATGTAAAGGTACCAAACCTTGGGGATGTAGGAAGTAGCCCAGGGAAACTAGACAACAGTCTGGTTGAGTGCTGGCCTGATACAAGGTCAGTGTGTTGTGGGTGGATCCATGCTGACCCAGTGGTGGACCACTCTGCCACTGTTAGGGCCTTGGGCTGGGATATGGTGGAGTTGGGTGGGCCTGTGTCCCTTTACCCTCTGCCACCCCATCGGGTGGCAGCCTCCACACATAGGCCAGGAGGCCTGTCAGTCTACTGTCTGCTGAGCTAGGACACTAGACTATGTTTGGTGCTCACTCTGGCCTGAGCCCTAAACTCTTACCTGCTCTACCCTACTCTAGAGACAGCTAATTTCCTCCTTGTACAGACTGCCATTCCAGATGCCTGACAGCAAAGAGGTGTGGCTGTCCTCAGAGATGGCAAGCGAGGGATGGCCATGCACGCCTACATGCTTACACTCATGATTCTTCAGTCATCTTTTCCCCATGTGCATAACAGACCATCACCTGTTTATACACCCCAGGAGTGATTACAAAATACCAGAGTCAGCCATGTATGCACTGTACACATTCAGAATAATATAAGATAATGTTGAGAGCCCTTGGGAAGAACAGATTGCATATGTTAGCTTCCTGGCAGCAGAGACTTGCGCATTGACAGTCGATTTGGATATTATGCTCCCATTTACAGTAGACTTTATTCATAAAAAACAGAGCTAATTTCAGCATCTGGCTCATCATTTATGCAGTGTGTAGTGGGGTGGTTACCCTGCTCCTGCAGAGGGATTTAAAACAGCCCTGGCAGAGGGCTGGGGCAAAGGGAAAAGCTACTGGGCTGATTGGGGAAGTAGCCACAGCTGGGCCATGCCCCAATCAGGCCCCAGCTGGCCTGTATAAGAAGGCTGGGAGCCAGGGGCTCAAGTAGTCTCTCTCTGCTTTCAGAGAGAGAAGGACCTGGCTGCAGGGAGCTAGACAGGGTACCTGTAGTGGAGCAGGGCTGGGGAAAGGCTGGGGAGCTCCAGCCTGGATAGCCCCAGGCTGCGGCCTGGTGATAGACCAAGGGATACTCGGGGATGCAGAGGGCAACCCAGGACTAGGCCAAGGCAGCAGGTCCAAACCCAACCTTGCCGATGATGAGTGGCCTATACTGCAGTCTGCCCCAGAGAGTGGGGGCTAGAAGGTGACTGGCAGTGACCTTATCCTGAGGTGAGGTGGGGTTAGTGGGTGGGGGTTCCCCTGGGAGGGGAGACCTAGTGTGTGTGGGTACTGCCAGGGGGCAGCACCCAGAGCAAGGGACAGTGGGGTCCTAGGAGGGACATGGGGGCCAGTGCAGAGGACAAGGTGGATCACTGGCCTGCAGAGGGAGCTCCAGAGGCTGGTGAGCTAATTCCCTGGATGACCAGCAGGAGGTGCCACAGTGGTGAGTCTGGCCCTCTTACACAGTGTCTGAGAAAATGAAGCACCTTTTTTAAGACACAACCTACCCCAGTATGTCATGTGGTGATGATTTTAGCCAATTTTTGGCAAGAATTAATGGAAATGAGTATATTTGCATATTGATTTATTCTCCTTTTCTCACTTTAAACATTTTGTTATTGAAGGAAAAAGCAACCAGGTGGGAGAAATCACAACAATGCTTGTCCTTGACATGTGGAACATTTGGCTTGACACACTACCCTGGAACTTTTATTTGCAGGTTAACAGAATAAGTATGTCACCAAGGTAATACTCAGGGTATCCTGAATAGGAAAAAGGAGAGAACTGACTGTATTGCTCTTACAGTCCCTTGCAAACTCATCTAGTTATGCACCAGTGCAGTGGTGGGGGAGGCAGAATGAGTTCTAACAGTGTTTGGTTTTTGTTTTGTTTTTTTTGTTGTTGTTGTTTTTTTTTTTTTTTTGGTAACAAACAAGTGAATAATTGCCTAAGAAGGATGGTTAAGGCATTAGACTGAGAGTCAAGAGATCTGGGTTCAATTTCTGGCTCTGCCACAGACTTCCTGTGTGATCTTGGACAAGTTTCTGTGCTTGAGCTTCTGATCTGTAAAATAAAGCTAACAATTCTTTCTTGGCTTTGGGGCAGGAACTGTCCCTTATTATGTGTATGTACAGTGCCTAACACAATAGGGCACTGATTGACTGGGGCCTCTTGGTGCTGTTGTAATACAAATAATAATCAACTGGACTTGAGTTTGGGATTCAGGACTCCTGGGTTCTTTCTGTTTCTACTCCTGACTTCAGTGTGGGATCCTGGATAAGTCAGTTAACCACACTGAGATTCAGTTTACATACTATGTAAATTAATACTTCCCTTACAAAATATTGTAATGCTCTATGTATGCAGAGTACTTTGAGGTCCTACAGCAAAAGGAACTATAAAAGTCCAGAACTGTATTAGTAGCCTGTCCAGTACAACCTTAATACAACCAAAAAGGAGAATTATATCTGGAGAAGGTGCTCTGAAACACCAAGACAGTCTGAGTTCAGCTCCATATAAACATCTACTGTGGATTGTAGAGAAAGGAAGTGAATTTGAGTGACATTTCACTCACTTCTCTGACTATTCAATTAGATAAGGCTAATATGTTAAGTGTTTCTGAACAAGAACTTAAGGGACAAGCATCTGTAGCAATAATCAATAGTGCCATAGCAAAGTGGTTGATAATGAAAAGACAGTTACCACGGGGATGTCTGAACTACTTTAGTTATTTCTAGATACTATGCAGTGATGGTAGCCACTCCATAATTGAAGTTAGCTTACTTAATAGGAAGTTTATTATAAGCCCCATTTTCAACACCTCCCACAACTACCCCTCCCCCACAACTGATTTCCTGACATTTCAGACCCTGCATCTGATCACCTTAGAGTTGCCATGCTTACCTGCAAAGTAAGTCTCAAATGCTATAGGTGCCCATACACTTCCCCCAAAAAGCACAGGGTGAAAAAGGGTCAGGATCTGGGCAAAGAAGGGCTCTGCCTGAGAAGACATGGGTTTAACGTCATTCTAATGAAGCACTTAACTATGCACTCTGCTCTTTGGCACTGCTCCTGCTACTCGGCAGGACAAGCCCACTTCAGCATATCAGTAATGCTGGATCAGGTTTCCTTGTGTTCCCTCTATTGCTATCATTTTTTTTTTAAACCACGTGGTTATGCATGAATCACTCAGCACCTGCTCCATGCAGGATCAAGCCCATTATGTATACTACATCCACTTACACAAGTGCTACAACAGGGGTAGGCAACCTTTCAGAAGTGGTGTGCCGAGTCTTCATTTATTCACTTTAATTTAAGGTTTCGAATGCCGGTAATACATTTTAACGTTTTTAGAAGGTCTCTTTCTATAAGTCTATAATATATAACTAAACTATTGTTGTATGTAAAGTAAACAAGGTTTTCAAAATGTTTAAGAAGCGTCATTTAAAATTAAATTAAAATGCTGATCTTATGCCACCAGCCTGCTCAGCTCGCTGCCAGCCTGGGGTTCTGTTCACCTAGGCCGGCAGTGGGCTGAGCAGGGCCTATGGCCGGGACTCCAGACCGGGGGGGG
The DNA here is from genome assembly GCF_011386835.1 of Chrysemys picta bellii. Classification (NCBI taxonomy): domain Eukaryota; kingdom Metazoa; phylum Chordata; order Testudines; family Emydidae; genus Chrysemys; species Chrysemys picta. The sequence continues at coordinate 46,941,776 of NC_088791.1, read as the reverse complement.
AGGGGGTTTCAGGGATCAGGGCAGAGGGCTGGGTGTGGGGGGGTTCAAGGATCAGGTCAGAGGGCTGGGGGCTATGGGTGGTGCAGGGCAGAGGGCTGGGGGTGTGTTGGGGTGGGGGGTGCAGGGCAGAGGGCTGGGCTGCTCGGCTCGTTGGGGTGCTCCCAGCCCCCTGCCCTGAGCGGCTCATGGCAGGGGGCTGGAAGGGATATGCCCTGTTCCACCCACTTCCCCCAGGCTCCGTCTCTGCCTGCTCTTCGGAGCAGTGTGCACACTGCCGCTCTTCCCCCTCCCCCTCGCTAGGGCCATCAGCTGATTGGCACAGGGACGGAGAGGAGGAGGGGCAGGAAAGCACTGCTGGGGGAAGAAGAGGGGGAGGGGGGAAGCTTGGCTGCTGCAGAACCAAGCTTCTGCCTCCTGCCCCCGCAGGGGAGAGCGGGGGGCTGAGTGGGGCTAGGGGCCGGGACCGCGGCAGGGAGCTGCATGCCACTCAGAATCGGCTCGCCTGCCGTGTTTTGGCACTCATGCCATACGTTGCTGATCCCTGGTATATACAAAGAGAGAGCGCCCCCAAAACGCTTATATAGATCAGAGGTGGGCAACCTTTCAGAAGTGGTGTGCCGAGTCTTCATTTATTCACTCTAATTTTAAGGTTTCATGTGCCGATAATACATTTTAACATTTTTAGAAGGTCTCTTTCTATAAGTCTGTATTATATAACTAAACTATTGTTGTATGTAAAGTAAATAAGGTTTTTAAAATGTTTAAGAAGCTTCATTTAAAATAAATTAAAATGCAGAGCCCCCTGGACCGGTGGCCAGGACCTGGGCAGTGTGAGTGCCACTGAAAATCAGCTTGCGTGCCGCCTTCGGTACGTGTGCCATAGGTTGCCTACCTCTGTGCTACAACAATGCTACTTGTGCCAAATGAAAGACCCAGGGCACAATGAAAACCCATTTTGATAAATAATGATTTAATGTAAGTTATACAGGAGAAACATTGATTTTTTTTTTTCAGTGCAATTTATATTAAAACTAGCAGTAGGCCGTGTGTAAGTCCCCTCCAGACAGAGCTCTTTGACCATATACTATTCCTTTTATGTTGTGTTCTTGTAGAATGCAGCAAATGAAATGAGAAATGGAAGAGGTCAAATAGGCATTGCTACACAAAGCATTAAGATAAAGAGCATTATATTTAAAACTGTGAGATCTAGTCATCCTAACAGAAGCTACAGATTAGGAATGTATGATATGATGAACTTTGCCTTGATAAGCAGAAAATCTACCAGTACAGAAATATCTACTACCTGTAAGTAATTTAACAAGTGGGAATTTATCTATGGCTGCAACAAATGAAGTTTGCATGTTAATAAGTCAGTTCCTTAAATGTTCTTTTTATGTAGTCGTGTTCTTTTAGCATTCATTTAGACACTTGCTTTTCATTTAGAACAAATGAACGTGGGCATCTGTTTTCTCTGCAACTCTAGGTATGTGGGCATATAACAAATAGCATTATCCAGTCATTATTTCATAAAGCCCCCTAAAAATATACTTTGAAAGGAAAATGTTCAGTTTGTTCCTTTAAATTTTTTTTTTTTTTTAGTTTTGATGTCTTCGCTTTTCTGAGAGCAGAAAGATGTAATCTTATTTTTTTTAAGCTGACACATTGTTAGGATGCAGCATAATGAGAATGGAAATATGCTGTGCATATGTTAGCCAAAAATATTGGGGAAAATATATTTTTCTCATCAAAAGAGCTCTTTAGTGAAAACCGAGCTTTTCTGATATCTGGGATTACTACTGTAGGAAACCAATTCAGGTCAGGTGTTTGGTAACTGGGGCACCCTAAAGACAAATAGAATGTGCTGTGGGACCACTTGTCAAGCAGCCTTGTTTCTAAGGGGCTGTAACTCCTATTCAAAGCCTTCTAGAACTTTTAGATTGTTAACCTTTTCAAACACCTCATCTGCTTCATGCCAAATGCCCGTCTAAGGGTATTGAAATACACTATTTTAAAAAGATTTCAGGCTAGATTGTGGCCAGCACTGTGGAGGTGCACAAGGACCTTCACCCCCACCCTCACACACTTGTGTATCTGGGCAAGTGTCAGCCATATCCTATGTCCTGCTGCTGACATTCCACTGCCAACAGTAGAACTAGAAACCCGTAAGAAGGCAAGGCAGAGGTGGGTCATGTACCTGCTTTTTCTCAAGTGCGCACACACCAGCTGGTGGAGTTGAGTCAGTAAAAGGATGTAAAGGGTAAAGTTAAAAGGTGAAGCACTGGCTTTTGCTGTGTGCACTCTGCTCTTAAACCAATGATGTTTTCATTGTTCATTTTCCCTTTGTGGAGGCAGTGCAGATACAATGCTGACTAAGCCAGTGTGATTCCAGCGAATGAAAACTGATGTAGGAAGAGTGTTCTCTTGCATCACCAGCCTCAACCTTGAGGCTGACGCAAACCGCAGTCCATTCTTTCTTTCACTGCAAGATGGATTGAGTTGACTCTGACAAAGAGGCAAGAAATGGCAAAACAGATCATGTCCAGTACGCTTTGATCTCTTTGGAGGAATTGACATAGTGGAACTATACTGACTTACACCAGCTGGGGATCTGGCCTATAGAGCAGAAGTTACTGAAGCACAAGGAGCAAAGCTCAAGTCTCTGGTAGTTTCTGCAAGACTGCTCAGCAACTGTATGGCAAAAGAGTGAAGGTTGAAAAAGGAACAGGATTGGCACCAGGCTCCCTCTGGGGCTGACATGGGAATCATCAGACTCTGACAATACCATAGGGGACTGATGTTGGCCAGGCCTTTCATCTCCTGCACTAGACCTTTTCTAGAACTGTTTACCCCTGTCAACAGGATTATTTCTAGGGGACTTCACCTCTCCTTAACTAATGATTTCTACAGGTCATATCAAATGAGATGACTTCCAGCAGCATGCTAGGAGTGGATGTCATTTGCCTCTAGCTGCAGCCTGATAAGGCATTGATCCCTGCTGCCATTGGAGCAGAGGCCAGTGCACTTTGGAAGCTGTGAAATTAACTAGACACAGACACAGTAATAAGGTCATCAATCACACATCCCTCCAGTCACAACGCTCACACATAAAAAGCCATCTGCTTGCAGATGGCTCCTATGTCTGTACATATGCAGTGTTGTTGTAGCCATCTTTGTCTCTCTAATTTCCAACTTCTGTGGGTGAAAGAGAAACTTTCAAGCTTAAGCAGGTCTGTGAGCTCTGGATAAGCTCAAAAGCTTGTGTCTCTCACCAACAGAAATTAGTGTAATAAAAGATATTACAGAGGTGGGCAAACTACAGCCTGCGGGACCACCCTGTCTGGCCCTTGATCTCCTGACCGGGGAGGCTAGTCCCCAGCCCGGCTCTGCCCCCCCTCCCATCCCACACAGCCACGCAGGCAGAGCTCTGGGCAGTGGGGCTGCGCGCTCCTGCAAGGCAGTGTGTCTGGCTCTGGCCGGGCGGCACGGCTGCCAGACATGCTTCTCTGAGCGGCATGGTAAGGGGACCGGGGGGTTGGATAAGGGGCAGGGGATCCCGGGGGGCAGTCAGGGGAGAGGGAGCGGGGGGATTGGATGGAGCAGAGGTTCTGGGGGGGGTGTTGGATAAGTGTGGGAGTCCTGGGGAGCCTGTCAGGGAGCATGGGGGTTGGATAGTTGTGGGAGTCCTGGGAAGGGGTTTGGGGGTCCTGGGAGGGGGCAGTGGTCAAGGGACAAGGAGCAGGGGGGGTTGGATGGGTCAGGGGTTCTGAGGAAGGCAATCAGGGGGCGGGAAGTGGGAGGGGTTGGATAGGGGGCAGGGGCCAGGCTGTTTGGGGAGGCACAGCCTTCCCTACCCCGCCCTCCATACAGTTTTGCAACCCCGATGTGGCCCTCGGGCCAGAAAGTTTGCCCACCCTTGAGATATTATGTCACCTACTTTGTCTCTGTCTGTATATAGTAATTCATTGTACTATCAGGGACAGATTCTCAGCTGGATATAGATGAAAGGGAACAGCGGGGCAAAAGAGAGATACTTGAAGCTCCGTGTTCCTGAGGCTAGTGCTATGCTGGCTGACTGTGGCCCCCTCCCAGGGACCATCTGTCTGCCAGAGAGAAGCAGAGTGCTGCTGATCAGCTATACCCCTCCCCTAAGGTCAGTGGGTGGGTGGCAAGGGATCCAGACATGTCAGTTTTGCACACACTGAGGATTTCACCAAGATGGGGGAATTCCCAGTAAGTGAGATCTAACTGGTTTCTGCTCCTTTTGTGCTGCTGGAGCAGTACAAAGGGAGTGGAGTGGGCCACAAAATTTGTCTCCATGTATCTAGCCTGATCTCTGTTAAGTGTTTGAGATACCTTTAGCATGAAAGGCACTATATAAAACCAAACTGGTTTACTATGTCTTGTACAAATAAAAATACTCCTTTCTTCACTGCTTGACATGATAATGGAATGTCTCTTTTAATACTTCATTATCTCTTTCAAGAAAAAGAGAGGGAGAATGACTAACTCATTTTGATAAATGAGTTACTGGATGTATCAATCCAGTTCACAATAGAAACTGATGAGAAGGGCCAGAACATCCCTTCTGAATTAAAAAAATAACAGGTGAAAAGGATACTTCAAAATAGGGATGTGTAAATAGCAACTTAACATCCCAGCATGAATTTTCAGGGTGATCAGCACCCTATGAGTATATGTTCATTGAATGGGGATGTTGCATATGTGGAAAAAGCAAATTTTGCCCAAACATTACAAAAGCTCTCTTGTTTATAATTCCTGATGACCCAACACACAGCAGATTGCATATAGTTACAGCATTCAGCTCAGATGTAAGAGATCCTTTTCATGGAATGCCAAGTGGTAGCATGAGAGTCACTAACATCAGCTGAAAAATAAACAGAGTGAGTGTGTAATAGGTTTTCGGTCCTGAATTCCTGTAGTGGGAATATCATATGAGAGTCCATTCAGTAAGGTATAAGAAGCAGGCATCTGACTTTGATATAAATGTATACATAGAAAATTGTGCAATGTATCATGTCTAACAGTATTTTACATGTCACTTGAGCAATAGTCATGCCTGTCAGACCTAGAATGAGGTTCTCCTTGATATTTATGTTGTTGGAATTGCAGTTTATAATTATATGCAATAAAGAATTTCAACACAACAACACTCAGAACAGAAATTATATCCACAACAGACATCTGATGCATTCAGAGACAAATCTGTAATGGACATAATATCCCCTCATTCAGTAATGGAAAACTGATCTTCCAAAGGTGAAAAGCTGCAATGCATACAAATTCTGATAAGTGCATCTCACCAGTATGACATCAATACATATTTCAGAGTGGTAGCCGTGTTAGTCTGTATCCACAAAAAGAACGAGGAGTACTTGTGGCACCTTAGAGACTAACAAATTTATTTGGACATAAGCTTTCATGGGCTAAAACCCATGTGTCACCAATATGCCATATATTCAATTTGTTAATGATCCATCCTGTAAGTATACCTTATTCCCACTCAAGGAGCAATAATCCCCACATTGCCATCAATAACAACTACTTTCTCACAGGGCTGAGAAGAAAAGATGCAATTTAAACCTGCCTTTGGAAGCTTTACTTTGCTCACTTCTTGCTCCCTTTTTTCGCAGTGTTTTTTTTTAATGACATATGGATTATGGGGATTGGCCCTAACCATATGAAACTCATAATCACTTTTTCTACATGTATGTAAAGCACCTAGCATGTTCTCAACAATATTTACTAAATAATAAATAATCATTAATAATTTGAAGCACTCAGATACTAAGGTGAAGAGTGAGGTCTGAGAAACTAAACAGAATAGTGTATATGTACTTGGCAGAAATACATGTATTATTTTTATTTACCATGTATAGAACCATAAATACATGTACAGAGTGCAGTACAACAGGTAAGGTGTGCCAAATGATTAATAGATCCTGCCCTGAAGGGATTATATTCTAAGGCTGGTTCAATACAGTACAGAAACAAAGTCGCAGAAGATGATTTTATTCAGAATTTATCACAAAGTGAGTTTTACAGATTTTTTTTTAAGAGGTTGAGGAAACATTGTCTATGTTAATTATGATTAACGAGGATGTGAGGAAGATAGGAGCAAGTAGGGAGCCAGCTGTGGAGATAAATGGATGCATAGACACGACACATAGGCAGAACAAGGGCAGAGCAGGAGATAAGATCAGAGGCTTATATGGCAACCAAGTGATGACTGCCTCGGAGATGAAACACACTGTCATTCATAGATTTTTAAAGCTAAAAGGAAGCATTATGATCACCTTGTCTGACCTCCTGCATAACATAGGCTGTAGAATTTCACCCACTAACTCCTGCATCAGGCCCACAACTTTTGACTGGACTAGGGAGTTGAACCTGTTGCACATGCGCTGATTAAGCTGCGTAAATCTCAGGCAGGGCTGACACCTATCACGTGCTGCTTTAGGGCAGGAATTTGCAGCGGCTGGTTGGAGCCAGAACACCTCAGTGTGCATTCGCTTAAAAGCTTATGAGGATGAATAGAGGTAGGCATGCTTGTGGTTACACTCAGTGTGCATGTGCAGGCCAGAGTGGCTGTGGTGGGGTGGTGCAGAGAGGATTGAGGCGATAGGTGTTGGGCGGCAGCTGCGGGTCCCTCCCAGGCAAGGGACTGCCAGGCCTGCAACTGCAGCCCAGAGCTTGTGGTCTCCCAGGCCAGCTCCGTGCCCCTGCAGTCCTACTCCTGCTGGGTGGCAGATGGGAGGAGCGTGCCTGCAGCCTGCCCTGGGCTGTCGTGAGGGGGGGGGGGGGGGGGAGAAAAGTGGCTGAGTTTTTAACGCTTCCAAGTCAGGGTGTGATGGCGGGGGGGCAAAGGGCAGGGCCCCAGTAACTGCCCCTCTGCCCAGCTCTGGATACAGACTGTGACTGTGTCCTGCCAAGCGAGCCACAGGAACAGGGGTGCTTGAGACTAGGCTGCCCAGATCAGCCCAGCTCTGCTGTGGCTGTTTGCTAAGAACTTGCAGATACTGTGTATAAAATGCAGTTGTCTGCAGAGATGACTGATCCCCGAATGTAGCATGGTTAGGCCACTGAGATCAAGACAGCACATCGTCTGACAGGAGCTGCTATCTGCCTGTGCTACACTGATACTGAAATGAGTAAGGCCATGACATGGAGCTCCAAGGCCTGCATTTGGCACTTGTCCAAACTTTGACCACCTGGTATTGAAGAGGAGAATTATATTCTGCCTCCAGTGAGAAACATAACATTCAATTGTTTCTGTAACAATTCCATCAGAGCAAGATGTCTTTCTAAAAGATGCTCTAGCCCAGAGATTCTCACAACAAAATTGTTGGTGACCTCAGAGTGCAGCAACCAACTCTTGCTGGTGGCCACACACACATTTTTCCCCCCAAAATACTTAATTAACTTTAGGAAAAACAAATGAATACAGACATATAAATATCCAAATCATTGTATTTGTGTAGGGGTTTTTATGCAGACTCAATAAAAATAATACTGTGAACAGTGATATTTATGTTTGTTAAATATCAATCACTTTTCACAGGACACTTAATAGCTACCTGGGAGGCTGTGGAAAGTGATATTAACATACATACAAGTATCACTTTTCACAGCCTCCCAGCTAGCTAGTATGTCTGCTGTGAAAAGAGATACTTACATGTTTGTTAATATCACGTTTCTCAGCAAGTCCCAGAACAAATTAAGCCCGGGGGTGGGGTGGAGGGGATGCACGGGGGAATGGATGCGGGGCAGGGGTCGCAGAGGGAGGGGAGCCCAGGGCAATGGAGGGATGGATGCAGGAAGGCAGTGGGGTCCAGGGGAGATGGGGGTGGGTGGTGAGCCCTACCACTGCTCAGCTGGAGCCGGGGGTTAGCACCCGCTGCCGTCAGTCAGTGCCCGCGGCAAGAGCCCAAAGCCGAGGCAGGAGCGGCACAGCCAGGGCCGGGGGTCAGTGCCCGTGCCCAGACCCTGGAGCTGGGGGCCGGAGCCGCGGTGAGAGCCCGCTGCGGCACGGTCAGGGGTCGGAGCCTGAAGTCCCAGGGGCCGCGCGGCCAGCGCTGGGGGTCAGCCCCGAACCCCCGCGGTTGGAGCTGGGAGTTGGCGACTGAAGCCCCGTGGCCGGAGCCCTGGTCCCGCCGCCGCCAGCCCAGCGCTGAAGCCCGAGCCCGATTATCCCCCGAGAACTCGCCCTGCTCCTTCTTCAGCCTGAGGGAGGGCGGGGGAGGAGCCAATGCTTGGCCCCGCCCAGGAGGCTGTCGTAGCCGCGGGAAAGCCCCCCCACATCTCCCCTCCCCGCCCCTCCCAATCCTGCGCGTGCGCAGTGAGGCAGGCCAGCTGCGTCTCTCAACGTTTGGCGCGGGAAGTCTCGCGGGACTTGGCTGCCGGTCCCGGTGGTGCTAGCAAGCAGCGCGCGGAACGGAGCCGTCGCCGCCATGACCTCCGCGCTGGAGAACTACATCAACCGTATCCTTCCGCCGGGACGGGCTTGTGTGCCGCGGAGGGCGGGCTGGGGAGCAGCGGGGGGGGGGAAGGTCTACAGCGCCCTCTCTTCCTCCCCTTCCCCCCTCAGGGGTCGGTGGCGGCTGCTCCTCCGAGACCCTTGTGGGAGCCCCTCCCCCCACCACACACACCGGCTCAGCCCGGGGGGAGATGGAGGCTACGGCCTTCCCGGTCCGTGGGGCTCTGCGGGGAGGGGGCTGGGCCAGTGCTGCCCACGGTGCCCTAAAGAGAGCGAGACCTCCTGGTGCCGTCTGGCGTGGGGCAGCGCGGCCTAGAGGGCAGAGCACTGAGCTGGGGCTCAGGAGACCTGGTTTGGTTCTGGGCTCCGCCACTGCTCTGCTGGTTGACTTTGGGCAGGTCACGTCAATGTTCGTGCCTCAGTTTCCCCATCTGCGAACTGAGGCTAATGGCCGTGACCCACTCTGAGCTCTATGGATGAAAACTCCAGGTCTGAACAGATCGGGGCACTACTCTGAACCAAGGCACATTCAAATTGAAAATGAGGCATACATTTTTAGTAGTGAGGGTGATTTACCATTGGAACAAACCAGCCAGGGATGTGGTGGATTCTACATCTCTTGATGTCTTCAGCACAACACTGGTTGGTTTTTGGGGTAATATGTTTTAGCCCAACACAAGTTAAGGTGGACAATATGGGGGTAAGTGGGTGAAATGTGATATGCCGGTCAGACTAGATGATCTAATGATCCAATTCTGGTCTTAAATTCAGTGAATCGATGAACAAAATAAATAGCCCAGAGTCAGAAACTCTAATGGGATGGCATACCTAAAATGCTTTAGGGAGCCAGCACTGGCTGTCTGAGGCTGTCCTGATGATAAAGCAAAATACTTCACTCTATGTATTTGGGGGTCTGCTGCTTTGATTTATGGCTCTCCTGCAAATGAAAGCACAATGATGCTGGTTTGACAGAACAAAAAAATTATCCCAGACCACTGCTAATTTCAGAGGTTGGTTTTATCAGTCAGTTAACACATTTCTTTAACTTGAGTAAGAAATTCTTAAGGCACAAAGTTAATCTCTTGAATCATAATTTATATTACAGATTTGTGTTGAACGTAACACCTTCATCTTGTTTCAAGCTGTGAATATGTTTTCTTTAAACATTTCCTTGACTGTACTGTTAGGTACTGTTGCAGTAATTACTTCTGATGGAAGAATGATTGTGGTGAATATAAAATTACTACTATGTAAATAGTGTTGTTTGAATTATGTGGGTTTTTAAAAAATAAGTAGATCATTCAACTTCTAATGGTAGATGCTACACACAAATAACAAAGCATGGAAACTAACCTTTTTTAAAGAGACATCACTTTTAAAATCCTGTCAGTTTAAAAAGAACAGGAGTACTTGTGGCACCTTAGAGACTAACACATTTATTAGAGCATAAGCTTTCGTGGACTACAGCATATGCATATGCATCCAAAGAAGTGGGCTGTAGTCCACGAAAGCTTATGCTCTAATAAATGTGTTAGTCTCTAAGGTGCCACAAGTACTCCTGTTCTTTTTGTGGATACAGACTAACACGGCTGCTACTCTGAAACCTGTCAGTTTAAAAACAAGTTTCAGATACTGTTGGGGTATGAAAGACCCACACAAACAGGGAAAACTAACTATACAGCAGAAATGGTGAAATTGGCTATCTGTAATTGGCTGTCAACTGTGCAAAGTACACTTGAAAAAAGTAACTCCCTCTAATACAGTGGTTTTGAAACAGCAGGTCGCGACCCAGTACTGGGTCTTGGAATGTAAGGCAGTGGGTTGCGGTGGCTCTGGTCAGCACCATCGACCGGGCCATTAAAAGTCCTGTCGGCAGTGCTGCCTGGCTAAGGCAGGCTACTCCCTACCTGTCCTGACGCTGTGCTGCGCCCCAAAAGCAGCCAGCAGCAGGTCCAGCTCCTAGCCGGGGGGCTCCATGCGCTGCCCCCACCCTGAGCAATGGCTCCGCACTCCCATTGGCCGGTTTCCAGCCAGTGGGAGCTGGTGGGTGCCTGTGGGCAAGAGCTGCGCAGAGCTGCTTGTGAGCCTCCTCCTAGGAGCCGGACCTGCTGTTGGCTGCTTCCGGGGTGCCGCGCGGTCCGTGGTGCCTCTCATTCCCAGCCCCACCCCAGAGCCTGCACCCCCAGCCCAGAACCCTGACCCCCTCCCGTACTCCAACCCCTGCCTCAGCCCTGATCCCCCCCCAACCAAGAGCCCCCTCCTGCATCCCAAACCCCTCATCCCCGGCCCCACCCCTGCACCCCAACCCTCTGCCCCAGCCCTGAGCCCCTCCCACACTCCAAACCGCTCATCCTCAGCTCCATTGGGTTGCAGGCATCAACAATTTTTTTCAACTGAGTTGCTAGAAAAAAAGTTTGAAAACCACTTCTCTAATATTAAAGTTACAGTAATCTTAACTGTTACTTGTAACATGATAGTAAATGATAACAATCTTAAACTGACTCTCTGCTTTCAAGTTCCAGTCTCTAACAGTACATGTTTATTCAGCTTTAAAGCTCAGAGTAAAATCTAGAATGATCATCTCTTCTACAGTATATTGCTGCCTGAGTTATTCTTGTGCACTAAAATGAAAAACTTAAAGATCATTGGAAGACTTAATTTTTTTGTGCACTTTTCAGGGAACTCTCAAAGGGTTTGATCAGACCATCAACTTGATTTTGGATGAAAGCCATGAACGAGTGTTCAGTTCTTCACAAGGAGTTGAACAAGTAGTATTGGGATTGTACATTGTTAGAGGAGATAATGTGTAAGTATAGCTTATTCTTTTCTAATCCAATCAAATCAGAATTAGTTAAAAATGTTTAAAGCTGTAATGATGCAAGATGTCAGATTGATAAACCTAGAAACCCTAAGTTCTCTTTATCCACAGGTTCAGAACAGACAGTAACAGTAAACCTCCCTCAACCTTGACATAGTGGGCAAACATCTGTAGAATGGCTAAAATAGTTCAGTCTCCAGCCAAGAAGTGTCCCAGTTAGTACTAGCTCAGATGAAGATGTGCACACTTGTCACTAGAAAGTGAGGAAGACATTTTACAAAGGCCCTGAATAGAGCCATCAGAGGGTTCAGTTTTTGGTCAGTAACAGCTTTAGTCATATTCAAATTGGTAACCTAGAGCATTGTTTCTCAGATGCAACCACGACAGCCTCCTGGGCAGAGATGGGGAGGGGGCAAAGCAGCGGCCAAGCAGCGGCCCCTCCCTGCAGCGCCTAGGGATGGGCTTCAGCCCCCTCACCTGCCGTCTTCAATTGTGGGACTGTGGGGGCAGGCTTCACATCCCCACCCCTGCCCAGTTTCAGCTGGAGGCTCTGGTGGCAGGCTTCAGCCCACCCTGCTTGGCTTCAGCCAAGGGACTCTGGGGGAGGGCTTCAGCCCCACCCCCGCGCCCCTTCAGCCATGGGCCTCTGGTGGTGGGCTCTGGGCTTCAACCCCCCAGGGTGGTGGTGCTCTGTGCTTCAGGCCCCCTCTTTCCCAGGTCCAGATGTGGGGCTCTGGGCTTCAGCCCAGGGTGGTGGGGCTTCACGCCATGGTCAAGAAGCAAGGAGCAGAGTGAGCCTGGGGTGCAAGGCCCCGGAAGGGAGCTTGGGGCAATGGGGGGAGGGGGGAGCAGTGGTGTCCAGGGGTGTGCTAGGGAGTCCTGGGAGGACAGCAGACGCTGGAGGGGAGGCTGTGGGAGGCAGCGGAGGCCAGGGGCACCAAAATACAACTATACATTTTTCTTATTGAGTCTGAAAAAAAAAAAAAAAACCCTACATACATGAATTGCATACATGATTTGGACATGTATATGTGTATATTTATTTGTTTTTCTTGAAGTTAATTAAGTATTTTAGGAAACTTTGTCTGAGCGGCCACCAGCAAGAGTTGCTGGCCACACTCTGAGACCACCAAAAAATTTGTTGTGAGAACCGCTGACCTAGAGGTGAAAGGGAATTGTATACTTCAGACCTGGTGACCTGTAATAAAAATTGTAACATGAGTTCTCATTTGTGGATTTAGGATTTATTATTTATTTGTATTACCATAGTGCCCAGGACCCCATTGTGCTAGGTGCTGTACCCACACACAACAAAAAGGCCATACCTGCCCCAAAGAGCTTAAGTATAAGATGAAACAACAGATCCTGGAGTACAAGGAAATAAAATTGGTCAACATGATAGGAGCAGGCTAAGCAGTGTTTAATATTCTGTAAATATCATGGTAAAGAATAATTAAGTAGAGCTGGATGAAGTTTTTCAGATGAACAGTTTATTTGTCAAAAATGCAGTTTTCAGTCTACCAAACTATTTTGTGTCGAGTTTGCCAAATACACCTCTATTTCGATATAACACTGTTCTCAGGAGCCAAAAAAATCTTACTGCGTTATATCGAACTTGCTTTGATCTGCCGGAGTGCGCATCCCTCCCCCCCCCCCCCCCCCCGAGGACTGCTTTACCGCGTTATATCAGAATTCATGTTATATCTGGGTAGAGGTGTAGTTTCAACCAAACTGAAAAATTTGAAACACTTTTGGTAATGTCAAACAAAATGTTTGATTTCCGTTAAAAAACAAATTATTTTTATTTTTCTGGCCTTTTTACCAAAGAAAAGAATTCACAAAATGGCTGGAGGAGGTGGTGCCTTCCTTATAACCGTTAGGCTACTCACCTAGGATGTGTGAGACCCAGGTTCAAATCACTGCTCCCATTGCAGCAGAGTGCCCTAGCCACTGGGTTATGGAGTATTCTGATATAGGGCTTTCTTAATCTCTCTTGAAGCTGTTCCACTTTTTGTAAATAATTAGTCATTGAAGCAGGGATTTGAAATTAGGTCTCCCACATCCCAGGTGAGGTCCTCAACTACCAGGCTGTAGAGTCACATCCCAGGTGAGTGCCCCAACTACCAGGCTGTAGAGTCATTCTCACTCTTTCCCCGGCCCAATGACTATGCATTGTTATTCATAGACAATCATGGTGATAATGAAGTCATTGCCCCAGGGAAAGCAAATGAGAATAACTCTATAGCCTTGCAGTTAGGATACTTGCCTAGAATGTGAGAGACCCAAATTCAAATCCCTGCTCCAGTGACTAGGAGTAGACAGATTTAATCCAGAGTTGTTGCTTCTAGATTGCCAAATGTTTGCAGAATATACTTATTGTTCAATTTTATTTTAATTTTTTTGCTCCAAACAAAATCTATGGGGAAAAATTACTGAAATTTTGCAGTTCTGTAATCACAAATCTCATTTTGGAATAGCAAGTCACTATATTTGTGGTTTTCATCTTGTTTCAAAATGGGACAATTTCTGCTAGTGGTATTTAATCTATTTTGTTACTTATAGTGCTGTCATTGGTGAAATTGATGAAGAGACAGATTCAGCACTTGACTTGGGGAATATTCGAGCAGAACCTTTGAACTCAGTAGCACACTGAAGAGGAGAAACACAAGGATGCACGAGGACTTTGTAAACTTTGGCTGTATAGAACTATTTAAAAAACAGCATGAAGATTTTTACAAATTGTTATAACTTGGTTGGGCCACACTTTTTTGTGTGAATGTGTTGTAGTTTGATATGTAAATTAAAATATCTACATTTTATTGAAGTCTCTCGTATAATTTCACTGCAAAGTAAACATATATCTAACATTAGCATTTAATTTCAGTGGCAGACTTGATACATAAACGACTCGTGAATGCCACTTGTGAAGTAGAAACAAATCACTACTCTTAAATGTGAAGTGTGCTTTACTGTATTGATTTGTAAATTACACTGCATAAACACAAGTCAATTTAACCTCTGCCAACAAGTAGCTTTTTTTAATGTGTGATATTTCAGTATTACAAATAGTGACATGTGTTGGACAAATATAGTTCTGATTTGAGTGCAGGAATGAAAATCTAATACTAGGATCCTTGTTTACTAACTTATATGTGGAAGTTTCATGATGCATGTTTCCAAGTATTGCAAACTTGCCTTTATCAGGTTAATAGGATTGTTACACTCTTCTGGTAATCACAAATCATCTGAATGTATTTTGTTTATTAAACCATTCCAGCAATCGCACCAATTCACAAATGCCATAACATTCGTAACTTTGATGCACCTCTGTGGTGTTTGTGAATATCAGTTTGCAAAATAAACATAATTTGTTGTCACTTGCATTAACACACATTAGGCTACTATGATAGTGAGATCTATTCATTGTGAACAGGGGACTTAAACAGAGTAGTCAGATGCAAGGAAGACTATTAAGGTCCAGAACAAAAATGATTCTTGTCCTGTACTCTAAACAATCCCTCTTGCATCTGAAACTTTAGGGAAGAGCTGAATAGCAAATACACATTAAAGAGAATGAATTGTTTAACTTATTTTTGTTAAGCATTAGTTCTTTACATATTGTTGGTGCAGGTTAATGTCAGTAGAACAAATTGTTCATTTTTCATCTGTATTTGCATGTACAATTACTAAATCTATGTACTTATCTTTCTAAAGTGCTTTAAGATTATGGAACAAAAGCGCTAAATATTGTAAATTGGGCAGATGTAACTATGCACTAAACCGAGGGAGGCTAGGCTGCCTGTGCTGGAAAAGGCTGCAGTAGCAGTAATTACTGTACAAAGGCAGAGTCCTTACACATTTAAATGTGCAATACACAGAAAGACGACATAGCTACATACATCAGTTAGGTAAAACTGACTTGCCAGAGCTGTATTAAAATTATTTTCTCAGTCCAAAGAGTTATCTATCTACTTACCTGAAAAAAATGATCAGATCTGCACCGAGGGAATAGTACGAGGAGGGAGATTTTAAATGCACCACTGCCTTTGGTTGAGCTGCATCCAGTTAGGTCTCAACTAGATTTTAGATATGCTGGGGTGCTTGCAGCCAAGTACGTTACATTTAAGATGAACCCTTGTCTCACACATTTGTTGAAGACAAACGTGGAGGCATTAGTTCTATACCTAGATTATCACCCTTTGAGAAGGGTGCCATCTATCCTTGCCAGGTGGAGGTGAGACTATGCTCAAAAAAGCAGAGTTTCCTCCTAGTTGTGGCCTAGTCCTTTACCTATCCTTTAAGTAAGATAATTGAAAAAGTAATGGTAAAGACTGTCTCTTGTGGGGATTGGGATTGGCCTTTTCCCTGAGAAGTTGGCATTTTTGTTATTGTATAAGTGATTGTTTTATATAAATGATTTGGGCACCAGTGTATACGTATAAATAATATGGGCTATCTTGAAGAGAAAAAGGAGTGGGAAGAGGAATTTCTTAATAAAGGCCCCGATTTTTAAAAACTATTTACTAGAATTACAAGTTTTGGCTGAAAGAATGACAAGTACTTGTGGCACCTTAGAGAGTAGGTGCCACAAGTACTAGTTCTTTTTGCTGATACAGACTAACACGGCTACCACTCTGAAGTTTTGGCTGGAAAGCCAGTGATAGCCCTTAATGCCTTCCTCCCTCTTTTGCCGTCCGCTCCCAACCCATCCTTCCTACAAAGTTAACCTCGGAGGTGCGTTTTAGTAGCGTAAATATAATAATTTGTAATGTGCCCCATTTTCTCTGTGCTGTTGCATAGACAGATTCTGGGGCTAACTCCAGGATATGGAGTCACACCGTGTGGGTCATGATTCAGGGGTAGCTGCGCCTCTGACCCTGCTTCCAGTCTCACTGGGTGCACCCTCCTCCCTGCTGGTGGTAGGCCTCTTGCCTGCACCTGTTCTGGGGTGGAATCCCACAATTCTTCCACTCTGACTGCATCTCAGCTAGAGTCCCCTGGATACCAGTGGTGATTGCTCAACAGGCCTGACTGGGTTCTGCAATCTGCAAGTCTTCCCTTTGTGACCCATGACCAGTAGTTAATACAGTGACCCCAAATAGCCTTGTCATAGATTCTAAGGGCAGAAGGAACCATTGTGGTCATCTAGTCGGACCTCCAGTATAACACAGGCCATAGAACTTCCCCGAAATAATTCCTAGAACAGATCTTTGAAAAACATCCAATCTTGATTTAAAAATTGTCAGTGATGGAGAATCCACCACAACCCTTGGTAAATTGTTCTAATGATTGATTACGCTCACTGTTAAAAATGTATATCTTATTTCCAGTCTGCATTTTTCTAGCTTCAATTTCCAGCCATTACATTATGTTATACCTTTCTTTGCTAGATTGAAGAGCCCATATTAAATGTTTGTTCCCAATATAGATACTTAAAGACTAATCAAGTCACCCCTTAGCCTTCTCTTTGTTAAGATAAATAGATTGAGCTCCTTGAGTCTCTCACTATAATGCATGTTTTCTAATTCTTTAATCATTCTTTGGGCTCTTCTCTGAATGCTTTCCAATTGATCAATATCCTCTGTGAATGGGCACTAGAACTGGACACAGTATTTTGGCAGCAGTCACACCAGTGCCAATTACAGAGGTAAAATAACCTCTCTATTCCTACTCAAAGTTTCCCTGTTTATGCATCCCAGGATCATATTAGCTCTTTTGGCCACAGCATCACACTGGAAGCTCCCTTTTCAGAAGCACTGCTTCCCAGGATAGAGTCTTCCACCCTGCAAGTGTGTCCTACATTCTTTGTTCCTAGATGCATAGATTTATGTCTAGCCATATTAAAACACATATTGTTTGCTTGTACCTAGTTTTTCAAGTGATCCAGATCGCTCTGAATCAGGAACTTGTCCTCTTCATCATTTACCACTCCTCCATTTTTTGTGTCATCTGCAAACTTTATCAATGATTTTATTTTTTTCTTCCAGGTCACTGATAAAAAGGTTAAATAGTGTGGGGGTCAAGACCCAATCTCTGCAGGACCCTACTGGAAACAGACCCTCTTGATGATGATGATTCCCCGTTTACAGTTACATTTTGAGACCTTTCATTTAGCTAGTTTTTAATCCATGTAATGTGCGCCATGTTAATTTTATAGTGTTCTAGTTTTTTAATCAAAATGTCATAGGGCACCAAATCAAACACCTTACCAAAGTCTAAGTATAATACATCAACATTATTACGCTTAGCAACCAAACTTGTAATCTCATCAAAAAAAGATATCAAGTTAGTCTTCCAGGATCCATTTTCCATAAACCCATGTTGATTTGCATTAGTTACATTACCCTCCTTTAGTTCATTATTAATTGAGTCCCATATCAGCAACTCTGTTATCTTTCCTGGGATCAAAGTCAGGCTGACAGCCCTATAATTACCCCAGTCATCCTGTTAATCCTTTTTAAAAACTGGCACAACATTAGCTTTCTTCCAGTCTTCTGGAACTTCCCCAGTGCTCCAAGACTTATTGAAAATCCACAGTAACAGTGCAGAGAGCTCCTCAGCCAGCTCCTTTAAAACTCTGGGATGCAAGTTCTCTGGACCTGCTGATTTTAAAATGTCTGACTTTAGAAGCTTCTGTTTAACATCCTCCAGATATAATGGAATGGCAAAAGTGTTATCACCATATGGTGAGACAGCATCATCTCTTTTTGCCCCAAGTATAGAACAGAAATACTTATTGAACACATCTCCTTTTCTGCAGAGTATTATTTAATCATAATAGTAGGACCAGAGCATAGCAAGAGAAAAAGTTTTAATGTAACACACTATCTAAGTGTATATCGGTCTTACCCAAAGCTTAGGTTGGTCTACCTTCACTTGAGCACCCCCCACCTCTGGGGACTGGGGTTTAATTTGCTTCTCCACAGACCCTCTCTCTCCTCTGTGCTTCAAGAGCTCTCTATTTCTCAATCCCAAAATTCTTTGTTCCAATTTCCTGCCTGAAAGTATCACCTCTCTTGGGTACAAGCTGAGACCCTTCCGCTCCCAGCTCCCCAGCCATACAATTGATCTCAGCATGGTCAGAGAGATATTTCAAGGGGGATGACACCTGCTTTGTCCTTTTAAGTGTTGGTAAATGGGGCAATCTGAAGTTATTGTCTTCCCTTTCCTGTGAATATGTAAGTAACTCCTGCATGAATTAACCCTTGAATTTGACAATCATATAGCAAACAACACAATCACAAATAGATGGAAATATCATTCATAAAATATTACAGGCATCTCCCCATCCTTCACAATCTGAACTCCATCCAAAGACCTGAAAAAAGTCCATGTGGTATCATTTGTACTCCTTGTCTCCTGGAGGATTCTCTGCACCTTGAGGTCTTTAAATCACGATTTGAGGACTTCAATAACTCAGACATAGGTTAGGGGTTTGTTACAGGAGTGGGTGGGTGAGATTTTGTGGCCTGTGTTGTGCAGGAAGTCAGACTAGATGATCATAATGGTCCCTTCTGACCTTAAAGTCTATGAGTCTAAGTTTCCAATTAAGTGCCTTTGTGTCAGTGCTAAGCTTTCCTCAGATCTTGGTTCTCCATCAGACCTAAAGTTTAGGAATGCCTGTGTTTGTTTGGAGTCGTGGTGGGCATAGGGGAAATGTTAACCTATGTTAGGGAAAGGTAAAGTACTGTGATGTTATAAGGTCATCCTGGCATCCATACAAGGGCAGAGTTACGGTTGTGTTGTGTGAGAAGTATTCCCTTAACTCTGCATTTCCTCATGCTCTAACCTTTGCTTTCATAGTGTCTAATGCTCTTTTAAGAGAGAGGTGCTGAGTCTGTAACTGAGCAGGTTCTGCTTCCAAAGGTTTGGCTTTGCCTTATGCATGTCAAAAGCTCTTGTTCCAGAAGGGTCAGAGGAGCAGAATACAATATTGTGCAGCAGCAACCTTTACACTGTTCCTTGTACGTCAATATATAATTATGGACAAAATATACACATGTGGAAGAGGCGGTTAATGTACCCATATTCATTGATGATATATCTGCCTAGATAACATATTGACAAGTAAGAACCTACTCTGATGCTCTGTGCCTGTTCCAGAGAGCTGTGTCTAGAATTATAGAATATGTGCCTCTATGCACACATACAGTGATGGCTGGAAAGTGTGCAGAGCACACCAGCAAAGTGGACACACTGAACTGTTTCAGCAGTAATAGACACACTTTTGTTGTGCTGCTTAACCTTGGAGTAGAACAATTTTTTTAGTCCCTCTGGGGCTATAGAATGCTACTTCTTAAAGGGAGTGATCCCAAAACATCCACTCTTGATTTTTCACTCATGCACAGGAAAAATATGAACGTCTGGAGGCAATGGATTGAATAGTTTTGTTATCCCTATGGCAACAGTAAACAGCAGTTCCTAATGCTATGGCTGGTGCTAATGCTGACTCTCAATACCTCTCTGTTTCAGCAGCCAGTGTCTGGAAACTTCAGCTCCCTCTAAAAAAGCAATGGCATTGTGTTTTTAAGCAAATATAACTTTTTACAACAGGCAATATATATATATATATATGTATGTAGTGTGACAAATAGAGAGGCTAAAGAGAAGGGGGGATGGTCAGCTGGGAATTGATCCTAGGTGTAAATATAGGCCAGATTTCTATTCTTTGTGCAAAGCAGTGTAGAAGCAGTCATAGTTGTAAAGCCCTGTAATGAATTACAAGTGGCTGCCTGCAAATCTCAAGAGTCAGGATTGAGTTGTCTGACTACTATCTCTACAGCAGCCCTACTTGAATGAGCTTTAACTGGTCCCTCAAGCAACAGTTCTGCCAATGAATAACAAAGAAACAGCATGCTCCTTCTTTGGACAAAATTCAGTACATCTTGAATAAAGCAAAAAGCTGGATGGGCTTTTTTAAAATGTTTGTTCCTGGTAAAAACTAATGGACGTGATCAGATACAGTTTGTGAAAGGAAATTTTCCTGGTATTTTATTTGTATAGTTATACCCATGAAAGTACAACTTATTTTGAAAAAGGAATTTGCCATGCTGCAGTTTAAAAATCTAGAAGTTCATCCTAAAAGAATCCTTAGCAAGCTGCCTTTGTGATGCATCTTAGCAAGGAAATTAAGAGGTGTTTCTGACACTAACTATATAACAGCCAGTGTATAGATAAATCAGTAAAAAATTATACAACTCATTAGCACAAAATCGTAACAGCTTCTATGCCAAGTCACACAAGGGACTTTCACAATACAGTGAAGAGTTACCTAACATCAGAACAAAGGTTACAAAGTGGCAGATAAGTATATGGGCCCACACCATCCTCTCCTATGGTAAAACCGGAAGGAAATGGCTTATTGGGATGAAATCTCTGTGAGCAGCCATTTACAGAGATCCCATGAGGGAGGTGGGGTTGCTCCCCTACCAGAATAGGCCATGGGACCTGGCCCAAACCTGAGAGTACCCAAGGTTCTATTGGAGGCCATCTGTGGAGAAGCTCTGTGCTTCCACACCAGCTCTGGCCCCTGCCAGCTGATACCACACCTGCTGTTAGAGCTACATTACCAGGGATGCCTGCAGCCTGAGGTTGTCCCCGGATCACTGAGTGGGAGGTTCCATAACCTGAATTATTTTCTCTGGGGAAAACTCTGCAGGGCCAAAGGAGGCATAAGATACATGCCCCTTACCACACCTTTCCCATGCCCATTCACTCTCCAAGTCTTCCTGAGGGCTGATGCTAGGCCCCAGGAAAGGCCTCCCTGGGGGAGGGTGGAACAGTGTGGTATGGGGTAAATCCATACATGGAGGGTCTCCTCTGGGCATGGATTTCAAAAGGGCAGGCTAGGCAAAGAATGAGTAATTTCTTACCTGATAATTTTCTTTTAGCAGTTTCTCTTCTTATTCATCTCTAATGGGTTAAACCCCCCACCCTCACCCCTCCAGAATTCCGAGGCTGTCCAGTGTTGTTTCTGGAGGCTCCAGGACTAAGCCCCACCCTTCTGTACACGCCACTGGAGGAGTTCTTCAACAGCTGTAGAAATACAACAGCAACTGATTATTAGCATTAAGACAACCTGATACAATGTGTTAAATTAACCTTAAGACAATTATAAATATCTAACTCTCCCTTTAGTCATTTACCAAACTACCAGGGTGGGCTGAATGAGGAGAGAAGCTGCTAATGGAAAGAAAATTATCAGGTAAGAAATTTGGCATTCTCTTGCACAGCATCTCTCCTCATTCATCATTAGTGGGAAGCATCAAGCAGTGACTCGAAGAAGGGGGGGGAGGGAATGTTTTAATTATTATTATAGTTGAATAATAGGCAAGTATGGAAGTTTCCCTCCATAAAGAGCCAGAGCTCTGTAATCTAAGGAATTATGTGGGAACCAACCCAGTAGCAGCTTCCTGTGGAGGAATGGAAACTCACTTTTGCAAATCTTCCTCAGATGAGGCTCATACACTTTCCCTCCAGTGCCTCTAAAGACTTCTGTGATGCTTGGCATGCCACCTGGTGCAGGGTTTTTGTGTTTTGCCTGGAGCAATTTTGATGCCTTATATGACCTTGACATTTTGGATAGCATTAGATGAACAGGACACAACTGGTGCATGTACTCCATGTGCTTAAGATATATTTTAGAGCACTAGGAATACCCATTTATGCCACAACCTTCCCAGGTTTAGAACAAAACAACAGGAGAAATGTTTCCCAGGAACTGTGGAAAGAGAAACTTATCTTGATCAGAAAGGTTTCTGGAGCTATAAGAGTAACCTTTTCCTCATGACAACAGCAGTGTGGCTCTTGTACAGATAGAGGAACTTTTTAATTCCAAAAGTTGCAGTTCAGAGGTAATGGCAACTAGAAAGGCCAGATACAAGCTTGTGTTATCTTGTTATTCTGATTAATCTTGGCACCTGATACTCAAATGGAGAATCGAATGTGCCTACCTATGGAACATCGCTAGGGCCCGTTCTTTGAGTGCTTGTTCATGTTAATTCCAATCAGATGTGTGTGCGCGCATGTGCACAGTAGCTGGAAGATTTTTCCCCTAGCTGCATCCGTGGGGTCGACCTGGGCACCCCCTGGAGTCACACCTTCATGGTGCCCAATAAAGGGCCCTGCCGACCTGCCACCCCTTCTTACTGCCAGTGACGGTAGCTGGAACTTCCCTTTGCTCTTGCTTCAGCAAGTGGCTTAGCAGTACTTTTGGTTTTTGCTGCAGATAGTTCTAGTTGGTTAGCATAGTTAGTTCACGTATAAGTTTCAGTTATGGGGGGTTCCCTCCCCCCATTGTTCTGCCCCCCCTTATTTGTCACCGGGGCATGCAGCGATCCCTGGGCTTCAAGACTTGCCAGGACTGCGCAAAGCGCATGCCTAAAAGTGACTTCCACACCTCCTGTTTATGGTGTCTGGGGAGGGAAACAGACTGCTGCAAGATCTGTCGGGAATTCCGACTGAGAACTCTTAAAGAGAGGGAGCAGCAGCTTAAAATACTCCTCATGGAGGCATCTCTCCAACCTCAGTCGGATCCAGGTGCCGGGGATCCCACTCCCAGGACGTCTTCTTTGGCACGGCGCACTCCAGTGCCGTCTTCGAGAGATCCGGTGTCAAAGAAAGACACTGCCAAGGAGACTCGGCACCATCATGGAGCCTCTCGGGGGCACTCCAGCCTTGGGCACCGGTCCCAATTGCCAGCGCAGAAGAAGAAGAGGATGGAAAGAGACTGATCCCCCTCAAGGGACCAGCCATCAGTGGCAACTCAGTCGGGTCACGGCTCCGAGGCTCAGAGCGGGGCTACATCGACACCTGCCAAAGTGAGGCAGTCGAGTCTGGGCCCATCACGCTCACCAAACCCCTTGGAGCACCGGCTGCTCCCATCCACTTTGGAGGCTTTTGAGGCAGCGCAGGACCTGCTGAGACTCACACACCGTTCTCGCTCCCAAGGCAGGAGGATGCACCAGAACTGCAGGCTCCATCTCGGCACCCCGTTCAGTCAAAGGGAAAGCCGGAGATGATATCATGCTGATCTCCGTCACCTCAGCACTCCCCACCGCCAGCACCTCCATCCATGGAGCACCGTTGGTCCCCAGGCTCCCGATGCTCTACATAAAGAGGTGCAGTGCCGCCCTGGCCCTCCTATTCTGAAACATCAGAGTCGAAGTCAGACTTGTACCGCTCTGACTATAGGAGTAGCAGGAGGTCCAGCCCAAGGCACCATAGGGGGTCCCGCCTGATGCAGTTCAATTATCTCCCTCAGAACAGGATGCAGAGATAAAAGTTTGAGACACCTTTAATGACTGCTTGGAACAGCTAGTCCTGGAACCCACCAGGGGAGAAACA
Organism: Chrysemys picta bellii; assembly: GCF_011386835.1. Classification (NCBI taxonomy): domain Eukaryota; kingdom Metazoa; phylum Chordata; order Testudines; family Emydidae; genus Chrysemys; species Chrysemys picta. The sequence goes on along the minus strand of NC_088791.1, from coordinate 46,918,119 downwards.
ATTCTTGATTGATACAGGATTTGGTCCGAGAAGCAAATGTAGATGAACCACTTAGTAATAATGACCATAATGTAATTAAATTTAACATCCTTGCGGTGGGTCGGGGTTTGGATTCCAAAGAAAGCCACCACAGGAGCATTTACCTTCAAAAAGAGGAACTACATAAAAATGAGGAGGCTAGTTGAAAGGAACAGTCACAAAAGTGAAATGACTGCAGGTTGCATGGAAACTTTTAAAAAACACCATACTAAAAGCTCAAATTAAATGTATATCCCAAATTAAAAACATTGTAAGAGGACCAAACAATGCCACCATGGCTTAACAGCGTAAAAGAGGTAGTTAGAGGCAAAAAGGCATCCTTTAAAAATTGGAAGTCAAATCCTACTGCGGAAAATAGAAAAGCGCATAAACTCTGGCAGGTCAAGTGTAAGAGTATAATTAGGCAGGCCAAAAGAGAATTTGAACAGCAACAAGCAAAAGATGCAAAAACTAACAGCAAAAAAACCCAAAAAAACCCACAACCAACCAAAAAACTTTTAAGTACATCAGAAGTAGGAAGCCTGATTTTTTTTTTATCAGTAGGGCCACTGGATGATCGAGGTGCTAAAGAAGCACTCACAGAAGACAAGGCCATTGTAGAGAAGCTAAATGAATTCTTTGCATCCGTCTTCACATCCTCTGCAGTGACCCTCTGCCGAGAGGGAGTTTCCCATACCTGTGCCAATCTTTTTAGATGACAAATTTGAGGAACTGTCCCAGATTGAGGTGTCATTAGAGGAGATTTTGGAAAAAATTGATAACAGTAATAAATCACCAGGACCAGATAGTATTCATCCAAGAGTTTGGAAGGAACTCAGATAAGAAATTGCAGAACTACTATCTGAGGTATGTAACTTATTGCTGAAATCAGCCTCTGTACCAGATGACTGGAGGATAGCTAATGTGATGCTGATTTAAAAAAAAACAGATTCCAAAGGGGAGCCTGGCAATTACAGCCCGGTAAGCCTAACTTTAGTGCCAGGCAAATTGGTTGAATTATCAGAATACATAGCTAAAGACAATTTATTAGGGAAGACTCAACATGGTTTTTGTAAAGGGAACTCATGTTTCATCAGTCTGTTAGAATTATTTGAGGGGATCAACAAACATGTGGATATAGTGTACTTGGACTTTCAGGTCCACTCATGGATCAGTAACTGGTTAAAAGATAGGAAATAAAGTGTAGGAATAAACAGTCAGTTTTTCACACTTGAGAGAGGTAGCTAGCAGGGTCCTTCAAGGATCTATACTGGGACAAGTGCTATACAAAGATTGAAACTAAAAACTTCAGTGGTGTGGTGTTCACCCGGGCAATGTTGTTGGCTCATTTCCTCAAACTACCCAGGCAAGCATTATTTGGCTGCACAGACAACCGCTCATGTTTTTTTTCTTTATTGGGGCATGTGCACAGTAATCCTTTCAGCAGGGGCGGCTCCAGGCACCAGCGCAGCAAGTGCATGCCTGGGGCGGCAAGCCGTGGGGGGGCGGCGTGCCGGTCGCCATGAGAGCGGCAGTCAGGCAGCCTTCGGCGGCATGGCTGTGGGCGTTCCGCCGGTCCCACGGCTTTGGCGGAAATTCGGCAGTGGGTACGAAGGCGCGGGACCGGCAGATCACCCACAGAAACGCCACTGAGGCCGCCTGACTGCCGTGCTTGGGGCGGCAAAAAACATAGAGCCGCCCCTGCCTTTCAGACTACACATGCAAAGAAACGAACACACATTCTTAAATACCATTCTCAATTTGGGTCCCCCAAAGATTTAGTGGGTATCATGCCCTACCGGGGATAAAACTTGTCAGAGTGAGACCATTTTGACCCACATCAAAGCAATAGTTTGCTCTCTAGATCTGGGCAAAAATAAAACAAAACACCAAAAACTCTTTGAAAAAGTGGTTATTTTTGGGGCTTATATTTTTGCACCCCTCTTGCACAAATAACCCCAATTTTGGTCTCTACTATAGGTTGATGTAGCCTCCCAATTCAATGGTGCACTGTCCCCTCCCACCCACCAAAATGCCACAGGTTTGGGCAGGAGCGCCATTTCAGATTTTGGTGCAGGGAGCCCAGCAGGGGCCCAGGGAGGTCACATGGTAACTGGAAGCTTGTGGAGCTTTTGAAATGGCAGAGAACTTTATTATGCCAGACAGGGTCGCTCAGAGGATTCAGGGGGCTTGGGGCAAAGCAATTTCAGGGGCCCCTTCCATTAAAGAAAAGTTGCAATGCTATAGAATACTATATTCTCGTACGGGCCCCTGCGGGGCCTGGGGCAAATTGCCCCATTTTCCTCTTCCTCTGGGCGGCCTTGTTGCCAGAAATAATTTGGACAATCTTAGGGTTACCATACGTCCTCTTTTTCCCGGACATGTCCGGCTTTTCGGCAGTCAAACTCCCGTCCGGGGGGAATTGCCAAAAAGCCGAACATGTCTGGGAAAATGGCGGCTCTGTTTAAGAGCCAGGCTGCCTGAACGCTACCGGCTTAGGGCAGCCCCCGTGCCTGGAGACCCTGCGCCGCCGTAGTCCGGGAGGGGAAGTGCCCGGCTGGGGGCGCAGGGTCTGGAGGCACGGGGCTGCCCGAAGCCGGTAGCGCTTGGGCAGCCCGGCTCTTAAATAGAGCCGCGGGGGCTGGAGCCTCCAGCCGCCGGGGCTGTGTGTAACTGACACAGTGTCAGTTACACAGAGCCCCAGCCGCTGGAGGCTCTGTTTAAGAGCCGGGCTGCCCGAGAGCTACCAGCTTCGGGCAGCCCCGTGCCTGGAGACCCTGCGCCGCCGGAGCCCGGGACGGGAAGTGCCCGGCTGGGGGCGCAGGATCTGGAGGCACGGGGGCTGCCCGAAGCCGGTAGCGCTTGGGCAGCCCGTCTCTTAAACAGAGCAGGGGCGGCTGGAGCCTCCAGCCCCCTGGGCTGTGTGTAACTGACACAGTGTCAGTTACACAGAGCCGCAGCCGCTGGAGGCTCTGTTTAAGAACCGGGCTGCCCGAGAGCTACCGGCTTCGGGCAGCCCCCTTGCCTCCGGACCCTGCGCCCCCAGCCGGGCACTTCCCCTCCCGGGCTCCGGCGGCGCAGGGTCCGGAGGCACGGGGGCTGCCCAAAGCCGGTAGCGCTGGGGCAGCCCGGCTCTTAGAGCCTAAGAGGAGCAGAGCCTCCAGCTGCGGGGGCTCTGCTCCTCTTCGGCTCTGTGTAACTTATACAGTGTAAGTTACGCAGAGCCGCCGGAGCCCCGGAGGGGAAGTGCCCGGCTGGGGGCACAGGGTCCAGAGGCATAGGGGCTGCCCAAAGCCCGAGCGCTACCGTCTTCACGGTTTGCTGGGCAGCCTCCAGACCCTGCGCCCCCGGCTGGGCGCTTCCCCTCCCGGGCTCCAGCTGCGCTGGGGAAGCGCCGGCTGGGGGCGCAGGGTCTGGGGGCTGCCCGGCAAACCGTGAAGCTGGTAGCACTGGGGCAGCCCTTTCCCCCTGGCTGGGAGTGGGAGGGAGGAGGGGGCAGAGTTAGGGTGGGGGAAGGGGCGGAGTTGGGGTGGGGAAATGGGCGGGGCCATGGCCCGTGGAGGGTCCTCTTTTTTTATTTATGAGATATGGTAACCCTAGACAATCTTCTCCTCCAATTCTGTACTCGGGTTGCACAGATCTAAGCTATACTGGGAACCAAGGAGGAGAGGGGAGAAGTTAGCTATGTAACCCTTCTGCCATGTGATGTAGGCAGCAACAACGGCTGGGTTCAATATCTAGGGGGGGTCCTCTTAACAATACAAAATAGAACTGGCTTGAGCCGGTAATCTGGGAAAACTGAACACTACCCCTGGCCGCCGCTAAGAGGCAATACGTCACCATGCGCAAGTCCTGTGTATAACAAAAGGAAACTTTTATTACAGGAAGAAAACAGAGCATTAATTTAAAAAAATACTGCAACAACGACGTGACAGGACTTGCATATTTGAACGTGACCCGCTCAGTCACAGGTTCAGGGGCCCTCCCAGTCACTGCAGCTCTCTGTGGGGCTAGCCAGGGAAAAGGCCTCAAGCCCGCAGCAGCCCGATCGCTCCAAGGGGTTAATCCTGAACTGTCGCTCACCCTATTTTCCTTCCTGATTGGTTAAGTCTGTTCCCATTTTACCGGGCCTTAGCCACTTAGTGAGACGTTGCTGGGCAGGATAGTATGAGGGCGGGCGCTGCCTGCCTGATGTTCCCATTGGCCGTGCGTCACGCCATGTTGCTGGGTAACCTGTCACTTTTTCTATGGTGCTGTGTTTGGCTGCGGAGGTTGAGCTTGGAGCTTTATGATTGGCTAGACAAATGTGATTTGTTTTTCGATTGGCTGTCGTGCTGCCAGCCTGGATTTTTGATTGGCTGGAGAGAGCTGTTGCTAGGCGGAGTAACCCGTGCTGGGACTTTGCCCAGGCAAGGCGAGAGCGCAAGAGAATCGGGGTCAGGTGGGGGGCGGTGGTGGCGGGGGCTGCTTTTGTGTCCTTCCTCGGCCCCCCGTGATGGCGGTGGGCGCAGCTACACCCGTGGGTCCCAGTCAGAGCCACCACTGAGCCTGGCCCTGCACCCTCAGAGGTACCAGCCTGAGCGTGTGGCTAGGCTGACCAGACAGCAAGTGTGAAAAATCAGGACGGGGTCGGGGGTAATAGGAGCCTATGTAAGAAAAAGCCCCAAATATCGGGACTGTCCCTAAAAAAATCAGGACATCTGGTCACCCTACGGGTGGCTTTCAGCGGGCTTAGAGGGGTCGAACTTTAAACAGAAAGTGTGAGGCAACCTTGGCTCCAGTGGGCTGCGGTATCACTCGAGTCCCACCGAACCCCAAAGAGCTCACAGCGTAAGGGGCGGGGTGGGTGGGTGCAGTGGGTGAGCTGAGGGCACATTGGGATTGGGGATGCGCTGGCGGAGCTGGGTGTGCAGGATGTGTGTGTGCCCAGCAGAGCTAGAGGATGTGGAGTATGTTGGGGTGCACTGGCAAAGCTGGCATGTGCCAAGCGTCCCTCACTTGAAACCCCCATCAACTCTATCACCCATCCCCATTTATCTCTCTTCCTGTAACTCCCTGCCTGTTGCTACAACCCCAAGCCCCTATTTCCCCAGTCCTCTACCTCATAATACCCCACTCCCCAGAAAGCAGTCACATCTAATTTCCCCCCCAAAGACTTGGATTACATCCTGCCTAAATAAAATTGCCACCCATGACCCACAAATAGAGTGACCAGGTGTCCGGTTTTCGACCGGAACACCTGGTCGAAAAGGGATCCTGCCAGCTCTGGTCAGCCCCTTTGACTGGGTTGTTAAAAGGCCGGTTGGTGGTGCTGCAGCGCTAAGACAGGCTAGTCCCTACCTGTTCTGGCTGGCACCGCACTGCGCCCCGGAGGCAGCCAGCAGATCCGGCTCCTAGGCACGTGCTCTGTGCACTCTCCCCACCCCGAGCACCGGTTCCATACTCCCGGCCAATGAGAGCTGGGGAGGGGGCAGTGCTTGTGGGCAAAAGCGGTGTGTGGAGCCTTGTGCCCCCTCCCCCACACCCCTTTCCATATCACAGGGAATTAATTGGATTACAGTGCATGCTCTTTGCAATATTCTGTGGACCTAGGCAGCAGGAGGTTGGGGAGTGAGAACTGCAATATAGCCAGAGAGAGGGAGGGACAGAAGCAGAGACTAGCTAGTGCAGCAGCTGAGGTCTGAGGATCTGGTGAGATAAATGCTTAAGCAGACTACAGTACAAGCTTCTCTCTTTGGTAGCACATATTGGGAGAAGGAGGTTGTGAGCTGTGTTGCCATGGGAGCTGAAGCCCAACCACCAAGAGAGCATACCAGAACCAATGGTCTAGTCTAAACTAATCATGGTTGAAAAGTATAATGAAGTTTTATGCCAATGATTATTTTCTGCTAGAAGATCATAACAATTGATGCTGATACACAATAAATTAACGTTACAGTGGAATTTAGGAGTTGCTGCTGTGGAATTTTGTCCCATTGTGTCCTGGAATACAAATGGTTCTGGTTAGCTGAAGGGTTTGCTGGCTGATTGCTAACAGATTACCAATTTAGAATACTCAATTTCATATTAGCGGCATTTAGGGAAGACTCCAGAGCCAAAAATGATTTTGATTTTTGAGTTGTAGTTTGAGTTCGTAGTGCTTTCCCCTAAAGTGGTGGTGGTGGTGGTGGGGGGGGGGGGGAGGAAATGCAATTTCAATGGGAGCTGCTGGGAGTGCTGAACACTTTGGAAAAAATTAGGTCACTTTTTAGGAGTCTAACTTTAGGGGCACCCATTTTTGAATCTTGCCTGGGGTATCTAGAGGTGGCAGATAATGAGCTGGATCCTCAGCTGCTGTAAATCAGCATAGTTCGATTAAAATCAATAGGACGATGCTGAACGACACGAGCAAAGGATCTGCTGCAATACCTCCCCTAAACTGTATATGTATGAGGTTTTAAAAAGCAATTTGCTCAGGGTGAGTGGAAGTTTTGTATGGGATACTGAACTCAAAAGGGGCCATTCTCCCTGGCCCACTGAGCTACTGCTCTTTCAATCAGAAGGAAGGAGAAGACCAGAGAGAAAGGAGTATGTGGATAAGCATGCACATTGGTGTGTAGGAAAAAGAGACAGGGGACTGATATTTTGTGGGGAGAAAGGAGAGACAAAAGTATTAGAAATGAGAACAGTTGTGAGGGTGGAGCAGAAGACAGGAAAGGGAGTAAAGGGATAGTAGGAGAAGGAAGGAAAGAAAGAACAGACACTGGAAACAACACAGAAAATGATACATAAGTATAGTCAGGAAGAGACGCAATGTAAAACAAAAGTGAGACATGTTACATTTAACAATTTATTGAACAGTTGAAATGTAATATTTTACAAGTAAAGACAATACACCAACTGTTCAAAACTGTTTTATTCCTTTAAAACTGTTAAGAGACATGGTGGCACAGGTTTTTTCCACCCTGGCTAGTTAGTTTAGTTCTTGGAGTAGTAGGTACAGGATATATTTTTCATGTACTGCTCATCTCAATATAATCATTGTTCATGTTTTCTCTAGTGGGGATTTCTTCCTCTGTTTCATCATCTTGAACCACAACATTACTGACTTTTAAAGATATTTAATGGCAGAAATATGGGTCTTCAGTAACAATGGATGAATCGCTGGAATAAGTAAAACTGTCTTGATCATTGAAACAGACTCGCTTTAAGTCCAGTTTACTAGATTTATGATCAAGGGGTCTTCTGCTTTTAGTAATAATGCAAAACTTAGCTTTTCCATGCACCAACTTTGAAAAATATCAAGAAAATTGGAGGTAGGCGCACAATATATATATACTTTTTTATATATATTTTACTCTATTTCATCTACAGAAGAGCTGTACTTACAACATATTGATCTACTAACAACTCAGAATGCCCCAAGTTGCTGTATTATTTAATAAAAAATTCAGTGCATTGTATTGATAAGTTTCCCCTACCATATAAAACACACACTACAAATCTCTTGGCACTATTAGAGATATGTAGTATTTTTTAAACTCAAACACAATGGAATAAAAGCAAAAACAAATTAGGCAAGTGCCTAATTCTGCAAACCTAATATAGGTAAATCTTACAGTGAATTAACAGTTTTCCCTGTGTCAGGACTACAGAACTGGGCACAAAACAGATGCGTCAGATCTGAACATGCTAATGGCTACTTAAGACAACATTTAAAAACATAAAATACACGTAAAAGAGAAAACACACAAAACAAAATTCAGGAAACGCTTTGGTTAAAATACATCAGAGAAAATGAATGGGATGAGACTCAGAATAGCTGTTGTAACAACTAACATTCAGGCAGTTCTGTCAAACTCAAGAACACCGCTCTGTATTTCCTTTGCTAGTTACAAATGAAAACAAGGTATGGCTTATATATTTAATTTAAAAGGAGACTATATAACTATGTGGTGTTTTTCCAGAGACAAGTGCAATGTGCCTGATATTTATAAAATACCTTTATAGTTTATATTTAAATTGTATTTAAGATTTTTCACATCCTAACCCATTTAATGGGAAACCATTAAAATGTTATGTAAACAAAATCATTTCCACAAATTTGCTTTAATGTTTTGTTCAAATCATATAATTTTTCTTTAAAACATCTAGATACTGCTGTGTTGCCCTGGAAACCGGATCCTGATCCACATTTAGATTTTTTGAAGATCCATCAGTAGATCCTACAGGAGAGACTCTTACAGATCCAGTTTCAAGTTCAGCTGTGGCTAGAAAGAAGAAGAAAAACAAATGACCATATATGTTCTGTGTTATGTTGTGTGATAGTTTTACAATAGGCTTTGTCATAAACCCATTGAATTTTTTCCATTGACAGCGGTGGGCATTGTATCAGGTCCAGAGACAGCAGATACACATTTTTAAATCAATACAAAGGAAACATGATGAAAATGACATAAAAGGGACATTCACAAAGGAAGAAACCATATTTTTTAATTATAAAAGCAATACATTAGCCTTTTTGCTAATCAGTAAATAACTGTTAGTATTTCAAGGGCTATTGAAAATAATAGGTCAAATCCACAGATGCTGTAAGCACACTAAATTCCAATGAAGACAACGGCATGACAATTGCTTATTCTAGTGATAAATTTGGAAGAATATCAATTATATACAATAATACTGATTAAAATAAGTGTGAGAGGAGAAGTGATTTTTGAAGTTTGTGAAAAATCTGAAAAGAGGATTTATTGTATTTTTGTTAATCCTATGTGTGTGTTATTTGGGAATTTCTGCAAAACTGACTTCAGATTAAGACTTTTTTGGGGGGGGAATTACATAATAATCTGTACAGCACTTTGGTAAGTGGGCAGTGCTTGCAAAAAGAACTTTACTAAATTTGAAAATTAGTAGAAACAGCAATGGTATACAACATAACAGCTTAATACTATTTTTGAATTATAACAAAATCATAAATTATATTTAGTAACACTCAGTTTTTGAAAAAAAAATGTTAACATGCTAACATGTTAACAAATTACCTTGGTCAAGTTCTTTAGTGATACTTTTTTCTAGTTCCTGCTGCATCTGAAATTAAATATTAACAATATTTACATATAAACAGTTTAGGGTAGTTCGTGTCACAAAAATATTGCTATATATTTAAAAACAACCACAGAGTGTAAATAAAAGTGAAATGAAAATCCTGAACAGAGATTTAGTTTTGTTTTGGAGAAAATCTTGATTAGCTGAGTCTTCATAGTCTGATGGTTGAACAATATCAGCAGCATCGTAAAACAATCATTACCTTCAGAGACATCATAGATGTGTAGGGCTGGAAGGGACCTTAAGAGGTCATCAAGTCCAGCCTCCTGTGCTGAGGCAGGACCAAATAAACCAGACCATCCCAACTGACTAGATGGTTGCTAATTAGCCTCTTCTGTCCCTATGAAGTATATTTACAAACTATAATTAACTACTCTATAGGTCAGAGGAGTGTAGGGCTCATGGCTTTTACACCCCTTCATGCACATGCTGCTTAATAAACCATCCTTACTAATTGTTGGCTTATTAATGTATTTAACTAATGATAAATGATTCATAATTTAGTAGTTAAACACATACAAACAAGCACAATCAATTAGTAATGGAGGGATAAATTCTATCTTCAGATATGTGAATAAAATCACAATTAAATTCAGGGGTAGATATATGTATCTAATTCAGATGTGGGCAAACTACAGCCCGCGGGCCACATCCGGCCCGCAGGACAGTCCTGCCCGGCCCCTGAGCTCCCGGCTTGGGAGCCTAGTCCCTGGCCCCTCCCCCGCAGCCTCACCTCGCTCCATGGGCCGCATCTGGCCCGCTGCTCCCGCTGGGCAGCGTGGGGAGCGCAGCTGGCTCTGGCCGGGTGTCGTGGCTGCAAGCTCCTGCTGCTGGTAAGGGAGTAGGGAGCGGGGGGGGGGGGGGGGGGAGGCGTTTGGATAAGGGGGTGGGATCCCGGGGGGTAGTTAGGGGTGGGGAGTCACAGGAAGGGGTAGTCAGGGGACGAGGAGCAGAGGGCATTTGGATAGGGGGTCGAGTCCCAGGGGGTGGTCGGGGGGCTGGATAGGGGTTAGGGCAGTCAGGGGACAGGGAGCAGGGGGGTTGGATAGGGGGTGAGGGTCCCGGGAGGGGGCGGTCAGGGGACAAGGAGCAAGGGGGTTGGATGGGTTGGAGGTTCTGAGGGGGGCAGTCAGGGGGCGGGAAGTGGGAGGGGGCGGGGGCCAGGCTGTTTGGGGAGGCACAGCCTTCCCTACTCGGCCCTCCATACAGTTGCGCAACCCCGATGTGGCCCTTGGGCCAAAAAGTTTGCCCACTCCGATCTAATTCTAGGTTTAGCCTTTTAAAAATATGAGGCCCGGTCCTGCAACCCAACAAAGCTACTGTTGCAAGAATAAGTTTTGCAAGATTGAGTCCTTAAATTGTATATAAAAATAAAACATCAGTATTTAATTTAGCTGCTATAAAAATGTACAATATTAGTTTACTGCAAGGCCCTCAGATCACATTGAGAACCTTCTCTCTTTGTGGAAAGATGCAACACTCATCTCTTTTTGTCATCCTTCTTCTAAGGATGGTGAAGGTTATGGGATTGGAGAACAAGCTCTGCACCTTTGTATTAACTGGCTTAAATTGACTAGGGGGAACAAAAAGGTGTGTTCCTCTCTCAAGGGAATTAGTTACTGTCGCTTTTACAGTTTTGATTACAAGCTCTTCCTAAGCATTTTGTTTATTCATACCCATGGTACTGTGCATTGTTATTTATAACTTGTATTTCTGTAGTGTCCACAATAGACTTTCCATTAAGACAGTCAATGACCTGAAGAATTTAAAATCTAAAAAGACAAGACACAACAACAGCCAGCATATAAGAAAGCATAATTTTGAAATATATGGAGCTAGCACACAGATATAACAGTGATGAGTACCTCATGAACAGTAATTTTACAAATGATGAGATTTACTCATTCAATATTCTGAGAAACAAATGGAAAAATTTAAATACTGGTTAATATCCTTTTTTTTCTTTACAAGGTTAATTTACTCACCGTTCGGCATTTTGGGAAGAAGAAACTGCTTCAGTAAGGGAGTAAGACAGACACAATTGGGGAAAGAGTAAGAGAGGAAGAACCCTCCAGAGAGCACAGAGTTTGACTGGTACTGAGTGGCAAAGCACTCTAAACAGTGGAATATGCAGATAAGCTTCTGTCAGGTCTGCTGGAGAGATTGTAAAAAATAATGGAAGCTAGAAACCCATTCTGAATTTAATTCTTCTTTGTTGACCTGTTCAGCCTCTTGAGGTCTAAGATGGCTTGGACTCTTTCTGATCTTTCCCTTACTAGGAAGAATATGGAATAGAACCCTGAAAACATTTGGTCTTGAGAGAGAGGCTCTACTATCCATAGCTCTGGGAGATGAGAGATCTACTTCAGGATGGCTTGCTGTGTCTTAAGGCTGGAGAATGGATAAAGATGTAGAAGAACCTGGAGCACCAGAGATGATCAGTGTTGTACTCTAATGTTGACAGGAACCATGTGTCTAAGTGCCTTCCAGGAGTATTTCTGGGTGGAATCAGGCATAGTTGCAGCCATACTGACTGTTTGGATCGGAAACAAGGGCTGAACTTGTCCCCAGATCAGGACTTGCCTGTGGGTTACTGGTTTAGTGTTTACCCTGGAATAAGAAAAGTCCCTTATCTGGTGGCCTGTGTTGTGGGTAGCAATGAAAGGAGCTTTTGTATAAGAACTGTAGTCCTTTTATCTTTTCTGACATAGAGAATAAATACTTTCACTTCCACCTTATCCCAGTGTCTAACTAAACAGGATTCCCATCTGAGAAGTTGAGGCACAGGGGGATTTGCTTTGAATAGTTTTGCACAGCCTTTTGCTGCCAGCTTCATGGAGTCCATGGATCCATCTGCCACAAATGTAGTTGCTAGGGATAGTTTCTTCAGTGTTGACTTGAACTTATCATGGGCTTCTTGTGGTCCAGGCTTTTCAACTCACTGCACCAGGACGTCATGGCTCTAGTGAAGAATATGCTTGCCAACGAGTGTCTATGGGTTTATCTACACAGCAATTAAAAACCTGCCAGGTGGGAGGGTCTCAGAGCTTGGGCTGCAGCCTGAACCTGAAGGTCTATACCGTAATTAAACAGCCCCTCAGCCTGAGCCTTGTGAGCCTGAGTCAGCTGGCACAGGCCAGCCTCGGGTGTCTAACTGCAGTGTAGACAAACTCTATGGATCACTGAAGACGTTTCAAAGTTCTATCTAAGGGTAGCTTCCATCTTCTTATCTGCAATGTCTTTTGGGAAGAAATAATTGTTGGTAAGATTAGCACAAATTTTTACTTGGGGAGTTTCTGTTAATCAGCTTTAGGGAGAATAAAGAACCTTTGGCTTTTAAGATCCTATGAAACTCCAGGGCTTGTTGACAGCTTTTTTTTGTCTTTGGTTGGGAGTTTCTTATCCTTCCCCAGGAAAGAGGAGTGGAGGATGAAAAGGGAGTCAGAAAACTATTGACACCAAGAAAAAATGAAAAACAAAACTATAAAAAAATACAAACTTAAATGATTAAGTATTGAGGTCTAGACTGATAGGCAAAAAGGAAATGAAAGGATCATCATATACAATATATACAGTACCGTAGCATGACACTAGTCCATACTCAGTAAATGCACGACTGATGGATTTTTCCAGGATTCATTGGATTAGATAACTATAAGGCAGTCCTCGTGAGAAACTCCAAGAGTGGATTTTACAAAAGAAAGACTAAGTTTGAAAACAACTTTTTACTTAAAAGATAAAAAATGATCTCCACCAACCCCTGCTGTTTAAAGATAGCCATGACTCAAATATAATAAATATGATTCTGTACATTCCATTCTTCAGTACTGATCAATGGTTTCATTTTAGATGTTGTCAGGGTTACACACAAATATATAAAACACAGCAGTACTGTCTTGCTAATTTAAATAATTATGCTATTCACTTTTGTAAAGTATAGCAAAAGTATAAACTGAGTTTTTAAATTTGCAATATTATGACAATCCAGACAAAACTTGTTCTTAATTGAAATTAAAATTTAAACAATACAAACAGAAAAACGTGCCCAGTACAAAGAACTACATAGTATTAAGCAATACTGACTACACACCTGGCCATGTATCTGGTTGCAGAGAAGAGAAGGAAGAAACAGACTTTTGATCAAGGAGCTGAAGAAGTAAGAACAAAAGCCAATAAGTTTATAGGTCTTGGAAATCAGAACTGAAAAATGACCCGTAAATAAATGAAGAAAATAAAATTACTTAGGATTTTTGAATACTATACTACAAGAGAGTGCAGATGGAAAAAGACTGGAAACAGAATTGAAATTTAGAGATAAAATAAGGAGATTCCACCTATTTTCACAGATTAAAAGATGTGCTTTATAACTATATTGACTCGTGTTTGGCAATAGAGATCACTATTGTTTTCTAAGGTAAACTGTTAAAGTTTATTTTTATTAACTATGTTTTAAAATATTCATCTATTAGTTTTATGCATAGCCCTTTGTTTACTAAGGCCTCAGTCCTGCAAAGAACTCCGCATGGGCAGATCTCCCCTAAAGTCATCAGAGCTCCTTAAAAGATTGCGGCCTATTGGCTAGAACCTATCCTAGTGAACAGTGTGCAGGTATAGCATGCCATACACAGATCTCCCTCTGCCCCTGCACAAGGGAGGGCAATGCATACTCCTCACTTCCTCCTGGCTACAGAGAAGCTCTGCTGTTGGGGATCCAGAGAGCTAGGAAGAGTTGAGGTGGGCTAGCAAGTTTAAACCTACCTCCCCCCATAACATTGTAAGTTATCTAAGTTACTACAGATGCAGTTTGCAGTGGATTTCCCAAGTACTTATAATTGCTGTTTCTTAAGAATAATGTATTTTTAATATGAAAACTGTGTTATTTATCTGTAGTTTAGTATTTAAGGCTGACCAATGTGTGTCGTTAACGTACATTTTTTTTGTTTCCTTTTCAAAAGGGTTCTATATGCAGCGTTTACATTTTGAGGTTACTAATGAATATAGTATTTATTCTGGGTCAGAGTTAAGGTGGTTATGATGTGATTAAATATGTTTTAAAATACTTGATATGAATAATGAGTTTATGTTTCTGATATGCCCAGCATCAGATTTATGAGGTTCTTAACTAATAATTTCTTTGGTTTTAAGTGCTTCGGTTTTTAGATGATGTGACAGGTAACTACCTTGTTATCTTTTCTTTTGTGTAGTGCAACTGGCCCACGAGCTGCCCGAGCTGCTCAGGCAGCTCCCGGGCCAGCCACACGGGCTGCTGCAGAAGTCACGGATGTCAAGGAAAGTCACAGAATCTGTGACTTCCATGACCTCAGTGACAAATATGGCGCCTTAATTATCATCTCCAATTTACAGGTGACCTAAGCAACCACTATTGAAACAATGTGTATGAGAGGCATGTAAGAATATGTACTGTTTCTTTAAATCTGTGGAGGAACCATGGAAAGTCAGAATTTGGGGAGGTTTGTAGGAAGAAGCTCAATAGCAAAGAAGACAAACACAGGGTAGCTGTAAGATTAGTCCAATTTTCCTTATTTAGTGTTAGAAGAAACCAACTATTTTACCACATCCCAAAGTCTCTTTCCACTTTTCAAAAATCACCCAAGGATGTTGACAAAAAATATTTTCTATTGCTACTCACTGCTGCCTCAAATCAGCTCCGCTGATAGGTAATTCATATCTGATTTTCAAATAGCACCAATTTTTAAAACATTTTATCATTCTTGTAGTTGAATGCTATTTCTTGCATAAACCAATGTCAAAATCTACTTAAGTTTCAATTTTTGTGAGGTAATGTAGACAAATACAAAGAAAAACACTTTTCTAAAGTTTCAGAAGGGTATTGTTAAGATATTTTAAAGTTCTTGAGATTCAAACAATCAAAACAGTCAGAAAATGTTCTAGCTGAAAATGGAACTTAATCTTAAATCTCTAAGGCCTTGGCTACACTTACCCGCTAGTTCGGCGGCTGGCAATCGAACTTCTGGGTTCGACTTATCGCGTCTAGTCTGGACGCGATAAGTCGAACCCGGAAGTGCTCGCCGTCGACTGCGGTACTCCAGCTCGGCGAGAGGAGTACCGCGGAGTCGACGGGGGAGCCTGCCTGCCGAGTGTGGACCAAGGTAAGTTCGAACTAAGGTACTTCGAACTTCAGCTACGTTATTCACGTAGCTGAAGTTGCGTACCTTAGTTCGAATTAGGGGGGTAGTGTAGACCTGGCCTAAGAATTGAAAATTCCCTTCTTTGCATTAGAAAAGGGATCAAAAAATCAATCAGAATGGGACTGTGGTTGTAATCTCTAAACTATGAAGAGGCTATCACATCAAAATAATAATGAACACTTGTGGAGCTCACACTGGAATTCTGCTTGGCTACAGCAACACAGGATCTACCACTTGAGCTAAGGAAAATATCAGTTTGCTGCCATCTAGAGAAATACCATTATGTTTTAAACTACAATCAGAAAAAAAAAAAAGGAACATGCTTTACTCCACGGGACAGTGCCCAGGTCTGTTCCCACTTTAGTCTACATGAAAGAACTCACATTGATAGCAGTAAAAGGATGATTGGGCCCACAATGCTCCACCTGGATGGTGGGTGAACCTCCGCTTTGGAGAGGCTAGTCTTCTGGCGGTGCCCCCTTCCGCCCAAGGCCCCGCCCCCTCTGCATGCTGTAGCTCCAACCTCCCCGCATAACAGGAGGAGCCCTCCTGAGGCCCCTCCCCACGGCTGAGGCCCTGCGCCTGCCCACCCCAGCCATGCCATACCAGGCCACCCACCCCCCTGAGCACCAGTCAGGCCCCAGCCATGCCGGACCAAGCCCCCGCCCCCCCCGGACAGGCCGAACACTGGACTGAGCCACCCCCCGGACGGGACGGGCCCTGCCCGCCTCCCAAGTCGGGATGCCAGGCCAGCTATGACCCCGCTGAGCACCGGGCCAGCCCCATCCACACAAGCTGGGCCGAGCTGCTGGCCCCCCTGCACCCGGCAAGCTTCCTCCCCGTGCCCAACCAGGTGAGCCGCCTCACTCCCCTACCAGACCCTCCCCCCGCCCCTGCTGGCTCACCCTGTTCCCGCCTCACTCCCCCACCCCTGAGGAGGAGGGACGCGGTGAGCAGCAGCAGGCAGGCAGCAGCAGAAGGCAGGGGCCTTGGGAAAGGGGAAGGGACAGGGCCATCATGGCCCAGGTGTCCAGCAGCAGGTTGGGGGCAGCGGCACCAGGGAAGGCTTAGAAATCCCTGGTCTATTATACCCGCTGCCCATGATGCTCCACAATAAAAATTGTTAAGAACTTGCCTTATCTCCAAACATAGGCAGTATATGACTTTTCACAGAGATTTATCTACTGGGAAAGTTTGAAGAGATAAGTGGTTTTTGATGCAGAGGGAGAAAAATGTTTTTGTTCTCTGTTAATCTGTAAATCAAGATTTCTGAATTACTTCAGAATGACTGTTGAAAATGCAAAACAAAATGGCTTCAAATAAGGCAGAGAATCTGAGAACTTGTGTCTTGTTTATTGTACACCACCCATTCTTTATAGTGAATAAGGCAGGGGTCAGGCAGAAGAGAAGGTTACTCACCTTGTGCAGTAACTGAAGTTATTCGAGATCTGTGTTCCTGTGGGTACTCCACTTCAGGTGTCAGTGCGTCACAGCGCCGTTGATTGGAGATTTTTGGTAGCAGTGTCTGGTCGGGGTCCGCATACGCAGTAGCAGTCTCACGGTGCTGCTAGTGCCTCATCTAGCATGCACATGGCCTGACCCCTTCAGTTCTTTCTCTACCGTGGAGTGTTTAGCTTGTACTCCAAAGTGGAGGGGGGGGGGGAGGATGGGTAGTGGAGAACCCATAGAGACACACATCTCGAAGAACTTCAGTTACTGCACAAGGTGAGTAACCGTCTCTTCTTTGAGTGCTGTCCCTGTGGGTGCTCCACTTCAGGTGAATGTAGAACAGTGCCCTCATGAGGATGGAAAGGGCTTTGGAGTTGAGTTCGTTGCTGAAGCTAGTACTGTGAGACCTAGGGCTGGTCTTCACTACCCGCCCGGATTGGCGGTAGAAAATTGATCTCTCGGGGATCAATTTATCGTGTCTCGTCAGGACGTGATAATCGATCCCCGAATCGACGCGCGTACTCCACCAGCCCAGGTAGGAGTAAGTGCCGTTGATGGGGGAGCCGCGGTGGTCGATTTGCCGCCGTCCTCACAGCGGGGTAAGTCAGATCAGAATCATCGAATTCAGCTACGCTATTCCCGTAGCTGAATTTGCGTATCTGAAATCGATCCCCCCCCCCGTAGTGTCGACGTAGCCCTAGTCTTGTGTCTGAACTTGAACCGAGAGTAATTGTGTAGTGGTTCATGAATGTGTGTTCAGAGGCCCAGGTGGCCGGCCTGCAGATGTCTAGAATGGGCACGTTGTGTAGGAATGCTATGGAGGTAGATAAAGCTCTCGTCGAGTGGGTTCTGATGCCTGGAGGGGCTTCAGTGTTGTGTAGTGAATAGCACATATGGATACAGCTGGATATGTGTTTAGATATTCTTTGCGTAGATATGGCAGAGTCCTTCAATCGTTCTGTTGTTGACACAAAAAGTCAAGGTGATTTTCAGAAGGGCTTCATTCTGTCCAGATAAAATGCTAAGGCATGGTGCACATCCAGTGTGTGCAGGACCACTTCCTGAGTGTTAGTGCGTGGATTTGGATGAAATGTAAGTAAGTGAATTGGTTGGTTGAGGTGGGAGGAGGAAGATATTTGGGGCATAAATTTAGGATGTGTTCTTTATCCTTGAAGAATATTGTGTATGGGGGGTGAGCCACGAGAGCCCCTATCTCACTGACTCTTTGCACTGATGTAATGGCAACCAGGAATGCCACTTTCATAGATAGTAACGAGCATGTGGCTAAAGTTTCGAATGGGGCCCTGGTTAGACTTCTGAGCACCAGATTTAAGTCTCAGGCTGGTGTGGGTTCTAGGATGTCTGGGTACATGTTCTGTATGCCCGTTAAAAATCGCTTAGTAATCGGGTGAGCAAATATCAAAGTCCCATTTACCTGTTGATGGAAGGCTGTGATGGTGGCGAGATGAACTCCAAGTGAGCTTGTAGCAAGCTCACCTAAGCATCGGACACGTAATGAGTGGCCATCAGAAATTGGTATTGTGTCCTTACATGAAGTACACCTTTTAAAGCCTTGGGAGCCAGGCATATTTAAGGAACCCATTTTTTGTGGAAAAAAAGGGGGATAAGAAAACAAAAGTTTTTTTAAAATACTATCTAACTCAGGTTAACTAACGCCAACTATAACAATACTAATTACCTTGTTATTTTAATAACTAGGCTATCTAACAATCTAATTTTATTGAAGGTTTTTAGTGATGCTGTTAACGGACTCCATCTCAAGCCGAGGATGGTTGAGAAGGAACTGAAGGGGTTGGGGTGTGCGCGTGCTAGATGAGGTACCAGCGGTGCCACAAGACTGCTACTGTTCACGCACATCCCGACCAGACACTGCTACCGAAGATCAACGGTGCCGGGACACACCAACACCTGCAGTGGAGCACCCATAGAAACAGCATTTGAAGAAGACATAATAGTACGTGATCATGGGGGCCTAATTCTAGCCTAGTTTTGCCACTGACTTCAATGGAAGCAAGATCAAATTCTATAGTATTACACACACAGTAACAAATATATGCAGTCTTTTCTTTGGTATTTCTGACTTGAATCCTTTACTCTGAAACTTTAATCTCTTAGCACCATTTTTCGTATGGAATAGATATCTTGTACTTTTACTTCTTCAGAAATGGGTGCAGAAGAAGCGGTCTTCCAATATGATGATGAAATACTGTGCTATGACTAGATATTCTCAGTCTGCACAGCTATGTGAAATACGTATTTTATTCAACTGTTCTCCAGCAATGACTGAACTTATTGCTGAGAGTTCTGTTTATTTTTCTGAAGCATGTTTGAAAGAAAAAACTAAGAGGTATAACTCTTTGGAAAAAAATCAACCATTCAGTGATCTGGGATGATTAATGTTGACATTAAACTGGGTCAAAGTTGTTCCCTAACCAGTAAATAGATGAAAGAATATGGCTAAAAGTTCTGCAGCTTAATGAAAAAGTTAATGAAAAAGAAGACTGACAGACATTGAAAGTTTAAGCTCCTGAGATCAGACTCCTGTTTTGTTAGAATACATGGCAGCTGAAAATCCAACAAAGAAGAAATTAGAGGATCTACCTTAAAGGAGCTGAATAAAATGGGAAAAGTTGGGAGGCAGCATCACTACAGAGGAGGATCAGCATATCAAAATGGAAGAACTGGATGACCTTGAGGACTGGAATAATAGAAATGGGATGAGATTTAGTAGTACAAACTGCATGGTCGTGCATTTAGGGACAAATAACAATTTCTCCTAGAAACTAGGGACTCATTAGCTGGAAATGACAAAGGAGGAGAAAGACTAGGGTCTATTAGTCAATCACTGAATGACTGTGACCCACCAATGTAATGTGCTATAAAAAAGGCAAATGTGATCCTAGGATATATTGGGAAAAATATTTCCAACAGAGACAGGGAAGTATTAATATCATTGTAGAAGGCACTGGTAAGACCTCATCTAGAATAATGTGTACAATTCTGGTCACCTATGCTCAAGAAAGATTAATTTAAACTGGAATAGGTGCAGAGAAGGGCTACTGAGATGATCAGGGAATGGACAGCCTATTTTATAAGAAGACAGTAAAAGAGCATGGCTTGTTTAGACTGAGAGGGAATATGACTGCTCTCTGTAAGTACACCAGGAGAGCAAACACCAGGGAGACAGAAGAGCTATTTAAGCTAAAGGACCATGTTGGCAAAAGAACAAATGGGTATAACTGGCAATGAATAAATTTGGGCTAGAAATTAGAGGAAGGTTTCTAACAGTCAGAAGGGGAGTGAGGTTCTGGAACAGCCTTCCACTAGGAATAGTGGGGCAAACAACGTAACTAATTTTAAGATGGAGCTTCATAAATTTATGAACAGGACTATACGATGAGGTTGCCTGCAATAACTGGGAACTGGACTCGATAATGCAGGAAGTCCCTTCTAGTCCTGTGTTCTTATGGGAAGAGAGGGGAATGGTAAATTACCCATGAATCTAATAGTAGTTCTACTTACTTTCATCTAGGAAAGGAAATCATCTCTATTAGAATAAAAAGATAATCCTGCCCTGAAAGGTAAATTTAAGATTTTACTATGGATATGTAGTATATAAAAGTGTGTGTGAACTATCTACAAATATTTGTAGGATGTAATCAATAAACAAGGCTAGAGAGCAACTCTTTAGGATGGTAAAAGGGAATTTAATTTGGAGTTATAGGATGAAATTAGGAGAGGGAAATTTAGGCTGAACAACAGGAAAACTTTTCTGACAGTAAGACTCTTCCTGATACTCACCTCAAAGCTTTTTCCTAATAAGATTATAGAATTTTTTTCAAAAACATTTGAGATATTTCAAAAGTACAGTAAACCACATAAAAGCACTTGCAAATATATAGTGAAGAACAATCCTGCATTGCCAGCTAGATACAACAAATGACCTAAGAAGCATTTCATCTTTTATTTTAAAGAAAAAATCCAAAATTAAGAATGAGAGCATTTAGAAAATGTTTGAAATTATTAACCCAACAGAGGAATTAGTTACATTCATGCAACCCTAAGAGATGCCTGGAAAATACCAAACTGTTTTTAAAACTTAAAGGAAAGAATTGTTTAGATAATTCCGCTGTAATTAATGTGATGTAAGGGCTCCCATCAAAGATGCTGGAACATGATTGCCACACAATTATAGAACCTGGTCTACTGTACTACTAATTAAACGTTAGACCTGGATTTAGCACCTGAAACTGAAAAGGACTGAATGTGACAAATTCTTTCTTTCTTTAAACAAATAGGTGGTGTGGCTGAAGTAGAATGAAGAGAGATATTCAGGTCTGTAAAGTGCCTATCACAAAGGTAACCAAGTGCCATGCAATAATTAAGCAGCACTAAGAATGCTCACAAAAGGCTATAATCTGACATTTTTAGGAAGGCTGGCAATTGATGAATCCTACTGAAAAGGATTACCCATTAGAAAATGCTCTGGGAGGAAATCTCATGAACAGTTAGAATGCTGTGAATCTTCAAGACCTTTGCCATTTTGTGAAACACATACTGAAAGGAAGTTAATCCCCGAAGAAGTTTGCATAAGCGATCTTCAAAACATGTTTCTTCTTTCCAAAAACTTTCCACCTAAAATCAGAGTATGCGATGACAAAAGGGTTAGTGCTGTATTATCATTTGTGCAGATAGGTCTGGAACATTATTCTTAATAGATAAAATTAATGCTGCAAAGAAAGCCAATGACTGACATGTTTCTAGTCAATATTTTATATTTCAGAATGCATGAACAAAAATACTCCAAAATTCCTAGGTTAAGTCAATGAATCTGCCAGAAGTCATCATCTGCCAGAGTCAAAATTGGAGCTTGAAAGGAATAAATTTAAGTCCAGTGCAGAGGCTCAGATTGGCTTCTATTTAGTCTCTCAGAGGGTTGGACAGCTTTCTATGAAATAAAGGAGGCTTAATTACATTGGTACCAATGATGTCCCTGAAGGGATCAACAGGGTTCCATGAGGGCATACCTCAGTGCTGCAATTGGCACCATGGCTAGCGCTGGCATTTTTTTCTGTGCCGATGTTGGCTTACTTAGTGCCACTCCCTTGGCAAAGAACTGAGGTGCCCTGCCCTTGACGGAATAATTTCTGTTCTCTGTGAGGCAGTGCCTCTATGCTTGCAGCCATGTCTGATCTCTCCTCGGCCCTTCCTTTCAGTGTCATCCTGGAGTTGGGGCACCACTGCTGGCTCTCATGAAGTCACTGTTGGTGTTGGAGGAGCTTGTGCTAAGGCCAGTGCTAAGTCTGTTGATGATGATACAGAATTGGCAGTGGTGCCAAAATGTACTGGGCAATTGGCATCAATGTCACCAGTGTCTGTTTCAACAGTTTTATTCCCAGCCTTTGTTTCACTGCTAGGCCCTGGGGTATTGTGTCTGCTTGGAGTGGCACTCATGGAGGATAAGCCTTTGGGTTCCTTCAAGGTGGATGTCTCCATTGGGTCTAAGGTGACATGCACCAATTACACAAGTACCAGTAGTTTCAGCAACACATCCCTCAACTTGTGAGTCCATAACAAGAAGGATTTCAAACTTAGCAGGAATGAGGTCTACCCCCAGACAGAAAAGGCATTGACGATGTCGATCAACCAGGGAAGTAAGTCCATCGCAGGTTGCGCAGGGCTTAAATCCTGAGTCCACCATGGCAGATGGCATGAGGCACCTTGCCTCACTGTACAGCATGCTATCTTTCTGTTGGTTTTTTTAAACGTCCAAATTGGAAAATTAATCAAAGGTAATACTTCTTCACCAAACTAATTCTAAAAGATTAATTTGAAACTAGAGGAAAGTTAACATGTCAGACACTTGCTAAATCCCATCTCACTTCCATGTGCAATAAGAGAGAACTGAGAAAGGATCACGGGCTGCTCTGCCCTTTATGTCCTTACATGGGAGCATGAGGCAGCACAGGGTGCATGTGTGGCCCAGATGGACACTGCTATTAATATTTTTTAAAAGAATAAGATGCTCCAAGGATGCCCCAAAAGAAAATGAGCCAGCTGGATCACAGAAATGAGGAATACAATCTGACAGCCATATAGACAGTGTCCTTTTGGTAACAGCATTGTCCAGCGCAAACGGAGTACCCCCTCAAGAAGTGGTCTTCTCCCAGAGACTCAAGGAAACTGGTGTGCTGGTCCTTTACAGAAACTTTATTACCACATGGCACATACTGTTTAATGGTAGATATTTTATCTAGATCTGATATAGATTAGTCAACTTTAAATCAGGAAACTGATTAGAACTAACCAACTTAAAACAGTATTAACACTACTTAAGGTTTTAAAAACTAAGGTTTTGAAACTACAGCTAATCTACAAACTGACCTGATATAATTAACCATACTGCAGTACAACTGAAGCAAGTGATCATTTTGAAAACTACTGACTATAGTGGAAGCAGCCCTGGGTCCCCAATATATAGTAACAAACAGATCAGTGAGTTGCTGTTCTTGTATTCTTGATGATTTTGGGGCTTGTAGCCCAAGAATGGAGATCTGTCAAGACAATTCTTAGTGGAGAACTTATTATGTCTGTTGAGCTTATTAACTTCCTTGTTCTCAGATCTCAGTACCCACTAAAAGGGAAAATAATAGAAACTTATTGATTTGTCACATGCCCTCATTTCAGGCAGTAATGAGTTAGTTAATTCCTATAATTGGTTTAATTTAATTTTTTAAAAATAAGTTATGAACAAAGCATTTAAATACACTATTATAAAAACCCTTAAGGTAAGGAGAGATTAAAGTAAACCAGCAGTGAGAAGCTCACCAATTTTGGTGGCTGTTGTCAAAGATCTCCGTCTCATCTGCTGCTTTGAGATTGCATTATCTGGTGGTGATGCGATGCACCAGGAGGTAGGACAAGGAATTAATGTCTTCACGCAGGTCAAAGCAAGAAAGAACGTAGGTATATTCTGAGCACACATTCACATGTATGCACTGTCAAGAGCGGTGTAGAGGTATATCCCTGGTGCTCCCCTTTTCTGTAATTTATATATACACACACTACAAAATCTAGTAAGACAAAAAAATCACTAACCTAAAAGTTGCCTTTGTCTCCTTTTCCTGCTTACATTTCTTTATTCTGATTTTCTCTACTTCCATTTCCACTTTCTTTCCCTTCTCTGTCTCTCTTTTTCTGCTTCTTTAAAAAAACACAACTCTTACCCCTTTTTGTTTAAACTGAAACAGCGTTCTTTCTTTTATCTCTATAGAACCGATTCCTCCCTTCCCCTTGTTCTTCCTGTTATTTTCTCTGTTCCATTTTCTCCCTGCTGCTCTTCATTCCCTCCACTCTATTCCTATCCCAACTCCTATTCTTCCTTGTTTGGCTGCTTCCTGCCCTTTGCCCTTCAACTTTTGTGTCTCCTACTTCTAATCTTTGCCTTCCTAAATCCTGTTTACATCCCCTTTCTTACTTCCTTCTTTCTGGATCTTGCCCATCCCCTAATGCTTGCCTTTTTTGCCGTGGGTTAGTTCTTCAATAGTCAATATGTCCCCTATTCTGCCCTAAATATATGCTCATAATTATCAAGAGAACGTTGTCCTCTTTAGATTTGCCACTGCTACTCATTAATTCATATTGGTTTGTCCTGAAGCCATTTTCTCAGGTACAAATAAGCAGACACATTTTTAACAGGATGCTGATTAAATGGATTCTACTGTAGAACTAAAATGAAAAACTTGTCACTGAAGTGAAAAAAAATATTTCTCAGCTCCTACCAATGGTGGAGTGAAGGGGGCGGGGGGGAAGAGATAAAGTAAGACTGAGCTGAAAGAAAAGTCTTATTCACAGAAGGGAACTGAGATGTATTTTGTGAAGAATCATGTACTCAAGTGATCTAAATATAGTTTGGTGGTTCCTGAGCCTCATAGTAGGAGGCCAATGCATTCTTCATAGAGTGAAGATCATGCACTGAACCTGTGAGCCTGGTTAGGGTAAATGCTGAGCAGTTCAAGAGATTCTGTGAACCCATTTAATGAAGAAAAGACAGTTAACTTTTCCGTAACTGGTGTTCTTCGAGATGTGTTGCTCATGTCCATTCCATATTAGGTGTGTGTGCTTACCACATGCTTACCACCGGTGCCAGAAGTTTTTCCCTCAGCAGTATCCGTAGGGGACCGGCTCTGGTGCTCTCCGGAGTGGCACCCGCATGGCACGGTATAAGGGACGCCGCCAGCTCCCCCCACCCTCAGTTCCTTCTTGCCGGAAATCTGACAGTGGGGAAGGAGGGTGGGTTGTGGAATGGACATGAGGAACACATCTCGAAGAAGTTACAGAAAAGGTAACTCTTTTCTTCTTCAAGTGCTTGCCCATGTCCATTCCATATTAGGTGACTCCAAAGCAGTACCCCTGGAGGTGAGTAGGAATTCATGGACATGTCGATTGTAACGTAGCTCTGCCAAATCCAGCATCATCTCTGGCCTGCTGAGAGATGGCATAATAAGTCGTGAACATGTGGACAGAGGACCATGTTGCAGCTCTACAGATGTCCTGGATAGGGATGTGTGCCAGGAAGACCGCCGAAGGCGCCTGTGCTCTCGTCAAGTGGGCTCTGACAATCGGCGGCAGTGGAACCCCCACCAGGTCATAACAGGTCCTTATGGACGAGGTAATCCAATTGGAAATCCTCTCGGAGGACATGGGAAGGCCTTTCACTCTATCTGCTGTAGTGATGAAGAGCTGAGTTGATTTACGGAAAGGCTTGGTACATTCTAAATAAAAAGTCAAGGCCCTTCAGACGTCCAGCATGTGAAGACGCCTCTCTTCACTGGTCTTGTGTGGCTTGGGACAGAACACCAGGAGGAAGATGTCCTGGTTCATATGGATACCACCTGCGTCAGGAAGGCCTGGTGGGGCCACAGCTGAGCCTTGCCTTTGTAGAAGACCGTATATGGCGGTTCTGAAGTCATAGTTAATTTCAGAGATCCATCTCACGGTCGTCACTAGGAACGCAACCTTCCATGACAGGTGGGAAAAGGAGCAAGAATCCAGCGGCTCAAAGGGCGCACCAGTGAGCCTAGAGAGGACCAAGTTAAGATCCCACTGCGGGATAGGAGCCCACATCTGCGGGAAGAGCCTCTCGAATCCTCTCAAAAATCAGACCGTCATGTCATGGGAAAACACTGTC
Source organism: Chrysemys picta bellii (assembly GCF_011386835.1). Lineage (NCBI taxonomy): Eukaryota > Metazoa > Chordata > Testudines > Emydidae > Chrysemys > Chrysemys picta. The sequence continues at coordinate 46,892,187 of NC_088791.1, read as the reverse complement.
TGTCCTTGGATCAGTGGGTGAAAAGCAGAGATGGTCCCGAGATGCACGCTAATGGAAGAGTGTGCCAGGCCCTGGTTCTTCAAATGGAGCAGGTAGTCCAGGACAGCCTGTATGGACAAATGCCATGTTCGGATGCCCAGTGGGAAAACCTTGTCCACTTGGTCAGGTAAGTCGGTCTGGTTGAGGGCTTCCTACTTCCCAGGAGGACCTGCTGGAACAGGTCTGTTCCTCTGGGTTCAGCCACACAGCATCCATGCCAAGAGGTGGAGGGACTTGAGGTTGGGGTGTAGGAGCCGACCATGGTCCTGTGACAGAAGGTCCAGGCGGTTGGGCAGGGGCCAGGGTGGGGCCACTGACAAGTTCATGAGCATGCTGAACCAATGCTGGCGAGGCCACGCCAGGACGATCACGACAACCTGCACTTTGTCTCTCTTGATCTTTGCCAGGATCCTGCTGATGAGTGGAATCGGAGGGAATACATACATCAGGCTCCCTGACCACAACAGGAGGAAGGCATCGGAGAGGGAGCCCTTGCTCAGACCTTGCTGAGAACAAAACCGACGGCATTTCCTGTTCTGTTTGGTAGTGAACAGGTCCACTTGGGAAGTTCCTCACCTTTGGAAGATCATGCAGGCTATCTCTGGAAGGAGCGACCACTCATGGTGAGAGGAGAAGTCCCTGCTGAGCTGGTCTACCAGCATATTCTTGACACTGGGAAGGTGACAAGCTTCTAGGTGGATTTCGTGGCTGATGTAGAAGTCCCATAGATGGAGTGCCTTTTGACAGAGAGCCAATGGGCGCGCTCCCCCTTGCCTGTTGATGTAGAACATCGAGGCCATGTTGTCCGTCAGGACTTGGAGGTAGCCAAGGTGCGCACCCCAGCCAATCTCCAAGATGTCCGACGCCAACTCGATGGCGTGAAGGGGGTTGTCAAATGGAACCCCCTCCAGGACTGCCTCGCGGTTGGTCCAACATTGCAGCGAGGTGAGTATCACCTGGGGAATGGTGGCATGTGGCTTGAAGCACCGCGACATCCCTTTGGACTTGAGACCTGGAGCTTCCCTTGACGAGCCAGTCGTCGAGCTACAGGTAGATCTGGATACCCCAGTGCCTGAGGTAAGCCGCTACCACTGACATGCATTTGTCAAACACTCTCGGTGCTGTCGCCAGGTCAAACGGGAGGACTGCAAACTGGTAGTGGTGGGGCCCCACTGTAAACTGGAGGAAGCATATGTGTCCTTGAAAGATTGCTATATGGAAGTATGCGTCCTTCAAGTCGAGGGTGGCATACCAGTCTCCCGGATCCAGGGAGGGGATAACAGAATCCAGGGAAACCATGCGGAACTTTAACTTCTTTAGGTACTTGTTGAGGTCTCGCAGGTCCAGGATGGGCTGTAGACTGCCCTTGGCCTTTGGGATTAAAAAGTACCAGGACTAGAATCCCTTGTTCCTGTACTCAAGAGGAACTTCCTCCACCACTCCCAGCTGATGACCCATCGGTCCAAGGTTATAGTGGTCCAAGCAGGGAGGAAAAGGGAAAGGCGATTGGAGAACACTGGGACAGATGGATCCGGGGAATAGTCTGTTAGGTTGCCGTTGGGCACACCTTCAAAATGACTGTTTGGCCTGTCATTGACTGTTGCTTGGCATGGGTTGAGCCCGACTGGGCAGAGGGTGGAGGTGGGTGGCTCGGACAGTGCTTGTAGCCCTTGGCTTGTTTGTGGGGCTGGTCCTGCCAAGGCTGGCTCCCCTGGCCCAGAGGCTGCTGCAGTTTGAACCACTTATGCGCCAGGGTTGGGACATAAAGACCCAGGGTTTTCAGGGTGGTGTGGGAGTCCTTGAGGCCATGGAACTTGCTGTTTGTTTGCTCTGCAAATAGGGCTTGGCCATCGAAGGGCAAGTCCTTCGTTGACTGCTGAGACTCAGAGGGCAACCCAGAGAGGAGCAGCCAGGAGGCTTGCCGCATGGAGATAGGGGAAGCCATGGTGCAGGCAGCAGCTGCAGCGGTATCCGACATCACCAACGATTGCGCAGAACTCCTTCTTGGAAGCCTTGGGAAGCGACCCTTCGAACTTGGCCATGGCTTGCCACATATTAAAGTCATATCGTCCTAGGAGGCTTGGTGGTTGGCCACTCTCAGCTGAAGGCTGGAAGATGAATAAATCTTATGCCCAAAGAGAGCCAACGTTCTCGAGTCTTTATTTTTGGGTGTGGCCCTGGGTTGTTTTTGCTTCTCTTTGCCTCACTTTGTGGTTAACCGCCTCTACCACAAGGGAATTGGGGGCCGAGTAGGAGTATAAGTACTCAAGCCCCTTGGTTGGCACAAAGTACTTAGAGATAGGGGCCAGGGAAGAGGGGGTTTGCCCATGAAGGGCCACCCTGGCAGGAACTGAGGAGCTGAGGACATCAAACAGGAAGTCCAAGGGTTCTTCCAGTTCCTCTGCCTGAAGCCCCAGGATTGATGTGACCATTTTCAAAAGTTCGTGGTGCACTTTGGCGTCATCTTGAGAAACTGGGTGAGGGGGCCCCGTGATAACCTCGTCTGGTGACAATGAGGACGATGCCAGTGCCGCAGGGACCTCTACTTCCACTGGTGGTCCAGTAGCTTGCTCTCCTGGGTCCTCCTGGATCTGTGGGGTCTTACCCCCCAAAGCCTCAAGCACTGCAGGGGGACGGGATACTGAGGCCGCTGGCCTCTCCCAGGCTCCCAACACCAACCGGACTGCCTGGGAGGGTTGGGTGAACCCCCAAGGGTTCCACAGGTACCATGGCACTGGCCACTGCGTCTGGGGCCATGGGACAGGTTTCAGTGCTGATGATGTAGGCAGCACTGCAGGTACCGGGGCTTGACCCGTGGTCAGGGAACCTTGCTTCATGCCGGAGGTATAAACGGAGCGGTTAGTATCGGGAGAACAGGATTGGGTGGAGCAGTGGCTGTTGTCCGACCAGTGCCGGTCACTGTGTCCCGAAGGCAATCTGTCCGAACGAGACTGGCGTCTTGGTCGGGATCTCGGGGACTGATAGTGTTTGGCGGATCTGCGTCAGAGACCCGGTGATCCACACCTCATGCTACTCGACCTGTACTGGGATGTCGAACTGGGAGCTAATATGGGCCGGTTGCTGGGAGGATATTCCTGAGTAGGGCAACCTACTGCTAGGAGATGGGCAATGATGGCCCAGTGATTGGCGATCTCTGATCCTCGATCAGTCCCGTGATTGGTACTCGGCCCTTGGAGACAGTCGGGGCCGGTCTGGGAGTTCTTGCTGGGTGATGCGTGCCTCAGAGGGTCTGGGCCAATCTACCGGCAAGGTATGCCTCGAGTCCCTTGATCGGTGCCCCCTGTGTGGAGACCAAAGAGGGCTCTGCTGAGCCTGCCTCTCTAGTCCTGAGGAGTGATGGCTTCTGGTAGGCGAGCGATGGTGGGATGTGCTGCTGAGGTGGGGACACCTGCATAGGTCCCAGCATGGGTTTCCCCTGAGACCGAGGTACCACTGGAGTCGGTGTGGGCAGCACCGGGAGCGTCAGGATCTCCTGAGCTGCTTGAAGGGCTTCGGGCGTCAACGGCATCTGAAGCTGGCTGGGGCCTGCACCGCTATCTGGAGTCACAGGCGAAGTATGGGATGGGCTGCACTGCTTGACTTGAGCTGGGGCCCAACTTCCTGAAGGGGGCATTGAGCTGCCCGGCACGGGTCGTAGCTCACCCCCAGCCCTCTCCTTTCCCTTACGGGAGGTAGGAGATCATAGAATCATAGAATATCACGGTTGGAAGGGACTTCACGAGGTCATCTAGTCCAACCCCCTGCTCAAAGCAGGACCAATCCCTAACAAGTCCCCTCCCAGTCTTTTTCGGCTTCTTGACTGGAGCCGTGGAGGGGGATCGGTGCCGGCTCGTAGACAGTGCCAGTGGAGCACTGCACACAGAGTCCGCGGTGCTTGGTGCAGAGTCAGGCCGCTGCTCCACTGCCAGAGTAAGTGCCAACTCCATTAAGAGCGTTTTCAGACAGATATCGCACTCCTTCTTCATCCTAGGTTTAAAGGACTTGCTGATACGGCACTTATCACTTATGTGCCCCTCGCCTAAGCACCTTAGGCAGCTGGTATGTGGATTGCTGGTGGGCATAGGCCCTTTGCAGCGATGGCAGGGCTTAAAGCCTGGGGACAGGGGTATGCCCATCCCCCGGCTGACTCCCGTTTGGGACTAACGAAGAATTTGAGTACTACTACTAAGGGTAATTAAGAAACTACTAACTATATACAACTATATTACAGGTTTTCAAAGTTCGCATGAAACAACACTAGCTGAAGCAGCAGATGTTCCAGCATCATCAGTAGCGGCAAGAAGGAACTGAGGGTGGGGGCAGCCGGCGGTGCTCCTTATATCGTGCCATGCGGGCGCCACTCCAGAGGGCACCAGAGCCTACGGACACTGCTGAGGGAAAAATTTCTGGCACTGGTGCATGTGGCGAGCGCACACACCTAATACGGAATGGACATGAGCAAGCATTCAAAGAAGAAAGAGTAGTTACTTACCTTACTGTAACTGTGTTTTTTTGTGATGTGTTGTTTGCACAAATTCCATCTTGAACATGCATGTGCCCCATGTGCACAATATCAGATGATTTTTAAATATCAATATCCATTGGGGCTGTGCCTGAGTCCTGGGAGCCCTCAAAACCACTGTAGCCAAGGACAGAAGGGATGGGACGGCCTCAGTGACTTTTCAGTTTCTTCACTAATAAAGAATCCCATGTGACAGGAGTCTGAATTAGCAAGGACAGAGGGCAGGTTGTGGAATCTGTGTGGACAATACATTTTGAAGAACCTCACTTACCGACTGTAAAGTTAAATAACCTCTTTTTTTTGAGTGACTGTCCACACAGATTTCACTGCTGGTGATAAGTAGGGTTGTCAATTAACTAAAAAAAATTAACTCATGCGATTAACTCAAAAAAATTAATCGCAATTAATCACAGTTTTTATCGCAGTGTTAAACTATAGAATGCCAATTGAAATTATTTAATATTTGTGGATGTTTTTCTACATTTTCAAATATATTGTTTTCAATTACTAACACAGAATACAAAGTGTACAGTGCTCATTTTATATTATCATTTTTGATGACAAATATTTGCACTGTAAAATGATAAATAAAAGAAATAATATTTTTCAGTTCAGCTCATACAAGGACGGTAGTGCAATCTCTATCGTCAGGGCAACTTACAAATGTAGATGTTTTTGCTTCATAACTGCAATCAAAAACAAAACAATGTAAAACTTTAGAGCCTGAGTGGACTTGCAGCCTCTGAAGTTTTATATTGTTTTATTTTTGAATGCAGGTTTTTTTGGTACATAATTCTATATGTGTAAGTTCAACTTTCATGATAAAGAGATTACACTACAGAACTTGTATTAGGTGAATTGAAAAATACTATTTCTTTTGATTTTTACAGTGCAAATATTCGTAATCAAAAATAAATATAAAGTGAGCGCTGTACACTTTGTACTCTGTGTTGTAACTGAAATCAATATATTTGAAAATGTAGAAAGCGTCCAAAAATATTTAAATAAATGGTATTCTATTATTGTTTAACAGCGTGATTAATCGTGATTAGTTTTTTTTAATCGCTTGACAGCCCTAGTGATAAGCAAGCAATATCCTGGGCCCAGATATATGTAAAGGAGTCCTATTTAAGTACTGATTGAAGAATCACCTGACCAAAGCTTGCACCTGATCAAGAGGCGTGAGTGGTAAAAGTATGGACTGAACGCCATATAGCTCCTCTACATATCTCAGTCAATGGGACCGTTAAAAGAGGCAGTGTAGGCCCGCTGGACTCAAATCAAATGAGACCAGATGTGTCTGGGGTAATATTCTTTAATAATGCATACCAAGTATGTATATTCAAAATCCATTTAGACAATCTCTGCAAGGATATTTGTTATCCCCTCATCTGTTCTACGAAAGTACCAAACAGTCTTAGTGAAGCTCTAATCAATCAATCAATCTAGTCCTGTCCAGATAAAAAGACTGCTCTAACTACATTCAGTGTGTAAAGGTTTGCTTCAGCAGGTGAAAAATGAGGTTTGGGGAAAAAGACTGGCAGATGAAGAGACTCATTAATGTGGAAGTCTAAGACTACCTTTGGCAGGAACTTCAGATGAGGCCAAGGACTTTTTCCTTGTGAATGATGGTATAAAGAGGGCCTGCTATAAAGGCCTGAATCACCCATATCCTTCTGGACAGGGGCATGGACACTGGGAAGGCCATATCTTCACTGAGATGTGATGGAAGGAGCAAGTAATCATGGTCTTGAAGGAGGAACCCATTAAAACCAGACACTGCAATCAGATTGCAAGGGACAGGGACTGGTGGAAAAGCTTGGATCAGTCCTTTCAGAAATTTTTCCACAGTGGAGTGACAAAATATTATGTAGCTTTGTATTGGGGGACAATTTGCTGAGATTGCAGCCAACTGGACTCCAATTAAGCTCAGGGATAGTCCTGACTGCTTTAACAAGAGCAAATAATCTATTACTGGAACTGTTGTCTATTGAGGTGAGCAGTGATGTTGTTCAGCCCAAACAAACAATTGTTTCCATTTGGACTAGTAAGTTTTCCTTGCTGAAGGCTTTATGTTTCTGAAGCAAGGTGAGTAGGATTGCTGCAAAACAGCTCCTCTCTGTAGGTGTCAGTCAACCGGACTCCAAACTGCCAGGTGCAGGGACTATGGGTCTGGATGGAGGACCTGGGTATTGTTCTGGGACAGTAGGTTGGGTAAAACCAGTTAGGTGATTGGCTTCTGAACAGACAGTTCAATCAGGTCCAAATAAAACAACTGCCTGGATTAAGCTGCGCTATCATGGTAATAGTTTTATCTCAGCTTCCTAGCACGCTGGGGATCATGTGTATTGGTGGAAATGCATACATCACCCCTGGTGTCCAAGGGATGAGGAAGATATCTGTGAGGATCCCAGACTCCTGCCTTCTCTGGAGCAAAATCTTGGACATTTGTTGTTGTTGCATATAGCAAACAGGTCTACTGTCAGAGACCCTCATCTGTGCAAGATAGCCTAGGGAGTCAAACACTTGAGGGACCACTCAAAAATCTCCAAGAGTCCTCTGTTGGGGCAGACTACCAGCATGTTCTGATGCCCCAGAAGATGAATAGTTACTGGGATAACATGATGTGAATGCTCCAGATCCATAGAAGTATGAATTCCTGGCACAGAGGGGATGACCTGGCTTCTCCTTGCCTGTTGATGTCACACTTTGCAATGGTGTTGTTGGTAAGCACTTGAAAGGCCCTGAAAGAGGCAGAAAGGGCCTTGCATGCCAAACAAATTGCTGTGAGTTTTAGCATAGTGATGTGGAGGAAGGATTCAGGAGCTGACCATTTCTGTTGAATCTGAAGTTGATTCAGGTGTGCTCCCCACCCTTATGTGGAGGTGTCCATGACTAATCTTTGATGGAAGGGATGTGGAAAATGGAACTTTCCAACATATTTATTTCGCTTGTGCCCACCGATCGAATGATCACAGGACTTCTGTGGGGCCCTTCTTGTCCATGTTGCATTGAGCAGATACACTGCTTTCAACCACACTTCAAGTGGACAAAAGTGAAGCGTGGCAAAATCTTTATACAAGCTCTCACTTGTGTTAAGCACCTGGAACTGCTATACGATGTCTGATCTCTGTTGAGGTTGGCATGTCTTTGCTAACCTGGAATCTAAACATTGCCCCCATTAATTCAATGCACTGTGTTGGAGTTAGTGTGGATTTGTTTTTGTTGACCATTGAGTCCCAGGGGGCTGAAGAGAGCTAGAGTTTTTTATATGGAATAGGTGACTTGTTGAAGGGATTGATTAATGTGGAAGTCAGATGAAGCCGAAGGGTGACTAAGATATTTTTTGTGATACTCCCAGCACAATGTGAAAGTAGCTGTGAACCAGTCCACGGGATCCAAAGAGGGGGTAACACAGGCTACGGTGACCATCCTGAATTTGAAACATTGAACAAAAGGACTGAGATGTTGAAGATCCAGGTGGGGTCTCCATGCCTCCTTCTTCTTTGGGATCAAGAAGTAGTGGGAGTAGAGCACTTTTCCTTTGAATCCTTAAGGAACTTCCTCCACTATTCCCAGTGTTAAATTTCTTGTCTTAGAAGTGTCTTGTGAGAGGGATCTCTGAGGAGGGATGGGAAAGGTGAGGAGGAGATTGTAACAGCTTGAAACTGGATGGGATACACCTTGTTCACTATCTTGAGGACCGACTGGTCTGAAGTAATCCCAGCCCAACCTTCTCTGAAATAAAATAGGTGGTTGCCAATATGAATAGAAGGGAGTCGATATACAGGTGGTCCAGCTGGGCTCTCGACATTGCTTTCAGAGATGTTTTGTGACCAACTGTCCCTGCTGCAAGGTGCCAAAGAAGAGCTCAAGGAATGTCATTGGTGAAAACATTGCCTCTTCCTTGATGGCTATGAAGTGCGTTGTTGAGGATAGCATTGCTGCTGTATTTATGCAAGGACCATTGACAACATTGTTTTTTACCTCTAGCTGGAACACGTAAGCCCCAGTGACTGGAGGGTTGTCCTCTGTATCGTTAAGAAAGTGCAATGCCCCATCAGTGTCACTGTTGAACAGTTAATTACCTGGGAAGGGTAGATCCTGTATGGTCACTTAGACTTCATGAGGGATACCAGATGTCTATAGCCAGGACGACCTTCTCATTGTCACAGCCATAGCTGTGGTTCTAGCTGCCATATCTGATGTATCAAGCACTGCTTAGAGCAATGTTCTAGCACTGAACTATCCATCTGTCATGGTTGACCTTAACCTTCCTGGTATTCATGGGGGATCTTGTATGTTAAGGTGGAGAGCCTGTCCCGTAACAGGGCATCATACTTGGAAAGAAGTGCTTGATAACTGGCAACTCATAGTTAATGATTCGCTGAGAAGTATTTTTTTTGTCTGAAAAGATCTAATTTCTTTGTCTCTTTCTGGGATTGGATTTGGACTGTTTAGATTTCTCATGAACAGCCTTGGACAATCACGGTACTGAGGGTGGGATTCTAAAAAGTATTTGTGCCCATTAGCTGGCACCTGGTATCTCCTGTTCATGCACTTGGAAGTTGTGGGGGGAATGGATGCAGGAGTGTCCCAGATGACCTTTGTTGGTTCCAAATGCCCTAAATTAATAGGTAAAGTCATTTTGCCTAAGAATGATGGGTGGAGAAGGGCTAACAGCTTATGTTGCTTTTCTTGGATTATCTCTAATAGGATATCCAATGTTTCTGCTAGTCTCAACAGTTCCTGAAAAACTTTTAACTACACTGAAGAGGATGTAACAGGAGGGTTGGTCATTTCATCAGCAGGTGAGGAGGACATAGCTAGAGGTTGTGAGTGGTCAGAGGAGAGATCATCTCTACTGAGGTCTTGCTCTCCTTTCAGCAACTGATGATGTCTGAGAGTGGGTACTAGGACAGGCTCAATCTGCTGTGCAGGCAAGGATGGTCTTGGTCTGAAGACCACGGAGGAAGCTGGTTTCCTGACATAAGGGTTGATACTGCATGGAGACCAATAAAGCCAGTGTTGGTAGCAGTGTTGAGGAGGACACATGGGATGGGAGAGTACCAGCTTAGAAGTTCCCTTATCAATTCAGAATACTTGCGGGGGCCTCTCAGGGGGTTCCTTCCTCGATTGTATGTCCATGTCCCACTGGGTTATCTAAAGGAGGTATGGGTCACATTCAGATGAGGAAGGTCTGCTGTATTCCTTAGAGGAACTCAACTTTTCAGTCTCTTCCATCCATGGAGCACACTGGCCTGATCTGTGGATGGTACTGAGAGATCACCAGAGGCCCCGGTTTGGTTTATCCCTCTCTTGGCCTGTCCAATATCAGGGATTCCAAAATTGGTCCCACAGCTGTCAGCCAGCTCTGAGAAATGTCTCAATTTCAAGGAGGCCTGTGTTGGTACCAATGCATTTGTCAGTGCCATAGAAAGTGCTGGTGCCATCATTATGGTGCTGATGTATTCATCATCAGTTTTCTTGGTGCTGCTGCCATTGGTATGGACCTATCCAGTGCCAGAGAGGAGTCTGCCGTCTGAGTGGTATCAGAAGTGGCAAAGTGCTTACTGTGTGAAGTGACTGGCTTTGATGTACTTGGGTGAGGCTCAGCCTCAAGGGAATAGAGTGTCAGAGCCTCAGGTGAGGACTTGAGTCTTCTGACTGGGTAGGAAGATTTGTACATTCCTTGGTCCAAGTGCTCCCTATGGTCCCTCTCCTAGATCAATGCAGGAGAAGTGGGTATTCTGAGTGTTCTGTGAGCTTCGGATGACATCATAACTTGCTGGAGTGTGTGTGACTGACTGGATGGAGTAGGTCTCTCAGGTCACTTGCCAGGATCTGAAGATGCATGCATAGACGTCTCCAGGAGATGCAGCTTCAGGGTACTCAGAGATATTTGTGTACCAAGTATCACTTGGCTACATGTCCTTCTCTTATACCTAAGAGGCATCTTGAATGTCCATCACTGATGGACAATGCTGTCTTGCAGGACGGGCAAATCTTGAATCCTGGGGACTTGTCTTCAGCCATTCTGAGCCTGTGTATGTGGGATGAGGGGAGAAGTGTCTAGCTTTTACACAGAGAGGTTGGGGGTGTGTGTTTGCAAGAAATCTGATATTAAGTAAAAAACTTTTTTTTCCCCAATAGCGTTAACTAAGCTTATGTAAGCTACCAACTAAATATCTAGACAACAATAGCTCCAAATACTCTCTGTAAATGAAGAGAAGTGGACACCATAGGGTTCAATTTTGTAGCCACAAGCAGTAAGAAGGAATTGAGAGGTAGTTGAGGCTGCCCTACCCCTTTTATCCTCAGCTATGGTGGCTGCAAGGGCTCCCAGGCTGCAGGCATGGCCCAATAGACACTGCTACTGAAAAACAATCGAATCTTGCATGCATGGAATGCATGCACACTCAAAGTAGAATTTGTGTTGACAGTAACTTGAAGAACAATTAGTTTTACCTTTTAATTATTATTTATTATTCATATTCCAGTGGAAGAAGAAATCAGGCAATAATACAGTACATATATGGTATCATTTATCTTGCCATATTTTATTATACTACTCTTCAACCTGAGACAGCCCAAAGAGACTAAGATAAGGAGTTATTAAAAAGTAAATCTTTACTGTGCATGGCATAAATTCCTCACCATGGGATGTATACTAAATACAGACAACCCCATTGTACAGCATTCTTTTTTAACAGGGCCCAAGTGGCCAATATTCATGTGCCAAGTCACTTGCCACAGAGTGGAGCCCTATGAAGCATGTATATGGCATAAACATTAGGAAGGTAACAGAGGAATGCAAAAGTACCGTTAACTAATACTTGTTCTTCAGAATTTTTGTACACCTCTTTTTAATTAAAGCTAGCAAGTTTGACAACATCATGAGCTTTTTATCTGCACCCTTTCATAATACAAATGATCTTTCTATGTAAATACATAATATGCACCTGTGTTAGGAGTTTCCTGCAACCTAGGACAAATATTCTTAAGATTTTTTTCTTCTTCTTGTTAAATGTTAATTGTCAGATATTGTGTCTTGTGTGCATGCTTATTTGCAAACAGATCCATATGGCCCACTGAATGCAAGTACTATAGTCTCTCTTTTTCCTCTAAAATTATATATTTATTTATTTTCATGATTAATTATTGTGGTTTTTACACTATTGGGTTACAAGCATTGGGATATATATTTTGCATTTAAAATGAATGCTCATTAATAAAACTAAGCCAGATTATGGTTTTAACCTAAATTATATAAAAATAATTTAGAATGATATCGATAATTGCTCACCTTAGCCAGATAAGCTTCCACTCTGTTTTTTGAAGATAATGCATTTCCAGTTGGGTTTATGAAACTTCCTCCAAGACCAAGACTTCTATTTAGTGTTAAATTATTGCCAAGATTGCCAAGCTGAGTTGTATCCAGGACTGGACTTGCAGCAAGACTTCCATTTACAATGCTGTTAGCAATTAAAGATTTGCTCCTGTGGCGCTCATGAAGGAGTTTAGCATTGGCCTCTGCTATCCTTTCATTAGCTCTGTGAAAAATACAGATGTAGTTTTTACTCACACTTTCACAACTAAATGTTATCATCCAAATTTCAAGCTATTTTTATTATATTTCTATAACTGTAAATAATTAAGAATATTAGCAATGAAGAATTACTCAATTCCCTCTATCAGAGGGGTAGCCATGTTAGTCTGTATCCACAAAAACGAGGAGTACTTGTGGCACCTTAAAGACTAACAGATTTATTTGGGCATAAGCTTTAGTGGGTAAAAAACCCACTTCTTCAGATGCATGGAGTCCCACGAAAGCTTATGCCCAAATAAATCTGTTAGTCTTTAAGGTGCCACTGGACGCCTTGTTGTTTTTGTCAATTCCCTCTGGAGTTTTCTAAGAACCAAATCCTGAAAGATTCTGAGTGCCTCTTGGGAATGAAGGGGAGTTAGAGATGCTTAGCACTTCTCAGAATTTGACCTCAAGACAATTTATCTTAGATAGTTGTAAGTCCCGATTACTATAATCTTTAATGTATTTATATTATCTCACAACACCCTGTGAGAAAGGAAAGTAATATTATTTCCATATTACATAAGGGGGAACTGAGGCCCAGAGAGAGTAAGCAATTTGCCCAAGATTACAGAGGAAATCTTTGGCAGAGCTGTGAACTGAACCCATTCTCCCAAATCCTAGGCTAGTACCCTAATAACTGGACTGTCCTTCCTCTCAATGTAGTTCCAATCCTGACAAGTACTGTTATAATGGGAGCGGAACTGATCCTAAACGCATCACCAGATCAGGCCTTTTTTCTATGGAGTGAGGCTGATAGGGTAAGAAAAAAAGAGATTACTTACCCTGAGCAGTAACTGCAGTTCTTTGAGAGGTGTTCTCCTGTGGGTGCTCCACGTCAGATGTGCGTGCACCCCACGCATCTTTAATCTGAGATTTTCCATGAGCAGTGTGCATTTGGTCCATGCATGCACTGCTGATATCCTCATGCCCTGCAGCGAGGCTGCATGGGCAAAATGCCCTCAGTTTCTTCTTCACTGCTGCATCTCAGAAGGAAACTCCAAAGCAAAAGGGAAGGAGGGCGGGTAGTGGAGCACCCAAAGAGGGACACACTTAGAAGAACTACAGCTAATGCATAGGGTGAGTAACCTCTCTTTCTTCTTCAAGTAATGTCCCTATGGGTGTTCCACTTCAGATACTCCCGAGCCGTATCCCCATAAGGAGGAGGAAGCTTCAGAATTGAGTCGAGCACAGAGGAAAGAACTGCATTGCCAACTGCTACATCAGCTCTAGAGGCACTGACTAAGGCATAGTGCCTCGGGAAGGTATGTACCAAAGACCATGTAGCAGCTCTGCAGATCTCAGATACTGGGAAATTTTTAGGTAAAGCTATAGATATTGATTGTGACTTTGTTGAGAACCTTTAGATCTGTCTACAAACAAAATGAGCAATCTAGGAGATTTACAAAATGATTTAATCCTGTCTAGGTAGAAGGATAACACCCTCTTGACATCTTCAGTATGGAAGGCAGTCTCTAGATTGGAATTATGTGGTCTTGGAAAGAACACTGGCCTGTAAATGACCTGACTCACATGCAACTCAGAAGGCAGTTTAGGAAGAAATCTGGTGTGTGGTCGTAAGGTAACTTTGTCCTTGCAGAATACTGTGAAAGGAGGGTCTACCATGAAGGCCCCATCTCTCCGACTCTGTGGGCGGAGGTAATAGTCACTAAGAAGGCTGTTTTCATGGACAAATTCAGTAAGGAGCATGTGACCATCGGTTCAAAAGGAGATTTCATGAGACTTAAGAGACAAATTAAGGTCCCAAACTGGGGTGGGGATTTTCACTGGTGGAAAGGGATTACCCAGACTTTTCATGAACTTTATGGTTGTAGGGTGAACAAACAGTGAGAACCCCCCAATAATGGTATGGAAAGTGGTTAAGGCAGCCAATTGAACCTTGAGAGAACTAAGTGATAGTCCCATTTGCTTTAGTTGTAGCAGGTATACTAGAACAAGAGGATACAAGGCAGTTTTGGGGACAGGATTCTGGAATTCACACCAGTGACTAAATCTTCTCCACTTTTTGAAGGTATTTCTGGTAGAATCTTTCCTATTTTATCTATTGTACTTCTGCAACACAGACCAACTCTAACCCCACGAAACATCAACGAGCCACGCCTTCAGGTGGAGAATGCTCAGATTACAATGCAGCAGTTGACTGACCCTGGGAGAGAAGCAACAGAGGGTCCTGTGGCACCTTTGAGACTAACAGAAGTACTGGGAGCATAAGCTTTCGTGGGTAAGAACCTCACTTCTTCAGATGCAAGTAATGGAAATCTCCAGAGGCAGGTATAAATCAGTGTGGAGATAACGAGGTTAGTTCAATCAGGGAGGGTGAGGTGCTCTGCTAGCAGTTGAGGTGTGAACACCAAGGGAGGAGAAACTGTTTCTGTAGTTGGATAGCCATTCACAGTCTTTGTTTAATCCTGATCTGATGGTGTCAAATTTGCAAATGAACTGGAGCTCAGCAGTTTCTCTTTGGAGTCTGGTCCTGAAGTTTTTTTTGCTGTAAGATGGCTACCTTTACATCTGTTATTGTGTGGCCAGGGAGGTTGAAGTGTTCTCCTACAGGTTTTTGTATATTGCCATTCCTGATATCTGACTTGTGTCCATTTATCCTCTTGCGTAGTGACTGCCCAGTTTGGCCAATGTACATAGCAGAGGGGCATTGCTGGCATATGATGGCATATATAACATTGGTGGACGTGCAGGTGAATGAGCCAGTGATGTTGTAGCTGATCTGGTTAGGTCCTGTGATGGTGTTGCTGGTGTAGATATGTGGGCAGAGTGGGCATCGAGGTTTGTTGCATGGGTTGGTTCCTGAGTTAGAGTTGTTATGGTGCGGTGCGTGGTTGCTGGTGAGAATATGCTTAAGGTTGGCAGGTTGTCTGTGGGCGAGCACTGGCCTGCCTCCCAAGGTCTGTGAAAGTGAGGGATCATTGTCCAGGATGGGTTGTAGATCGCTGATGATGCGCTGGAGAGGTTTAAGCTGAGGACTGTAGGTGATGGCCAGTGGAGTTCTGTTGGTTTCTCTTCTGGGCCTGTCTTGTAGCAGGAGGCTTCTGGGTACACATCTGGCTCTGTTGATTTGTTTCTTTATTTCCTTGTGTGGGTATCGTAGTTTAGAGAATGCTTGGTGAAGATCTTGTAGGTGTTGGTCTCTGTCTGAGGGGTTGGAGCAGATGCGATTGTACCTCAGTGCTTGGCTGTAGACAATGGATCGTGTAGTGTGACCGGGGTGGAAGCTGGAGGCATGAAGGTAGGCGTAGCGGTCGGTGGGTTTTCGGTATAGGGTGGTGTTAATGTGGCCATAGCTTATTTGTAGGGTGGTGTCTAGGAAGTGGACCTCCCGTGTAGATTGGTCCAGGCTGAGGTTGATGGTGGGGTGGAAGCTGTTGAAAGCATGGTGGAATTCTTCCAGGGTCTCCTTCCCATGGGTCCAGATGATGAAGATGTCATCAATATAGCGTAGGTAGAGAAGGGGCATGAGTGGACGAGAGCTGAGGAAGCGTTGTTCCAGGTCAGCCATAAAAATGTTGGCATATTGTGGGGCCATGCGGGTGCCCATAGCGGTGCCACTGGTCTGGAGGTATATATTGTCACCAAATTTGAAATAATTGTGCGTGAGGATAAAGTCACAGAGCTCAGCAATAAGTTGTGCTGTGTCATCATCAGGGATACTGTTCCTGACAGCTTGTATTCCATCTGTATGTGGGATGTTTGTGTAGAGAGCCTCTACATCCATGGTGGCTAGGATGGTGTTTTCTGGGAGGTCACCAATGCAGTGTAGTTTTCTCAGGAAATCTGTGATGTCACGGAGATAGCTGGGAGTGCTGGTGGCGTAGGGTCTGAGTAGGGAGTCCACATATCCAGACAGTCCTTCAGTGAGAGTGCCAATGTCCGAGATGATGGGGCGTCCAGGATTTCCAGGTTTGTGGATCTTAGGTAGTAGATAGAATAACCCCGGTCGGGGCTCTAAGGGTATGTTGATTTGTTCCTGTGTTAGTGTAGGGAGTGTCCTGAGAAGATGGTGCAGTTTCTTAGTGTATTCCTCAGTGGGATCTGAGGAAAGTGGCCTGTAGAATTTGGTATTGGAGAGTTGTCTGGCAGCCTCCTTCTGGTAGTCAGACCTGTTCATGATGACAACAGCACCTCCTTTATCAGCCTCTTTGATGATAATGTCAGGGTGGTTTCTGAGGCTGTGGATGGCATTGCGTTCTGCACGACTTAGGTTATGAGGCAAGCGATGTTGTTTTTCCACAATTTCTGCCTGTGCACGTCGGTGGAAGCATTCTATGTATAGGTCCAGACTGTCATTTCGACCCTCAGGAGGAGTCCATGTGGAGTTCTTCTTCCTGTGTTGTTGGTGGGAGGGTATCTGTGTATCAGTGCGCTGTTCAGTGTCATCATGAAACTATTATTTGAGTCGGAGGCGGTGAAAGTAGGCTTCCAGATCACCACAGAACTGTATCATGTTCGTGGGGGTGCTGGGGCAAAAGGAGAGTCCCCGAGATAGGACAGACTCTTCTGCTGGGAGAGAAGTGATTAGAAGATTTATCACTGAACAAAGGGCTAGGCGAAACAGGTAGGAAACAGGCCTGCCTTGAATCATAGAATCATAGAATATCAGAGTTGGAAGGGACCTCAAGAGGTCATCTAGTCCAACCCCCTGCTCAAAGCAGGACCAATTCCCAGCTAAATCATCCCAGCCAGGGCTTTGTCAAGCCGGGCCTTAAAAACCTCCAAGGAAGGAGACTCCACCACCTCCCTAGGTAACGCATTCCAGTGTTTCACCACCCTCCTAGTGAAATAGTTTTTCCTGATATCCAACCTGGACCTCCCCCACCGCAACTTGAGACCATTGCTCCTTGTTCTGTCCTCTGCCACCACTGAGAACAGCCGAGCTCCATCCTCTTTGGAACTCCCCTTCAGGTAGTTGAAGGCTGCTATCAAATCCCCCCTCATTCTTCTCTTCTGGAGACTAAACAATCCCAGTTCTCTCAGCCTCTCCTCATAAGTCATGTGCTCCAGACCCCTAATCATTTTTGTTGCCCTCCGCTGGACTCTTTCCAATTTTTCCACATCCTTCTTGTAGTGTGGGGCCCAAAACTGGACACAGTATTCCAGATGAGGCCTCACCAATGTCGAATAAAGGGGAACGATCACGTTCCTCGATCTGTTGGCAATGCCCCTACTTATACAGCCCAAAATGCCGTTAGCCTTCTTGGCAACAAGAGCACACTGTTGACTCATATCCAGCTTCTCGTCCACTGTGACCCCTAGGTCCTTTTCAGCAGAACTGCTACCTAGCCATTCGGTCCCTAGTCTGTAGCAGTGCATGGGATTCTTCCGTCCTAAGTGCAGGACTCTGCACTTGTCCTTGTTGAACCTCATCAGGTTTTTTTCTGCCCAATCCTCTAATTTGTCTAGGTCCCTCTGTATCCGATCCCTACCCTCTAGTGTATCTACCACGCCTCCTAGTTTAGTGTCATCTGCAAACTTGCTGAGAGTGCAGTCCACACCATCCTCCAGGTCATTAATAAAGATATTAAACAAAACCGGCCCCAGGACCGACCCTTGGGGCACTCCACTTGAAACCGGCTGCCAACTAGACATGGAGCCATTGATCACTACCCGTTGAGCCCGACGATCTAGCCAGCTTTCTATCCACCTTACAGTCCATTCATCCAGCCCATACTTCTTTAACTTGGTGGCAAGAATACTGTGGGAGACAGTATCAAAAGCTTTGCTAAAGTCAAGAAATAACACATCCACTGCTTTCCCCTCATCCACAGAGCCAGTTATCTCATCATAGAAGGCAATTAGGTTAGTCAGGCACGACTTCCCCTTCGTGAATCCATGCTGACTGTTCCTGATCACTTTCCTTTCCTCTAAATGTTTCATAATTGATTCTTTGAGGACCTGCTCCATAATTTTTCCAGGGACTGAGGTGAGGCTGACTGGCCTGTAGTTCCCTGGATCCTCCTTCTTCCCTTTTTTAAAGATGGGCACTACATTAGCCTTTTTCCAGTCATCTGGGACCTCCCCCGATCGCCATGAGTTTTCAAAAATAATGGCTAATGGCTCTGCAATCTCACCCGCCAACTCCTTTAGCACCCTCGGATGCAGCGCATCCGGCCCCATGGACTTGTGCACGTCCAGTTTTTCTAAATAGTCCCGAACCACTTCTTTCTCCACAGAGGGCTGGTCACCTTCTCCCCATGCTGTACTGCCCAGTGCAGCAATCTGGGAGCTGACCTTGTGCGTGAAGACAGAGGCAAAAAAATCATTGAGTACATTAGCTTTTTCCACATCCTCGGTCACTAGGTTGCCTCCCTCATTCAGTAAGGGGCCCACACTCTCCTTGATTTTCTTCTTGTTGCTAACATACCTGAAGAAACCCTTCTTGTTACTCTTAACATCTCTTGCTAACTGCAATTCCAAGTGTGATTTGGCCTTCCTGATTTCACTCCTGCACGCCTGAGCAATATTTTTATACTCCTCCCTGGTCATTTGTCCAATCTTCCACTTCTTATAAGCCTCTTTTTTGCGTTTAAGATCAGCAAGGATTTCACTGTTTAGCCAAGCTGGTCGCCTGCCATATTTACTATTCTTTCTACACTATTCTTTCTTGATCGTGTTGGGGCTATTAGGATAACTCTGCTCTTGTCCTGTCTGATTTTGTTCACAACTTTGAGAATGAGAGGCATTGGGGGAAACACATAAAACAATTTCTTCATCCAAGTGAGGAGAAAGGTGTCCCCCAATAAATTGTGAACTAAGCCCCTCCTTGAATAGAATAGATAGCATTTTTTGTTCATAGCTGTGGCAAAGAGGTCCACTTCTGGAAATCCTGGAGTCTGAAATATGCTGACAAAAACCTGGGAATCCAACTCCCATTTGTAGTCTTGGGCAAAACACTTGCTGAGAGTGTCAGCTGTG
Organism: Chrysemys picta bellii; assembly: GCF_011386835.1. Classification (NCBI taxonomy): domain Eukaryota; kingdom Metazoa; phylum Chordata; order Testudines; family Emydidae; genus Chrysemys; species Chrysemys picta. The sequence goes on along the minus strand of NC_088791.1, from coordinate 46,873,093 downwards.
ACACTCATTATTGAAATTCTGTGCAATGTTTTATACAGCAGTTCCATAACCTTATTGCTTCAGCGCAGAGAGAAGGGGATCTCGCTCCTTCTTGACGATTGATATATAACATACAGGCCACACTGCCTATCATAACTTTGATAGACCTGTGTCTGATGAGAGGCAGAAAATGAAGACAGGCATTTCTGACCACTCTGAGCTCCAACAGGTTGATGGGGGGTAGATTCTTAGGGTGACCATCTGCACTGTAACCTTAGAGCACTGAGGTGCGCCCTTCTCCATCCTAACAGAGATGCATCTGGAGTTATGGTTACCATTGGTGTCAGTTGGAGGAAGGGGATCTGTACCCCTACATTGTGATGAACATTCCACCAGTCCAGGAAGTATCTGACTTATTGAGGAACTGACACCTGTTTGTCTAGGCTGTGTCTGTTTGGTAAGTAAACTGGTTTGAGCCACCACTGGAAACAGCAAAGGCACAATCTTGCATGTTCTGTCACAAAAGTGCAAGCTACCATGTGACCTAGAAGTTGAAGACTGTTTCTGACAGAAGTCTGGGGTTTCCTTTGAATATTTCTGACAAGTTTGATAGTGTTGTGGATCTGTCCAAGCGAAGGAAGGCTCTGGATGCCAAGGAATACAGGGATACACCTATAAATTGTATGTTCTGAACAGGAGTCAGTGTGGATTGTCCCACTTTCAATTGAAGACCCAAGTCCAAGAACAAAAAGTGTTCTGTTTGGCAGACAACATTTCTTGGTATGACCAAACCTTGAGAAACAAATCGTCAAGGCATGGGAATACGGTAATGGGAATACTGTGATCGCCTGACGAAACAGGTAGGCAGCCACCACTGACAGAACTTTTGATAACACTCTTGGAACCGATCAGGGCTCTGGAGAACTGCTGCCAAATAGCTGCCCAGGAATCTCAATATAGCCATTGAGGACCATAAGGGGGAGGTGGGTGGTATCGAGGGTTGCTCCCATCAGGAGTTATGAGGTCCCAGGACATCTTCTGTCTCTTTGAGAAAGGGGGTTTATATATGGGTATGTAGGAGAACTCTAAACAGAGATCGATGATAATGAAGAGAAGTCTCCATCATCATTCTCTTCCTCCTCTAATGGGGGAGCTCCAAGCAAAAAGGGAAGTGACTGTACTGGGGATATATAAAGGTATGGAGATTGAGAGGTTCTTGGTACCTAGAGATGTTCGGTACTTGCCAGCAATGGGGACTCTGGTTCAGCAGTCACTGATAAGTCCTTCAGATACCTAATGTATTGCAGCACTGAGTGGAGCTGCGGCACTGAGTGCTGTTGCAGCGCCAACAGACTGGAATGCTTGTCCCTGCAGCATGGTGATGATGTTTTTGAGTGATTCACAGGCAGTGCTGATGCAGACGGAGGCTTAGTCTTACATGATATTGAAAAGCTTGACATAGGTACCAGGAGAGGGATTAAGTCTGATGGTACCTATATTCTTCTGTGTTTTCTCTGATCATCTCCACTAGATGGTACTGGAGCCTTCTCAGAACCAGGTCTACTCTTCAAGCTGCTGGATTTTCCTGACTGGTACTGGAGGAGCCCTTCACCTTTATAGATTCATAGATTCATAGATTCTAGGACTGGAAGGGACCTCGAGAGGTCATCGAGTCCAGTCCCCTGCCCGCATGGCAGGACCAAATACTGTCTAGACCATCCCTAATAGACATTTATTTAACCTACTCTTAAATATCTCCAGAGATGGAGATTCCACAACCTCCCTAGGCAATTTATTCCAGTGTTTAACCACCCTGACAATTAGGAACTTTTTCCTAATGTCCAACCTAGACCTCCCTTGCTGCAGTTTAAATCCATTGCTTCTGGTTCTCTCCTTAGAGGCTAAGGTGAACAAGTTTTCTCCCTCATCCTTATGACACCCTTTTAGATACCTGAAAACTGCTATCATGTCCCCTCTCAGTCTTCTCTTTCCCAAACTAAACAAACCCAATTCTTTCAGCCTTCCTTCATAGGTCATGTTCTCAAGACCTTTAATCATTCTTGTTGCTCTTCTCTGGACCCTTTCCAATTTCTCCACATCTTTTTTAAAATGCGGCGCCCAGAACTGGACACAATACTCCAGCTGAGGCCTAACCAGAGCAGAGTAGAGCGGAAGAATGACTTCTCGTGTCTTGCTCACAACACACCTGTTAATACATCCCAGAATCATGTTTGCTTTTTTTGCAACAGCATCACACTGTTGACTCATATTTAGCTTGTGGTCCACTATAACCCCTAGATCCCTTTCTGCCGTACTCCTTCCTAGACAGTCTCTTCCCATTCTGTATGTGTGAAACTGATTGTTCCTTCCTAAGTGGAGCACTTTGCATTTGTCTTTATTAAACTTCATCCTGTTTAACTAAGACCATTTCTCCAATTTGTCCAGATCATTTTGAATTATGACCCTGTTCTCCAAAGCAGTTGCAATCCCTCCCAGTTTGGTATCATCCGCAAACTTAATAAGCGTACTTTCTATGCCAATATCTAAGTCATTGATGAAGATATTGAACAGAGCCGGTCCCAAAACAGACCCCTGCGGTACCCCACTCGTTACGCCTTTCCAGCAGGATTGGGAACCATTAATAACAACTCTCTGAGTACGGTTATCCAGCCAGTTATGCACCCACCTTATAGTAGCCCCATCTAAATTGTATTTGCCTAGTTTATCGATAAGAATATCATGCGAGACTGTATCAAATGCCTTACTAAAGTCTAGGTATACCACATCCACAGCTTCACCCTTATCCACAAGGCTCGTTATCCTATCAAAGAAAGCTATCAGATTGGTTTGACATGATTTGTTCTTCACAAATCCATGCTGGCTGTTCCCTATCACCTTACCACCTTCCAAGTGTTTGCAGATGATTTCCTTAATTACTTGCTCCATTATCTTCCCTGGCACAGAAGTTAAACTAACTGGTCTGTAGTTTCCTGGGTTGTTTTTATTTCCCTTTTTATAGATGGGCACTATATTTGCCCTTTTCCAGTCTTCTGGAATCTCTCCTGTCTCCCATGACTTTCCAAAGATAATAGCTAGAGGCTCAGATACCTCCTCTATTAGCTCCTTGAGTATTCTAGGATGCATTTCATCAGGCCCTGGTGACTTGCAGGCATCTAACTTTTCTAAGTGATTTTTAACTTGTTCTTTTTTTATTTTATCTGCTAAACCTACTCCCTTCCCATTAGCATTCACTATGTTAGGCATTCCTTCAGACTTCTCGGTGAAGACCGAAACAAAGAAGTCATTAAGCATCTCTGCCATTTCCAAGTTTCCTGTTACTGTTTCTCCCTCTTCACTAAGCAGTGGGCCTACCCTGTCTTTGGTCTTCCTCTTGCTTCTAATGTATTGATAAAAAGTCTTCTTGTTTCCTTTTATTCCCATAGCTAGTTTGAGCTCATTTTGTGCCTTTGCCTTTCTAATCTTGCCCCTGCATTCCTGTGTTGTTTGCCTATATTCATCCTTTGAATATGGTACCAAGCCTTGAGGATGAAGTCTCTGAGGCTGCTGACCTGGTTGAAGAGCGAGGCTTTTTGAGATGGATCTCTTCAGAGGGGAAATAGAGCTTCTCTTTTTAGGATCTTTAGAGGAGGTCTCTGAGGCTTTCCCCTTTTCAGGAGAGTGTTGCACGAAAGTCAAAGGGGCGCTAGAGGGACTGATGTACGAGGTGCAGGGGTTCTTCTAACTTGGCTCCGAAGTGGGGAGAAGGGAGCACTCTTTCATTAACAGTCACAGCTTGAGTTTCCGGTTCTTCTGTGCCCTGGATTTGAGGGCTAACTGGAAGTTACACTTCTGTGGACCATGCAACTCTCCCAGGCAGTGAAACCACTTAGAGTGTCCATCGCTGATCAGGATAGCTTCTGTCCATGTGAGGCAACATTTAAACCCTGGTGAACCGGGCAGGCCCCTCACAGACAGGATTTTCCCAAAGGAAATAAAACAATCTTTCAATAACCAGTAACTAACTACTGTAGTACTACTAACAAATAAACTCAACTAAATAAACTCAGTAGAATAAACTCAGCAAGAACCTGAGGCAGGCACAATGTAGACATGCTAAGCTCCACCTCAGGCTGAGGCAGTTGAGAAAGAACAGAGGGCAGTTTGCCTGCGTAGCCTCATATAGCCTGAGTGTGGAGTATGAGGATAGCAGCAGCGCATGTGCTAGCACAATGGACATTGCTGATGAAAATCTTTGATCAAAGACATGTGGGATGCAAGCGCACCTGAAGTGAAGCACCCATAGGAACACTACTCAAAGAACTGCAATTTCTCTTGCCTACTGTAAGTACAGGAGATTATTACAGACCAGCCAGAAGATATGCCTGTTAAAATCAAAAGAATTTTATAATATACTCTATAAAAATGAATGATATTTCTGCTACTTATAAAATGTTGACAGGAATTCATGTTACTCAGCCTTCCGGTTAGTTGTGAAAGTCTACTGCATCTACAGATACCTGCTCTTGGATTGATGCACATTATGGTGAGCAGGTCCAGGAGTGAGGCATTTTAGGAGGAAAGTTAATGAAGGAAAAATAATATTTTACCATTTGTTTTAAAATAAAGGTTTTGACTTACCTATCCAGTTTACTTGCTAGCGATTTTCTAATTTTTAATTCTTCCAAATAAAGATCTTTGTATCTTTCCAGTTCTGTCTGCGTAGATTGTTTTTGAAAGACACTGTCTTCTTGTGTGTTTTTTATTCTAGCCAGTTCAGATTCTAGATCTCTAATTCTGTGCTCCAGTTGGTTTCTCAGTGAAGCATTATTAGTAGTTCTTATTTGTTCTAATGTCTCTTGGGAGGCTGCCTGCGTCTAAAGCAAATAATACAATGTTAATAAATTGGAAGAAAGAGGTATTTTTTCCCAGCAGTTAATCATATTCAATGTAAGTACACTATCTTATTCAGATAGGGAACTACTCTTCCTTAGTGCCATCAACCATACAGGGAGACATTTGAAGTCACTATGCAATAGAAAGATTTCAGCTTAGAAAGAAACTGTCCCTTATTAAGGATCTATTACATTAAAGTTAGCAGTACACAACTTTCAGTCTTATAGGACAACAGTCTAATTGAAACTGATCCCCCTGCTGGAGCCAGAATCCCATGTGATCTATACACAGGTAGATAATACTTCCAGCATTGAAATAATAAATGTGGAGTCAAAAAGAGGAGGTTACTTTGTAACTTTTGTTCTCTCAACATACTGTGTTCAGAACCACACTGTAGCAGTTAACATGCCTGGTCACTGACCATGGAACCATCAGTAATAATAGCTCGGAGGGGTGGGGGGAAGGGAAGGGGTGGCGTAGGTGAGGTAGACATATATCTTTTGAGCCCAACAATCTACTGGCCAAGGATATAAAAAATCCATCCCCTTCGTCTTCCCTCAGTTCTTCTCTATCTACAGAAGCTCATGAACTGAACTCCAAAGAAGAGGGGAGGAGGGAAAATCAGTGTAGCTCTGCAAAATAAATACAAAGAACAAAAGCTACTTTGGTCAGTGTGATAGGATACTATCCCTCTAAGGCCTTGGCTACACTTGCGAGTTACAGCGCTGTAAAACCTCCCCCAGCGCTGTAACTCACTCCCCGTCCACACTGGCAGGGCACTTGCAGCGCTGTATCTCCCTGGGGTACACTGCTGCAGGTACTCCACCTCCCCGAGAAGCTTAAGAGATACAATGGAGTGGCTACAACTCTCCCCTGTGAGTGTGTACCAGGAATCAACCTGCAGCGCTGTACTGATCACCTTGTCAAGTGGCCAATCCTCTCCAATGTTGTGACCGGCTGCAGGAATGCAGAAGTGCCGGTTTCAAAGCTCGTACCACAGAGAAAAAGCAAACAGTTTGCTGTTTGCTTTGAGTGAGTGAATAAATGAGCAGGGGGCCGGGAGTTCGGAACTTGCAAAATAGAGTGCTGACACGCTCCAAAAAGCACTCTCTCTCCCCCCACACTCCCTGTCACACTCCACGCCCCCACCCCCCGTTTTGAAAAGCACGTGCAGCCACATGAATGCTGGGATAGCTGCCCATAATGCACCGCTCCCAACACAGCTGCAAATGTTGCAAGTGTGGCCACGCCACTGCGCTGTCAGCTGTCAGTGTGGACAGACTGCAGCGCTTTCCCTACTCAGCTGTACGAAGACAGGTTTACCTCACAGCGCTGTACAGCTGCAAGTGTAGCCAAGGCCTAAGAGTAAGGCAAGCTGAGCATCCCCTCCAGGGTAAAAATTGAGTCATGAGGGAAAATCAGTCTGGGGTAGGCTTTGGGATAGAATGACCCACAGGCACTACTGTAAGGGATTGTACTCAATTTTACTTCTCTTTGTATTTTTTTCTTCCTTCTCTTGTATCTCTAGTTCCCTAACTACCAAACTGAAAACATACGGAAATACTATATACACCTCTACCTCGATATAACGCTGTTCTCGGGAGCCAAAACATCTTACCGCGTTATAGGTGAAACCGCATTATATTGAACTTGCTTTGATCCACTGGAGTGCGCAGCCCCGCCCCCCTGGAGCACTGCTTTACCGCGTTATATCCGAATTCGTGTTATATCGGGTCACGTTATATCGAGGTAAAGGTGTATTTAGCTTTTATGATAAAAACAAAGCACCTAAAATAAAACACTTAAAATATAAATTTCAACTTGGACATGAATATGGAATATAAAGCTTAAAGTGCCAATATACAGCATATAGTAAGTAGCAAATATATTAACCTGCAAAAATAGATTGACTTCTTCTAGTTTTTGTCTTATTTCTTGTCTAGCTCGTTCTTCAATCTCTCTTTTATACTGTTCTATTTGACTGTGGTCCATCATATTAGTTTCTACTTGATGTTTGAGATTAGCTACTTCTCCTTCCAGCTGCCATTTGCTCTTCTCCAGCTTTTCATGATTCTTATGCAGTATCTTCATAGAAGACAACTGTTCTCGCAGATCACGATTTGTAGACTCTAACTGTGTAGATTTTTTTGACTCTATATCCAGCTTTTTGGACAGTTCATCTGTCTGTACACATTGAAAAAGTTTAAACTCAATTATCAAACAGGAGTTCAAAATTTCTCTAAATTCAATGAAAGTCAGTGAAAAAAAATCAAGATAATTTTACAAGTTCGTAATTTTGCATTTAAAATGAATATAAATCATTTAAAACTTAGTAAAAGCAGATCTTTTAAATTATTTTTCATAGAACAGCTTAAGTCCTCTTCTTTCTCAACCTGTATATAGTAGTTTGCAGAAATACTTTAAAAAATAAAATCATTTAGGCCCCAAACCTACAATCATTTTACCCATGCATGGGACTATTCATATGCTCTAAAGTAAACAGGAGCATAAGAAATGGGGCCTTGTTATGTATCAAAAATGCTATGCAACCATTTAAAACTTGTAAAATTGGATTGTAGGAAGTCTTTTATGCTAGCAGAGAAATAATATGCTTATGGTAAATCAAAAGGTAGTTTGCATCTAAGAATTTAAAAGACAATGTGAGATCTTGCAGTACGATCTGAAACCTGAATAAAACTCGCTGGAAAAAAACAGTTAATCTTTTCTGTCATTACAGCATATTTTATGGTTTCCTTGTCCTTTTTAACATAAAAAAGGAAAATAAATACTGTGTAAAAATATGTAGACAGTATCAAACAGACCTTCTTATTCCAACTGTACTGATATGTATAAACATAACTGCATGGAAGGGAATATATAAAAATCCCCTTCCTTGATGTTCAAATATAATTTTTACATTTTAACTGCAACAAAGTCATACAAATACTACTAATTTTTTTATAAAAATGCCCTGATGTGAAGGCACTCAAAGCACTAAATACATAATAAAAAAGTTACTTAATTTCTAAAACATAGTGCACTAGCAACAAAGCTACACTCATAAAATAAGGGGAACAGACTGTAATAAGTTTGGCCCTACGTAGGAAGGGTGGAAATGTTTCTAAATATAAGCCAGATAGGAATAATAAAAGCTACTTCTAGGACACACTTTCAGGTGTTTAAGAATAGGGCAAGATGGGCTGAGACAGCTGTTAAGGGGAAATAAGTTCCACTCCCTACAGGCCCACCTCATTGCCTGTTGACCTAAAATATGATGGTGGAATCCCTAAAATGCAGGTGACATCAGAGCCTTAACATGTGATAAGACTCAAGAAGATGGTCTGGAACAAAGCCAAGTATATTAAATGTCAAAAAACTACGTTAATGAAGGTTACTTGGGGCATGTCGTCCCCATGCAGAATACTGAGTTGAGCAAAACTCAAAACTTCTGAAAAACAGGAAATGCAGTTAAGGTTGTCCATGCAACCTTAACTTTGCTCTCTTTCAGAAATGCCCCAATATGCCCTGTTAACACACATACCTTTACTTTAACACTCCCCAGTTGCTGAAATGTACAAGCGCTTCACTTCCTTTTACAACTCATTCACTCTCACCAACAGAATTCCATCTAACACTATAGATGGGGGGGAAGGTTGCCCACATCACCTTTGCTCTGTTCCCCTGGAGATGGCAGCAACCAATGGGAACTATTTGCATGCAGACAGTGTTAGGCTTACCTAGGGCATTTATTACAAAGGACATTGTCAGCAGGCAGGGGCAATGTGAGAGGATTCTAATGCTTTAATTATGTTTAAGTGAAAGTGAGGGTTGAGATGATATCATGTGAGTAAGCAGAAGGGAGTTGTAAAAGGCTGTGAAATAGGCTATGTCTACACTATGGACCTTACAGCTGTAGTGGTGTGTTTATGGGACACATTGGGCATTGCTGAATGAGGGCAGAGAAATGTTGCATGGGCTTAACTGTGCATTTCCTGGTTTTCAGAAGTTTGAGTTTTGCTCAACTCAACATTCTGAAAGGGGACAACATACCACCAGGAAAAGATACATTGTTGATAGGAGTTAGTAGTCATGTAAACAGTTGTTCATATCCCATCCTGCAGTTTGCATACTGACTCAAATCAGCATGTGTCAGCAATCCCTATACTGTGGTGTACTCCACACTTTGCCACAAACTTCTCCAACCTTGTGGATGAGGAATCACGGAGAATCTACATGTTGGCACCCTGGGAGAACACATATTTCTCTTCCCTTAGAGGTCAAGTCACCTGTGCTGTCAGTTCTGTATTTCTGCACTATGTGTTTTAGGAAACACCACATTAATCTACTCCAAGATCAGGAAGTAGTCCTTTTCCCTCACCTCCCCAGAGACTAGTAAAATCTGTAAACAACCAATGCAAGGCTTGCCTATCATCCATCCTCACTGCCCACCACTCCTGTAACTTCAACCCCTCTTCTTGTCCCTGTTCTTCTTGCCAATCCACAAGTCCTCTGTCGTCGACTCCTCCCCACCCAAAACAACAAATATTTTGCTTAAATCAGCTACTGACTATTCTGCTGTGTTCACAGTAAACCTCCCCATAAAATACGAACACATGATATTATAACAGACAACTTGCAGCAAGCAGCATGAGTTATTAGATCTTTATTGCACTGGTGTACAAAGATTAGGACTAGAAACAAGTGGAGGGCTGTTCACTGGTGCAATGGCATCAGCACATTCCCTCAAACTATCCAGACAAGCATAAAATGGTTGCATAGAAACCCTCTCACGGTTTCTTCTTTACTGGGACATGTACATTGTAATCCTTCCAGATTGCACAACTACGCAATTGAAGAAATGAACACTTTCTTAAATTCCCTAAAGACCTAGTGGATGCCGTCCACTATCGTAGATAATAACTGATCAATTGAGAACATTTTGAGCTGCATCACAGCAGTAGTTTTATCTCTGGCTCTGCGCAAAAAACCTGACCTAGTAACTTTTTCAAAAACTGCTATCTTTTTCAGAACTTGTATCTCTGGACCTACGGTCTCAAATGATCCCAAATGTGGTCACTAACCCTACAATGTATTCCTGCAAAGCAATGCGAATTTCAAGAAAATCTGTGCAAACATGCAGATTTTAGAGCACTGTGAAATGTAATCCTTTAAGAAGGAAGGATAGAGGGATGATGGAGGGAAAGGGCCTCTCTACACATCCTCCTTTAGCACGGGAGTCTCTAAAAGATCTGAGGCATCCCATTCATCTCAATGTGTTCTTTTGAGTAGAATCAGAACATCCTATTGAGATGAATACAACCTGAAACAATAACTCTGAGATGTGTGAACTAGTCCATTTATGTCAGGGGTGTTCCCATCCCTCTCCTGAGTGCTTTTTAGAGCTTGTGAGATGCATGAGGATCTCATGAGGCTCTTCGGGTGAGGAGCTGATTGTTATTTCTTTACAATCTTTAACGAGAATAAAAACAACAAAAATCCCACTCAAAATGTAGCCACCACATTTATAGCAATTCTGAGAGGAATATACGAAGAATGAATGATGTGAGTTTCAAATATTAGAACCTACCTTTGTCCTTAATCTACTAACTTCATTGTCCATTTCAGAATATCTGTTCTTCAGTTCTCCCTGGAAACTAAACTGGGACACACACTCTCCATTCTCATATTCCTTTAGTTTCTTCTTAGCTGTTTTTAGAAGTTTCTTCATTCTGCATAGTAAATACAGTAGAAAGACAAACAGACTTGTTTATGTATTTTTAGAAACCATAGCCAAGCCCCTCAAACCCATTTTTAACGTATTTGATAGACAAATCTGAGGAATCATCCTCTCAGTCTCAGAAATCATTTTTAGGACAAACTTCTGGCTGCCCCTATGAGGATGTCTGTAGGTGTAGGTCCTTTTATCTCCTTCCCTGCCCACACAAGGACCCTTTTTCTCCTTCCCTGCCTGAAGAGTTGCATGGCAGCCTGGCTTACCATACCTGCCTACTGCACTTTGCAACAGGTGCTCAATTACAAAAGTGAACAATACTAAAAGTTTGGCATTATACAAGCAATTTATGAGGTCAGTTGTGCAATCATTTTTCAGTTAAGGTTTAATTTTCTAAACAGAACAAAGTCACGTTTTAGTTTACTTGATATTTTCTTGAAAGTGCTGAAAAAACTGTACCCATTACATTCTTTTTGCAATTCACTGTTTCTCTTCATTTCTTGATCCAGCCGGACGTCCACTGATCGTTTTAACTCTACTAGCTTCTTCACTTTTTTCCTTTCACTCTCAAACTTTCAAAATGAAAAACAAACAAAAAACAAACATATACACGTTACTACATATAGTATTAATAGAAGTCTTCATTTGCTATATATGATACATACTGGAAGCAGACCTTCACATTCCTTATAGAGAAGCTAGAATACATCTTTGTTTTAAAATTTTGATGTTTCAATATAAAATTCTATTAAACATACATTCATGGCCAATTAGGAAGCAGATACAACTGATGTTAAGTCTTGTTAACCTTATTAATTCACTGTTCATTATTATTAAATATTATTTATTTCAGTGTTGCTCACATTGTGATAGATGCTGTCCATGTACATATAAAGACACTCTTTGCATCGCCAATTATCTCATATTGAAACTCTACGGTTGTCATTAGCTGCTGTTCTTCCAGATGTAGAAAGTATATTTCATCTCCTTATCTAAAAATTAGATTTTGTCTTGCATCCCTCCAGTACGGACTGAAATGAATAGGCTACTTTCTTCTCTGTTCTCACTCAGGAAATGGGATCAAATTACCACAATGGAATTTTGGCACCTCCTACAGTAGCAAGAGATAAAGACTCTCAGCCCCAAAACTTGATTATAGAGTGGGCTTTCCAGAGTAGGGAAGATCTTCATAGAAATACGTATTTCAGGAAATATATGGGGAAAAGTTGCCATTTTATGTTTAACTTTGCCACATCAGAGACTAATGGGTTTCATCTAACAGTAACCCAGTAGACTCAGAGAAGGCACTATCATGTGACTGAAACATGTGTTTTCTGGGATTACCACACTAAAATCTTCAAAATGGTGATGCCTAGTGGACAAGTGTGGACTGAGCACTGTGTTGCTTTCTGGAAGATCTCTAGCACCACAGCAGACTCCTGTTTGGATCAAGAAGCTACTATGACTCTCACTAAACATCCTTTGACCCTGCAAAAGACTTAAGCAATATAAGTTCATAGTCACTTAGCTGGAGTGGAACAAGAAATTGGCTGCCCTCTCCAGGAATTTACCCATACTTGTGGGCTCAGTTTAGCATTTGTTACATTAATCTCACTCATGGATGACATTTTCAGGGTCCTGGTGGGAGACATCTATTGGGGGAGGTCATGATCATGTAGATGGTGTCTTAGGTAACATGGGTCAATCCCATGGAGGCTTTTGAAGATGAGGGCTGAAATTTTAAATTTGTCCCCAGTATTTAACAATGAGTTAGTGAGAAGGGAGAATTATGGTGATGTACTCTTGGAGGCCTGTGGCTCTGTAAGCAGGCTGTTATGTTCTGAACTAATCAATATTTTTTTTTAAATAATTTCATTCCTAGTTAAGTACAGTCCAGTAACCAAGCCTGGAGAGCATAAATGATTAGTCTGAATGTAATGGGTTTTGTCCAGCAGTAGGTGGGAAAAGGATTTTTTTTGGTAAAAAAATAAAATAAAATAAAAATTGTTGTGGCTAATGAGGTATCCAGCGCAATGAGGAGACCAGGTGAACATGTACACCATTTCCATGATCTGAGGGGAGACACCCTCAAAGAAGCATGATGTCATGGAGATGGCAAGTTCTTGAAAGTTTCTGTCCCCCTCTGATATCAGCCCCATCTCTGTCCTTCTGGATTCAGTTTCAGTCAGCTGCTACTCTTCATCCATCCATCCCAGAGCTGGAAAGCTGTGCTGCTTGAATCTGATGTGGTACTTGTGACTTTCCTGATGGATGGAGGAAGGGAAAGCTTGACGTTGAACTACAGGTCACTTTTGTTTTCTTGGCATTCATGTGATTAGCCTAATATGGTTTCCATCATGAGGCAGCAGGCCCTTAACCTTCTGTTGTACCTATTTCCGAAGGCCAAACACTTGCCACAGCAATCCACGACTATAGGCATCTGGTTCCAGAGACAGTTGCTCTTACTGCGGTATCTGCAATATCAAGCAACTTTTCAACTACCTTGATAACATTTCTGAATTCTTTCTGGTCTTCTTCAAGGAAAGAATATATGATGTGGCAAGACTTGCTCCACATTTTGTATTCATAGTAGCTCATATGAGACTGGTAGTTTCCTATGCAAGTAGCAAACTATTTTTTCTGAAGGAAACCAGCATCTGGAATTATGGCAAGGCAATAGAGAGAATGGTTACCTGTGTTGTAACTGTTGTTCTTCCAGATGTGGTTGCACATATGTATTCCAATGAGGTATGCGCTTGCCCAACAAGCTGGAACCAGAGTTGTCTGAAGCAGTACCCATCAGGACAGTGCATGTGCCCTGAACCTCCCCATAACCCTTCCTGAAGCTCCTTAAGTGCAGTGCCACCTCAACACCCCCTCAGTTCTTTTACAATGGAATATGGTGGCTCAGTACTCCAATGCAGATGGGACAGAAGGCGGGCCCTGGCATACATGTGTGCAGCTATATCTCTAAAGGACAACCGTTACAATACAGGTATGTAACTGTTTTTTCTTTTTTGAGTGGTTGTGCACACATATTTCACTCAGATGACTCACAAGCAGTACTGTTAGGAGGTGAGACTTGGAGTCTACTTAAATAATGATTGCAATATTGCTTTCCTAAAGTTGCAGCAGATCTTGAAGCAGTTGTGATGGCATAATTATGAGTGAAGGTATGCTTCCATGGAGGACCAAGTAGCAGCCCTACAGATATCCAATATAGACGTGTTTCTCAGAAAAGCTACTGAGGTATCTTGAGCTCTTGCTGAATGGGCCAATAGTCTCTGTGGAGGAGGTGTATTTGCTATTCTGTACATCATTATGATACAGGAAGTAACCCATCTAGAACGTGTCCATGCTGAAACAGCTTGGCCTCTCACTCGGGTCAGAATATAAAACAAAGAGCCAAGCCAAGGAGACAACCTGACACATCAGAGACATTAAACATAAAATCATAGAACTGGAAGGGACCTCGAGAGATCACATAGTCCAGTCCCCTGCACTCGTGGCAGGACTAATTATCTAGATCATCCCTGACAGGTATTTGTTTAACCTGCTCTTAAAAATCTCCAATGATGGAGATTCCACAACCTCCCTAGGCAATTTATTCCAGTGCTTAACCACCCTGACAGTTAGGAAGTTTTTCCTAATGTCCAACCTAAACCTCCCTTGCTGCAATTTAAGACCATTTCTTAAACAATTTTTCTTCCTTCTCCTTATAACAACCTTTTACATACTTGAAAACTTATCATATCCCCTCTTAGTCTTCTCTTTTCCAAATTAAATAAACCACAGTTTTTCAATCTTCCCTCATAGGTCATATTTTCTAGACCTTTAATCATTTTTGTTGCTTTTCTCTGGACGCTCTCCAATTTGTCCACATCCTTCTTGAAATGTGGCACCCAGAACTGGACACAGTATTCCAGTTGAGGCCTAATCAGAGTGGAGTAGAGCAGAAGAATTACTTCTCGTGTCTTGCTTACAACATTCCTGCTAATACATCCCAAAAGGATGTTTGCTTTATTTTGCAACAGCATTACCCTGTTGACTAATATTTAGTTTGTGGTCGACGATGACCCCCAGATCCTTTTCCACAGTACTCCTTCCTAGTCAGTCATTTCCCTTTTTGTATGTGTGCAACTGATTGTTCCTTCCAAAATGGAGTACTTTGTATTTGTCCTTATTGAATTTCATCCGATTTATTTCAGACCATTTCTCCAGTTTGTCCAGATCATTTTGAATTTTAATCCTATCCTCCAAAGCACTTGCAACCCCTCCCAGCTTGGTATCGTCCGCAAACTTTCTAAGTGTACTCTGTATGCCATTATCTAAATCATTGATGAAGATATTGAACAGAACCGGACCCAGAATTGATCCCTGTGGGACCCCCCTCGTTATGCACTTCCAGCCTGACTGTGAACCACTGATAACTACTCTCGGAGAACGGTTTTCCAACCAGTTTTGCACCCATCTTGTAGTAGCTCCATCTAGGTTGCATTTCCCTAGTTTATGAGAAGGTCATGTGAGACAGTATCAAAAGCTTTACTAAAGTCAACATATACCATGTCTACCACTTCCCCTCTATCTATAAGGTTTGTTACCATGTCAAAGAAAGATATCAGGTTGGTTTGACATAATTTGTTTTTGACAAATCCATGCTGACTGTAACTTATCACCTTATCTTCTAGATGTTTGCAAATTGATTGCTTAATTATTTGCTCCATTATCTTTCCGGGTACAGAAGTTAAGATGACTGGTCTGTAATTTCCTAGGTTGTCCTTATTTCCCTTTTTATAGATGAGCACTATATTTGTCCTTTTCCAATCTTCTGGAATCTCGTCTGTCTTCCATGACTTTTCAAAGATAATCGTTAATGGCTCAGATATCTTCTCAGTCAGCTCCTTGAGTATTCTAGGATGCATTTCATCAGGCCCTGGTGACTTGAAGAAATCTTATTTGTCAAAGTAATTTTTAACTTGTTCGTTCCCTATTTTAGCTTCTTCTGATCCTACCTCATTTTCACTGGCATTCATAAAGTGGTATGTTTTCTTTACTAGGATGAAAAAAACGAAACTATCTCTTTTAAAAATCTAGCAATCTTTACACCCTTCCCACACCAGTGTTGGTACATAGAGAGGAATGGAAAAGACTTGTTTCCACCCTGTCATTTGCTGCTGGTTCAATTTGCTCTGTGAATAGAGATCAACTATTCTACCCTCTCTGCTAAGAGCTCTTCTTAAGGTTTCTCTTGGGTGCCTTTGTTTCCTCACACCAGATGGTTTCTACTTGACAGCTTCATGTGGATGTCTGTGTTGGCATCTGGAGTATATGCCCCAGATCTGTCCAGCACTTCCTTCTGATACTGATGGAAACAAGTTGCTTGTTGGCGATTTCTCAGATCTCTGCTGGTGATGAAGTCTTTCCAACTAATGTCCAGAATCTTTCACAGATAGAGGAGACATAGCTGGCTCCCAGTCTGGCTGGCTCCCAGTCTGGCCCAGTGAGCCCCCTCCAAACGGTTGCACTTACTGGAGCCGCTGGTCTGCCACTTGAGCCTTGCAGCAGCTGCAGCACAGCAGTTGCTCAATGCATACCATGCTCACAGTTGCACTTGCCCTACTATGACTTTCACTGTCTGCTCCAAGCCCTGCTCCCACTCCAGCCTCAGTCTCCCGGTCCATTCTGGTTTCTGACTCCTTGCTCCGACTCTTGGCTACGTTCCTGACTACGACTCTGGCTTACCCTTCAGCTTAGGCTTTGACTTCTGACTTGGGTTCTAACCTTTGGCTTGTCCCCTTGACTCTGACTCCAGCTTCACCTTTGGACTAGTGACTGATCCATGGATCTTCACTTGCCATTACCCAAACTGCCACCACAACCACCAGGCAAAGTCCTGTTCCACTCACTAGGTTGGCCACACACACCCTGACAGCTTGCAGTTTGAACAGCCCACAAAAAAACAGACGTAGGGAGGGCATGGGCTTAATGACATGGAGGTTGCATCTGAAACAATCACAGTGGGAGCCCCACTCAACCTCATGGACTTAGTAGGGGCCTTACAGGAAAAACAAGCCCAGTTTGCTGCACTTCGAGAATCGAATGCAGTCCTGTAGGCCCAGGTGCAGGCTCACGAAATCCAGGTCCAGGTGACTGCACTACAGAACTCGAATGTCAGCCTCCAGAGCCAGGTGCAAACCCAGGCAGTGGCTAAAGTCCCTTAGACTCTCACACCTATTATCTGTGAGTCCAACGTTCCTCTACCGGACAAGTTCAACGGGGACTGGACCAAATTCCAGGGATTCTTGAATCAATGTCACCTTGTTTGTACTGCAACCACAATAATACCCCATGGATTGCTCTAGGACTAGGAATCGTGATTAGTTGGCTTACTGGAGAGGCTCTGGGGTGGGCTTACCTACTATGGGAGATGTTTAGCCGTTTTTTCAAACATTTTGAGACAATGGAAGATATTTTTGACAACCTTAACAGAGAGCACACTGCAGAGTCTGTGCTCCATGCCCTCCAGCAGGCGTCCTGGCCCATTGCCAGATACACAGCTGAGTTTTGATGCCTGGCAGCCAATACCTGCTGGAACCAGACTGCATAATGACACTGCTTCTGGTAAGAACTCAGTGATTCTATTAGAGATGAATCAGGGGCACTGAGTGGCTCTGACTGATCTGTGCATCACTATTGATGGCTGACTAACAGAACGAGGCCAGGAAAAGCAGCGCATCCCCCGACCCTTACTGAATCAGACCCGTCTGTCCTATGCAACTCCAGGTAGTCTACAATACCCCGAGCCAATGTAGATTGAACAAATTCAACCCTGCCTCTCCATCAATGAAAATAAGTGATCCTGGGCTCTAGGACTGTGCCTGTACCGTGGCAAATGTTTGCATTTTGTGGTGGGCTGATGACCAAGAACCACCATATCCCTCTGAGTCAGGAAATCCCAGAACCCAGCCCCAGTAGCAGGGCCAGATCTGGGTCAGTACTTCACTCTGCCAGCCCGTGAGCTGCTCTGCCACTGCACTGCTGGAATCCAGACAATCCCCAACCAGCGGACCACTCCACTTCATCTTCTCCTTGGCACCTGGTGATGCCTGTCCTCTGCTTGGAGGCCCTGGTTGACTTGGGTACGTACGGTAACTTAATTGACTAGGAAGTTGTCAAGGATCATCGGACCCCTACCCTCCACAAGGACTTCCCCTTCTCGAGTGCGTCGAGATCATTGATGGGTCAACCCCTCTCTTTAGGGCCTATCACATAGCAAATGGCATCCCTGGAGGTCATCAGCAGCAGCAGTCAGTAGGAAATCATGCAGTTTGGGTTGATCCATGGCTCACATTCACTTATTTACGCTCTCTTTGAACCAAAGCTACAAGCCCTCCAGGAATATCTAGAGGAAAACCCAGATGGGATTTTATTCATCCCTCCACCTCTCCAGCTGGCACCTCTATATTCTTGATAGCCAAGAAGGATGGCTCTCTCCAACTCTGCGTTGATTACTGGGCACTAAATCAAATCATGGTGCGCAATTGATATCCTCTTCCCCATGGTGCTTGGAGATACTCTACTTAGCTCGGATCCTTACGAAATTAGACCTTCATGAAGCATATAACTTGCTCAGAATATGGTAAGGGGGTGAGTGAAAGACAGCCATTTTGAATATTTGGCTATGCTGTTTGGCCTCTGTAATGCCACTGCTACCTTCCAGCATTTTATGAATGAAGTCTTTAGGGATATTCCATCAGTTCATGGTCACCTATTTAGCTGACATTTTCATTTTCTCTGAAAATCAAGAGCTCTGTATCTGTATCATTCTAGACTGGCTTAGTCAGAACCAACTCTATGACAAGTCAGAAAAATGTGAATGTGACAAGAACACGGTGGAGTTTCTGGGTTATGTCGTATCCCTGGCAGGACTCACTATGGACTCCTGCAAGGTAGCGGTGATTACAGCCAAGTCCTTCTTTGAATGGTTCCAGTCTGTCTTATGAGTCTTTATTTGGGGAAGACCTAGAGAGGAAGACCAACCCCTCTTTCTCCCAGGAGAAGAGTCCAAGTCCAGGGGTCTGTCCAAAACCACTATAGCCTTGGTAATGAACTGTGTACAGGTGGCAGGATATTCAAATGAGGGCCCTGGGGCCGAGAAGAGTCTCACTGCTTGTTCCACGAAGTGTTGCTTGAGGCACAGATCTCTGGAAAACTGTGTTCTTCTTTTGAAAGAATGGCTGATACTGCACCTTTCTTTAACGTATCCCTCACAAAAACTCAAAAGATTGCACATGTAGAGGGCACTATTTGAGACACCCCCCCCACAACAGGGAGTGCTTAAAGCTCAGTGAGTGCTGCATGCCATCGATGCCTAGCACTGAAAGCCAAGTCCTAAATACTTTAAAAACAAAAATAAAATCATAAAGGAAGCCTAACTACTGGGTACTAACTGCTAAGTAACTATTTACAAAAAAGGCAGAGATTTGCTCACTGACTATGCAGAGAAAAAAACATGAGGTAAACTACAAAGAACGCTCTGATTATGGGTGTGGTGGCATCCCCGCTCTCCCAACATAGTCTCAGGAGAGGCCATGAGGAGGCGTAGGGCACATGCACCATCTCAACAGGTACTGCTGCAGAAAACAGTCTGGCTCCTGTGCACCAGGCGCGCACACACACACACGGCCAGATTTACACCTTAGGTGCCCCTAGGCACAGCATTTTCAGTGCCCCCCTGCCTACAGTGGACCTATGTGTAGGGGTCCTGGCCAATTTGAGGGCCTACATAAAAATGGGCGCCTAAGCCTTGGAAGAACCGCTGGGTGGAAGCCCTGAGCCTGGTGCCCCGAGCCCAGGCAGGAGCGGGGTGGGGAGCGGAAGCTCCGAATTTGGGTGCCCATAGCCCCGGCAGCATTGGGGGGAGGCAGAAGCCTCAAGCCTGGGTGGTGTAAGTCCCGGCTGCAGCCGCGGGGGCTGAAGCCTTGAGCCCCAGCTGCAGCCACTGGGCAGAAGCCCTGAGCCTGGGCCGGCTGGAGCCATGGAGGGTTGAAGCCCTGAGCTTGAGCACCCAAAGCCCCATGGCAGAAGCAGGAGGGAGGATGGACGCCTCTGCCCAGGCAGAAGCTAATCTTAATACCTGGCTATTGCAACACATTGCCTGGCAACTCTGAAAAGAGACTCCTGAGGGCTTCCATAAAAATACACAGTGTTCCCATATAAAACACATTTGGAGGGAATTTGGCTATAAACCAACATTTCAGTGGTCTCATTTACAGATGAGCTATAGGTACTAAATATGTGGAAGAGGACATAAGTCTCATTAGTCTCAAGAAGAATCCCACTGAGACAGAGGCTGTTGTAAGATTGGAACAGATTGGTGAATGTCCTTGAATCTCTTTCCTGAACGAAAGATTTTGGCCAGAGCCAAGTCCAGGATGACTCTGTGAAGGATAATCTTAGGTAGGAACAAAAATGAAATTATCCCAATTTAGATGGATAGCTAAGGATTGGAACAGTGTCATGTTGAAGAAATGTTTTAATGCTTATTGAGACAGTAAACAATTAAACCTTGTTGAACAATAAAACTTCTTTAACAATTTTTATTGTTTCACAGGAAACTGGCAAGACAAAGGAGTATGGAACAGGATATGTCAGAAAATACAGAAACCTCAGTTGATAAAGGTACCTTCTGAGTTGTGGCCAGGATCAAGGTTGATGTTGTTCCAAGGTTTAGTAACTTTTGGAAAATGAAAATTTTTGATGGTAATTTTTAATAAATTTACCTGCACAGAAAGTACTAATAAGGGGAAACTTGTTTTTATTTATTTTAAACTAAAATGTATAGCTGAGACAGCCATCAAGATTTCCTGGGAACTCCTCCAGTCTTACTGCATACAGTGAAACTGAAAGCTGATGATATAGAAGGGATTGCTGTGGTTCCTCTCCAGAAGTGGTGCACAAAACACATTAGTGAAGTCAATGGTTGTAGAACTACAGAGCTATGTGACTTTCTTGGCAATCTAACACAAAGAGAATACACTCAAGAATGTGGATCTATTATATATCAGAGGGGTAGCCGTGTTAGTCTGAATCTGTAAAAAGCAACAGAGGGTCCTGTGGCACCTTTGAGACTAACAGAAGTATTGGGAGCATAAGCTTTCGTGGGTAAGAACCTCACTTCTTGCATCTGAAGAAGTGAGGTTCTTACCCACGAAAGCTTATGCTCCCAATACTTCTGTTAGTCTCAAAGGTGCCACAGGACCCTCTGTTGATCTATTATATGTTGTAGCTTTAGAGAATCTGACAGTTACTGGCTATCATATCATATAATATGCCATATCACCCCTCAAGAGACACAAAATCTTCCAGATTTTTAAGAGGCTCTCCGCCTTCTGTTATAAAATTGTCAATTTACTTCACAGAATTTGTATGCCACTGTAAGCATGAATTTCACAGGATACTAAGAAGGATGACATAAAATGAAAATATAACTATTTAAAATACAGATATAGCTTAAAACTGATAAATTATTTAGGTATTTTTTTGACTTACTTGTTCCAACATCTCAGCCTTTTCCCTGTCAAGTTGAGACAGACGAACTCCAAGTTTGGATCTGGACTTCAGCTCCTCCTCCCACAGATTATGTGTATCTTTTGCAGTCATTGACAGCATGGTTTGTTTTTGGACCTACAGAGTAAGCATTTGCACAGAACAAAAATGTAACAAACAAATGTCAAGATTATTGTCAGGCTGGAAGTTATAAAAATTTTAGTCACATATGAAGGCCCTAATTATCAGTACAGTAACTCCTTGCTTAACGTTGTAGTTACGTCCCTGAAAAATTATACTTTAAGCGAAACGATGTTAAGTGAATCCAATTTCCCCATAAAAATGAATGTAAATGTGTGTGTGTGGGGGGGAAAAGAGAGTGGGTTAGGTTCCAGGGAAACTTTTATTGCCAGACAAAAGTATATATATATATATATATATATATCTACACACACACACACACACACACACACACACTATAAGTTTTAAACAAACAATTTAATAATGTACACAGCAATGATGATTGTGAAGCTTAGTTGAGGTGGTGAAGTCAGAGAGGGGAAGAGGGTGGGATATCTCCCAGGGAATGCCTTACTGCTAAGTGATGAATTAGCACTCGGCTGAGCCCTCAAGTGTTAACACACAGTTGTTAATGTAACCTCATGCTCTACAAGGCAGCAGGAATGGAGGGAGGAGACACAGCATGGCAGAGAGAGACAGAGGAACACACCGTGTGTGTGTGTGTGTGAGTGTGTGTGTGAGAGAGAGAGAGAGAAGTGTATTGCCACTTTAAGTACACTGACGCCACTCTAAGTACACTGCAGGAGGCACCGCGGAGCAGCTCCAAGGCAGAGGACAGGAGCAGCACATGGCAGTGATGAGGGACACCTGAACTGCCCGGCAACTGATAGCCTGCTGGGCAGCTGCTGCACAGGGAACTTAGGGGAGCTGATAGGGGGTCTGCTGGTCCACCCTGGTTCCAAACCCCCACTAGCTAGCTCCAATGGGCTGCTCCTTCTGCAAGCAGTGGACAAAGCAGGCAGCTGCCAAAGAACGTTATAAGGGAGCATTGCGCAACTTTAAACAAGCATGTTCCCTAATTGATCAGCAACATAACAATGAAACAACGTTAACCGGGACGACATTAAGTGAGGAGTTACTGTATCTGTCTTTTTATCTGCTAATTTCTCTCTTAAGAAGCCCATCCAACAATCTATAACAAGAGAGTTGTCTTGTTACTTATGACCAGGAGGCAGCAACAAAGAAATTAGGGGAACAAACCCATAGGGGCCCACTCCAACTCAACTCTCCAGAATGAGGTCTTCCATAGCTGAAGATCATATGAAGTATATAGTTAACTCAAGAAAGAAAACTAAAAGCAACACCGGGAGAACTGGTGGATAGAAATGGCATGCCGTATTATATATCTAGAGAAAAATCAGCAGGTGAAATTTCTCTATGGCTAATAGAAGGCAGGCATTGATGATTAGAAGCAAAAATATATAAACACTCACTCCAACTACTCACACAAATTTTAATATTATGTACAGATTTCCTGTCAGCCCTACACCAACCTACAAGACTTCTGCTAAAGGCTTCATCAAAAGAAGTCAAACTTATACAGCCTGGTAAAACTGTGGATGCTTGATCATGATGTAAACTTGCAAATTTCTTGCATGGGTCCCTTACACTTACTTACGAAGTTGCTGTAGACTGACTGAATGGTAATAATGCCTCTGCTTTTTGGCAAGGAGAAACTCCTTATATTTTAAGGCTTCCCCAACAATTCCTGATCCACTTAGAGATAGAAAAAAAGACAGTTATCTTTTCCATAACTGTTGTTCTTTGAGATGTGCTGCTCATGTCCATTCCATATTAGGTATGTGTGCGTGCCACATGCACCGGTGCCGGAAGTTTTTCCCCTCAATGGTATCCATAGGGGACCGATTCTGGTGCTCCCTAGAGCGGCGCGCACATGCCATGGTATAAGGGGCGCCACTGGCCCCCCCCACCCTCAGTTCCTCCTAGCCGGAAACTCCAACAGTGGGGAAGGAGAGTGGGTTATGGAATGGACATGAGCAACACACCTCAAAGAATACCAGTTACGGAAAAGGTAACTGTCTTCTTCAAGTGCTTGCTCGTGTCCATTCCATATTAGGTGACTCTCAAACAGTGCCAATAGAGGCAGGTAGGAGTTCACGGGGATGTGTAGATTGCAACACAGCTCTGCCGCACCCAACATCGTCTGTGGCTTGCTGAGTGATGGTGTAGTGCACCATGAATGTGTGAACTGAAGACCACGTCGCAGCTCTGCAAATGTCCTGAATGGGAACATGCACCAGGAAGGCCGCCGAGGACGCCTGAATTCTGATCGAGTGGGCCCTCACAATTGGCAACGGAGGGACCTGTGCCAGCTCATAACCGGTCCAGATGCAGGAGGTGATCCAGTTAGAAATCCTCTGCGATGACACCGGAAGGCCCTTCATGTGGTCTGCTGTCACGATGAAGAGCTGGGTCAACCTGCGGAAGGGCTTGGTATGCTCCAGGTAAAACGCCAAGGCACGTCTGACGTCCAGGGCATGCAGCCTCCTTTCCTCCCCAGTGGTGTGCGGCTTCGGACAAAACACCGGGAGGAAGAAGTCCTGGTTAACATGGAAGGAAGACACCACCTTCGGCAGAAAGGCCGGATGGGGTCACAGTTGAACTTTGTTCCTGTAGAACACCGTATACAGCAGCTCCAATGTCAGGGCTTTAAGCTCCAACACGTGTCTCATGGATGTTATCGCCACAAGGAATGCGACCTTCAATGACAGGTGGGAGATGGAGCAGGAGCCCATAGGCTCCAAGGACTGGCCCGTGAGCCTAGAAAGAACCAAGTTAAGGTCCCACTATGGGACAGGTGCCCGGGCCAGCGGGAAGAGTCTCTCGAGGCCTCTCAGGAATCGGACTGACATGTCGTGTGAAAACACTGTCTGACCTTGGATTGGCGGGTGAAAAGCGGAGATAGCTGCAAGGTGTACTCTGATGGAAGAGAGGGCCAGCCCCTGGTACTTAAAATGGAGCAGATAATCTAAGATAGACTTCAAGAGGAGCGCGTTGGAGAGATGGTACGCTCAGATGCCCAGTGGGAGAACCTTGTCCATTTAGCCAGGTAGGTTGCTCTAGTGGAAGGCTTCCTGCTTTCCAAAAGGATTTGCTGGACCTTGTTAGAGCAGGCCCGCCCCTCCAAGTTCAACCACGCTGCATCCACACCATGAGGTGAAGGGGGGCGAGGCTGCAGTGTAGGAGACGCCTGTGATCCTGTGAGAGCAGATCCAGTCGGTCGGGACAGGGACAGGGAGCAGCCACTGCCAGGTCCATCAGTGTGCCGAATCAATGTTGGCGCGGTCACACTGGGGCAACCATGATGACTTGAGTCTTGTTTCTCTTGACCTTTGACAGGACTCTGCTGATGAGCGGGATTGTGCTATCTATCCCCATTTTACATATGGAAAAAATGAAGCACATTCTAACACAGGGGCGGGCAAACTTTTTGGCCTGAGGGCCACATCGGGTTTCCGAAATTGTATGGAGGGCTGGTTAGGGGAGGCTGTGCCTCCCCAAACAGCCAGGCGTGGCCTGGCCCCTGCACCCTATCCAACCCCCCCGCTTCTCACCCCCTGAAGGCCCCCCCGGGACTCCTGCCCCATCCAACCCCCCCGTTCCCTGACGGCCCTGCCCCCCGGAACCCTTGCCCTATCGACCCCTCCCTGTCCCCTGACCACTCCCGGAACCCCTGCCCCTGACTGCCCCCCCGCCACCCCATCCAACCTCCCCCCCTTCCTGACTGTCTCCCCGGGATTCCTGCCTCCATTTCCCGCCCTCTGACCGCCCCGACCCCCATCCACACCCCTGCCCCCTGAGCACCACCCCAAACTCCCCTGCCCTCTATCCAACACCCCCGTTCCCTGACCCCTCACCGCGCTGCCTGGAGCACCGGTGGCTGGCGGTGCTACAGTCGCGCCGCCCAGAGCACTAGGACAGGCAACCGCGCCGCCCAGCTGGAGCCAGCCACACCACCGTGCAGCACAGAGCACCGGGTCAGGCCGCAGCTCTGCAGCTGCGCTGCCCAGCAAGAGCTCACAGCCCCGCCACTCATAGCATTGCACCGGTGGCGCAGTGAACGGAGGCTGCGGGGGAGGGGGTAGTCTCCCAGGCCAGGAGCTCAGGGCCTGGGCAGGAGGGTCCTGCGGGCTGGATGTGGCCTGCGGGCCGTAGTTTGCCCACCTCTGTTCTAACATGTTCAAGATGACATGGCAATACACAGCTGAGACAAGAACAGAAAGTTTCCCACATTCCACTCCTGTGTCTTAACTACATAAGCATTTCTTCCCTATAGGCCACAAAACACATTATGCATGAAACTGTTCATGTTGATGAAAACATTACATGTTTACAGGGGCCTCATAGACTTTAGGGTCAGAAGGGATCATTATGATAATCCAGTCCGACCACACTCACATAACCTCACCCACCCACCTCAGAAAAAGGAACTGTTAAACTCATAATATGGCTCTTAGGAAACATATAACCAAGTCCTATATACTAAGACACCTTGCTCTATAATAGGGTCTTGAATGCAACTCCCCTGGGTATTGTGTAATTTCCCCCCTTCATACAAAGCCCCCAAACCAAAAACAGCTATTTCATTCCTGCCCCACAACCATGGTCATTTATAACAGTTTGCAGAGGAGATAAAAAGTAATGGCCATGTGAATTGTGTCTTAATTTACCTGCTGATTTAGCTGTTCTTCTAAATTGATTTTTGCTGTCTGTAAGCCTGTTATCAAGTCTTCAAGGCGATTATGAACCTATACAAGCATTAAAAAAAAAGATATTACATTTGTAACTTTCCACACTCAAGTTCATATATAATTACAGGACAGAAATGATGCAAAGAAACAAACAAGTATTGTGAAAATTTCTAAGGACAGTCAGACATATTCAAAGAATATTTTCCTTTTTGTATTATTACATACCTGCCATACCCGTTTTGATGTCTATGTCAACTGATTATTTCCCCTAACATTCCAGACATAATGGGACAGACAGCCAGGCCAGAGACATCCTCCCCTGGCCCTCCCCAGATAAGGTGGGAAGGGATGGGATGGGGAGAGTGTGGGGTCCCAGGCTAGGGGTGGGGTCATGTCGGGAGTGGTCACAGGGGTTACTCCCGACCCCCAGCTTCTCCCCCTCCAAAACATTTTCCCACCAGTTGCTGTCCCGGCCCGTCAGGGTAAGCAGCTGGCGCGCCGGGACATTTTTGTTTACTTAGGTTTACCGCCGTGCCTGCGGATGCTCGAGGTAAACAAACCATCTCGTCCCACCAGTGGCTTATTCTAATGGCCCGGGAGCCAAAGTTTGCTGACCCCTGAATTATAGGGTCGGCTTACGAATGGGTCATAAACATTTTCCATTTTTACTTATCCATCTTGTGGGGGAGGGGTCGGCTTATAAACAACTGGCTTACTATTGAGTATATACGGTACCAATCATTTGCATTCATAGAGTATTTTGACTCAACAATTCTACATGTCACAAGTCTATGAACTATGTAAAGTGCAGTAATTGTTGTGAAAGCATGTATACCCTAGTCTCAGAACCAAATATTCTAGGCAAAAATTATATAAAGTTCACAGCCAATATAACCTCAGCTTTTTACTGTGATTCATCATCTAGAAGAGAACTCAGAAGAAGTGTGGATCTGCAGAGTTAACATACAGGTCTCTCCTATGTTATTTGCGCTATATATATATATATATATATATATATATATATATATATATAGATAGATAGATAGATAGATAGATATAGATATAGATATAGATATAGATATAGATATAGAGAGAGAGAGAGAGAGAGAGAGAGAGAGGCCTCTGTTCAGATCCATTCAATTAATCTCTAAATCCAGGCCTGTTATTACACTGCAGGTGTCTCAGTACTTGAGGGTATATGGTGGTACTTCATTACATATAAAATCTCTTCCACAGCATGCCTAGAAAAAGCCTAATAGTATTTTTCTCTCCCTACCCCCAAACTACTTCCCACTTACTCCAGTGATTGAAATAGACTGTGGATACTGAGAATAATTCCTCTCGGAACAGCTTGCTTCTGCTAGCATTTCTCCTCAATTTCCACACAGTCCAACTCAGGGAGCTACTGGACCAGGTGACAAAAGGCCTATCTTTGAGGAAGAGGTGTACGATAAGATGCATCTATATTAGACCTGAAAACAATGGCCTTCATGGCTAATTTGGAAAGATGAAAACTAAAGATGCTCCCCATATTGCTTTGCCAGTTTGGGTGGAGTGGACAGTTCAATCTCTATGCCCATTCATATTTGACTTCTCTATGACACTGCCTACAAGGGTGTCAGTGTCAATTAGTGACGACTGTTGTGGTGATTTCTCTGATGTGGACTTTATTTAAAAGAAAAGCTAGCTACCATAGAAGAAAAATGGATCTTAAACAAAAAGTCAAAATCTCACAGAAGGTACCACAGGGATCCAACTTTGTTGTTTATTGCACATCACTAAACACAATATTAGGAAGCAAAGGGAAAATCAACTTTACATAGCAAAACCAACCTCTGCTTATTGAAAAAACTTATCAGCTGACAACCTAAAAATGATTTTTTCCTTCTATACATGTGTTCTTCCCCTATTCATTGCATATTTAAACCTTTACAGTTCTTTCATTTATATTATATTAAAAAAATTCTAGCCATGAAATCAGTTGTAAAAACTGAGAAGCCAACATATAAAACAAGGGATATAATTCTATTCAGATGTTCTGATGATCTCATTTAGCATCAGCAGACTAGTGCGGAAGTATTTTATCATCAAAATCCCAAGGGAATTTCTATTGCTTAGCTTGTTACATATATGTGTTTAACAATATACATGTCTAATGAATGTTTGAAAACTTGTCTGATTTAAAATCTTAAACATTCACATTAGTATTAATAATAAAATACATCATATTGAAACTAATTTAATATATAATGTCACATGAATAATAATAATACATATAATGCCGTCTCAACATTCTCAGAAACCCAGTATTTGGCTATATTAGCCTGGGATTTTCATAAGAGCGTAACTCCATCAGATTTGAGAATCTATTCCCCTTAGGCTCCTTTGAAAATCCCAGCTTTAATGCATAGATGCAATGAACTCACAAGAAAGTTAAGCCTGTGGCTGACTTACGGAAGCAGAATCCCGCAGGTCTTTCTGAAGTACCTCAATTCTGCTTGTTTGCTGTTTGGTTGTAGCTTCCAATCTGGCATTTTCAATTTCAAGTCTTAAAAGCAAATAAACGTTTTAATATGTAACAATATGATTTTCCTAGACAAGTCTCTACATCCACAATAGCACAAAACTTGAAATAGTTTTGAAATAATCATTTACATATGAATTTCATAATCTAAAACTCATTTTAAAATTGTATTTAGTATTTAATTCTGTAATTTGTAATTGTGTATTAGCAAAAGTCCTTTTTTTTTCTGGCCATATTTTAAACAATAAAACCTGATTTCAACATGTTGGTAATTTTCTTACCTTTGTATATGTTCTTCCAGTTGTTTTATAGCATTATTTGTTCCAGATGATGCTATTAGAAGGTCTTGCAATTTCTGGGAAGAAGCATTCACTTCTCGTTCTTTACTGTCCAATGCATTCTTCAAATCATGAACACGTCGTTCAGACTGAATATACTGATCTTCTGATTCTTGCAGCTGTAAACAAAGCAAATTAAAGGTAACTGACGTTTGAAGTGCAAGTATTTAAACCATTATTGAATTTCAGATGAAAATTCAACTTCCTGTACATAAACATTTGTTTTAAATAAATCCCTGGTCCATTTCCTTTCCTTTCTCTCCAGATGTCTGAAAGCCTTGTCCATGCCTCATCTTCTTCCTCAATTATTACTGCAACATCCTCCATACTGGCCTCACCAGTCCCATATTGCTCCTCTCCAATTAGTCAAAACAAAGCTGCAAAAATGATTTCTCCTCATCCTATAAGACCACGTCACTTTTTGAATGTCTTCACTTGCTTCTCCTTGCCCACTGTATCTCTTTTAAAATTTTCATCCTTACCTTAAAGTTGCTGCACAACTTTATAACTCATCTGATATTTTATTATTTGTATTCCAGTACTTCCCAGAGGGGATCAGGGCTCATTGTGCTAATTACTATACAATCACAGAAAGAGATGGCCACTGTCCCAAAGAGCTTACAAGATCTTAGTTGAAACAAGATGAAGCATGTTGGTGTAATAAACAAACTGAGGGTATGAAGATAAGAAGATGGCAGCAATGATGAGAGAAAATAGGAGTTACATGAGTTAACTTTTAAAAAAAATGAAGTATACAGATTGATAGCTAAAAACTCGGTTGCAGAAAATACTACAAAAATAATCTGTTGCACAAATAGATGTAATAATCCAATATTTCTACTTTTCTGGAGAAGTCAGAGACTGAACTGAGCTAAAGAATTTATCTACAAACTAGATCAGGGGTTCTCAGACTTCATTACACCGTGACCCCCTTCTGACAACAAAAATTACTACAGGACCCCAAGACGGGGGCCCGAAGCTTGAGCCCACCCAAGCCCCACCTCCCCCGGGGGGGAGAGGGAGGAGAGAGCCAAAACCCCACCTCCCCAGGCAGGGGGCCAAAGCTGAAGCCCAAGGGCTTCAGCCCCAGACAGGGGGCCTGTAACCTGAGTCCTGCCACCCAGGGTTGAAGCCCTCGGGCTTTGGCCCCAGGCCCCAGCAAGTATAAGTCAGCCTCAGCGACCCCATTAAAATGGGGTCGCAACCCACTTTGGGGTCCCAAACCACAGTTTGAGAACCGCTGAACTAGATAATATGTTAAGTAAGAGACATAAACATGCATCTTCTTTGTCCAAGTGAGGATTTAGTTACTCTAAGACAAATTGTTATCAGGTATGTACCACAGTTATGAAAGAATGTAAATTACTTAAATGTCAGTGTCTCAAAAACAAGTTGCATCTTAGATGCCTAGAAATAATTTTAAGTCAATAAGTGTTTAAAGTGCTGAGACGATGAAAACTACTCATTGCACTACTCTAAACATAAACTGTATGTAGGTGCTGTGAAATGATAGCTGAAAAAGAAATAACGAATACAGGAACTGGAGCTTATACATTTTTCAGAACACAAGGTTTGGGATGTCACAAAATGGACAACTCCTTAATAGAGAAAAGTGTGGATTGAAGAGTTTATTGTTTCTAATGTAAGAGGTAAACCATTATTAAAGTTACAAGTTACCTGTAGTTATATGTACTGGTGAATAACAAGTAAAATGAGAAGTGGCTTTGAATCATCAAGTGCATACTTGATGTTAGTAGGTGTGTGTGTGGAAGAGGAATAGGTTTAATTGGGTTCTAGTTTATAACGAGTTTTGCTTCTCTAGGCATTCAAGAATAGGTTTAGCTTAGAATTATGTGGGAAGATGATTTTAAATTGAATTGACATTTCAGTAGTTAAAGCAATTTAAATTTCTAACTTTAGAATTTTTTGATTGAACTGTTTTGATAATCGTACAGTATTTGATTTGTATAAAGCTTGACTGGCAATTTGGCAAAAGACTTGTATTAAGTTTCCAAAATTATTTCCACAAAATAATACACAAGAAGTTTTATCACTGAGTGATAAAATTTTGTACCTTTCAGTTACTGTGATTTGATGCATTACTTCAACAAGTGTAGCATCCTACGTCAAGGCAATTCACTTAAACCTTGTAAACGCTATCCTATACATATTTTTAGTTTGCTTTCTGTAAACTTATTTTTTTTAATTCTATTCTGATAACACAAAGTCTTCAAATATGTCAAATGCAGACAAAGTTTTCAGGCTCTATGGCAAAACCCCTCATTTGAATAGTTAACCATATTCCCCTGTCTCCTTGGAGAAGGCTGCTAATCAGAGTTACAACATGTGCCTAAGGAATAGCCTACTTCCTCAGAAAACACCAACAACCACTTGTCCTGTCCCTCCTCGCCTGCAAAGAAGTCTTTGGAACTGGCTGGAGAGAAGCTAGATTTTAGTACCAATATGCAACTCTTTCTGGCTTTCAGCTCTACCTACACTTCCAAGACTAGAAGGGTGACAAAAAGGATTGAAACTACACGGGAGACAAACTTCCACTCCTGCCCCATTCCACACCACCACAGCCTGAGGGGGAAGCACAGAGTATAGGAGTTTCTGCTCCTGCTCCCTGCCTCAGTCCTCAGAGGAGGGGTGAAGAGCTAAGTGTTTTTCTAAAAATAAAGAGAGTGGAGAGAGAATAAAATGCTTGAGACAGCAGAGAGGATGAAATGCTTAGTAGGAAGGGGCTGAAAATTGAATTGTTAGAGGATAAATGGAGCAAGAAGAGAGGACTGATAAATTGTAGGAGCAGGGAGGACAGAATCAGTTATTTGCAGGTATTCAGAACTGATTAGTTGGAGAACTGATGCTGCTCCAAAATTCAATGAATGAATGAGAAATTAATGCACGTTTAATTGATTAGTTAAAATTATGTAACTTGTGTTTTGCATCGTATCTGTCCTAATAGTCTCATATTAAATGCCCTAATCTAGTCTTTCTAGTACACGTGCACAGATCTTCTTGCTGCTGCCAATAAAATATGTTGTCCCAGTTCTGCCTAAAATAGGAGATTAGACTTTCTGCAATGTTTAGAAGAAAAATATAGTAATGAGAAACAACTATTTTTACCTATAGCTAATGAGGGCTGACATCATGCTGAACACTTTTCTTGAATGCTTAGAGAAGCAAAACTCATGTTATAAACTAGAACCCAATTAAACTATTCAATTACTTTACATTTAAAGAAAAAAATGAACATTTTAAAAGGCCAATTTTGCATTCCCTCACCCTGCTTCAAGACTTTAGTGTGACCATAATAGTTAAAGTAAAGCTACTATTGGAAGACAAGGGACTCCCTCCCTTCATAACAGTAAAGTCAAAGGTAAGTGTAAAAGTTTAACCACAAGGTGACTGTTGTGACAAACCATCAGTAAAACAGTAGTAACAGAAATCAGCTTCTAATTTTATGTGACAAAGACAGACACTAGATATACCTGTATTTGAAATGTCATGCTATCAAAACCTTTAAAATAAGACTCCTATGTAGAAAGATTCCATTTAGTTTCATGAATTGTGACATTTCATAATATCTTGCATTTATAACAAAGTAAATTAAATTAATTCATGAATACAACTCTATTTGATATTATTGTCAAAATAAGCAGAACATGTCAGGTTTTTCACTATTTGTAAAATCAATGAACCAACTACAGATTTACTACTGTATGAAGTTAACAGACCCTGTATACCTTGGTTTTAATCTTGTCTATTTCCTTTTGCAAATGTAGTTTGTCGTCTTCCAGGTCGTTGCGATAACGTGTTGTAACTTCAAGAGAAGCTTCTGACATTGATTGCTTTTTAAGAGCATCAGCAAGTTCTTGCTGCAGTTGTCTTACTGTACCCTAATGAAATATTTTCAAGTTTGTATTAATAAAAACTACAAAAATTAGTATGAAGAGTCCAGATCAGGATTTAAAATATATTTTTTTGATTTGTCAGGTTACATATCTCAACGAATCCATTTAGGAAAGCATTAAATGGTAAACAATCATGTCTGCCAGTGATGCGCCTATATAGCTGCAAGCTCCCTCCCATCTGAGCACTGTCAATCAAAGCTAGTTGGACAGCTGGTGCCAATGAATGCGGATTGCCATTTTTGGAGAGGTTAAATGATTTAGTCTGTTTAGGATGTGTGCTATCTTCTGCTCATGGTCATTTAAAAAGAAAGGGTCTTGGTCATTCCAGTGACGTAGGAAAGGACTTTTACAGAGAGTTTCATTGTTAAGTCTGGTTTTGTTTTATTTTTTTAAGATATACCAGAATACAGATCTATCCATTTAGGCATAAAAGCCACAGTCTGATTGAGTGTACAGCTGGGACATCTAGCACTTTATTTATTTTTTTAAACCAGATACCAACCTTTATTATCTTCCTTACCTGGACACTGAGATTGTTCAAAAGTGTTCAGAGCAATTAGTGACCACTCTGGTTATCAAAAAAATAAGTCACTGCTTCATAGTCACAACCCCTCTACTATCCTTTTCTCTAGGTTTCCCACTCCACTAAAGAAAAAAGCCCCACATTTTAAAATCCTCTTGAGGTTCCCATAAAATAGTATGTGGCATATCAAAATCCTCTCTGATTTTCCACCAGCTTATTTTAGAACAACATAGCCCTCTCTCTACTGACATATTGTACTTAAAATCTCGGTAACTGCTTATTTTTAGCATCTCCTGATAGAATCTATTATTTTAACTTATTAGCATTTGCGACCTACAAAAAAAGACTCCAGGAAAAAGTGGCTGACAGCCCTGCTACAAATTCTTTTTTTCTTCTTTAAAGTAACCTTGACAAATTAGTCATTAGGTAGGCCTTCAACCCCTTAACGTATCTGACCTTCTCAGAGTTTCTGGAATCATAATACAGAAAGGTAAATGCAATTTCAGAGTATCAATAATTTCCCAGCAACACTAAACTTAAGGCAGAGATCTACCTAAGAATTGCTGACATTCAGGGTTTATTTTCAAAAAAGACAAGGGACAGGAGAAAATGTCTAAAAGAACATTGCCAACTTAAAAATCATAACTCTGTCTGAAAATTTTGTATCTAATCTTCTTACAAGCAGCACATAAAAAGACTACAACAGAAAAAGATTACAGGGAAAAAATAGTTCCCTCCAGGCTTGTTGGTTTACTTTGGGTGTAGTTCACCTCACTGCGGATGGCTAGCACATGGCCTATGCATCATGTAAATTTCAGTTCTAAGGGCTTAAATGAGATCTCAGAGGTACATGGACTTGTGCTGGCCTCTGCACAGAAGTGATTTTCACTCTTGTGTTTTTGCAAGCACTTTATCTATAGTTTGGTTCTAGCTGTTTTCCTTTTCAGTCACTTTCCATTTTTTGTGTGCAGTCTCTCATACAGCAACAAAGGAGCAAAAACATGCTTAAATCTCATTGAAAAGCATAAAACCCAGTAGGGGAAGTTTGGAGCAATTGTAGTATCTGAAACTAACTCATTTTTGAAGGTGGTGACTAGATTTCAAATTGCCAGCTCTTCTCCACTTAGCTGTCTCTTACCAATTGTCCACCCTTCCCAATGATTCTTCAATTGATTTCTACCCATGCCCAAATCTAGTTTACTCTCCCTTGTGATCAGCGTCCCTTTCTTAATCTGTTGCTTTTCTTAGTTTTCTCCAATATTCTTCTTTGTCAAGGCTGATTCCTCACTCCGGCACTTCGAATGCAGAAGGTGGGGGCCCGCAAGGACTCTAAAAATTAATAATTGCCACTCCAGGCTTCTATTAAACTCCCAAGGTTACAGCTTTTCTCTGACCTCGGATGGGTAGATGCTGTCACCACCCAAGTGCAGAACCCCTTTGACAGCCCAGTAAGGCGCACTTGGGAATTCCTTACTGTGGGGTACCCTCAAGTCCTTACACACACACCCGCCCCACCACCCCGGGAAAGAGCTGAGAAAAAAAAACAAAGTAAATCAGCTGTTGCCAGCAGCTAATTAAAAAACATGCACAAACCTCTTGGGACACAAAAATCCAATTCTGTTCTCGAAAAAGGTACATTTTATTAATAAAAAAGAAAAGAAAAGAAAATACATCTAGGAATTTAGGCTTTTGCTAGATTTAAAAAATAAAACACAACAACTACAAGGATTAAGCATCAAGAATAGGTTTCCTGAGGTCCAGCTTAAAGGTTACAAGCAAAACAAAAGCATCTGGGGTTAGCACAGAGGAGTCCACAAGTCATAAAGAAATAAAAGGGATAACCCTAATTGCGTCTTCCTAGACATTTCCTAATCTATTTACATATCTGGGGTTTTAGATGAGTAGTTTCTAGGTATGATACTGATGATTTTTATACTTGGCCCAAGCTTCTCACAGCATAAGTCCTCTCCCCGAGAACAACAACAGACAGACAAAAAGGCAGTCTTGTTTCAATTTTACAAAAGTTCTAGCCTTGGTTCTTTTGGCCAGGTGCCCACTCACTTCCTTTTATCTATGCATAGCAGTGAGACTTTTTAACCCTTTACAGGTAGAGCACTTAGAGAACAGCTACTAAGAGCGATTTTATAGCTACTGGCTGGCTGGGTGTCCATAAAATGAAGCTATCTCCCACCCCGCCCCTTCATTTATCACAGTCCTATTGACTCACTTATTTCCCACTTCCTCTCTTCTAATCTTTTGCCTCTGTGGCTTTCCTTTGTTCCATACCACTCCAGTCTAATGCTATCTGGAATTTCTTGAACTGTTTGGAAAGTTTTACTTTCCATTCCATGATGCACAAATTCCACTAGGTAAAAACTGAAAGGAGATCACACTTGTAGACAAAGTACTTTATCCTTGAATAGTCTGAATTCGGAAGTCATTGCTCAAATCTTCTGAGCAGAATACATAGGTGAGGGAAAACAGAGATGGATTTATTTGCCACAAGCTATTACTATTCCAAGTACGAAACAGATAAGTGCATTCCCCCGTAAGTAAATTACACAATTATTTTTTCCAGTTGGTGTATTTCAAAATTTTACAGGGGTAAATTTTAAACTTTGTTATGGGACCTTCAGTGAATAAATGGTAAAACTCAAATCACTGTTTGAAATTTTTACACTTACCTCTCTTTCTACTTTCTCTGTATCGTATTTAAAGACTTGCTCCCTTAAATTATTACATTTTGTGATTAATTCCTTATTTCTCTCTTCCATCATATGAACTTGCTTTTCAGTATCAGCTCTAAGTTTACTGAATATATCACTAAATCTATCTTGGACATCACTCACTACTTTTTCTTTGATGATCCCCTTGTTTTGCATATCTTCCAATTGCTGCCGGAGTAAGACGTTTTCACTTTGAAGCTGTGCCAATCGTTCTTGCATAGATTCCTGTTTTACTATATATTTGCTCATTTGATCCTTCTCAATTTGTCGAGCATGATCAAGTTCCTTTGCCTGACATTGTGCATGACTTAGATCTCTTTGAGTACTTTCTAAAAGCAAAGTTTTTTCTCTAAGTGTGTGTGTTACATGATGAAGTTCATTTTCTAGACTGTTAGCTTTAGTTTCAACTTTACTAAGCTGTTGAGACAAGATAGTATTGGTGTCTCGCAGATTGGACAGGTCATGATTGAGCTTGTCTTGCAAACGAAGCCATTCATCATGCTCTCTTTGTAGTGTTCGCTCAACATCACTTTTTGATTTTCGACAGCATTCAAGTTCTTGAACAGCAGAGTTCAAACGGGAACGGAATGATTCCATCTCTGTCTCCAGTCTATCTTTATTTTCTTTTGCATGCTCTATTTTTGAAGTTAACATTGCAGATTCTGTCTTTAATACATTCAGCTGTCCATTATATTGAAAAACTGTTTGTGTCAAAGCCTCCTCATTGAGTTTTAGCTCCTTCCTAAGATCTTCATTTTTTTCTCGCAAGACCTCATTTTCTTCTAAATATTTGGTTTCTTCCTCCTGGTGCCGAATTCTTATTTGATCAAGCTCTAGTCTTAGTATAGCAATTTCATCTTGCAGTATCTGATTTTTGTGTAACAGATCCTTTTCTCTCTGATTATCAGGTACCTGAGTAATTGAGAACATATAAACATAGAGGTGAGAGGGGGGGAAGGAAGGGAGAGGAGTTAAATTTCAAAAAACTGAGACCAAACATGCATTTTGATGTTTTCTAATAATCAACCTTGACTTACTTAAAATAGCTTTATAAACTACAATCTAATTGGCTGAAAAGGCTAGGAACCCACGTTATCTTTTAGTGGATGAACTCACTGGAACTGTAAGATACTATTCAGCAACCAAATCAGTAAGCCACATTCAAGTTTCTTTTTTATATCAACAATAATATAAACAAAGCCTTTAAATATTTTAAATCTAAAGCCTTTCAAATATATTACAGTGTTACTGAGTACATGTATGCTTTAGTGTATATGAGTTTGTCTTTATATTCCTTTAAAAATGTGGTTTAGGCTTGTTATCCCGTTTGCAGAATCAGCAACAGAACCTAACTCTCCTGATTCATTGTGTTTTTACTTCCCGATTTATTATTTCCTTCTCTGACTTCTATTTGAATATATATCCTATAGCTTTTAACTTTATGTATTATCTTGGCATTAAAGTGTGGCTTTTCCATGTATCCTTCATTTTCCTTCCTTCTCTCTTCTTTCCCATATTATTGAAGCTTAGGTACGTAGCCTTCCAATCATCCAAACAGCATAATGTACTCAGATAATAATCAAATAGGAGATGTATATGTAATCTCTTTTGCTCTGGAGAGGAATAATTCATCCATTGTACTGAGAATTTTGGGTAGTGTGGTGAGGAAGAAGTATGACCAAAAGTTGGAGTGCTCCTGTTAAACAGCTTCTCACTGTGTCAAGCACAGGCATGTTAAATGTAATCACATTACTTTGAAGATGAAGTTACACTCTCAAAAGTGACTGTAAAAATGGGGTTCTTGGATTCCACGTTGGTCTCTCAGTGGCTTCTGTACCAAATTTGCTCAGTTTACAAATAAACAGCTATTTTTAATAGATGTGTTCATTCTGCTTTGTCCCTCATTGCCAGTAAGGAACACAGCAGTAAGGAACTCAAATGGGAATGTTGTTATCTAGTATATGATCGTATTTGAGCCAGAAAAGGACTCAGATGAATCTCCCTCAGCTTCACCGGCTCTGCACTAGCTAGCAGGAGTTAAAAGTAATTAAAAAAACAACAGAAAACATTTCAGAATATTGTCAGAAAAATAGCGGATGACTGAAGTTGAGAAAAGTGTCATTTTTACTTTACAAATTTTCTAAGAGTATTTGGTGGATACTGCCATCCACAGCATACCAATTTTAAATCTGGAAGTGAAACAAAGATAGCAATATTTACAAAACTATATTACTTTCATATATTGTAAACATTCTGGCAAAGGATGGCATTTTAAGTCAACACAATTAGCAAAACATCCTTTGTTTACACTTAATAATGAACACTGTGTAATTTTACTTGAACTGGACAGAACACTGCTTACTTCTGAACTTTTAGCTACAGTTATTTTAGTCTCTTCTTCTATTTCTTTCTGTTTCCAAAGATGGTTGTTCAAAATACCCTCTTGTAGAGCTCTGGCACTCTGTTCTTGAGAGAGCTGTCTCTGGGTTTCATTACGTTCTTCTTCAACCTAACACAAACACATTTTAAACATTTTAATATTGGAAAAATATACTAGATATAGTAATAATTGTTCTTTTCATCATGGCTTCCTCACCCATACATGAAGAGGTTCTGTACATTTGCTTAAAGAACACCTCTTTCAACTATGTCTGCTTCCTTAGGATGCATATAGGATGGAAGTCTATCTTGAAAAGACAGAATTTAATAAGGTCTTTAACTGATCTACTTTTAACAGTAAACTGAAAAGAACGTCCAATATTTAGATCACCCCAAACATTAAAACAAAACAAAACACATTTTTGTAATAAATTTTTCTTTCAAAGATGAAAGTAGTCACAAGTAAACATAGCTCTAAACTTTCAAAAATATGTCCCCAAATTGTGGGCTTAAAGTTGCAAATACAATTACTGCACCTGCAGTAATTACTGCAATTGCTGACTAAACTCCTGATTGCCACAGAAAATACACAAATAATTGCATTTGCAATCTTGAAGCCTTAACTGAGACCTAGCTAAAAGTCAGGTTCTTAATATCACTGCATAGTGATGTACAGCAAAATGTAGTTAAGACATTAAACGTCAGAAATTTATAGCATCTTGATTTCAATAGAACTTAGGTATGTGCTTAAAGTTAAGCACATGCTTAAATGCTGTGCAGAACAGGACTTCAGTGTTTCGCTGAAATGGGATTTAATATACTTGTGCTCAATCAAAGACTTTGTCAAACTGTTGTACAAACAGTTCAGTGTGTCCATACTAGCCCTGCTTACTGGTGTCCTGAAGTGTTGCAGTTTTCACAACATCCACAAAGTCTGTTCTAAACCATTTCAGATGTCCTTTGGGTACCAATCATACAGTTCCTGGCACAGCTTCCAGAAGCAATTGATTCTGGGAGATTTCAAAATATTGATGATGCAATGTGGGACAATAACAGAAAAACCACCTGAACCATTTTAGTTCCATCCACATTTGCACTAAACCTGTAGAAGTTGAAATTGTTCAGACTAATCTAGTATTTATTCCTACTGAAAGCAAGTCTAATCTAAGTGGTAGTTGGTACCAATGAAAACAATTTGGATCTCGTATGTGTAAGAATAGGATGTGTTCTGCAAGTGTGGTAGGAGGACCATGCTATTCTTAGCATAGTAAGTTTCTCTCGAGAAGACAAGGCCTAAAAGTCACAATGGGGAATTACTATCATTTTTTGAGGATAAGTTGGTATGCAGGCTGAATTTAAGAATATTCAATGGTAAAGAAGCCTTAATGTTAAATACATTTCAACACTGAAGGTTATAAGTAGATCAAGCCTAGTGAAAAGACCCATGAGATCATGTGCAGACAGTTGAATAGTACACACTGCATAAATACAGTACGAGTGTTTAAACAGCTTAATAATCATATTTGAGATACCCAATCCTTTACTATAGAAATCATGATTCTTATTTTATAAAGTCAGTGCCTCATTGAGTATCAACTACCTACACAAGCCCAATAAAAACTATTTGTCAGAAATAGAGACCATGAATTCATAGCTTGACGTTTTGCTTTTTTAAAAAAAAAATCTGTCAACATTATGTGAAGACTGACACTGAAATGCAAGTCAGAAACGCGCAAAAATTCTGTGCGTGTTTTCTGAAAATAAAAGAAAACATTAATCAAATGAGCTTTTCAACTTAAAGTGATATTCTCAATATTTTTTGTCACAGACTTCTTAAGCTGAACTAATTGGACAATTTTAGATTATTTCTGAAGCTGTACCAAAAAAACCAGTCCTCTCTGATGAGCAGGTTACTTTTCATGGAAAACTAATTTGGTACTGAAAATGTAAGGAATCTACAATTAAACAATTTGATCACCTAATATCAAATAAGGGTAAACGAATTTTCCAGTGTTTTGGTATTGAATAAAGAATCATTTTGCAAGAATGGACACCCTGCTTCCATTTAAAAAGTCTAAATAACTAGAGTCCTGCCGAGATACAAAATTTGAGTCTGCATCTATCCATGATCTGCAAACATGATCTGTGGATATAATGTGGATATCTGAAGATTTGCAGGGCTGTATAAATAACACATAGAGTTCTCACAGCTAGAACGTCACCAAGGGACACAAAATTCTTACCATTTTTCGAACAGTATTCACAAGGCCTCGTATTTCCTGAGGTGTTTTCCTCTTGAACCCCAGGTGTTCTAATGTAGTTGAAGGAAAATTAATCCCTTTAAGAGCATTCTCTCTCACAGGAGGAATAAAAAATGATAGAAGAGGGGAAGGAAATCTGCTTTCAAGTCTGCTGGAAACATGTGCTCTACACAAAGGAGTAGAGGCAACAGAGCCTCTAAGAGGAGGACTAGAGAAAGAAGAGATGGGCTCTTGATGAGGCTGAATAACTTTCTTCATTCTATTAATTCTAGATCTGCCAGACCACTTGCTACAATCCACACAGACAGAAGTCAAAAGGCAATTTCCTAGCACTCTAAACTCTGAGAATATCCACTTTCGAGCAACACAACTGCAGTCTTCACAAATATTTCTTAAATCCACATTTTTTTCAGCTTGTTAAAGATCTTCTATTCCAAATTCCCAAACAAAATATTAAGCTGGAGATAATCAGATTCCAGGAAAAATTTATAAAAGAAAATATAAGGCCCGGGGAGTGTCCTGGAGCGAGACAAAAACCTTCCTTAATTTCTTGATGTTTGTTCATAAGCTCTACCTCTCATACTGACTCAGTATGAGAGGGATGAAAAATAGGCAGGTATTTTAATTATTCTTAAAATTGAACTCAAACAGGCAAATATGGCAAATTTAAAATAAAATCAGTAAACTAACATGTTGCTCTATTTAATTTTACAAATTTGTAATCAATTTATTATAGCAAAATTAAAATATGGAAATACTATAAATAATGATACATCCATATCTGCATCTGTCTCTCTTGCTGTGTTCATCTGACATCACAAAACACTAGAGCTTTGCTTTCATGGCTAATTATGATGTCACTAAAAATTTCTCCACACCTGCCTATCTTTATAACTCAATTTCTTGTTTGTTCTCAATCATAAGGTTACAAAGAAACAAGATACACATTTGTCATTCCTCTAAATTCAACGAAGGAGGGTGAAATGACAAATATTTTTGTCAAGAACCAAAACAGAACAATTATCAGATATTTATTTTCTTCACTTTAGAGAGTCAATAAGATGACTAAGAAGTTCTTCGAGTATACCACTCTGGCATATCCACATTTTTTAACATGGCTTAGTTAAGCTCAAGCTCAATAGCATCTGGAAAGCAGTGACCATTAGGGGTCTGAATAAGCCTCCCCACAGATCAGGATTGTTGTTGTCAGATAACAGAAACTGAGGGTTGCTGGGACTACAGTCCCTTTTATGCTTATTTTCAATTAACAATATGATCAGTCTGAGAAAAATAAAAAACAACATGGAGTAGATCTGTAGAAGCAGCATATTCTGAGAATGCATATGCTACTGAATGCTGGAATCTGCAGAGCCAGCTCTTGAAAGAAAATCGTAGTTTCATGAGCATGCACGTAGAGAATTATATACTGCCATTGTAAATGTTTGACTTTATATTTTAAAATCCATATCTTAAAACGTATTAGAACAACACCGCTGAATTAAAACAAATGGGAAGAAACATATACAAGAAAATTGTGTTGAATTACATATCTTAAGATTTAATAAATAATAACCTGTTTCAAGTGATTTCTCAATGTTCTCAACTCCATTTCTAGACTCCTTTGGGTTAGCTCAAGCTGTTGTTTCTCCTCCATCTCTTTACAGTACTGATCTTCTTTCTTTCTAAGCAGTTCTCTGTTTTTTTCATACAGCATTTCTGTACTCATTCTCTTTTCTTCTTCTTGTTTCAAAGTAAACCTGGTATTTAACACAACATTATTTTAAAACCAAAACCCTGGAACATGCTTGCACCCATCATGAATTTCAACTGTTGATATTTCAGCCCACTTAAGAATTGGTAAAGAGAAATATTCCACAATATGTAGCTTGAAGAATAAACAAACAGAAGAAGCACATTTTTAAAATCCTTCAATTCTTATCTTGTGACTCTTAAACTGACTTTTAAAGCAAATTGTAATCTCATTCAGAGGTGTCAGCTATACAAAAATTTTGATGAAGATACGTAACACACAAACTCACCAGTATGTAAGCTTTATAACAAACTAAAACAACACCATATTTGGTTATAAAGTTATAAAGTTATAAAACATATTTCTTTACATAATGAACACAATGCCTTACTCAAAGTATGTATTTAATTTTAAGTATCTTCAATGCCATAAGGGCTAAATCCTATATCTTATCCCAAACCATGGAGGTGAGAAAGGAAGGGATTCTTCCTGCCCCCTTCCAAAAAGGTACTATTCAAAATGTTGAGTCATTCTACTAATAATGACAGGTTTCAGAGTAGCAGCCGTGTTAGTCTGTATCCGCAAAAAGAAGAACAGGAGTACTTGTGGCACCTTAGAGACTAACAAATTTATTAGAGCATAAGTTTCGTGGACTACAGCCCACTTCTTCGGATGCATATAGAGTGGAATATATATTGAGGAGATATATATACACACATACAGAGAGCATGAACAGGTGGGAGTTGTCTTACCAACTCTGAGAGGCCAATTAATTAAGAGAAAAAAAAAAAACTTTTGAAGTGATAATCAAGATAGCCCAGTACAGACAGTTTGATAAGAAGTGTGAGCATACTTACAAGGGGAGATAGAATCAATGTTTGTAATGGCTCAGCCATTCCCAGTCCTTATTCAAACCGGAGTTGATTGTGTCTAGTTTGCATATCAATTCTAGCTCAGCAGTCTCATCACATCACATCAGCCATACCATCAGGGGCTCGTTCACCTGCACATCTACCAATGTGATATATGCCATCATGTGCCAGCAATGCCCCTCTGCCATGTACATTGGCCAAACCGGACAGTCTCTACGCAAAAGAATTAATGGACACAAATCTGACATCAGGAATCAAAATACTCAAAAACCAGTGGGAGAACACTTTAACCTGTCTGGTCATTCAGTGACAGACCTGCGGGTGGCTATATTACAACAGAAAAACTTCAAAAACAGACTCCAACGAGAGACTGCTGAGCTAGAATTGATATGCAAACTAGACACAATCAACTCCGGTTTGAATAAGGACTGGGAATGGCTGAGCCATTACAAACATTGATTCTATCTCCCCTTGTAAGTATGCTCACACTTCTTATCAAACTGTCTGTACTGGGCTATCTTGATTATCACTTCAAAAGTTTTTTTTTTCTCTTAATTAACTGGCCTCTCAGAGTTGGTAAGACAACTCCCACCTGTTTATGCTCTCTGTATGTGTGTATATATATCTCCTCAATATATGTTCCATTCTATATGCATCCAAAGAAGTGGGCTGTAGTCCACGAAAGCTTATGCTCTAATACATTTGTTAGTCTCTAAGGTGCCACAAGTACTCCTGTTCTTCTTTCTACTAATAATATGGAACAAAGCATATTAAAACAGAGCAATTAACTTAGAAATAAAACATATGGCCAGATTCTCAAGCTAGTGTAAATCAGTGGAGCTATGACACTTTACTATAGTTGAAGATATGGCCCACTGAATCTAACTAAGGTAAAACTTGGCAGCTGACTTAAACTAAATATCTTTACTCTGAACCTGTAATATTCACTAGGAGTTCCAAATAGTAAGTATAGGTAATACTACCAGAAAAGTAAGTGTCTAAGGAAAAAGGGCAAGATTTTAAACATGACTTTTGTATAAATAAACTGACTGCACACCTTGTAGTAAGTAAGCAGAATGTTTTCTCCTCTGCAAAGGTTTTTGTTTCCCCGCCCTCCCCCCCCCCATAATGGAGTGTACTTAAGAATGAAGCCAATAATCTAAAATAAGTTTAGAAAAGTCTTGCTAGTTAATCAGCATAAGCTTCAAGCTTAATGTGATAAAAATGACAAGAATTTTTTTAAACACATGTAATTGAACCTTAAGGTATAACATCGATTTAATTTTTAGGTTAACAGAGAATGAAGGCCTTGAGGAGAGTTTAGCAATTTTATTTTTTTCTTTTCTGATAATTGAATCCAATTATCTATACATGTAGAGACAGTGAACAACGAAAAAAACAATACATGGTATGTTTCCTTGTTCCCATGACATGAATAATAAGCATTTGAGTATTGGGTGACTTTTTAGATATTTTAACCAATATCACAAATCATATAGACAACAGGAAAAATCTGATTGTATACGAGGAAATGGTTGCTTTAAAATCATGCTAACGATTTTCCAAGTATTTGTAACTACTAATACATAAGCGATTCATATTTCAGAGTTTGAACTCCAAAC
The DNA here is from genome assembly GCF_011386835.1 of Chrysemys picta bellii. Classification (NCBI taxonomy): domain Eukaryota; kingdom Metazoa; phylum Chordata; order Testudines; family Emydidae; genus Chrysemys; species Chrysemys picta. The sequence goes on along the minus strand of NC_088791.1, from coordinate 46,828,240 downwards.
TTTACAAAGAGTAAGAAAGACAAAGTGTCCGGTGATAAAAAACATTGACATGCAACATATGAGTCTGAACTTCAAAGATAAAGGGTTCAATGCCATACTTACTGTAACTCTGCTAGACTACCGCTGCTCATGAATGTAGATCTGGTATTCATTTCGTTGTCATTTTATTTTAAAAAACCCAACACTCAAATATTTGTTATGAAAATAAACAGTGTATAAAGATTTGGTAAATAGAAAAGAAAAACAAAAGTATGCCAAATTTGGGATCAAACTGAAGAGTCCTTTTAAATACTAATACTTATCTGTTACACAAAAATCAACTTCTAAAAACAGGCTATTTATGTGAACAGTAACAAAAACAAAATTACCTCCCCCCACCCCAAAATCCATACTATTCAGATCTATAGTCAAGAGATACTGCTCAGGTGGAAGCCCAAAGTTTGATCTTCCTTGACCTTGACGGATCTGTCATTGCTAATTGTGCTTGTCTTCACCCTTGCTTTCTTCCTTAGAACTGACACAGCTGGAACAGATTTCCTGGAGCCCTTAAAGTTCTTCAGTTTGCTGCAGAAAGTCACAGGAGCCAAGACTGGCCTCTTAGACCTTGGAGCCAACACATTTCTGCAACTGGATGGTTTGACCTCAAGGGGCTCCTTAAGGAGCAGCAGTTGTAATCTGTTGTGCCTCTCATCCAGAGCTCTGGGCGTGAAAGTCCAGCAGATGGAACACCCAGAAGGAAAGAGGTTGTCTCCCAAGCATTTCAGACACTGAATGTGGTCATCTGATGCTGGGAGGACAGCTGGGCTTGAAACCCAGCTTCTTTCTCTTCGGTTCCACCATAATCCAGAACTGAACTTTATCACCATAGGCATGGTTTGACTTCTATATTGGGGGGGGGGGGTGAGGGGACAAAGGCTGGGGGGGTGAGGCTCAGCAGGGGATCTGGATGGGGGGGTTGGGTTCAGTGGGGGGGGGGGGGGCTCTGGTTCTGGATGCGGGGGGGAAGGCTTGGTGGGATAGGGATTCAAGTGCAGGGAGGGTGGCTCGATGGGGCAAGGGGTTCAGTGGGGGAGGTTCTGTTGTGTGTGTGTGGAAAGTCCGAATGCAAGGGGGTTGTGCGGACATGGGGGCAGCTCCCCATACAGGGACCCCTCCTTCTTGTGACTGAGGAGTGATATGGGCAGGAAGTGGGGGAGGGATGCAGCGCTTCCTGCAGTGGGTCTGACCTGGCCCCAGCTGCTCAAGGGGAAGAGGAAGTCCTAATCCCCCCCCATTCCTGCCCCCCCAGCAGCTGAGCCAGGCACAGAATTCCAATTCTCCCAAGAGTAATTCACTCTGTCACTCACCTGGGCTGTACATTGTGGAAGCAGCTGTGCCGCCTAGTTCTCCTGGGTTGCTGCTTTTCTGCCCTCCCCTTACACAGATCATGAAGGCGAAACTTACCTGCTAGCAGAGAACACCTAGCTGAACCCACTCAACATTCCTCTGTGCCCCCTTAGGGGGATGAGGGAGAGGGGACAAGCAGCAATGCCAGGTGCTTTGTGCCTGCTGGTCAGTTTCCCCAAGTGGACTGTGCAGTGAGCTGCTCTCTGTCCTCCCCTTACACAACCTACATGGGCAAAATGTCCCTGCTCACCCCCTGCCCCCCAATGTTCCTTCGTGGGGAGGAAGCAGGGCTAAGGGAGAAATCTGGATGCTTCCCCCATGCATTGCCTCTGTGACATATTCAGTTTGGGGGGGCAATGCTCCCCCCCCCAAAAAATCCCAGCCTATGGTTATCACTAAACAATTATCAAGATAGTAAGAACTGGAGAAAACCCAGACCTGAACAAACTGGAGTGATTCATTTTTGTCTGGCACAGCTGCTGGAAGGAACTGAAGTGGTAGAGGGCACCTGTGCCCCCTTAGAAAACCTCACCCTCAGAATGTTTTGAAACACTGCGGGGAAGGCTAGGAGATGGTGTGAGAGGACTCTAACAGACACTGCTTTGAGAAAGTTCTACTATTAGGCTCCACTAGGCAGGGCAATACCCATAAGTGGGAATAGCAGAGCCACTCAAAGAACCCTCATTTTTCCATACTCTCTCCATCTCATTTTTGTTTGCTGTCATTCTTTGGGGCAGGGATTGGTCACATTTGTCGGTAAAGCACTATGCGTACTCATGGTCCTATATAAAAAATGTCTAGAAAGTCCTAATTTTGTAAATAAGCAACCTGTTTTTGAAGATTGGAAAAACAACAGCCTGGAACAGACCTTGCTGAGAAACTCTACCAGAAGCATATCACCACACAGTCTCTTTCATATAAGGCGTACACTGGATTGTTTATGGTTAGTGTGACAGAGGTTACAGGGATAGTTCTCAGCATGGCAGCCAAGAAGGGGGAAACTGCATGGTGCGAGATTTACCTGAGCAAGAGATAGCAGAGGGAGGCAAAAGGGCAGCTTTAGCCCCAAGTAAATCCCTCCCTCCCTTTCCACGTTACAACAATTAGCTGAAAAAAATATTGCATGGAAAATATCTGGCAGGTAGACTTTCCAGACAGAACTACTATCAAACAATAAGTTTTTGACCAAACAATTTTGAGCTTGATGCTGTAAAGTGCTGAGAACTAGACCAATTCACAAAGTACTTAAGAATGTGCATAACACTGAAAAGCATGTTGATCGTCTCATTGACTAATTCCAGCATCCCTTTTGTTATTTGCATTTGGATAAAGTAACCTGGTAAAATGCTTATTAGAATTTAAGATTCCGTACTTGAGACTGCTGACATCGCTTTCCCATTCCATTTTTTGGTGATCCAGAATGGATTTCAATTCTCTGGTCTCTTCCAATACTGTTTGTAGCTCTTTCTTTTCATTCTCCAGCTTTCTTACTTTTCCCAAGAGCTGTGTATAGCGGCCCTTTTCATGGTCTATTAATCGTTCATATCCATGAAGTAAGTTCTGAATTTTCAAGAGACTAATAGAATCTGCTTTGTGAAGAAAATCAATAATGTAAAGATAAGTGCCGATTTCAATTTGCAAAAAATCAGAAGCACTTCAGATTGCTTTAATTTTCTATACTGTATCTGGAAACAAATGTAAATGTCTCTTTCAGAACTATTCAATATCCAATACAACAAACATAACAAATGCTTACATAATACTTGCTTGTAGATTTCTTTTGCATCTCTGACAAAGAAGAAATATTTTCTAAAAATACTTCTGTTCACTATATAATTCATATAAAATATATAAACTATCATTTACATTAAAAGTGCAATGTTAAAACTGTATTTTCATTATTTCATTATGCGAAGTATGAACCAGATTATACACACACATACTCTGTGTGCGCGTGTGTATGTGTGTGTACATAAAACATTTTACACCTCCAGTGACTGTGAATGTACAATTTAAGTCTAATTCAATAACTTCTATATACTACAAAATGCATGCTTTTACAGCGAGGAGGAGATTTTCAAAGGCATAAAGAGGAATTGGGCACCTGTCTTTTATGCCTTTGAGAATCTCTCTTGTAATACCCGATAGAGAAATTTTGTGGCATGTTAAGTGGTCATCGCTTGTTCTAAGTAAAGATACTGTAGGGCAGAGGTTCTCAAACTGTGGTCCGCAGACCACCAGTGGTCCGCGGATAGTTCCCTCTAAGGTGTGTGTCTTGGTGGCCACACACAAGAGAATGAAGGGCCACCCACCTGCATAGTGGAGCTGTGCAGGCGTGGCTCCACTAATTAGGTGCCTGGACCCATTAGAAGACACATATGTAAGGTGAGGTGGTGGCCTTGGGGGGAATAGGGGGTAGGTGGGAGGAGGCAGTGGGGTGAGAAGAAGGGGTGGGGGAATTTGGGACATACAGGGCTGCGGCGGCCAGAGAAAGAGGTGACTTTCCCCAGCTCCAGGGCTGTGGCTGCTAGGGAGAGATGGCCCTCCTTCCCAGCCCCAGCTCAGCGGCTGCCGCGGCGGGGAAGAGGGCATATCCATCATATTAGAAAGGTAAGACTACTAATATTAAAATATGAGTTGTGTGCTTTTATTTGTAGAACAAAAAAACGTTAATTATTATTACTTTTTTTTAAAATAGTGCTTTTATCCAAAGTGCTTTACAATAGTTAGCTAATGGTATAAACAACATTTGGAAAGATCATTAAGTGGTCCGTCGAGACCCTCAGCAATTTTCAAGTGGTCCGCAGAAAAAAAGTTTGAGAACCACTGCTATAGAGTAAAGACTATACAGTAAAGCTGTATGACTTCTGTGCAAACTGGAGACAGATATTAAGTTTGATCTCTACTTCCTCTGACAAAGGTATTACAGAGGCCACATACCCAGCTGTGGGGATGGGATAAAGGAGCCCTCTGCTGCTGCAATACTGGATACCATTGTCTCTTTAAGTGTCAACGATAATAGGTGACCCTTCTGTAGTGTCTGCTGCTTGTGGAAGCTAGACAAATAATGGGGAGAAAAGGAAAATATCTAGCTAAAGCTCAGCAAATGTATAGAGAATGGGGAGGAGATTCTGTGGCATCTTTGTAGGTATGTCTCCACTGCAATTAAAACCCCACAGCTAGCCCATGGCAGCTGATTCAGGCTTGCAGAGCGTGGGGTAACGGGCAGTTTAATTATGGTGTAGTCATTCAGGCTTGGGCTGGAGCCCAGACTCTAGGGACAAGGTAGGAGGGTCCCAGAGCTCAGGCTGCAGCCTGAGCCTGAACATCTAAACTGCAATTAAGCTTGAGTCCTGTGAGCCCGAGTCAGCTGGCATGGGCCAGTTGCAGGTTTTTAATTGCAGTGGAGACATACTCTAAGAGGTTATTTCCCTCCCCCGGTTGTGTTTCTGGCTCTGGGGCTTTTAGAGACCCTTTAGAGGTGGAATAGGCCCTTTTACCCAGTCTATGAAGGTTATCCTGTGTGGAAGTAGAGAAAAGGATAAAGGGAATTTGAACGCAGATATCTTAGTTTCTAGGAATAGAGCAAGAGTCAGGCTAACACTAGCTCTAATAATGTGAGATTTCAAGGCAAGGCCTGGGCAAGTGGAAAGCGAGTGGGGAAAAAAAAACTGTAAGAGATACTGTTTTTCGACTTTGTGTTAGATAAGAATGGAATACAGACTGTAGCACGCACTGCTGAGAAAAGTAAGATATCAGAAGGAATATGTATAAACAAGATGCGGTTGTTGATCATTATTGTCTGTAACAAAAGGTATAAATGCTTGCCCTAATTGTTTTTCTAACGGAGACCTGCCTAGGGAGGGGAATCCCTGCCCAAGTGTACTCTCCCGTGCAATTGCAATTGCTCATAATAAAGCTGCCTCTGGCTTGTTACTTCAAACTCAGAGTGAGGACATTGTTTTCTTCCACACCTGGCTTACTACCCTGAATCAGTGCTTCAGACAGCCAGGGCTCCCAGGGAATGTATCCTTCTTTATGGTCAAAGGAGACAATAAGTTTGGGAACAAACAGCTAGAAATACCTAGGATTTAAAAATATGTGCTTGAATTTATAAAGAGAATTCAAAGACACACAGGTGAGAAGCATTAATGTTGTCCAGAGAATTGTAATCACTTGTCTTCAATTGCTACTGAAACATAACTCATTTACCTTTGCCATCCATACAAAGCTGTTCTATCAGCAACATAGCATCTCTGTAGGTTGAAGCAGGCAACTCTAAGTCCTCTGTAGCTGTGTCAGAAGACTGAGTTAATTCATCAAAATCATCTGCAACATCCATCTGTTTGCCAATCTACAAATAAGACAAAATTTAATGAGTAAAAAATATTGTAAATTACCATTCATTATAACAAAAACAAGGTTATTATTCATTTACTCAACTATTTCCCACACACTGTCGTCTCAAACATGATAGACTGTAAACTCGTCAGAGAAGGGACAGTGATTTACATATCTGGTGAAACACCATGCCCATTTATGAGTGCTTAAAGTGCTATATAAATGCTTAACATTTAAAGCAATATTTTTGTTTAGTAAGCTATTTTACAGTACCTTGTTCCTTTCATCTACTGTTTTGGCTCCAGGTCTAGAAAACAAAAATAAATTCTGATATTGGAAAATAGATGTTAAGATAGAAGTAAAATCATATGTTTGTTCTGAAAATACTGATTTATTCATTTAGTAAATGTGAATTCTTTTATGGTCAATCCTGCATGAGATGTGGACAAGGACTTAGAGTACACTGCTGAGTTACCATCAGAGCTGCTTAACATGGTGCTTTGTTACTCACAGTCCAACAAGATGAATAAGCTGAGAGCAGTGGGTGGACTGGCAAGAACACTCCCCAGAATACGTTAAGTCATGAGGTATTAAGCAGCTGGCTGAAAAAGTAATACTATTTTCTTACAACTAGGCCTGAACACTGATGCTTGCTCACATTGTTCCAAACCATGTACACTTCACTACACTCTGCAGTGGATGGCTCTCTGTATAGATGCTGAACAAACACTGCATGCTCAACACTAGGGGTTTTGGTTCTTTCACTTCTTTCGGCATTAAGGAAAAAGCCTCTTATGGTCCAAAATAATTTTAAACCACTTATTTTGGATTCCCCATTCTCCATCAACAATGTTTAATTTTAGTTACAGCTGTTGACAACCTGGAAAAGCAATCTAAATGAGTCTTGCAAATATATTCCATAAATGCAGAAACATAATCTTTTTA